>NW_023425352.1:71158040-71867878 GCF_014108415.1 Molossus molossus
AATGGGCACTTGGGCTGCTTCCAGATCCTGGCGATTGTAAATAACGCTGCAAGGAACATGGGGGCGCATATATTCCTCCGAATTCGTTCTTCAGATATGTACCCAGAAGAGCAGTTGCTGGGCCATAAGGCAGCTCCATTCTTAATTTTTTGAGGACCCTCCATGCTGGTTTCCACGGTGGCTGCACCGAATCTGATTTCCCTCCGACAGAGCACGAGGGTTCCCCTTCCCCCACCCCGTCACCAGCACTGGCTCGTTGCTTTGCTCCTGGCAGCGCTCCTGCTCATTGTGCCTTAATCTGCCTCTCTCTGGCTGTGAGCGATGTTGAGCATCTTTTCCCATGTCTATTGAGATGCATGAGTTCTTTATAAATTTTGGATATTAACCCCTTATCCGATGTATCATTGGTGAATATCTTCTCTCATTCAGTGGGCTGTCTCTTCGTTTTGTTGATGGTTTCCTTTGCTTTAGTTTTTCTTTTGTGTCCCTTACCTGGGCCGAGGTAGCCAAAAACATATTGCTAGGAGAAATTTCAGAGATTTTACTGCTTATGTTTTCTTCCAGAAGCTTTATGGTTTCAACTCTTACATTTAAGGAATTAATTCATTTTTTTAGTTCATTTTTTTTTTCTTTTTAATCCTCATCCGAGGACATGTTTTGCTTTGTTTTTTAATTGATTTTAGAAAGAGAGGAAGGGAGAGGGAGAGAGAGAGGAACATCAAAGTCAGAGAGAAACATCGATCGGTTACCTCCTGCCCGCACCCCAGCTGGGATGGAACCCGCAACCTGGGCATGTGCCCCGACTGGGATTCAAACCCACAACCTTTTCAGGGTGTGCGACCACACTCCAACCAACTGAGCCACATTGGCCAGGGCTAAGTCATGGATTTATTTTGAGTTTATTATTACATATGGTGTAAGAAGGTGGTCTAATTTCATTTTTTGAAGGTATCTGTCCAATGTTTCCAACACCATTTACTTATTTATTTTTAAAAGATTTATTTATTTATTTATTTTGTTAATTCTTACCTGAGGATATTTTTTTCCATTGGTTTTTAGAAAGAGTAGAGGGGCCCTGGCCGGTTTGGCTCAGCGGTTAAAGTGTCGGTTTGTGGTCCAGAGAGACCCAGGTTCGGTTCCCGCTACGGGCACGTATCTCGGTTACAGTTTGTCCCCGGCCCTGGTTGGGTCGTGGGGGAGGCAGCCACTCGATGTGTCCCTTTCATGTCGATGTTTCTCTCTCTCTCTCTCTCTTCCTCTCTCTCCCTCCCACTCTATCTGGAAAAAAAAAAAAAGGAAAAATGTCCTTGGGTGAGGATGAAAAAAAAAAAAGAAAGAGTGGAAGGGAGGAGGAAGGGGGAGAGAGAGAGAGAGAGAAACACCGATGTGAGAGAGACACGTTGATTGGCTGCCTCCTCAACGACCTGACCAAGGATCAAACCTGAAACCCTTGACTGGAACTGGACCCGAGACCCTTCGATCCCCTGGCCATCACTCCAACTGCTGAGCCAATGCCAGGGCCCAGTGTCATTTCCTGAATACAGTCTTGGCCCCATTGTAAGCTCCTGCTCCTTTGTCATAGATTAGTTCGGGCACAGTGTGTTCTGGGCGTCCGCCCAGTTCCATTGGTTTGCACAACTGTCTTCATGCCAGCACCACGCTGATTTGATTGCTGTGGCCTTGCAGCACGGCTCGATGTAAAGTAGCGTGACACCTTCAACTTTATTCTTCTCTCCCAAATTGCTGTGGCTATTCGTGGTCTTCTGTGGTTCCATATAAATTTTCGGATTATTTGTTCTAGCTCTATAAAAAACACCATTAGTATTTTGATAGGAATTGTGTTGAATTTATAGATTGCTTTTGGTAGTATGGACATTATAAATGATGTTAATTCTTCCTATCCATGAGCATGGTATATGTTTCCATTTATTAGGATCTTCTTTGATTTCTTTCTTCAGTATGTTATAATTTTCCAAGTACAGATCTTTTACATCCTTGCTTAAATTATTCTTAGATATTTTATTTTTCTGATGCAATTGTAAATGGAATTGTTCCCGTAGTTTCCACTTCTGATAGTTCATTATTGGTGTATAAAAATGCAACTGATTTCTGAATATTAATTTTGTATCCTGAAACTTGACTGGATTCATTTCTCAGTTCAAGTAGTTTTTTTGGTGGAATCTTTAGGGTTTTCTATATATGGTATCAAGTCACCTGAAAATAATGAGTTTTACTTCTTCCTTTTCCAATTTGTGTGCCCTTTATTTCTTCTTGTCCAATTGCCATGCTAGTTCTTCTTTGAATGTTTGGGAAAATTCACCTGTAAAGCCTAGGAATTTTGTTTGTTGGGAGTTTTTAAAAAAATTACGGCTTCAATTTTGTTGGTTTTAATCAGTCTGTTCAGATTTTCTGTTTCTTCTTGATTCAGTTTGAGAAGATTATTTGCGTCTAGGAATATGTTCACTTCTTCCAGATTGTCCAATTTGTAGGCATGTAGTTATTTGTAAATTTTTTAAATAATCCTTTGTATTTCTGTAGTGCCCATTGTTACTTCTCCTCTTTCATTTTTTATTTTATTTATTTGGGTCCTCTCTTTTTTTCTTGATGAGTCTGTTTGAAAGTTTATTAACCTTATTAAATTTATTTTCTTTATTGATTTAAGAGAAAGAGGAAGGGAGAAGGAGAGAGATAGAAACATCGATGAGAGAGAACATTAATTGGCCACCTTGTACATGCCCCACACTCGGGATTGGGCCCACAACCTGGACATGTGCCCTGACCAGGAACTGAACTGAACTGGCGACCTCTTGGTGCATGGGTTGACACTTAGTCACTGAGCCACACCAGCCAGGCTCAGCTACCATCTTTTGATTGGAACATTTAAAGCATTTACACTTTAAGTAATTATTGATAGGTGCATATTTATTGCCTATTCTTTATAATTATGTTACTCTTTTTTCTTCTTCTTCTAAAAGAATACCCTTAACATTTCTTGTAATACTGGTTTGGTGTTGATGAACTCCTTCAGTTTTTTCTTGTTTGAGAAGCTCTTTATTTCTCCTTCAATTTTATATTATAGTCTTGCTTGGTAGAGTAATTATTAGTTATAGGTCCTTGTTTTACATCACTTTGACTATTTCCTTTTGGCCTGCAAAGTTTTTGTTGAGAAATCAGCTGACAGCCTTATGGGAGCTCCCTTGTATGTAACTAACTGCTTTCTTTGCTGTTTGTTTGTTTGTTTGTTTTTTTATCCTCACCCGAGGACATTTTTCCATTTTTTGTTCAGATAGAGTGGGAGGAAGAGAGAGAGAGAAACATCGATCTGAGTGGTTGCCACCTGCACAACCCAACCAGGGCCGGGGACAAACTGCAACCGAGGTAAGTGCCCTTAGCGGGAACTGAACCTGGGTCTCTCTGGACCGCAGGCCGACACTCTAACCGCTGTGCCTAACTGGCCAGGGCTCTTTCACTGTTTTTAAGATTCTCTATTTGTCTTTAACCTTTGGCATTTAATAATGATATGTCTGGGTGTGGGTCTCTTTGGATTAATCTTGTTTGAGACTCTTTGCACTTCCTGGACTTATGTGTCTTTTTCCTTCACCAGGTTAGGAAAGTTTTCAGTCATTATTTCTTCAAATAGATCTCAATCCCTTTCTCTCTCTCTTCTCCTTCTGGTACCTCTATGATGCAAATGTTGTTACACTTGTTGTCCAAGAGGTCCCTTAAACTATGCTTATTTTTATTTTATTTTTTACATCACTATTTATCCCCTCGTTCACTCTTCTACTTCCACCCCCCATCACCATACTGTTGTTCATTACATGAGTTCTGTTTATTTATTTTTTGCTCAAATCCTCTACCCCACACTTCACCACTACCACCAGAGCTGACTGCCTGCTCTTTTTTTAGACAATGTTTGAAAAAAATGTTTTAACTGATTTTTTTTTTTAAGAAAGAGGAAAGGAGAGAGAGATAGAAACATCAATGTGAGAGAGATACATTAATTGGCTGCCTTCTGCATGCCCCCTACTGGGGATTGAGCCCACAACCTGGGCATGTGCTTTGCCCAGGAATTGAATGGGACCTCTCAGTCCATGGGATGACACTCAGTCCACAGAGCCACACTAGGTGGGCTGCCTGCTCATTTTTTAAAAAGATCTTCTCCTGAGGATATTTTTCCATTTATTTTCAGATAGAGTGGGAGGTGGAAAGAGAGAGAGAGAGAGAGAGAGAGAGAGAGAGAGAGAAACATTGATGTGAGAGAGAAACATAGATTGGTTGCCTCTCATAAAACCCTAACTGGGGCCAGGGATAAACTGCACAAAGTACGTGCCTTGGCTAGACTCGAACCTGGGACTCTTTGGCCCATGGGTTGATACTCTAACTGCTGAGCCAAACCAGCCAAGGCTGCCTGCTAATTTAAAAAAAACCTTTTTTTCTTTTTGCTGCACTGATTGGGTGCTTTCTGCTAACTTGTCTTCCAAATTGCTGATTTAGTCCTCTGCTTCATCTAATGTGCTGTTTTTTTTTGTTTTTGTTTTTTTCTTTTAGTGTATTCTTTATTTCAGATAGTGTGTTCATTGTTTCTGACTGGTTCTTTTTTACAGTTTCTATGTCCCTTCTTCTTCTTTCTAAATTTTTTTTTCCTTTATTGATTTTAGAGAGGGAGGAAGAGAGAGGAAGAAAGAGATAGAAACATTGAAGAGAGAGAACATCGATTGGCCACCTCCTGAATGCCTCCCACTAGGAAGTTGGCCCACAGTGTGGGCATATGTCCTGACCAGGAATCAAACCAGGGACCTCTTGGTGCATGGGTCAATGCTCAACCACTGAACCACACCAGCCAGACTTTCTATGTCCTTTCTTATGCTTGATATGTATTGAAGTTCTCATTGAGTTCATTCATTCTTCCCCTAAGTTCTTTGACCATTCTTATAACCATTGTTTTGAACCGTGTGTCTGGTTGATTGTTTGTCACCATCTCAGTCCTTTTTTCTGGGGATTTCTCTGTTCTTTTATTTGGGGCATGTTTCTTTGCCTCCCCCCCCCCCCATTTTGGCTGCCTCTCTGTATTAGTTTCTGTGTATTAGGTAGATCTGCTGTGTCTCCAGTCTTGGTCTGGCGGCCTTATATAGTAGGTGTCGTGTAGGCTTGGGGCACAGTCTCCCTGATCACCTGAGGTAGGTGCTCCAAGAATGTCTCTTGTGTAAGTTATGTGAACCCTCCTGTTATAGTTGAGTCTTGATTGCTGCAGGTCATCCATGGGTGGGGTTGACCCTCAGGCTGGCTGACTATGAGGATTGACCCTGACCACATGAGTTGCTGTGTGGGGACTGAACCATGGGGTGGAATTTGCTCCAGCAGATCTGGTGTCTGCTGAGATTTTCCTTTGGGCATGCTGCTTGTGGAGCTAACTGGGTAGTGCTTTAATGTGGTTTGAATCCCACTACCGGAGGTGTTGGTCCTGGGCCTCTTGGAAGGTACTCCAGTGCAGGTCAATATCAGATGCTGCCTGTGACCAGTCCTGGGATACCTGTCTGGAGCTACAATATGATCCGAAGTTTGTGGCTGCCTCTGCTGGGCCTAGGTGTGCATGGGAGCAGCTAAGCTGCATACTGAGGCAGGCTTCCCCCGGCACCAAGCCCAGGGGCAGGTCAGCGAAAGGCCCAAGGCAGCCAGAGATTCATGTCCAGCTGCTGGCAGCCTATTAGTCCCAGTCACCGGTGGAGCCTCTGGCGGTACGTCTTTCGTGTGAGGCCGGTTGTCTGTGAGTCACCAGACAGGAATGAGTGGTTTAGCAGGTCGATACAGATTCCAGCTCCGTGCCAGCGCTGCGCCTTAGACCACTCTGCAGAAGTCTCAGTGTGCACCACAGCCAGCCACCGCCTGCCTGGCACCTGGGGCTTGGTGGTGGGGTGGGGGTTCAGGGAGTCAAGCAGAGTTCATCAGGCTGAAACACTAAGATTTGCCTGTGTGGAGGGAGGGCTCTGCTCCATCCAGGGAAGATAGCATTTGGGGGTGGTGTGGGAGAGGGACTCAGTACAGGGACCCTGGTTGGCTGTCCCTTTAGCCCTCTCCTCAAAGCCACACAACCCAGTCTGTCCCTGTATGGTTCCAGTCTGCTCTGAGCCACCGTCCCTCTGCTGGAGTCCAGGGTAAGTGGCCGCAGAGGAGATTTTGTGAGCTAGCCCTTTAAGCGGGCACCTGAGTTTCTAGCAGATTCAGTGTCTCCGTGGTGGATGGAACCTTGTTGGTTTAAACAGCCAGATGCTATGTGGGCTCCCCTTCCTGGCTCTGGTGCTCCAGGCCGAAGAGCCCAGTGTGGAGTTAAACCCCTAACTCCTCAGGGGGGACCTTTGCAGCCGAGATATCTCTTCGGGTTCTCCACTGCCGCGCGTGGGTGTGGGGCCAGCCTTGTTACGTCTCCACCTCCCTACCCATCTCAATGTGGCTTCTTTTGTAAATTCTTGGTTATAAGCGTTCTATGCAGCTAGTCTTCGCTTGGTTGTTCTATTCTTCTGTGATTTATTTGTGATTCTGGTTTGGTCCTGGGAGAAGGTGAGAGTAACTTCTCCCTGCTCCGCCGCCCTCTTCGATCGGCCCTGTCTCTGGTGTTGGTGGAGTCCTGGCACAGAGGTACCCAGTCTTGGGCAGCTTTGAAATACTGATGCCCAGGCCCCAACCCCAGAGAACCTCACTTAACTGGCCTGGGGCGGGGCCCTGATGCTCTTATTTTTAAAGTGTCCCTTGATGGTCTCGATGTGAAGACATGGTGGTGACGTTGAGAACCACTGCTCTAGTAGCTCCCGATGAGAGGGGTGGGTGACAGTGTTCTGAAACCTGGCATCTCAAAAATGTCTTTGCCCAGACAAAGTGGCTCAGGAGACTGAGTGTCGTCCTGTGCACTGAAAAGTTGCCGGTTCAATTCCCAGTCTGAGCACATACCTGAGTTGTGGGTTCGATCCCCAGTTGGGGCATATATGGGAGGCAACCAATTGATGTTTCCCTCTCACATCGATGTTTCTCTCTCTCCTTCTCTCTGTCTCTTCCTTCCCCTCTCGAAGCATGTCCTTGGGTGAGGATTTAAAAACAGAAAAATATATTCTGCTCTCCTTACCTTGACTGACAGTTAGGCTGGGTATTGGATTCTAAACTGGAAATAATTTTTATTCAATATTTTGAAGTCAGTTCTCCACTGTGTTCTAGTTTCCAGAATTGCTGTTGAGAGGCTAAAAGCCATTCTAATTACTGGTGTGTGTGTGTCCCTTGGTTTTTCTCTCTGGAAAGTATAAGCTCATTTTAATTCCCGGAGTTTAAAATGTCATGATGATGTGCTTTGATGTGAGTTTATTTTCACTGTATTGTGGGTAATTGATGGGCTTTCTGAATGTGAAATGTGAAATCTAAGTCTTTCTTTTTTTTTTTCTTTTTTTACTTTTTCCCCTTTATTAATTTTAGAGAGAAGAAGGGAGAGGGAGAGGGAGATAGAAACATCAAAAAGAGAGAACATGCACCCTCCTGCACGCCCCTCACTGGGGATCGGGTCCACAACTGGGCTGTGCCCTGACTGAGAATCGAACCAGCAACCTCTTGGTGCAGGGTCGATGCTCAACCACTGAGCCACACCAGTCAGACTAAGTCCTTCATTTCTGAAATATATATGTGTTATTACATTTCTTTTGTATTTCTACTGTTATCTTTTAATTCCCAAGGGTTCTTTTTTGTTCTCCACCCCCTTTTAAAAATGTTTCTTTAATTGACTGTTTAGAGAGAGAGGAAGGGAGAGAGAGATAGAAACATTTATATGAGAAAGAAACATTGATCACCTGCCTCCTGCATGTCCCCTACTGGGGATCAAGGCTGCAACCCAGTCCGGGACCTCTCAGTCCATGGGATGATGTTCAATCCACTTAGCCACACTGACCACCTCCCTCTTTTCTTTTCTTTTTTTTTTTTGGTACGTGCCCCTAGCGGGAATCGAACCTAGGACTCTCTGGTCCGCAGGCCGACGCTCCAACCGCTGAGCCAAACCGGCCAGGGCACTTCCCTCTTTTCTTAAAAAATTATTTTTATTAATTTGTTTTTGTTACAGATGTTTCTCCTTTCCCCCCATTGATACCCTTCCCCTCATCGCCCCCTTCTCCAGCTTTGTGTCCATGTCCATTGGTTATGCATACATGCATATAAGTTCTGTGGTTTATCTCTTCACCCCTAACATCCTCTCTTCTGGGGTTTGTCAGTTTGTACTCTACCTCTATGTCTCTGGGTCAGTTTTGTTCATCAGTTTGTTTAGTTCATTAAATTCCACAAATAAGTGAGATCATGTGATATTTGTCTGTCTCTAACTTGCTCATTTCACTTAGCATAATAGTCTCCAGGTCCCTCCATGTTGTCTCAAAGGATAAGAGATCTTTCTTTCTTACAGCTGCATGGTACTCCATTGTGTACATGTACCACAGCTTTTTTTTTTTTTTTAATCCTCACCCGAAGACATTTTTCCATTTTTCACTCAGATAGAGCGGAAAGGAGAGAGAGGAAGAGAAAGAAACATCGATGTGAAAGGGACACATCAAGTGGCCGCCACCCACACGACCCAACCAGGGCCGGGGACAAACTGCAGCCAAGGTACATGCCCTTAGCGGGAACCGAACCCGGGTCTCTGTGGACCGCAGGCTGATGCTCTAACTGCTGAGCCAAACCGGCCAGGGCTGTACCACAGCTTTTTATCCATTCGTCTACTGATGGACACTTGGGCTGTTTCCAGATCTTAGCTATTGTAAATAGTGCTGTTATGAACATGGGGGTACATATATTCTTTCTGATTGGTATTCAGGCTTCTTAGGGTATATTCCTAGAAGTGGGATCACTGGGTCAAATGGCAGTTCAATTTTTAGCTTTTTGAGGTAACACCATATTGTTTTCCATAGTGGCTGCACCAGTCTGCATTCCCACCAGCAGTGCACTAGAGTCCCCTTTTCTCCACACCCTCGCCAACACTTGTTGTTTAATGATTTGTCGATGGCGACCATTCTGACAGGTGGGAGGTGATACCTCATTGTTGTTTTAATTTGCATCTCTCTGATGATTAGTGATGATGAGCATTTCTTCATATGTCTCTTAGCCATTTGTATGTCCTGTTTGGAGAGGTGTCTATTTAGTTCCTCTGCCCATTTTTTAATTGGGTTCTTTGTCTTCCTTTTGTTGAGTTGTATGAGCACTCTATATATTTTGGAAATTAACCCCTTATCTGATGCATCATTGGCAATTATGCTCTCCCATATGGTAGGTTTCCTTTCCATTTTGATGATCGTTTCTTTTGCTGTGCAGAAGTTTTTGAGTTTGATGTAGTCCCATGTGTTCATTTTTCTCTTTGTTTCTCTTGCCTTCGGTGTGGTGTCTTCCCCTTTTCATTAGCTTCTTTTCTTGTTGGTTTATTGAATTCAGTAAGCTCTCATCAATCTAGCAATATTCATACAGATTTTGGGGAAGTTGTCTTCTCTCTGCACAGTCTTGGATTTCTCCAAGTTGAATTTTTCCTTTTGCTCATTTTGGCCTCCCTCTTTTGTGATAGAGATTTTTCTCAGGGGTCAGCCTGGGCTGTCTGCCCACTTGAGAGCAGAGAGACCGAGAAGGTGGCTGGACGCTGGGTGTGCGGACGGGGCTCTCTGACGTGTTACCGGGCGCTCTGCAAGGCTATTTCACCCGTGCACCCCGAGCACCCCGTGCACCCCGTGATGTCTGCGCCTTTGGGGCTTTCCTCCTGAGCAGGGGCATCTCCCTGACAGCTCACTCAGCCTGCTGCCACGTGGGTAAGGCTGCCAGGCTCCTGGGAGCCGAGCAGGACAGCAGGCTGGGGGTCTCTGCCCTCGAGGTACATATGGCACTCGGTCCACCTCAGTCCTCCCCTCCCTCCCCAGCAGCACGCGGTGTGACAGTTCCTGACGGCCGGAGGTCAGCTCCAGAGTCGGGGCCCAGCCCCAGCAGCTCCTCCATCTCCGAGGTCCCTGAGCACTGCTTCCTACCATGTCACAGGGTGGGGCCACGTCTCTCCATAGGCACCGCCACCGTCCAGTGCATGCTGCCACCATCTGCATCGACTCTTGACACACCTGCTGCTCTTGCCCCCTCCTGTCCCTTCTGCACTCACGAAGGAGCGAGGTGGCCCTTCCAGGTCACTTCCCTCGATACCTCCATGGCTCCTTGTGCCTTGAGGCATCGCTGAGCCTCAGGGGCATTCACGGCCTCAGGCTGGCTTCCGACCCTGCAGCCGCTCCTAAGTATCCCCTTCTCCATCCCTCCCTCCACACCTCTGGGGCCACACACCTCTGCCACAGCCCCTGGGGCTTCACCCCAGTTGTCGCCTCCTCCTGAAGGTCTTCCCAGGTCCCTAGCACCTGTCACACCCCCGAGACTGCCGCTCTCCCTTGGGACCCGGAGGGGAGGTCTGTACTGAGTGCTGCTGAGCTCGAGTCCAGCACCTGGCACCCAAGGGTGCTGGGCTGAAAGGAGGGGGGGTCCTGCCCCCCGCTGACTGGGGGTGGGGCCTTCTCCTGAGCCCGGCAAGTCTGCCAGCAGGTCAGGGAGCTCGGGCTCTGTCAGCAGTGAGCATCTTCACACTCAGGGACGTGCAAGGCCCAGAAGGAGGGCTTCCCCGGTATCAGGCCTGAGCAGCCCCCAAACCACCCTGTCAGACCTCAGTGTGGGTGGCCTTTCCCAGGGAAGGGACTGCTCGGCCAGCGGCTTTCCTTGTGACTATTTGAAAGTCCATTTCCCAGCCACAGCGGGGTGTGACCAGGGGTAATGCCCTTCCTGCCCGGGGTGTCTGGGGAGGGGAGATGTGAGAGGTGGGACTCCAGGGCAGCGCCCACTGCCAGCCGGGCCCACGCCCTCTGTGCCCCAGCGACCCCTGCCAGCCGGGCTCACGCCCTCTGCACCCCAGCGCCCACTGCCGGCCGGGCTCAGGGCCCCCGGCGCCCCAGCGCCCACTGCCGGCCGGGCTCACGCCCCCTGCGCCCCAGCGCCCAACCCCGGCCGGGCTCACGCCCTCTGTGCCCCAGCGCCCACTGCTGGCCAGGCTCACGCCCCCTGCGTCCCAGCGCCCACCGCCGGCCGGGCTCACGCCCCCTGCGCCCCAGCGCCCACCGCCGGCCGGTCTCAGGGCCCCCGGCGCCCCAGCGCCCACCGCCGGCCGGGCTCACGTCCTCTGTGCTCCAGCGCCCACTGCCGGCCGGGCTCGGGCCCCTGGCGCCCCAGCGCCCACCGCCGGCCGGGCTCACGTCCTCTGTGCCCCAGCGCCCACCGCCGGCCGGGCTCGGGCCCCTGGCGCCCCAGCGCCCACCGCCGGCCGGGCCGACGCCCCCTGCGCCCCGGCGCCCACCGCCGGCCGGGCCCACGCCCCCTGCGCCCCGGCGCCCACCGCCGGCCGGGCCCACGCCCCCTGCGCCCCGGCGCCCACTGCCGGCCGGGCTCACGCCCTCTGCGCCCCGGCTCCCACTGCCGGCCCGACTCACGCCCTCTGCGCCCCAGCGCCCACTGCCGGCCGGGCTCACGCCCTCTGCGCCCCAGCGCCCACTGCCGGCCCGACTCACGCCCTCTGTGCTCCAGCGCCCACTGCCGGCCGGGCTCAGGGCCCCCGGCGCCCCAGCGCCCACTGCCGGCCGGGCTCACGCCGCCTGCGCCCCAGTGCCCACTGCCGGCCGGACACAAGCCCTCTGCGCCCCAGCGCCTCCTGCCGGCCGGGCTCTCGCCCTCTGCGCCCCAGCGCCCACTGCAGGCCGGGCTCACGCCCTCTGTGTCCCAGGCCCCCTGCCGGCCGGGCTCACGCCCTCGGCGCCTCCGCACCCACTGCCCTCTTGGAGGGTATCACAGTCCTGTCAGATCGACAGACAATGGCCACTCTCGGGTGCCTTGTTCAAGGTCACACACTCAGAAAGGGTGATGTTCAACCCCAGGACTCTGCAGACACGCTGCCTCCGTGGGTTATTTTGCTGCGGGGAGGGGCGGGCCCCAGCCTCTGCTGGCCCCGGGGGGCTCCCTGAAGGCGGAAGCTGCCGTTGTGGGGTTGGTGGAGCCGGTGCTCTGGACTGAGGGACCAGTAATGCAGAGCACCCCTTCTCAGGCTGATGGAGCCCACAATCCAGGGGTGGGGGGGGCTCTGCACCGGCTCTTCCTCTGACCTCGCGGCAGGGTTGTGGGGTGCCTGGCGTGGCTCACAGCCCTCTCCTCTGGCTTGATATTTTTCCAGCAACTGGTGCCCCTACCAGAAGCCCAGGCTGGTCACCTTCATAGCCGCGTGCAATACGGAGAAATTCTTCGTCCGCTCGGAGCAGCCGTGCCCACCGGGAGCTGCGGACTGCCAGAGAGCCAAAGTCATGTGAGTGGGCGGCGGGCGGCCCAGCTGCGCTGCTCCCCGTGGGGTCCTGAGCTGTCCTCTCCCTGCAGGTACCGCGTGGCCCGCAAGCCGGTGTACCGGGTCCAGCAGAAGGTGCTGGCCTCCGTGGCCTGGAGGTGCTGCCCCGGCTTCTCTGGCTCTGACTGCCAGCACAGCGGTAGGCCCGCGGTCCCCCCAGCCCCGACCCCGAGGTCCTGCAGCTCCTCTGACTCCTGTGCTCATACCTGAGGCCTCCTCTCTGCAGATCCCGCTGCGGTGCCCGAGCCTGCGGACCCGGGGGACGGCCTCCACACAGCCTGGGAAGGGCCAGTTGTCTCTGGAGCCGGTATGCTGCTCTCCGGACGGTGTGGGAGGGCAGGCAGGAGGAGAGAGCCCGCTGCCCAGGCCCTTTCTCCTGGCACAGCAGTGCCCTTTCAGGACAGCCTTGTCCCTGGAATTGGCCGAGGACCCTCTGAGGCTCTCGCCACCTTACTCCACGCCTGGGAGGCCCGCCAGGTCGGCCCCAGACCTGCCTGCTGGCAAAGCACCTGAACCCTCCCTCCACCCTGACCTGTACAGTTCCCACGGCCGGAGGCAGCCTTCCAACGCCCCACCCTCAACCAGGGACAAGAGGTCATGGCGTCCCTGGTCGCCAGTCAGCACGGGAGAACCACCAAGGACCCCATTTGCTGGGCCTTTCAAGGCTGGGCCAGGGTTGGGGTGGCAAATGCGTTCCGTCGTGAGCTGAGCGCCTGTGTTGACCAGGGCTCTCTAGAATCATGTCCAGAGGCCGTGGCCATGAGGCTGAGGAGGAAGATGGGCCGTGATCGATTAGTCATGTCTGTTGAGGGTGTGGGCCACAGGGTGAGGGCTCACCTACCATGGTCTGCCCTTCTGGGGCGCAAGGCTTCTAAGCTGCTGCTCAGAGCGTATCGGCATACACCTACCTCTCTGCTCTCAACCCCGAAATCTTCTCTGTCCCTATGATCGGCTCAGGCCTGGGGAGTCAGCCCTCTCTCATGTGTCCTCAGGCCACCCAGCTGCAGAGACCAGCAACGCCATGGTGCGGCAGGGACACCCGCTGAGAGACCTCCAGAACGACATGCACCACATGGAAGGTAGCCCCCCAGGCCCGGAGAAGGCCCCGGCCAGCAACCTCACAGCTGCAGTGACCGAGGCCAATCAGGGGGAGCCCGGTGAGTGGCAGGCTCCAGGGGTTGTGGAAGGACCTGATTTCATCCAAGGGGAAGAGTGGGAGGGAAGAGGAGGGCCCACACCTCCGAGGACCCCTTGGCCCCGTCTGGGGAGGGTGTCCGCCCCAGCAGGTTTGTGGGAAAACACGCTTCTGTTGCAGAGTCTCCTGGCAGATCCTCGGAGCAGGTGCCGCATTTCAGCCCTGTTTGGAGTGACTTTAACCACAGCCTGAACAGCCTCTTTGAGACCATCAGAAACCTCTCTCTTGCGGTGGAGGCCAACCGACAGACCATCAGGATGGTCCAGGACAGCACCGTGCCCAGGGCGGACTTCCAGGAGCTGGGTGCCAAGTTTGAGACCAAGGTGCAGGAGAACGCCCAGAGAGTGGGCCAGCTGCAGAAGGACGTGGAAGACCGCCTGCACGCCCAGCAGCTGTCTCTGCACCACTCCCTCTCGGAGGTCCAGGCTGATGTGGATGCCAAGTTGAAGAGGCTCCTTAAGGCCCAGGAGCAGCTGGGGACCAATGGCAGCCTGGTGCCGGCAGCGGCAGGGGCTGGGGCCAGGCCGGAGCCGGAGAGCCTGCAGGCCAGGCTGAGCCAGCTCCAGAGGAACCTCTCAGCGCTGCACCTGGCCACCAGCGGCAGGGAGGAGGCCTTGCAGAACACCCTGGAGGACATGAGGGCGACTCTGGCCCAGCACAGGGATGAGATCAAGGAGCTGTATTCCGAGTCCGACGAGACCTTTGACCAGATCAGCAAGGTGGAGCAGCAGATGCAGAAGCTGCAGGTGAACCACCAGGAGCTGCGCGAGCTCCGGGTCGTCCTGATGGAGAAGTCGCTCATCATGGAGGAGAACAAGGTGGAGACTGAGCAGCAGCTCCTGGAGCTCAACCTCACCCTCCAGCACCTGCAGGGCAGCCAGGCCGACTTCATCAAGTACGTCAACGACTGCAGCTGCCAGAAGCTGCCCCTCGGCCCCGACGGCCAGGAGGACGCCCCGGCGAGCCCGGGCCAGCAGCGCCAGGCGGACGACCCGTCGCTGCAGGCCCTGGGCCGGCGCGTGGCGGCCGTGTCGCGGGCGCTGGAGGAGCAGCAGGCCGAGGCGGGCGCGGCGCGGGCCGAGCAGGCGCGGCTCCGGACGCAGCTGCGGGCGCTGAGCGAGGAGGCGGGCGCGCTGCGGGCGGCGGAGGGCGCGCTGCGCCAGGAGGCGGCCTGGCTGCGCGGCTCCTTCTCGGCGCTGCTGGGGGACGCGCTGCGGCACGAGGCGCTGCTGGCCGCGCTCTTCGGCGACGAGCTGGTGTCGGAGGCGGAGGCCGGGCCGCTGCCGCTGAGCTACGAGCAGATCCGCGCCGGCCTGCAGGACGCGGCCGTGGGGCTCCGGGAGCAGGCGCAGGCCTGGGACGCGCTGGCCGCCAGGGTGGCGGCCCTGGAACCGGCGGCGGGGCGCGGCCCGGGCCTCGAGCTGCCGGAGCCCGGCCCCCCGGCGGCGCCAGCGGGGCCCGGCGGGCCCGACCCCGCGGGGCTGGCGCGGGAGCTGCAGCGCCTGGGCGCCGACGTGCAGCGGCTGGGGCAGTGCTGCCAGGCCCCCGGGGCCGCCGCCCTCAACGGCTCCCTGGAGGCGCTGCGCGGGGCCCTGGCGGCCACGCAGCGCGGCCTGGAGCAGCACCAGCAGCTCTTCCACCGCCTGGTCGGGAACTTCCAGGGGCTCCTGGCGGCCAACGTCAGCCTGGACCTGGAGGAGCTGCAGGCCCTGCTGCTCAGGAAAGGGAGGAAGCAGCAAAAGGGCCAGAGGAGGGGCAAGAAGCAGGTGGGGCCTTGGGCCGTTGCCCCCGTCGGAGGACCGCTGCGCCCCGTCCCCGGCGCCGAGCTCCAGGAAGCAGGTGAGCTCCGGGTCCAGGGGCCTGGGCCAGTCTGAGGACAGGGCTGTCCGCAGGCAGTTCTCCTGCGGGGGGTGGGGGTGGGGGAGAAACAGGGTGCTGGTCGTGACTGCCCCGCCAGGCCACCTTGCCCTTGACCGACCTTCCGTTCAGGGGAGGGAGGGGCATCTTAAGCTCCCTGGAGTACAAGGAGGCAGAAATCACAAGAACCAGCCCTTGGTGAGCAGCAGGGCCCCTCCTTGTAAACATTTGAGGTGCACGGTCGCGTGCACACATGCACACACGTGCGCACACTCAGGCGCACACACACTTCTGGGCCTGCCCGCTGACTGGGAGCAGGGAGGTGAGTACCTCCTTTCCTTCCTTGCCACACCCCAAACCCCTCCACCGGCTCTTCACCCACTCCACCCACCCCCACATCTTCACCCAGGGTGTGGGTGGGGCTAGTGTCACTTGCCAAGGGCAGCACCCCAGGGAGGAAGGCCTTGGGCCCTGGAAGTTGCTCCTTCTGCCAACACTTGGCCAGTTTCTGCCCTGTGCGAGGCCCCCTGCAATGCCGCCTTGGGCTTGTCACACTGACTCATCAGGGCAGCTCAGCGATGCATTATCACTGCCGTCTCGGGGACTGAGGCTCCGTCGGGAGAAGCGTTCTGCTCACATGGCTCGTGAGAGGCACAGAGGGGCCCTGAGCCCAGTGCACCTGTCTCCAGGGTCCTGGCTCTTGCCCTGGGTGGCTGGTCCCTGCAGGGCCCCGGGACCCCGGTCTGGGAAGCTGGTTCTGAGGCAGAAGCGTGGTGCAGCCAGCCTGCCCATGCTCTCCCGAGTGCAGCCTGGGAAGGGGACCGCTAGGCTCTCTGCTTCAAGCGACTCTCCCCTGCCAGAGGCTGCCCTTGGGGCTCTGGCCACCTCCTCACGCAGACATGGGGCTAGACATGTGCCCTGCTGTAGCCTGGCATTGGGGATGTCCGAGGCCTTGCTGAAGGTCCCACCCAAGCCAGCTCTCTCTGACCTTCCACTGTGGCCCCGGGACCTGCGTCTCCTGGGGCAGTGGACAGAGCACAGGTTCTAGCACCACCAGGCTCAGTTTCTCCCTCTGTAAAATGGGAGAATCGTACCTACATCAGAGGGTTGTTAGGAAGGCGAACGGATATACTTACCAAATACCTAGCACGAGGCGTAACCTTTAGTAGAAACCATCCAGTGTGTTCCTGGTCCCCGGCATTTTCAGGGCGGAAGCAGGGTCCACCCACACTAACTCGTCCGTCTTTATTCCACCTGTGAGTGGGGCAGGCCTCCGTTGCCTGACGGTTGAGGAATCTGAGTTTACCACTACCATATTTTGTTTTAAAAACTTTACCCCTAAAATTGAAAATAAAAATTCTCCTTATTTTCCTCGCAGGCAGGCCATAGGGCTTGAATTTGTACCCTGCAGGGAAGCCTGCTAGCGAATCAGGAGTCACAACCCCTCCTGAGGCACGTTGGGCCCACGGGCTGGGGGGAGGTTCCCTTGAAGCTCCGCAGGCAGGCTGGCTGGACCAGGTGCAGGGGGCCCAGGGCCCAGCAGAGGGCGCTCTAGGCCGGTCTGCCTTGGGCTGGGCAAGCGCCCCACCTCCTGGGTGCTGGGAGAACTGCAGGGCCAGCAGCGGCTGTTGGCTGTGGCCCAATTTTCCCGAAATGGGAAAACTATTCTGAACTTTAATTCTCAGAAACCTTCCAGAAATAGAGAAGAGCGAAGTTTTGTCATTCACAAGGCGCTTGCTGAACTGGGAGTCAAAGATCCGGGCTCCAGTTCTGGGTCCTCAGTAACTAGCTGCACATGTGTTCCTCTTTTTGGCCTGGTCTCATCCCCGAGAAACTGGGAGGAGGGGGGTGCACAGGTGTGTTGAGGGAGCTCCCAAGGAGATGACCTCGTCAGTACTGAGGCCAGTGTCACGGGGGACCACAGTGGGACTCACCCTACCCCGGCCCCGGGGCAGCGTGCCCAGGCAGCCCAGCTGGTCCTTCCCTCCCGGACCTTCACCACGCGCAGAGCATCCTCTGCTCCAGGCCCGTGTCCGCTGTCTTCCCTCCCTGAGGCCGGTCCGTGTGTCTTCAGTGGGTGTAACACCAGGAATCGCTCCAGGGACAGCCCCCAGCAGGCGGATGACGAGTGTCACTGGGGTGGCTTCCCCTCTCTGTGCCTGTGCCCCCCCACCCCTGACCCCAGGGCTCTGTGCCACACTTTGAAAACATGCCCATGCCCAGCTTGAATAGACTTTTCTTCCCTCGTTCCTCCTTGGAGTCCTAAGGCCCGGCAGGAACCACTCCCCACGGTCCCTCGGTCCCTCGGTGGTCTCCCCGGGGTCAGTACTGTTACCTGGAGCACAGGCAGGTCTGTGCTCCCTTCACTCAGGTACCCCTAGGTCCCTAGCAGGTGCAGTAACGTGGGCGTCGGGGACCCGGGTTCGCCCTAGTCTGCATGGACAAGCCTCGGCCAGCAAGCTCTCGACTGTTTTCTCAGCCAGAGGAACTTAGTCGCAGGGTGTCGGAAGGAAAGGATCAAACGAAGGGTTTTGCAGACGTGCACCAGCAGAGACAACAGACTTGCATTTTTCTTTCTCTCAACTAGTGAAATCCTGAGTTGGCCAGTTGGCTCCCACTCTGAGACGCTCCTGGGAATGTCTAGGTTATCTAGCAATAGTGCCTGTTTGTAGTGTCATTAAGGCGAGGAAGGCAGGTCTCCAAGTTGATGTCCCATCGAGGGGGACACTGAGTCACTGAGCTTCCCTCCTGTGTTCCAGGCTCCCCTGTGGCCTTCTATGCCAGCCTTTCAGAGGAGACGGCCACCCTGCCGACGGTGATATTCGACACCACTTACATCAACATTGGCAGCAGCTACTTCCCTGGAGATGGCTACTTCCGAGCCCCGGAGCGCGGGGTCTACCTGTTCGCAGTGAGCGTGGAATTTGGCCCAGGGCCAGGCGCCGGGCAGCTGGTGATTGGAGGTCACCGTCGGACCCCAGTCTGCGCTGCTGAGGAGCCGTCGGGTAGACACACGGCGACCACCTTTGCTATGGCGCAGCTGCAGAAGGGGGAGAGGGTGTGGTTCGAGCTCACCCAGGGCTCACTAACGACGGGCAGCCCTTCGGGCACGGCGTTTGGGGGCTTCCTGCTGTTCAGGACCTGACCGCTGGGCTCAGGCGCTGGGACCAGGGTTGGCACGGACACCATCCACGTGGGTGCAGCTTCTGCAAAGACAGCGAGGCCGCGGCAGACGCGCTGGGCGGGGGTGTTTCACGGCGAGCAGGGCCGGAGACGTGGCGCCTGGCTCGCTGAGCCTTCCGAGGCCGTGTGGCTTGACCCGCTGTCCACGGCCCTGGGCTCTCCGGCCTCCTCGACGATCACCCTCCTGTGCTTGAAAACTGTGACACGAACCCCTCTCCGGCTTCCTCGTGTCCCCAGTCTTGTGCTAGAAAAGCATTCTTTAGAGAAGGCACCTGTGTATAGAGGTGGCATGTCGGACATATGGGCAACCAGGCTCCAGTCACTGCAGGGCAGTAGGAGACAATCGACCTGGCCGGTCGGTCAGTCAGAGTGAACACTGGGGACACGAGCCAAAGGAAGGAGCACAAGGAGTAGCTCCCCAGTCCCAGTCCTTCCTGGAATGTGTCTGCAACTTGACTCCGTTCCCCTGGCCTCACACAGGACGGAGTGTGGGTGGCTTTCACCTTTTGCTTTCTCCACAGCCTGAGCACCCCACTTCTTCTTAGCACCTCTGCCAGGAAGGGAGCCGAGGAGAAGGGGGGACTGTAAAAACTGCCCCGGTCTCACCATCTTTGGAATAGAGTAGTGCCCTTCGAGTCTCTGCCTGGCTTACTGAGTCACTGATGTGGTAGAGCAGGGTGGAAATAAGGAACAAAATAAAACTATTTGCAATACATGTGACTGGTGTTATTCTGTCTGGGGCACACCTGACGCACCATGTCAGGCCGCCCCATGAGACCCGCAGAGCCGCCCCTTTGGTGGGGCAAGTGGATTGGACAGTACAGGGCAGAGTTGCAGTTATTCTTCAATACCGATATACGGTTTTCAATTTTTTTTTTTTTTTATCCTCACCCGAGGACATTTTTCCATTTTTTGTTCAGATAGAGCGGGAGGGAGAGAGAGAGAGAGAGAGAAACATCGACATGAAAGGGACACATCGAGTGGCTGCCACCCGCACGACCAACCAGGGCCGGGGACAAACTGCAACCGAGGTACGTGCCCTTAGCGGGAACCGAACCCGGGTCTCTCTGTACCACAGGCCGACGCTTTAACCGCTGAGCCAAACCGGCCAGGGCCCGATATACGGTTTTCAAATGTGTTTTCTAAATTGGTTTTTTAGAGAGGGAGGGATAGAAACATGGATGTGAGAGAGAAACATGGGTCGGCTGCCTCCTGCTCGCCCCCTACTGGGGATTGAGCCCACAAGCCGGGCATGTGCCCCGACCGGGAATCACACTGGGACCTCCGTCCATGGGGTGCCGCTCAGTTCCCGGAGCCACACCAGCCCGAGCCCCACGTAAGGTTTTCAGACGACTCCCACGTTCCAGAGCAAACGCTGGGAGGGCAGCCCGCCTGCCGTCGGGATGCGTGAGTGGGCAGCAGGCGCTCCGTGCTTGTTGAACACCCCTCTCGCAGGGGAGCAGATTGGGCTGGGAAATGGGGGAGCACAGGCGCTGGCTGTCACTAGGCTCCAGCCCTCTCGTGGTCTCCGGGGGCAGAACTGATTTACCACTGCGTCCGGGGTGCTCCGTGTGCTGAAGCATGTTAGAGAGACAGTAAGCCAGGCCACTCTGCCACTGGGGGTTTGCTGTTGGGGTGCAGCACGACCTCCCTGAACGTCCTCCATGCGCAGTGGAGGTGGTCAGTCAGCTCTTGCTCAGCTCCCTCCGGCCAGGGTCTCCGCCAGCGCGGATGCCAAGTCCGATCCCGACCCGCAGCGGGGCGCAGGGCGCGGGGCGCGGGGCGCGGGCACTCCCAGCAGGCTCGGGAAGGCGAGCCCGGCCACCCTCGCTGCTAGACCTTGCCGGTGTTCCTTCTGTTCAGCGTTGCTGTTACTGGCCAGGTTGTGCTGATGACACACACTGGGGTAAACAGTCTCCTCATCTCAGATTCCCGCTTGGAATGTGTCGCGCTGAACAAGCAGAGTGCAGCGAGCGACCTCTTCCCTGAAGGGCAGGTCCTGCCACCTGGCGGCCCTGCTGTCCCAGAGGAAGGGGCAGCGCTGGTGGGGAGTCGGTGGGCAGCGTGGAGGAGCCGCTCCCGCCAGGCCTCAGGGGTGAGGAGAGCGACCACGGGCCTCTTGGGTGGGGTGCTTCCCGTGCAAACCCACCACACCTCACCTCAAGTCCAAGTGCACATTTCCTGTCTCAACACGTCTGTAACTGGGGCTCCAGCTCAGGAGTTCTAGTGTGCTCGAGGGGTGTGTGATCTCCACGAGGGCGGCTGTATCTCTGGGTGGAGACGTTCGCGCTGCTGCAAGCGGACGTCTGATACCCAGTCAGTGTTCAATCACCCCCGCGTGGAGCGTCCTGAACACGCTCTCCTACTGAGACACGGTGGTCAGACCTCCCCAGACCCGGTGGGAAAAAAAGGTTCACAAATACCACTGAAAAGCAAGAAAGGATACCATGAGCAGATCAGAAAATTTTAGTAATTCCTGAAAAAGAGGAAGTAAAAGGAATCAAGTGTAAAATGAAATTGCAATTGGAAACCCTAACCCCAAACATCTGAGACTGTTGGAGAAATGGGAGTGAATTCAAGGGGTTCACTGGGCTGAATGCCCAGTAGCCAAGTCTGGGTCAATGTGAACACTTGGGGGGTCAGGGCCGCCTCCTGCACGCCCCTCCACGGGGGATCGGGCCCACAACCTGGGCATGTGCCCTGACCGGGAATCGAACCGGGACCTCTCAGTCCACGGGACAACACTCAATCCGCTGAGCCACACCGGCCGGGCAGAAATTCTGTATCCTGGATGCAAAGTTAAGTTAAACCACAAAGAACTGAGTCAGACGCGTCCCCTTTCTCGCTGGCACAGATGCTGGCAGGGCATGAGTGCCTTCAAGGTCAGTCTCTCTCCAGCCAAAATGCCAGCCGAGGATGAGGACAGAACCAAGTAACAGGAACTGCTCTGTGGGTGTTTGACTGACGTGCCTCCCACATCGCTCCTTCCTGCCACAGCCCTTCAGTCCTCCCGACACGCACCCTTCCCGGGACCTCAGCAGGCGCAGTAACCGAAGAGCGACAGGTGCGCTGCATCAACCCAGCAGCAGCCGAGCCTGAATTTGCCTTTAAATTCCACAAATGAGATCATGTGATATTTGTCTTTCTCTGCTTGACTTGTTTCGCTTAGCATAATACTCTCCAGGTCCCTCCATGTCGTCTCAAAGGATAAGAGATCTTCCTTTCTTATAGCTGCATAGTACTCCATTGTGTACATGTACCACAGCTTTTTATCCATTCGTCTACTGATGGACACTTGGGCTGTTTCCAGATCTTAGCTATTGTAAATAGTGCTGCTATGAACATGGGGGTACATATATTCTTTCTGATTGGTGTTTCAGGCTTCTTAGGGTGTATTCCTAGAAGTGGGATCACTGGGTCACATGGCAGTTCCATTTTTAGCTTTTTGAGGTAACATCATAGTGTTTTCCACAGTGGCTGCACCAGTCTGCATTCCCACCAGCAGTGTACTAGAGTCCACTTTTCTCCACACGCTCGCCAGCACTTGTTTGATGATTTGTTGATGGCGGCCATTCTGACCGGTGTGAGGTGACACCTCTCCGCTTCTCTGAGTATGTGTGTGGACCCGCGCCCCTGAACTGTCTCCTCGTCCTGCCGCCCAGCCTCAGGGTGACGTGCCCTTTCTGCACAGACCCCAAGCTCGCAGGACTGAGGCCTCACGCCTGTGTTGCTGCCACTGGGCCACGCCCCCCGGTCCTGGCTGCTCCGGCTGAGACCCGAGCGAGGCTGGCCAGGCCAGCATCTCTTCACGTGGGCGAGACTCACGACCGAATGAGCGTCTGCCCGAAGCTGCCTACAAGGACTCCACTATTCCGAAGTTGTTGTTGTTGTTTTTTATCCTCACCCAAGGACATTTTTACATTTATCTCCAGATAGAGCAGGAAGGAGAGAGGGGGAAGAGAGAGAAACATCGATGTGAAAGGGACACATCGAGTGGCTGCCACCCACATGACCCCAACCGGGGCCGGGGACAAACTGCAACTGAGATACGTGCCCTTAGCGGGACCGAACCCGGGTCTCCCTGGTCCGCGGGCCGACGCTCTAACTGCTGAGCCCTACTAGCCAGGCGAAGTGTCATTTCTTCGTCTACTCCGGTACCACCGATATAAAGAGGGGGGACAGCAGTGGGCTGGGAGAGATGAACGTGTCCCCTGGGCCGGCCTCAGCCCACGCACGGCAGGAAGCCAGCAGGCGCTCGCTGGGCCCAGGGAATGCCCGACTCGCCGCCAGCTGCAGGGGGTGCAGGCTACGCGTCCCCAGACCAGCTCCCATGGACACCGTGTGGGGACCCCCAAAGGGACCTGCAACAGGCCAGCCCGAAACACGCATTCTTGTGGGAGTGACTAGTCCCCAAACTTTTCTGATTATTTAACATGTTCAGCTGCCCGAGAACAGGCACCCGGCACTGACTGACGGCCGTCGGGCAGCGGCGCTGGCGGAGGCCCGAGAGCAGGGTGCTGCCGCCGAGCAGACGGCCGCCTCGGACTCCCGAGCTGAGCCGAACAAGCACCTGCTGTCGCAGCAACACCGGGAGGCCAGACACGTGACTCCACCACCGTAAGCGAGAGAAGCCGGTGACAAGCCCCGAGACCAGACACTGTGCCGGCTGGAAGAGGTAACACGGGGAGCTGCCCACGCGGGGAGACACGGCTCCCACGCCACAGCAGGTGTCCGCGAGGAAGCCGCCGGGCAGCAACATTTATTAAGAACGCTAGTTTCTTTTTCATCTTCAGTAATCTTTTGAAAGTTCTTACCGACTAGGCCCACTTCTAGAAAGGTAACCTAAGCAAATAAATATGCAAAGGCTTATGTATAATGATGTTCAATGCGTTGGTTATATTTTCTAAAACAATGGAAAATAACCCCAATGTTGAATGGGGAATTAAAAAATAAATTATTCCATCTGCTTGATGGAATATTATGTGGTCAGTTTTTCTTAAAGTTATGCTTTCAGTGGCTACATAGTGACATACTGTGATCTCTATTGTAGAAAAGTATGCAGCAGAAAAAATGGAAACATTCAAATGTAAGGAGTGGTAACATCTGGCAATAGAATTTTGAATGATTTTATTTGCTTTTTTCTTTCCTATGTTTTTCAAAATTTCTACAATAGTACATGTTTTTATTACTAGAATTTTTTAAAAAAGAAAAACCACCTTTATTTTAATAGGGTTATGACCCCTCTAGCTACATGAAGGACAGGGAGTATGGCTGTCTGGTCGCTTACCTGCCCGTGCTCTGTACCGGCTTTCTGGTCACTGAAATGCACACCTTGGGGGACATATGTATCTACACGAACTCATGTGTTATAAAATCTCACCAGACATGTAATCTGATATACAGTACAGCCCGAGCAGAGCATCACAAAACACATCACTAAAGTATACTAAAATAAGGTTATTTACTTAAAAATGATACAGTGGACGTAATCTATATATAGAACAAAGCAATTAATGGTAAACTTAATAAGGCACCTTTCAAAGCAGATGCTGTACAAAATACATTTAGTGTGTTATGTATCAAAGATGCATCTATGTTTTTGGTGTCTTACAACTGCATAATGAAACTGCTCAACCATGTACAAGCGGTAATGGTGTTTCCATTTTATACAATATATACTACATTTTAGTTTTTAAGTGGGCAGGGTCAACAGTCACTGAAAGGGCTTAAATAATCCACTGGGAGCATAGTACAGAGCACAACCCAACAGGACAATGCAGTTAATCCTTTGCAGAAGCAGGTGTTCGAGACTTTCCTTACGGACTTGACTCGTGGCTTCACCAGATGCTGCCCTGGGCTGAACGTCGGTTATCCGCGATTTCCACCGACTCCCGGCAGGACTGAGGTGAGAACTCCCAATATCCGACCCAGCTAAACAATAAATATCACCACCTTTAAACAGTACAAGAGCTGCAACAATCCTTTTTAAAAATTAATTTGCATTTCTGCTGTTGAAGTTATTTTAGATATTTAGAAACAATGCAAGACAACATGTATGAAAAGAAATGTTAGTGACTTAATTTATAAAATATACCCTGGACTAAATTATTCAATATCAAATTTAATCTTGTGCCAATTTAGAGATGCATGATTCTTTAAAAACTACTGACTTTCTGTTTTAAATGGAAGCATAAAGAACCTAGGGGGAAGTTTTGTTCTTTTTGAGTGCATAATAAATCTGGCACATTCTAGGAAAATAATTTGCAAAAACGGTAAGTCACTTTCTAAGCTTAGAAAAACGTCTGGACATTGAAAGCAACATGAATGGAAAATATTCCCAGAGAACTGATTCAAATTCCACACTTCAGGAACGTGTTCGATACGGAAGCCGGGGGAGCGCAGAGTACGCGCGGAAGCCGGTCCTAACGAGCCTTGAACTCTGGAGGTATCGGCCAGTATAAGAAGAGTTCACAATAAGAACTTTCTTTGGGTTAACTTCTGCTATATTCGGAGTTCTGTTTTTGTTTCAGTTATTTAAAGGGATGACAGACAGAAGCCACGCGTTTTTAAAATGCTAAATCGTGAGACCAAATAATGGTTTCTAGGGTTTTACAAGTTATGAACTATGGTACTATATAATACCTCCCTCCTCTTACGCTTTAAATAGTTCACTGACCGGATGAAGTTAGAAATTTATGAGTAAAAGTAAGAAGGAGAGAGGAAAAGTTCCATGCAACTATGTTTAGACTTTAAAATTTCAAGTAATTCATCATCTGCTTTTTAAAAAAACATTATACTAGAAAATATTTATATTGAACAAGTCTCTAACATTAATTCTTGATAACACTTTTAATAGATCAATTTCATTTAAAACATCTTTATGATGGGCTTGTACTGATATACTATCTGTAATGTGTTGAGTTCACATCATTTTAACATTTCTAAGAACAGATGCCTTTTCTTACATACTTTCTTATAAAGGTGACAAATCATTTTTAAGATGTATAATTTATCAAATAAAAAAATAAATCAAGGTTAACCTTAGCCTAAGAAGATCAGAGCTCATAAGTGTTGTTAAATGGCAGGACAATTTAGATAAAAATATCTGTGAGTCTCACTGTGAGAGATGGGAAAATCATTCTGAAACAGCAAGTTACTGGGTAGGACCAACATGTAAATATTTACTTATCTTGATGAACATTTGAAACTTAAATTTTCTTAAATGAAAATTACTAAATTTAATAAAAACTGTTAAAGCACATTTTAAATTAGTGAAATTTGATGTAGCAACTATATCAGAGTTTCATCCTTAAGAGCAAGTCCAATTTTTGGAAATGAATGGGTTCGTGCTCTGATGTCCCCGCTAAAGTGTTCTGACCATGTTGTAATATAATCACATTTATTTTATGCTGTATTAAAAAAAAAAGCCTCACTCTCTGTGTAGGAGTTGCTTTTTCAGACTAAGACAGTGACATTTAGAGGCATCACAGACACGCAGGAAGTCTGACTGACTGACTGACTCCTTGGACTACCAGGCGCCCGGCGGTGTTTCCCGGCGGCCACGAGGTGAGAGGTGGGCACTGCCCGAGTCGCCACTGTCCTCACAGGTTACGGAACAGAAATCACACGGCTGAAACCGCAAGTGATTTCAACGCCTGAAGTAGTCGTTAATAAATTTGTATCAGCTCTGAAACCAAAATTTCTAATTAGAGGATCCTTTCAAAAAGGAAAATGGAGACAACATCTTAACGAGAGTCTGTGCCTGAAGAGCGAACTCGGGTTGACAGACTATTCTGAGTGGCTTTGCTCTAAGGATTCACGTGGGGTTCCACGTGACGTTTGCTTCTGACGACCTTGCCGCTTTCCCCCTAAGGATGGGGTGAGGACACGCGAGCGGATGGCTACAGTAGGGACGTATGTACAAAGATGACATATGGTCCGAAAGGAACAGGTGTTTGCAGATAAAGCATATGACACACAAAATATAAATAACTTCCCTTTGAAAAGTTACTGAGATAAGAGCACAGAACACGGTTATAGGCACTTAACATTCCATCGGACGCAGGGATCAGTGACGCGCGCGGAGAAGTGATTTCTTACAAGTTCGTGGCGCTGCGGTCCCAGCTTCGGACAGGATGCTTCCTCCGGGACGACGGCGGCAACTACCGGATGAAAAAGGAAAAGATGGGGGCGGGAGGAAAACGGTCCAAATTCCCAGGCACTTGAAACTTTTTTGGCCTTTACATCCACTTTTCTGTTAAAAAATAAAGTTGGTGGAGAAGCTAGGTCACTTTGAAGGTGAATGGCTTGGAGCGACTGGCGAAGCTTGGTCAGATCACACGCGTTTACAGCAGAAAACCCACAGCCACTGTCTCATCCTGTGTTCATGAAGCACGTCTTCATTCGATGGCAGCAGAGACCCTGGTGAGCGGGTACACACACCACGACCACGGCCTGACGACATCTCCCCCACGGCAGCGTCCCCGGCGGGTGGCGACCCGCACGCTGTCCACAAAGGTCAAGTACAAATAGGTTGCGTTCCCTCAGGTAGAAGGCAAGGTACTCTCTCTCCGTCTCTGCTGAATTCATTCATCTTCTCAAGACTTTCACAGAAAGCAGCACGCTACGAGCAGGTAGTTCAGTACCCAGATGTGACTGGAGACTCAGGGATCAGGACCGAAGTCTTGATGCAGTTCATAAAAACCCCATTTACAAAAGGCATCAGAAACCACATTTAAAGTGAAGCTGTCCACACACAAAGAACGACGTTCTAAGCTCCCAGCTGATCCCCTAGAGAACGGAAAGGTTTGACATTAGCAGCCTGTGAAGGTGTCGCGAGGAGTCTGAGAACCCAGTTGGCATCCACACTCTACCCTGACTCCACCCACGCCCTGGGGAACAGTCTCGCGTCCAGGGTTTCCCCTCGTGACCGCCGAACCTCAGATCTTCACATCTTGGGATTCGACCATCTTGGCGAGTGTCTTCTTGACCCTCAGGGCCGTGAGCCTGGAGGCCGGGTTGTGGGCCCAGCACTCCGACATCAGCTTCAGCACGGCCCGCAGACACTGCAACAGGACAGACCGCAGTGAGCACCGAGTCCCCGGGGCGCTCCCACCCCCACCGGGCGATCCCGCCCGCTCACCTCGTCACTGTTCCACCGATTGGACACGATCGGCCGCAAACGCTTGACACACACCACCTCGCGCATATCTTCATAGGACGGGTCGCTGGGCACCATGCTGTAGTACGGCAGCTGGTACTCCTCCACGATCCCTGCGGAGACAGGCGGCACCATTGGAGCTGGCCGAGGGCCGCCGATCTGCACAGCAGCCCTTACTAACTGCGAGACTGAAACTGACCCTACACGAAGGAGGACAGTTGTAGAGTAGACGAGTCTTTTTTATTTTTTTAGACAAAGAGGGAGAGTGAGTAAGCGAGAGAGAAACATCGATGAGAGAGAACATTGACTGGCCGCCTCCTGCACACCCCCCACTGGGGATCGAGCCCACAACCCGGGCATGTGCCCTGACCGGGATCGAACTGGGACCTCTCAGTCCCTGGGAGAACATTCTATCCACTGAGCCACATGGCCGGGCTAGATGAGTCACTTTTAATAGTAAGTGTATGTTGTTCTCATTTTACTTCTAATTGTTTCCCCTGTTCTATCAGGATCCCCATCACAGCTGAAAACATACAAATATTCCTAAAAAAAAAAAAAGGAGAAACACTTACCCTAAATTTTAATCTAATGACTTATTTATACAATTGTTCCTAGTAATAAATGCAGCAGAAAGACAGCATGACATGCAGGGAGGAGACACCAGCAGGCCCGAGACCATCTCCCGAGAACGCCCGCCGGCTGCTGGCCCGGGGCTGCTGGCTACCTGCCGACAGCGGCTGGCAGCGCCGGGTGCCTGCGCGGACACGCCGTCCAGGCCCTACACCTGCTCCCCGAGCGTCTGGGGTTTCGGTACACGCTGGGCAGAGGGTGCCCCGGTGCCCAGCCACCGATAAAATCTTGGAGAACAAAGTCTCTAACGACTTCCCTGGACGACAACAGTGCACCCAGGTCACATGCTGGGGCAGTGGGTGGCCCTGAGCCTGCCCTGGGAGAAGATCTGGGGGCCGGGTGACCTCTGAGCGTTGCCCTGGCACCTTCTCTTGTGCTGACTTACTTCGTACCCTTTGCCCACAGGACACTTAGCTGTGGGGACAACCGTGCTGAGTCCTGAGAGTCCCCCCAGGTGGAGAGGCGGCCCCGACCACGCCCGGACGCCCACCTCCGGTGACGCAGCGGCGGGCCATCTCCCAGATGATGAGCCCGAAGCTGTAGATGTCCGCCATGATGTAGGGCTGGAAGTGGCTCTTGTGCAGGCTCTCGTCCAGCACCTCCGGGGCCATGTACCGCTTGGTGCCCACCCGCGTGTTCAGGGGCACGTCCACTTCATTCGTGTCGCTGCAGGGGCAGGCAAGTCCAAGGGTGGTTAAGAACAAAACAGTTTCCTTCCGTCTGTTGTGATTTACGCAGGGTGACCGCTATTCACCCCCAACAAATAAATAATAGGAATCTATCTATCTATCTACAATTCTACATTCTTTTATCAGAAATTATTGGGGCCAGATGTATTTTTAAATTTAGCATCTTTCAGATTTAAAAAAAGTAACATACCCTTTAAATATATGCTACACATTACAGAACTTCCCCAGCAGAGTCTAGAGTAGTGCTCTTTTTTTGTTAATTCTCACCTGAGGATATTTTTCCATTTATCCTCAGATAGAGCGTGAGGGGGTGGGGGTGGGGGGAGGGAGAGGACAGAGAGAGAGACATCGATGTGAGAGAGACACATGGACTGGTTGCCTCTCACATGGCCCCGACCAGGGCGGGGGACCGAACTGCAGCCAAGGTCCGTGCCCTTGACCGGAATCGAACCCACAACTCTGGGCTGAGGGCCAATGTGCTAACCACTGAGCAATCGGCCAGGACTAGAGCAGTCCTCTAATCAAACGTACCACCCTGTGTACGTTAAAAAACTAGTATAGCCCTGGCCGGTTTGGCTCAACGGTTAGAGCGTCGGCCTGCGGTCCGGAGAGACCCGGGTTCGGTTCCCGCTAAGGGCACGTACCTCGGTTGCAGTTTGTCCCCGGCCCCGGTTGGTCGTGCGGGTGGCAGCCACTCGATGTGTCCCTTTCACGTCGATGTTTCTCTCTCTCTCCTCTTCCTCTCTCTCCCTCCCACTCTATCTGTACAAAAAAAAAAAAACTAGTATGAATATTGCTCTCAAGCTGCACACATGACAGACACCTGCCTGAGTTCAGGTCAGGTTCTGTCTCCAAACAAGTCTGCTGTCTCTCGGAGGAGGCAGTGCTGCACGTAGGAGATGTGCTCGACACCACGTCCCCGAGCCAGGGACCCTGCCGACAGACCGAGGCCGCTGTCAGCGTGCTCCGGAGACGCGGGGTCCGTTTCCTTCCTACGGGTCCAGCCAACTTAGTTCTGTCGTAATAAGTTGCCACAAGCTTACGAATTCTCAGGACTAAAGGATGTGTACTGGAGTAAATTTTATTTATTTTTATCCTCACCCGAGGACATGTTTGCATTTATCTTCAGCGAGAACAGGAAGGAGAGGGGGGGAAGGGAGAGAGAGAAACATCGACGTGAAAGGGACACATGGAGTGGCTGCCACCCACACGACCCCAACCGGGGCCGGGGACAAACTGCAACTGAGGTACATGCCCTTAGCGGGAACCGAACCGGGATTCTTTGGTCTGTGGCCGACGGACGCTCTGACCGCTGAGCCAAACCGGCCAGGGCTGTGGAGCACATTTGGAACTGGAAGACATGAGCACTGTGTTGCTTAGGCCCCCAGTTCTGGAAACTACTCTGAAGCTGGGATGAATGTATTTTTCTTACACAGCATCTGATGAGTATTTGAGCCCGTGAACACTACATTGACTGAAAACAAACACGACTGGAACAACCAGGGAAGATAATTTAATTTTTTAGTGTTTGTTGTACATGGATTAGGACTTTTATCTTATGGCCTGACATAAATTCTAGAATGTGAAAAGGTTGCTGTACTCTAGAGTTATAACAACATTAAAACAGTTTCAATATTTCCTAAAAATACTCTGATTCTGTTTAAAACCATTAACAATGTATCCAGTGGTGCTGGAGAAATGGACGTCCATTCCGCTTCCGGCAGTGGAAGTCCCTGCACGCCCTCTGAACGGGAGCTTGCAACTGACTTCCACTCACACGGACACTCCCTCCGTCTGGGCCCCTCCCGGGACTCCGTCATGAGGTACTTGTCTAAGTGCTCAAGGATTCATATATATGGATAAAATACAACGTCCATTAAAGCGTTTTTTAAAATAGAGATACACCATAGGCAACTCTAGTGCCCATGCGCTGGGTCAGGGAATAAGCTGTAGCACATCCTTATTTTGGGAAACGGCATCAACACTATTAAAAACAATGAAGCAGCCCCGGCCGGTTTGGCTCAGCGGTTAGAGCGTCGGCCTGCGGTCCGGAGAGACCCGGGTTCGGTTCCCGCTAAGGGCACGTACTTTGGTTGCAGTTTGTCCCCGGCCCTGGTTGGGTTGTGTGGGTGGCAGCCACTCGATGTGTCGCTTTCACGTCGATGTTTCTCTCTCTCTCTCCCTCCCACTCTATCTGAACAAAATATCAAAAAATGTCCTCGGGTGAGGATAAAAAAAAAAACGACAAAAACCAATGAAGCAGACCTTCCTCAACTGAAACAGAAGAATGGCTAAGATATAAGAAACAGGAAATAAAAAATTATGTAGAGTAGAATGTACTGTTTGTTTTAAAAAAATTTTTTTCTTTATTGATTTTAGAGACAGAGAGAGAGAGAGAAACTGATGAGAGAACACCAATTGGCCGCCTCCTGCACGCCCCCCACTGGGGATCAGGCCCACAGCCTGAGCTTGTGCCCTGACCGGGAATCGACCCAGCGACCTCTTGGTGCAGGGTCGACACTCAACCCCTGAGCCACACCAGCCAGGCTAGAATGTAATGTTTGTAAACAAAACCCACCCAAACAAACCAACCAGACAGAACCGCCATCGGACACCTACACAGAACCAGCACAAACACATTCCCGGAACCCTGCTGCCCTGACCACCTGCGCGCAGATGCCTCCAGAGATGACTGTAACTCCACCAGGAGGCGGACCCTCACCTGTTGAATTTCACAGCAAGGCCCAGGTCAGCAATACAGCAGCTTCCGTTTTTCTTAATGAGGATGTTCTTGCTCTTCAGGTCCCGATGCGCAATGGCGGGCTTCCCCTGGGTGCCGTAGATCTCCGTGTGCAGGTGGCACAGGCCGCAGGCGGCGGAGTGTGCCAGCCGGAGCAGGGCGCTGGCGTCCAGGGTCGCACACTTCAGGAAGTCGTGCAGGGACCCGTTTTCATGGTAGTCAGTGATCAGGTAGAGCTGGGTCCAGGAGCCGGTGCCCTTGATGTCTGCAGCTATGAAGCCTGCCGGTGAACAGGGGGCAGAGGCTAGTCACCAAGGTGGCCATGCAGAGCGACAACTCGGGTACGGTGCCCAGACAAGGGACAGCAAGTACGCCTAATGAATCTCTAGAACGTGTTCCCAAGATCTTTATTTCTACCATTTACACGTACAACTCTACAATTCTGCAATATAGTTAAAATCATATTAATAATCAACACAAAAATGATAATGGCATGACTGAGAAAATGGTGTGTCATGTCACCTGGGGGAACGGTGTCGTCTACGTGATTCTCTGCCCGTGAAAAATTATAAAGAAGAAATGTGGAAAAGGCTCAATTTCTAATTGAAAAGTAGACGCATTAAACCAGTTAAAAATGTTCACCTAGCCAGCCAAGTGCCCGAGCTGGCCAGTGCCACGTGCCCACGGGTGCCTCCTCCCATCGGCCTCCCACCGGCTCAGACGAGCAGGGAGGTAACGCGGGCCCCTTTCCTCCTCTCTCTCCCTTCCGAAGAGAGGTGAGCGCAAGTGCTGGGTGGAAGAGTGTCCCCTCCCCACCCAATTCATGTCTGCCTGGCACCTTAAGTGTGACCTTCCGTGGAGAAGTAATCAAATTCCGATGAGGTCATCCTAGACTCGGGTGGACGGTGACCCGATGACCAGTGTCCTTGTAAGAGGGATGTGGACACAGGGGAGCCAGGAGACGACAGAGACAGAGACAGGCATGCTGCCTCCAAGCTGAGGAACACCCCGGGCTGCGGGCCAGCACCAGAAGCCAGAAGGAAGGGGTTTCTCGAGCGCCTTCCGAGAGCACAGCCCTGCCGACACCTTCATTTTAAACCTCAGCCTCCAAACCACGCAGGAGGAACTTCTGTTGTTTCAAGCCACCCGGTTGTGGTACTTTGCTCTGACCCCCTCAGGAACCCCTACGCTCAGCAATGCACTGTGAAGGAAGGAAGGGAAATCGAGCTGGAGAGTCGAAGCTCAACGCTCAGATCCTGCGCACGCGGTTCTGCTGTTGTGTGAGGGGGCTTGTGCGGCGGGGGGACCTGCTGGGCACAGGCCATCCAGCTGCAGCCTGTGGTCGTGGTGACTGAGCTTACAGAGGCGAAAGGCATGCGAGAAGCTGCCCTAGAAAACCGCTTCAACTGCCCACAGGACGCTTGGCTGTTGCTGGGTGAGTGAGCCCAACGAGGTGGCATCACCCAGAACCCTGCTCTCGGGGGCATCAGGAGGGCAGCTGGGCAGGGCTGCGCTGTGCGCGCTGGGCCCGGCCGGGTTCCGTCAGCCCGGCGTTACCGAATCCACGCGTGTCCCCAGCCCGGGCAGGCGTCCACCTGCACCACTGGCCGACCGACGCGGGCCGCGTGCTCACCGAGGATGTTTTCGTGGCGCATCAGCACGGTCTGGTAGATCTCCGTTTCCCGGAACCAGCTGGCCTCCTCGGTGGTGAAGAAGACTTTCACCGCCACCTTCTCGCCCCGCCACTTGCCCATCCACACCTCTCCGTACCGGCCTTTCCCAACCTGCCGGACCATCTGGATCTGCTTGGCAATGGTGCGCTGGACCTTCAGGAAGGAAGCCAATGTTTCACTTATCGAAGAAAAGAACCTATTAAAACTGAGAAACTGGTCTGATAGCTCATCCCATCAAAAAGGATGGCACACATAACCAATCCGCCCCAATGTTAACACCTAAAACCTATTTAAAAGATGAAACGATACACAGTATATTCTGAAATCACAAACTGTTTGCAAAAAAAGTTCAAAATAACTCCCCTCCCTGTACACACACAGACCTGGTGTGGCCACGTGCCCTGCTCTGGGTGACAAGGAAAAGGGGGTGCAGGCGCAGAAGGGCGGGGCCACGTGCCCTGCTCTGGGTGACAAGGAAAAGGGGGTGCAGGCGCAGAAGGGCGTGGCCACGAGCCCTGCTCTGGGTGACAAGGAAAAGGGGGTGCAGGCGCAGACCCGGGAAGCACTGCCCGGAGCCTGGCCCCTCGTGCTCGGGGAGCTCTGAGCATCGCCAGCGCCGAGCTGACCACATGCACAGACCACACCAGTTGGCTGGAGCGAGCCCCGAAGAAAGCGGCCCAGCAGACCCACAGGATCACGGGAAGCAACACGTTTGTCGCTCGAAGCCCCTGAGCGTCGGGTGGCTGATCATGCAGTGAAATCTAAGTGACAGTTAAAAGCCTTCAGCTCAGTCTATTGGCTCCTACACGGTCTGGCCCTGCCCCTCCCCGGTGCATCACTCGTGATGACCACACCATCCTCCCCTCGTCTTTTCTGCTTTTGCCTTTAACTGCTACCATTCTTTCTCTTGCTGAACTTACTGGGGTGACATCAGTTAATAAAATTATACCGGTTTCAGGTGTGTATAATTCCATGACACATCATTTGTGTATTGTGTCCACCACCCCAGTCAAGCAAGTGCTCAAGTTTTCAGTCAGCTGTCAGACTGCCTCCCGTAGCGGCTGCACCGCTCCTGCCAATCGGCAGCGCCCGACATGCTCCGCGGGCCCGTGCTGGCGGGTCTTACTGTGTGGCCTGCACTCCCCAGGGACACTGAGCATCGTCTAGACGCCATCTGCCCTTCTGTATTCTCTCTGGGAAAGTCTCTTCAACTTTTGTCCATGAAAAAAACTGAATTTTTGTTACATTACTGAGTTGTAAAAGTTCTTTATATAGTCCACAACACAAATTCGTGACTTGTTTTTTTTCATTTCCTTAACAATATCTTCTAAATAAAAGAAGTCTTAAACTTTGAGAAAGCCTAGTTTATCATTTAAAAAAATGATTCACGCCTTTTGATTTCCCAAGGAACCTGTGCTCAATCAAAGGCCACAACGATTTTCTAAAATGTTTTTTTTTAAAGGTTTTATACTCTTTTGCATTTAGGTCTACGATCCATTTCAAGGTAATTTTGCGTATGAAGTGAGGTGAGGGATGAGATTTGCTTTTCAGCAAATAGATGCCAAGTTTCCTGTACCATGTTTTATAGATGGTCTTCTCCCAACGAACCACTCTGCCACCCAGACCACCTGAGCCCCCGGGGCATCTCCACTCCCGGCCCTCCCCTGCCTCCTGCTGCCCCTGCTCGTCCTCACGGGCGCCGCAGCAGCCCAGCTGTGCCCTTCAGAAACCAGACAGTGAGCCCTCTCTGTTCTTCTTTCTCAAAATTGTTTTGGCTCTTTGGAGCCTCTGTTTCCATATAAATGGCAGCATCAGCTCATTAACTCCTACAAAAGCTTGCTCTGATCCTGATTGCACTGAATTGAAACTGTAAGCCCATTTTAGGAAAACTGGTATTTTAATGCTGGGCCCTCTGACTCACATAGGGTACATGTCTCCACCTCTGCAGGGCTGTGCCCATTGGTTTTGGCAATGTTTTCTAATCTTCAGGGTGCAGGTCTTACCTCATTTTGGTAAGCTTATTGCAAAATATTTAATGTTTCGATGCTATTTTTAGTAATACAGCTCTTAAAACTTTAATTCCTATTTGTTTGCCAATGTACATAAATTCAATGATTTTTGTACAATGTGTACTTGCAACCCTGATAAACTCATTTATTGGCTGCAACAGTTTTATAGTATCATCCTTGAGATGTTTTACACAATCATGTTGCCTGCCTACAGGGACAATTTTACTTTACCTTTCCAATTCAATTACGGAAATTATATAGTTCGATTAATTTTTAAATTAGCGATGAAGGTATTTCAACAAATGCACTTAAACAATTAAACATCTATCTGAATATCTGGTGTGTATCGTAAGGGTCCTCTCAACCCCTAACCCTGAGTCTTTCCTAACGTCTAGTCCTCTTAGAATTGTTCACAACTCCTTCCAAGATTCTTTTTACGAACTGTGTTTTGGTGATATGGTGTCATACTGAGGGACGTCTCTTCTCTACGAAGGCATGTGGGAGACACTTCCTTCTGATTTCAGAAACAGTCAGACTTCGCCCAGAAACCAGCTGAGCCTGACAGGTGTGAGGAGTCACACCCGATTCCCCGCCTACACAGCTGTGACAAGAAAACCTGGGAGCTACCTCCAGCACCATGCAACACTTCGTGACCACGCTTTCTTCCGTAACTCAGTTTCATTATTTTTGACTAGTTTCATCTTGCGTTAATTACTGCAGCCATCCTTCTGAACAAGGAGGCAGAATATGTGCAGTGATGTCCCCTAGTCACGCTGTCACCGTGCAGGGTTCATTCTGCATCAGCAGACCACTACGTCTACGGCATTCCATCTCACCAGCAGGGGCAGGCCGGACCCACTACCGGAACTCTGCGACTGGTCGATGAGGTCCTTCAGGGACTCTCCCGCGGGGATAAACGCTTCATCCTGCTCCAGGTCACGGTTGTAACGCCGTCTGCTGGAGATGCTCTTGCAATAATGTCTTTTCAAACAGAAAAGAATCTCCATTAAAATTCTCAAACTATAAATTTAAAGGTAAGAAAATCTTCAGATTGTCAATAGCATTATCCTTCCTTCAGACAGGATCATATCAAAATCAGTCAGCGTGGGGTAATATACCCTCTGCCAAAATAATCTATACAAATGGAGTTTATGAGGTGAAGTTTTATATGTTATTCTAAAATGGAAAGATGTCCATGATGTACCAACAAGTGAAAAAGACAAATGAAAAAAAAGCATGTGAATTGTGATCTATCTATAAAGATTTTTAAATTATATATGTGTGTGTGTCTGAAAAGATCAGAAAGGATATTAACAAGTTGTAAATAAGTTTTTCTGGGGACATAGGAATATCACACTTTACACAAATATTTTCATTTGAATTTGTAAGTATTTACATATCAAAATGAAAAATAAATATATTTCCATTTTTTAAAAAGGAAAAAGTATATGGAAAAGAAATCAAACAAGTTCTCTTAATTCATTCTGATATTCTGAAGGCTTCTCTTTGTAGAAATATTTGAAACATACAGGAAAGAAGAGATTAATGTAACTAACACTCATGTGTACACCATTTAGATTCAATAAATATTAACATTATGCTGCAATTATCTTAGATATATTGAAAATAAACATTAGGAATATTTGACGCTCCAGCCATTTCCCTTCTTCACTCCAAACAAACACTACCCTAGAAGTGTTTATATCCTTCCGGGTATGTTTCATATTTCTACCATAACTATATATATTCATACACAACACTGTTTCTGTGGGTATAATTTCACATAAATGGCATCTTGTATTACTATTTTACACCTTGCTTTTCAGTGAAAAAACACTCTCATGTTTTATATATTTATTCATGTTGATACAAATGAAAAAAAAAAAAAAAAAACGGCTCATTTTTGTTGATGTCAAGTGTGTCTGGCATTGTTCTGTGACTCACTTCATGAACACATCTCCCGAGATAAGTGCTATAGTTCCCACTTCACTGAGCAGTAGCGCAGAGGGTCTTCATGGGCCGAGTCACACAGCTGGCCACGTGGAAAAGCAGGGTCCAGCCCTGCCAGTTTCTCAGTGGTTAGAGCACCACCCGCTGACCAGAGTCCCAGGTTTGGTTCCCGCTAAAGGCATGTGCCTTGGTTGCGATTGTCTCCGGCCCCTGCTGGGGTTGTGTGAGTGGCAGCCAGTCAATATGTCTCTCTCACATCAATGTTACACTCTCTCTCTCTCTTTCTATCTGAAGATAAATGCAAAAATGTTGGGAGGGGAGGGGAGGGTCCAAACTCAGAGCCTAGATCTGAAATCCATGGTCTTAGTCCTTTCTATTCTGTCAAGGAAATTATTTAAAGGGTCTTCATTGATCCTGTTACAACTTTGCCACAACTTATCCTGATGCCATAGTTCGTTTATGTCCGAAGGTTTGTTCACATAAACAGGGCCCAAAACCCCTTCTGGTGCCTCTCTTGTGCAGATGTATAAACGTTTTCTTGATGGTATACATACTTTCCATTTTATTGACATCCACCAAATTGCTCTCTAAAGTGAAACAATGTATACTTCCACCAAAAGTGCAACCTCCAAAATCCCTCTCCCCACACTCCAATCTAAACTTGGACTGCCACAGTTTGGACTTTTGCCAACCTGGTGGGTATAAAACAGTGACTTGTTTTCATTTGTTTTCCCTTAATTATGAGGGAGGTTGAAATTTTGTTTTTTTTTTACAGTTTTCCTTGTGAACTGCCTATACATGTTTTTTGCATATTATTCAATTGGGGTGATTTATCTTCTTTTTCTGATTGAGTCGTAGTTCTTCATAGAAGCTGGATATTAAACCTTTGACAATCACATGTTACAACAGTCTTCTGGTTGGCATTGACATGCCATTCCATGTATGGTGTTTTATGTTAGTTTTTTATCTTAATGTTATCCAATTAAATTCATCAAAGTTTCTCTCTTTTGATATATGTTTTTGGGTCCTGTTTAAGACAGCCTTCCCAATCCTAAAGCCATAAATACATTGTCAAGGTTTAAACATTTTGATTCTCTCACCTAGTCCTTTAATCCATTTGGAACTTCTAGTACAGAACAGAAAGTAGAGAATAAATCAAAGCATTTTCCTATGAATAGACCAATATACTTAACCATTTTTATAACTGTATATTTACAACTTATATGGGTACTGACTCAAACAGTTTAAATCCCAAAGGCACGAATGGGTGTGGGGTGGGAAAGCGTCCTCCACCCCATCCCCGAGACGTCCACTCCACTTCCTAGACGAACCTGGAACTCGAGCTGCTTCCAGCTTCGCGCGTACTCTTCTGGGGACCATTATGCATATTCAAACAAAACATACACACTGGTGATGGTCTCCCTTCTTCTGTCCTCCCAGAATCGGTAGTTCTGCACCCTGCTTCCCACGTGGCTGGTCTCCGAGGGGTCATGCCACGGCAGGGCATGAACAGCCTGTTTTCTTCCATGGCTAAGCCAGATTCATCGTATGCCTGTTCACCGCTCCCTACTGGTAACATTTAGACTGGTTTTCGTCCTGCTCCACACAAGGCTGGAAGGAAAACACCCCCGGCACGTCCGCCGTACAAGTGGGGACTGAACCTGAGTGCTGACGGGGCACTGCGACCTGCAGCCGCACCAGTGATGTTCTCTCCACCGCGAGTCCCCGCCCCGCGCTCGCCCAGCCTCGTTGTAACACTTTCAGAACACTGGTCTTATTTCATCGAAGTTCTGTATTCGTCTATTTAGCAGGCCTTCCAATGACTGACATGGCTTCATCATGATGTCATGAGTTGCCAGGGTTAAAACTGATGTCATCACACTTTGCTTCACCTGAAGGCACAGGACCTACGGACACTACATGAGGACACACTGCAGGCAGCTCTCCGGGCTCAGTGACCAAGCCCCCGTCTCACCCCATTTCTCCCCCGACTTTGCACTCCGGGAACCAGACCTTTCCGCCTTCCTGTGCCGACTGGCTCCATGTTGGCCTCGTTATTCGTAAATAACATGCTTATGAGACATTTTCGGTCTCAGAGTTCACTACTGACTTCGTATGTGGAAGATGAGGGTTTAACTCATCAGTGAATAAATACCCTGCCCCTCCCCAAACAGAAATACCTCTGTCCTTCCCTCCTCCCAACACGGTTCCCAGCACAGTGTGTCTTCCGGTCAGTACCCGTGTCTGCACCGAGGACTAGGCAGACCCCACTCACACAGGAACCCCACCGTGTGCTGGGTGACCACTGGGTATCCCCCACCCCCCCCGCGGCACAGGCTAAGATTCAGTACTTCTGGGGAAGAGCGGAAGCAAATCCCTCTGCCCTTGGGGGTGCATCGGAAGCATTTCCCTGCCCCTGCCAGACAAGACCCACTGATGCTGAGAAAGGGTGCACACCCTAAGAAAGCCTCACCCTAAGGACGAGATGCTCCCTCCCCCTCTGCCCCCACGAGAAACATGCAGCAGCGGGCTACCTGTGGGTGACAGCGGAAGGAGGGGGGCCCTGCTGCGGGGCAGGGCTGCAGGGAAGGCGGGGCGCCGAGGGCCAGCGGGCCCGCAGGGAAAAGCCCGACCCACGCACAGCGCAACATCAGACCTTCGCCACCAGCCTGCGAGGCACAAAGGAGCCCTACTCAAGTCCTCGCCAGCCTGGCTCAGCCCCAAACACTAGCAGTCTGGGAAGAGGCCCGTTTGGGGGTGCATGTGTGTGTGCGTGTGCGTGCGATGCACCACATTCAATCAGCAGTCACGAGACTCACTGAAAAGCAAGGAAAACAGCCCACTGGCAAGAGGCGAACCAGTCAACAGAGCCCGTCTGCAATCACCCGTGTTGGAGCCACCAGACGAGTTCCTTGAAGTCACCACAATTCAGATGGTGAAGCGCCGAGCAGAAAAGGGGGACAGTCCTTTTCCAAAGATGGAGATTTTCAGCAGAGAAATGGATACAGTCAAATGGAACTGCTAGAAATAAAACAATGTCAGAGATGAGGAGTCCCTGGGACAGGCCCTCGGCAGACTGGACACGGCCGAGGGAAACGAAAGCTGGCCGACTCCACAGCAGGTGAACAGAAATGACCCGAACTAAGCAAACAGAGGAAGAAGAACGAGAAAAATCCAACACAGAATGAAAGAGCCATGGGACTACAGCAAGTCATCTGGAACATGTGTACTTAGAGTCTCAAAAGAAAAGAGAGGTAAGTTCGGCTGGTGTGCTCAGTGGGTGAGCGTCGACCCTGCACCAAGAGGTCGTCAGTTTGATTCCAGTCAGGGCACATGCCCAGGTTGTGGGCCAGACCTCCAGTGGGGGGTGTGCAGGAGGCGGCCAGTCGATGTTCTCTCCCATCAATGTTTCTCTCTCTCTCACTTCCTCTCTCTCCCTCCCACTCTATCTGAACAAAAATGGAAAAATGTCCTTGGGTGAGGATAGGAAGGAAGGAAGGAAGGAAGGAAGGAAGGAAGGAAGGAAGGAAGGAAGGAAGGAAGGAGGGAGAGATAAAGAAAAATATCTGAAGAGACAACAGACAAAAATTTTGCAAAATAATGAAAGACATCAAGTAATACGTTCAACACGCTCAGTGAATCTCAATGAGAGTAAATACCAAAAAAAACCCCACACACATATCCTCAATACATTGCAGTCAAATTTGACTTAAAACCAAAGGAAAAACCTTGAACAAAAAAAAAGAAAAAGAAATTACATTCAGTGGGCCAAAGATAGGCATTAGGAAAGAAATCCCGTACGCTAGAAGACCAGAAGGCGACATCGGCAAGAAAAAACAAGTCAAACCAGAATTCTACATCCAGTGCAAATACCTTTGGAAATACACGAAGGCAAAAGATTTTTCACACAAAAAAGGTTGCGAGAACTGATGACCAGTGGGTCTCCATGCCCGAAACGGAGGGAGTTCCTCAGGCAGAAGGAATGTATCAAATGAAAACTTGGACCTAAAACTTGGAACTAAACAAATAAATGGAGAGTGCTGAAAATGATCAAAATAAACATTAACATAAAATACTTTTTTCTTATTTTTAATCAGTTTAAAGCTGGTTAGCAGCTCCTTTTTTAGGTACACAACAACTGTTTATTGTCTTTTTTACTGTATGAACAGTACTTGGCAGTATTTTTTGCTCTGATGACCTTACTTTGAACATCACGCATTTCTGACACTGAACCGAGTGGGCCGAGACGCCCTCAGCGGCCGTGGGAACGGCAGGCCGACGATGGAGCCGGAAGTGGGTGTGTGCCTGATACACTGATCTGTGAGAGCAGACACTCGGGGTCAAGGGGAAGCTGATGAACATCAACACATTTTAACGAGTATTTACTATGTGCCAAGGATGGAGGACACACCTATTTACCATGTTCATTCTTTTTTTAAAAGTGTGTTTCCACTGATCTTTAGAGAGAGAGGAAGGGCGAGGGCAGGAGAGAGGTGAGAAGGAAACACCTATCAGCTGCCTCCCCACGCACCCTGACCAGCCGGGGACAGAAGCTGCAACCCGGGCACGTGCCCTGACTGCGATGAACTGGCGACTTTGGTGCACGTCATGACGCTCGACCTAAACCACAGGGGTCAGGGCAACCGGGTTCATTTTAGCACCCGAACAAGAGAGCGGTCGTCCTATCAGCTGGGCATCATCAATGGCAATGAACAAGTAACCTCTGCTGTCACGGAGGTTCCTGTCCAATGGGAAAGGCAGACTTTAGGGAAACAATTATAAACAAGTAAACATATGACTGTAGATGACAAATGTTAGGGAAAAGCAGTAAATGCCTTAGGTGTGGATCATGGGCTCTGACCAGTTTTTTTTAATCCTCAGCCGAGGATATTTTTGCATTGAGTTTTTTAGACAGAGTTGGAGGAAGGGAGAGGGGGAGGGAGGGAGGGAGACAGAGAGAGACAGACACAGAGGTCAGAGTCAGAGAGTGGACCACCACTGTGAGAGACACTGAGCAGCTGCCTCTCATACCACCCGAAGGCCGGGACTGAACTCACAGCTCTAAGGGCCAGCGCGCTACCTGCTGCGCCAAACCAGCCAGGGCTCTAGCCCGTTTTCTAGGGTCGAAGCAATCACTTACAAAGAGCACAGCAATTCCATGCCAGGGGAAGGGCAAGACCAGCCCCGTGCGCGGCAATGACAGCTCCCGAGTGAGAGCGACAGCAGCGGAGCCTGGAGAGCGGGCACTGCCTTCCAGGGCTGTGGCCTCCTGAGCGCAAACCAGATTCAAGAAAACAACTGCAAATGTTTCCAGACTGGAACAAAACGGTCATCAGAAAATAACTGAAACAGGGTATTAATGAAATACATAGACGAGACTCATCGCAACACGTAGAAATATATAACCCTCTCTAACTTTAATTTTACCCTTTTATGGTTATAGATAGAAATCTGTGTCTTGTTAAAACTGAGCTAAATGTAAATGATACATTAAATTATTAACCCGGTAAGTGTGCCCGATAACTGGCCTTCAAGTAAATAAAAGTAGCAAGGAAATTCAAAGCCAAGAGTACAGGAGGGGCACGGGGCTCTGTCACACTTAGTCTCAAGCTTGAGGAGCCTGGAGGAGCAGCGGGTGCCTGAGTCTCTGAGCTGCTCCGGTCACTCGCTGCGTGTCCGTGGCTGGTTCCAGGTGAGTTCTTCTCAGCTCATCTTCCAGACTCAGCGCGTGGGGGCCCCTTGACCTCATCCCAGCCCCCCTTTCCAGCTGGCAACGTCTGCTTGCCTCTGACTCCCTGCACCGTTTCCCTGCGGACCTGCTGGCGACGAGCTCCTGCAAGCTTCGTGTGCCTGCCGGTCTTCCTCTGGCCTCCACGCTGGAGGCTTCCCCAGGGCAGGACTCCGCGTTCCCGCGCTGCGCAGGGTCTCCAGCGGCGGCAGGCTGCCGGCTTCCCCGTGGCTGCTCTCTCTTCATCGCTGTTTCCAACAACTCCACTACGGTGTGAACTGGCGTCGTTTTCTTCGTGTTCCTTGTACCGAGAGTTTGCTGAGCCTTTTGGATCTATGGGTCTATAGTTTTTCACTAAAGTTGGGAAAATTTTGCTCATTATTTCTTAAAATATTTTTTCTGTCGCCTCCTTTTTTTTGGGACCTCCAATTTTATATACATGTAAAGTACCACAGCTCAACGATGCTTGGTTCGCCTTTAAGTTCTTTTTTTAACGTTCGTTAGTTTCCATCGCTGGCTTCGTGTCCACGCCACTGGTCTCACCCAGAACGTACTTCATCTCAGGTACTACAGACGTCATTCCCTGAGGTCACCCAACTTACCCTCCAGGTCCCTACCTCTTTAACTCTGGAACACATGAAAGGCAGTTACAGTAACTGTTCTGATGCCCTGTCTGCTAATTCTGGAGTTTCTGTCAGTCCTGGCCATTGGCACTGCCTGCTTCAGCCTGTCCGCAGGCCGGGCTGTCTTCCCACCTGCGCACACCTGGGAGTCTGAGCGCAGGTGCCGTGATTTACCGTGTGGTGCTGGCATCTCTGTAACCCTGCACGTGCTCCTGAGCTCTGACTGAGAACGCAGCCATCTGAAGAAGGTCCAGTCCTTGGGGTCCTGTTTTCGAGGCAGGATCAGAGCCACGCCGAGTGTGGGTTCACTACTCCCCAACGCGGAGGCCAGAACCCACGCTGTGGACTGTGCAGTTCTCCAGGCCCACAGTGGGGGACAGCCCTACCCCCTACCCCCAGCCTCGCAGCTTTCTCATGTGTCCTCGCTGACAAGACAGTGGAAGACGCCACAGGTGCCCCTGCGGACTCGGTGCTCTGCCCAGAGGCCTCTCCTTGCCGGCACCCCGTCCACGAGCCCCTGCTGTCCCCACCCTCAGCTCTGTCCTCCACTCAGACCTGCTGGGTGCCGACTCCTGTCCTGCAGCCAGAGGCTCTCTCCAGGCAGCGAGGTGGGCGACTCTGACTCCCTCGCTCCTTTCCTGCTTCTAGGGGACGGGTGTCCTTGACCATCTGCTGGCAGCTGGCAGTGTGTCAGCGGGTCGTGCTGACTACAGGCAGCTGTCAGCGTGTCCGCGGGTCGTGCTGACTACAGGCAGCTGTCAGCGGGACGTGCTGACTACAGGCAGCTGTCAGCGTGTCAGTGGGTCGTGCTGACTACAGGCAGCTGTCAGTGTGTCAGCGGATCGTGCTGACTACAGGCAGCTGTCAGCGTGTCAGTGGGTCGTGCTGACTACAGGCAGCTGTCAGTGTGTCATGCTGACTACAGGCAGCTATCAGTGTGTCATGCTGACTACAGGCAGCTATCAGTGTGTCAGTGGGTCGTGTGACTACAGGCAGCTGTCAGTGTGTCAGCGGGTCGTGCTGACTACAGGCAGCTGTCAGCGGGTCGTGCTGACTACAGACAGCTGTCAGTGTGTCAGTGGGTCATGCTGACTACAGGCAGCTATCAGTGTGTCATGCTGACTACAGGCAGCTATCAGTGTGTCAGCGGGTCGTGTGACTACAGGCAGCTGTCAGTGTGTCAGCGGGTCGTGCTGACTACAGGCAGCTGTCAGCGTGTCAGTGGGTCGTGCTGACTACAGGCAGCTGTCAGTGTGTCAGTGTGTCATGCTGACTACAGGCAGCTATCAGTGTGTCATGCTGACTACAGGCAGCTATCAGTGTGTCAGTGGGTCGTGTGACTACAGGCAGCTGTCAGTGTGTCAGCGGGTCGTGCTGACTACAGGCAGCTGTCAACGTGTCAGTGGGTCGTGCTGACTACAGGCAGCTGTCAGTGTGTTAGTGTGTCAGCGGGTCGTGCTGACTACAGGCAGCTGTCAGTGTGTTAGTGTGTCAGCGGGTCGTGCTGACTACAGGCAGCTGTCAGTGTGTTAGTGTGTCAGTGGGTCGTGCTGACTACAGGCAGCACTGCACAGTCTCCTGCCTGGGCCATTTCACTGGATCCTGAGGGCAGCATGAGTTTTTCTCTCTTGAGCTGAATACATTTCCCTAAGAAGAGTCTCCCTGTGGGTTGTCTCCAGGGAACTAGCCTGGTTGGCAGGATTTGGGGAGGGTTGAGGGACTCACCAACCAGCATGAAAAGTTCACTTTATCTCCTTGTTTTCACTTATAACCCCTCACCCTCAAAAGCAGGGTTCCACAGTTTGTTTTCCAGATGATACCCTGGTAGCCTGCCATCAGGGAGACGGTGGGGAAGTCACATGATCACTCAGAACAGGAGTGGGGCTCTCACTGTCTGCGGTGCTCGGGCCCACAGGCGCCTGCCAGGGTCCTCATCTCTCGGGGTGCATGTCCTTGTTTACATCCCTTCCATAAGGGACCCAAGCCGAGTGACCAGCAGCCACGGCAGAGGTGAGGATGTGACTTCTGAGTCCAGCCCAGCAATTCACCCCCCTTCCATCTCAGGCGCACAGGAGCTCCTCGCTAGAATTCTGCCGCACCCCAAAATACATCTGACAAAAAAACAGGCATAATTCTGATTCATTCACTCCAGACGGCTATTGTTGTGGTGGCTGTTGACTTTTTTTTTGGTCTGTCCTCACCCAAGGATATTTTTTCCACTGATTTAGAGAGAGAGAGAGAGAGAGAGAAACATCGATGTGAGAGAGACACATGAATTAGTTGCCTCCCTCATGCTTGGGGCGGGGATTGAGGTACATACTCTTGACTGGGAATCAAACCCTCAACCCTTTGGTGTGCGGGCTGACGCTCTATCCACTGAGCCAGACCGGCCAGGGCTTGCTGCTGTCGTTCCCCATGTGACACCCTAAGGGGAAAGAGGCCAGAGCCTGACTAAACGGGTTACATGCTGTAAAGGTTCTTGCAGCTCCTCGGGGGGACGTCGCTGCTGCAGACCGTCAGCAGCACTGCAGTTCCGCCCTGGTCCCCTGGGTCCCGCACCCAGAAGGACGCCAGGCTGCATGCTGCTAGGACACCTAAGCAGCTCTGTGGAGAGGCTCCCATGAGGGATTAAGGTCGCCCGACAACTTAGAGCCTGGGAGGTGAGCTACCTGGGAGGTGAGCTACCTAAGAGGTGAGCTACAGGGGCGGGGTGAGCTACCAGATGGGTGAGCTACCTGGGAGGTGAGCTACCAGGGCGGGAGCTACGGGGGGCGGGTGAGCTACCTGGGAGGTGAGCTACCTTGAGCTGAGCTGCCTGGGAGGTGAGCTACCTAAGAGGTGAGCTACGGGGGCGGGGTGAGCTACCAGATGGGTGAGCTACCTGGGAGGTGAGCTACCAGGGCGGGAGCTACGGGGGGCGGGTGAGCTACCTGGGAGGTGAGCTACCTTGAGCTGAGCTGCCTGGGAGGTGAGCTACCTAAGAGGTGAGCTACGGGGGCGGGGTGAGCTACCAGATGGGTGAGCTACCTGGGAGGTGAGCTACCAGGGGGGGAGCTACGGGGGGCGGGTGAGCTACGGGGGGTGAGCTACGGGGGAGGGGTGAGCTACGGGTTGGGGTGAGCTATGGGGGGAGGGGAGCTACCGGGGAGGGGAGCTATGGGGAGTGAGCTGCCTGGGAGGGGAGCTGCCGGGAGGGGAGCTGCTGGGAGGTGAGTTACGGAGGAGGTGAGTTACCAGCTTGTCCAGCCCTCGGGTGAGGTCCTGAACACCAGCCAGGTCACTCCTCATTCCTGCCCCAGGAACAGTGAGGGGCAGTAACTGCTGAAGCACTGAGTTAGGAGTGATGTCTTAATGCTCCAGAACCAGGACGGCCTCCAACTTTCTAAAACTAGACTTTTAAGCAATGTTTTGGGTCGTATGCCGTCCTAGCGTGGCTTCCAGGGATAACTGATCCCACCAGCTCCCCGCTCTCGGGGATTTCCCAGTGCGAGGTGGTTGCTTGTTGGCGACCAGTTTCCACGGAGGATTCCAACTGCTCAGGTCTGTGGTCACTGAATGTCCATCCGAAGTTTTTGCTGTTACCTCCTGTGTTCCTCGTCCTAGTTGGACAAAGAAGTCACAAACTGCTGCTGTTTGAGTTGGGGGAGCAGAGGGAAACAAATGCCGCTTCAGCTCAAAGACCTGTCAGCAACCCTGAATCTCTGCCAGTGTAACAGGTGAAAAACAGTCGCTCAGCTACTTCCAATGTGCATTCTTCACATTACGAGCATTCTTCAGTAAGCTTTTCATTTTTAAGAGCCACACGTATTTATTTTTGGATAAAATGTGTTCATTTTTGTGGCCTATTTCCCCAACAATTTACTGGATGTTTTTCCTTTCTGGTTTATAGAAGCTCCTGCTATTCGAGAAAGATCTTCGTAATACGAGCTGCCGATGTTTTTCAAGGACAGTCACCTTCTGACCGTTTATGGGGGTTTCTGCCACAATAAAGTTTTATTTGTGGGTAGCTGACACCGTCTTTTTTTTTTTTAATTTGAAGGGTTAAGAAAATTTTATTGATTGATTTGAGGGAGAGAGACAGACAGAGAAACATCGATCTGTCGATCCACTTACTTATGCACTCATTGGTTGATTCTTTTTTTTAATCCTCACCCGAGGACATTTTTCCATTTTTTGTTCAGGTAGAGTGGGAGGGAGAGAGAGGAAGAGACAGAGAGAGAGAAACATCGTCGTGAAAGGGACACATCGAGTGGTTGCCACCCATACGACCAACCAGGTACAAACTGTAACCGAGGTATGTGCCCTGAGTGGGAACCGAACCCGGGTCTCTCTGGACCGCAGGCTGACGCTCTAACTGCTGAGCCAAACCGGCCAGGGCCATTGGTTGATTCTTGTAGGTGCCCTGACGGGGGACTGAAGGAACCCACAACCCTGGCGTATCGGGACAATGCTCTAACCAACTGAGCCCCCAGCCAGGGCCTAAGGATTTGTTTGTCTCTACGTTTGATGTCAGACTCATGGAGGTCTCCTACCTTCTGAGATTGTTTTTAAAAATTCCTGCATGGTTTGTTCTAGGACTTGAATCATTTCATCTTGTATATATCTAGCTCCAATCTGGTTAAAAGTTATTTCTGGGTAGGGAATTGATTCAACTTCATTTTCCCCCACACAGCAACCCACTCCCACATCTACTTATTGATCCATCTTTTCCTCAGTGACCTGAAATGTCACCTTTATTGTATACTAATTTTCCTATACACTTTGTCTATTTATGGGTCTAAAAACCTGTTCCACGAATCTCTGTGGGTATGTGGCAGTAAGATGATGTTTTCTTTTTGAAATGTATGCCTGCCTCTTATCACTCTTCTCTTTTCAGTGACTTCTTCTGAGATCATGACTGAACCCAAACAATTCTCCAGGCCCAAATAACTGAAGAACGGTGATGATGTCGGTTTCCTGGAACAGGGCTCAAACATTCAGATACGAGAAGGTTGAAAACTCCATAAATAAGAGAATCATAAGTGCTCACGAACATAACAAGAAGTATAAAGCTGTGTCTCATTAAATGATTGGCAGTAAGGTCCTCTTTTTCCTAAAGAAAATTATAATCTGGTTAATTTAAAGAGACAAGACAGAGAGTTACATTCAGCGGTCAGTGGTTTCTGCCCACTGGCTGTGAGAACACCTGTTTCCATCTCCTACTCAACAGAACATTCTGCGCGGCATGAGCGCCTCCTACCTGTAACAGAAGCAGCTGGAGAAGACGACCATGGCCACGAGGCACACGGCCATGGAGACGAGCACCACCAGCCAGCGCACGCTGCCGTCCAGGAAGGGGCCTGCGGCGAGAGGAGCCCGGTCAGCTCGTCCAGAGGACACCCTGCAGTTTGCCTTCCGGGGCACGTGCGGACCGGCAAGGCCAGTCTTAGGGACGTGGCACCGCGCCCTCCCCGCCGACTCACCTATGACCACAGGGGGCAGGGTGGGCTGCAGGTACTGGTTGCACAGGTTGGTCCGGCAGCACTCGATGGTCCGGCGGAGCTGGGCCTTCGGTGAGTCCTGCAGGACAGGTGACGACAGAACCAGAAGTGGTTGAGGTACTAGATTGATAACGATTTTAAGTAACCATAAAACACAATTTCCAGCTCAGTGCATGAAAAGCACCTGCACATTTTATGTGGAAAAAATGATTAAAAATTAGAATTTGGGCTGAAGCAATTTACAGTAGTCAAGATTGTAAAATGGTTTCTCTTAAGGAGAACCTGTATAGGTGGGCGGCATGTTAGAACTAGATCACAACTTAATTACAGACAAACAAAAGTTTATATGTATTTTCCAGCAAACTTTGACATTCTTCATTTATTACTATGAATTTTTAGCAAAAGAAAAAAATAATAGTAATACAAAAGAAAGTCATGAGATATTTTTCTAAGCACATGGGTAACGTATTTTACTACGGTGACTAACTGGAAGGGTAGTCGCTGTCACAGTGGTGTGGAGACTTCATGGCCGAACAAGGGCCAACTGCACAGGGTGCCCGGCCAGACCCACGGGGCGGGGAGGCCGCACAGAACCACCACGGGACCCGCGAGCGGCGTGGAAGCGGAGACGCATGCGGGAGGAAAGGGCACGATACAGCTGCTCCTGAGAGCTTGTAAGAGATCACCAACCAGTTCTGAGGTGTGTCCTCAACAGATCAGAACACAGGCACCGAGAAAAGACTGCAGTCATGGCAAAAGATGTCAACAACTGCCCGGGCCAGTCTTGCTCAGTGGTTAGAGCGTCGGCCCAAGCACCAAAGAGTCGCAGGTTCGATTCCAGTCAAGGGCACACACCTCGGTTGCGTTCGTCCCTGGCCCTGGTCGGATGGTGCGGGAGGCAGCCAGGCGATGTGATGTGTCCCTCTCACATCAATGTTTCTCTCTCTCTCTCCCTCCATTCCCTCTATCTGAAGATAAATGGAAAAATATCCTCGAGTGAGGATGAAAAAGTCGAGGCGTCAGCACCTGTGTGTGGAGCGCTGTCTGACTAACAGCACAGCACCCCCTGGGAGGACGGCCACCCCGGGCCAAACTCTAACACGACGGAACCGTTCGTCATCACAGAAGCGGCCAGGACGGAAGCAGACACGACACTGTTCTGCAATGTCAGGCAGACCCTGAGCCTGACTGTGACTCGACAGAAGACAGTCAGGAACACTGGACAGCTCCGGAAGGACAGGTTGTACGTTTTAACGAGTTTTTTTTTTACTTTTTAACAATTGATTATAAAGAGAAAGAGAAAAACGTTAGGAGTCACACCAGTAACTGAAAAATCCAAGATCTAAAAAGCAACAACAGCCCACACGAAGGCTGGAATCAGGGACAGACAATAACAAGGGATAAAGAAGTGCCAAGCACCCAAGAACGGTCCCGGAGGCTGACGTCCCGAGCTCGGCCTGGCAGGAGAGGGTCAAGCAGCCAGTGCTGGAGGGCAGACCCGGGCACGCCCCACCCGCAGAGGAGCCGCCCGAGGAAAGAGAAGGGAAACGCGCGCCTGTTCCGTCCGTCCTCTCCAGCGTCCGTCCTCTCCAGCGTCCGTCCTCTCCAGCGTCCGTCCTCTCCAGCGTCCGTCCTCTCCAGCGTCCGTCCTCTCCACCGGGAGGGACCGTGAAGAACCGAGGAGACCAGACACCAGCAGCAGGACTGACGCTGAGACGGGCGGGACCTACAAAGCTCCTGGGCCCTCTGTGAGCTCCCGTGTCCTGACCCAGGTGAGTCCCACCCCAAGGAGCTGAGGGCACTGGGAGATGGCAGAGACGGGGTGACGTGAAGATGTTAAAACGAAGGAGTGTTGGAAACCGGGCAGCTACATGGCACCTCCTTCCTTACGCAGACGGGAGGGGGCATCGCGGGAAACCCAAGGGCTCTGGGATGGAACAGCTTCAGTCCTGGCTTTGCCACCGAGGAGCTTTGCGACATGAGCCACAACCGTCTCCTCGCTGGGCTCCCGGCTCCTCGCTGTCACGCGGGGGTAAGAACACCTGTCTTACAGGGGACCCGGGAGAAAATGAGGCACCGTACACCAAGGACCTTGCACCCTAAGTGCAAAGAGTGAATATTGAAAAATCAATCCCTCTTTCTCTAGGAAAGCTTGGCGTGGTACCAGTCACGACGTCAGGGAAAGACAGCAATGCCTGCAACCCCGGAAGGCTCAGTGCGGGTTCGCCAGGGACCGGCCCACCGCGCCTCTCACGCAGGGTGGTCTGGGTCATGATGCTGGGACAGCCGCTCCCATCCCTGCCCTCCCACGCCCTCCTCCAACCAGGTCCATTTTCTCTCCAGATTCACGTGGCCAGCAGAAGTCCCGGTGGGAAAACTCACTTGGATTCGTGAAGGAGGTCAGGGATGGGAGGCGAGGAAGCGGCGCGGGAAGGGCTGCGGCCAGGCGGCGGGACGGTCTGAAGAACCGCCCCGCAGGAGAAGCAGCAGCAGCAGCTTTGCCAGCAGAGCCGGGCAGAGCCGGCCGACCCGGCGCAGGTGCGGCAGCCCTGGGAGCAGGCTCCGGGCGGCAGAGCCGTGCCGTTCCCCTCGGGGTGAGTGCCAGGGAAGTGGGCAGTGACAGTGAGCAAGACGCACAGAGAGCGGGCGGAGTGAAGCTCAGCGTCTAGCCTGTGTGCCCCTAAACGAGCTCTGGAGCGCGCCCTGGGCCCCCTCTCAGCCTGCCCGTCTCCTGACAGCGCCCTCGCCAGGTCTTGTCTTTAATCCTCGCCTGAGGACACTTCTCCACTGATTTTTTTAGATAGAGTGAGAGGGAGGGAGGGAGGGAGGGAGGGAGGGAGGGAAACATCAACGGAGAGAGACAGAGACACATCAATTGGTTGCCTCCTGCATGACCCCGACCCGGGCCAGGGGTCAAACCTGAAACCCTTGACCGGAATCAAACCCAAGACTCTCTGGTCTGCGGTCCAACACCCTAACTGCTGAGCCAAACCGGCCAGGGCCCTCGTAATGTGTATTTGATACATCATTCTCCATATTTAAAATAAATATATATAAGCACAAATTAATGTATTTTATTTCCTGCAACAATATGTCTTTAAGTCTTAAAAAAATAATTCTGGTTTATCATCACAATTATTATTAGTATAAAACTGATCAAAATAATATATATTATCATCCTTGTTAAAATACTAATATTGAAAGAAAACTTTATTGGAAAGGTATGTGATGGATGGAATTAGTTTTAAATGCATGGATAAATATTCCCTATTGCTAGAACGAGAAGGTTCAGCATTAATGTCATCCCTGTTTTTCTATTTCCTGCTTTCGGGAGTCAGATGATGATGGAGGAGTTTGTTATACCACTGCATAACAATTCTTTAAAGACCTTCTAATCATATGCTAAACTCCCATAATGCTCCTATTACCAAAAATTATTTTCAATAACCAAGCAATTTGGTTGAAAGCAAAGTGCTAACCACCTCACATGCAAGCATCTCTGAACTCCCACATCCCCCGTGCCCTGAGACTCCAGGTGACTCTAGCCCTGGAGGCTTTGCATTCTGGGCCTTGGGTTTGCAAACTGTGAGGAGGGGACTGAAAGGGAGGAGGGAAAAGAGAAACTGCTGGAGAGGCTCCGTTCTTAGGCAGATCAGTATTAAGCAACTATGGAAGTTTAGCATCTGTAAACGGATCCCCTTAAAAGTATCGGTGCACCTGTGTGATCCGTGTGCAACGCAGTCTGTGTGCCCAGGGACATGGGTGAGCCGGCTGAAAGATGCTCAGTTACATTGTCAACATGGTAAAAGCGACGTTTCTAAGCCCTTGCTAAGGGTCAATTGTGCTGAAACTCCCTGCTACACGCCGCTCATCGAGCCTCACACCGCGGTCACGGGAGAGAGGACAGGAGCAGGGCTCCTCGCCCAGAGTCCCGCAGCTGGCCAGAGGCGTCTGTGTGCTGAACACAGATCGGCGAGCTTAACAACTACCTCTGCGAGCGAACTCAGTTTGGGGCGCCTGGCTCAGGGGCCTGTAAGACACCAGTCACTCCGGCCGAGCTCAGTGCTCTAACCACAGATTGAAAAATGTGTAGTGTGTGTGGTTGATAAACATGCAAATGGCATAAAAATGAACTGGGAGGGAAAAACAAATGAGCAGCTCCCCAAATGTTGACGAATTAGAGCAAAGGCTTAATTCTAATAAGATGAAATTTAACGTAGACAAGAATGTGACAGCTGCCAATCAACACCCATCCCAGCCCCACCCACGTCTGTCCATCCGGAGACCAGCAACACCAAGAGCGGTGAGGGGCGGGGCTCAGCGGCAGCGTGAGTGAAAGACACGAGCATTCTAGTGGGCTTTCTGCCTGGTGTTCCAAGAACATGGGGTGACAGTCACATGTCTTAGAGAAGGGGAATGGCGTTACCGAATCTCTCTCTTTTCCCTGGCAGACCACACTCAGTTCTGCCTGTTACACTGAAACACTCGACAGCAACTCTCAGGCTGGTCACACAAGGAGCAGCTGAAGTCACACTGAACTATTATCTTCTTGGGCAAAGACTCGAAGGTATGGGGAGGGAAACCCTTTCTTCGTACAATCGAAGCCTATCATGTTAAAGAGGGTTAGACGCATTCTCCATGGTCCCGAGCGGAAGGGAGGAAGACAGAGGTGTGGCCATTGGGAGGAAAAGCTTCTCAGGACCAAGTCATTTTACAGACGAAGTGGGTAGTCCCAGGCAAGGAGCCCCTATTGCTAGAGGTGTAGCACACAGGAAACAGACGGGGTGCACTGTGGTTGTGGGGGGGTCCAAACTTCGGCGGAGAGGTAGAACACGTAACCTTTAGGGATTCTATCAATCCCGAGCATTTCTAAGCAATTGTAATACTTTTCTAAAATGACTGAAGCTTCGACCTGCGAACGAACAGTTCTATCGGAGTCGCTTTTCAAAACCCTGACAGGTTCCTCTAGGGCAAAATGCTACACCGCACTTTGAGGAGACCAGGTTTGTAACCCAGGGCGCCACTAGGATGTCCATCAACCAGGGCCGATCCCGTCCCTTGCTGCTGCTGTTAAAGTGCCCGCACTGAGACCTCCTCACACGACTGGTGGTCTCTGAGCCGTTTCCGGGATGCAAAGGTGTTCGTGCCCGTCACCCTCATGTCTGTTCATCTCACAATCCACAAACAAGTGTGACAACATCACTTTTTGCAGTTATAACAATTTAGAAAAAGGATAACTTGAAATTCTTTTTAAGTACTCTGAAACTTCAGTGGTCACAATTCTACCACTTGAAGTAAAAGCTAGTAAGTTTCCCAAATAGATTTGCTTAAAGAACATGAAGCACCGTACAGGCCAGGCTCACCTCTCTGGGGGCCCGCGCTTTGTCCGCGGCCCCTGCCTCTGCGTTTCACAGGCCCCAGAGCAGACCTTACCTTGCACTGGAAATCAGACCCTTCATATTTCATACACCCCGAAGCTAGCGTCGTCTCCCCCTGGTCATCCTCTTCTATGATGGCAAAGCAATGCCCGTTAGTTCTAAAAGAAAACAAACAAACCTCTAAGGAGCCCCAGAAACAAAACGTGACTTAGTATCAGCAAGTACTAATTCACATAACGGGTTTGCATGTGACCAGGTACTGATGGCCTTCAGTACCTTGTTAAGTTAGAACTACAATGGATTGGCCAACCAAACGGGCTTTAAGGCAAATGAAACATGTCCCATCTGAACTGAGACCTAAGGTCCAGCCAGAGCCTGTGTCGGGCAGAAACGGATTCCTACCAAACACGTCCTCTAAATGGGCATCACTATGCAACTTCTCTTTGCAAATCACAGCCCTGTGACTACAGAGAGCTGATTTGTAAAATTTTATAAAGTAAAAACATAGTTAAAAATAACTCTTTATCTGTAAAGTTTTCAATGTTCACATACACAATAATAAATAAAAACAAACTTTCCTGTGAACATAAAAACAGACTCAATGACAAAATGTATTTAATAGACTAAGATTCTGAGAGGCGCTAGTCACTGAACATAAACAGGGGGCTCCGTGGTTAGAGCGTCAGCCCATGTTCTGCAAGGTCACAGGCTTGATTCCTGGTCAAGGGCACGTACCTGGGTTGCAGGTTCAATACCAGCTCCAGTTGGGTCACGTGCGGGAGGCAACCAATCGATGTATCTCTCTGACATCAATGTTTTTCTCCCTCTTTCTCTCTTCCTTTTCCCCTCCCTCCCCTCTCCCTCCCCCTCTCTCTCTAAAAAAAAAAAAAAAAATGGAAAAAACATCCTCAAGTGAGGATTAACAAAAAAAGGGAGAACTTTCGAATAGCTGAATTTTCAAGAAATGTACATAAATGTATTTGTCTTTAATGAAATTTATCATTTTAACATCAGTATGCTTGAGTTCCCCCTAATATATTCACTTAGCCTTTAATGGGTAGAGAAAAACTTGCAGAAGGGCTCTGTGCTCCTATTTACTGCTCCTCTCAGGGACTGTACTGCTGCTACTTAGAAGAACCCTGCAGAACTGTCATTCTCCGTAAGGAGCGAATGGGAAGTGTGCAGTGAAATTCTGATAAAACGGACGGTTCGGTTTCACGCTGGGTCACTCGGCGCTAACAAACACCCACTCATATCAGGTAGGCACTGCGGACAGACGTCCGGCGAGGGGTCACCGGATGACAGATCACCCAGCCTGTCAAAACCAAGCCGACCACCACCAGAGGACAAAGTTAAGATGTGAAGAACCACCGTGTAATTTCAAGCTATTACATGTAAAAAGTTATGCTTTATGCCTGGTCACATTCAAAGAGCACACAATTAGGGAAGAACAGAACAAGCCATAAAGGGGAGACAATTCACTGCTGAGATCAGGTTTCAGGTTGTCCAGGGGATTCGTTTTTGGCCGGTCAACCAATTTTTCCAACGTGGAACATAATAACCTGGTCATGTATAATGTGTTAGACAGCTAACACAAAATTAAGTAGGAAAATTAAGGTGGCTACATAAATCAGATGTGGATCAGGGAGCTATCTTGTAAGAAAATAACATAAAATTAAATATCACAGTATCATTCTTACATATCTGTAAAGTATCTTAGCCAATTTAGAATGACAAGGCTTTGGCAAAATTTTCATGTTTTCTTTTTTTTTTAATCTCAAAGTTTCCTATGAATATCAATCACTTTATATAAACTTAAAATGTTAGACAAATATCACATTCTTCTGATCTTGTTTACAAAGCTATGCTGCTGTAACAAAGTAACCCCAATCGACACAGTAAGTTCCTAAGGAAGCTCTGGCTCTCCGGGAGACATGATACAAAGACAGAGAGAAAGAGCCCTTGGCCGATGTAAACAATTCTGGGAAGAGCATCAGGGGTGACGCCCCCACGGGGAGCAGAGCATCGGGTGCTTACATGCAGGTGTTGTTGACGGCGTCGTCCGGGCAGTGTCCCGAGCAGTAGCACTTTAAGAAAGGCAAGGTGTCTTCTGGTGCTAAGGTCACTCCATTTTCTGACTTTTTCGGGTCGGAGTCCGACTTCGCCCCGGTGCCGTGGAGCATGCTGTCTAGGTTCTGCCCTGCAAGCACACGGGAAACATGAGCCACTTCTGACACGCGGATCCCTTGACTGTAGTTTCAATGAGGAAACATCTCTAAGGTTTTCTGTCTTTTTTTTTTAATCCTCATCCGAGGACATTTTTCCATTTTTTGTTCAGGTAAGGGTGGGAGGGAGAGAGAGGAACAGAGAGAGAGAGAGAAACATCGGTAGAGAAAGGGACACATCGAGTGGCTGCCACCCGCACGACCAACCACGGCGGGGGACAAACTGCAACCGAGGTACGTGCCCTTAGCAGGAACCGAACCCGGGTCTTTCGGGACCGCAGGCCGATGCTCTAACCGCTGAGCCAAACCGGCCAGGGCAGTGTTTTAACCATTGTAATTTTGGCTAATGTATCTTTAATTAAAAATAAATTTCATATACATAAGTAACAGGCGCTGATTAATAACCTGTTACACGCGGAGTTCTGCTCCAGGCACTGTGGGACGTGTGGAGATGCCCATGTCACCATTTCACGCATGGCGCTGGGAGAGGGTGGTCTTCGTGTGTAGGAAACACACGTGGAAGCAATCCCAGGGAAGACCGAGGTTGCTTCCAATCATTAAAAAACAGACAAACTGTGTTTCTTTTCTTAAACTCTTTGGTTTAAGAGTCACAAAACTTGTGACTAGTTTTAAAAAATAAGTCCTTTATTTGTGCCCTTCTGCGGAAGTGGGCTAAGCACCCCGCTCTGGATGTGCAGTGCCGAGGAAGGGAACTGTGGGACCACGGGGCTCATCGTGTCATCTGGTGCCTTCTGTCTCAAGGTCACTGGTTCAGATCCAGGCCCTGCCGCCAGGAACCGAAGGCTATTCTTGCCTTAGAGTTTAGCAGCTTCAAGTGACAGACAGTCAAGTTTGGTCTGAGTCTTTTAGGCTGAAAGCAGCCTAGAACCAAATAATGTTTTAGCAATTCCTGCCGCTCCCCCCGCCCCCCGTGAATCAGCTGAAACCCACTAGGGTTCATCTCAAGGGAATAAAATGCAGAGCCAAACAGGTGTGGAATAATAAGAGAATTGGGTATGTGTTTAATTAGAAATGTTAAATAAGTGGTTCAAGGCTTAATAATTCAGACTTGGCTTTAAGTCTGGCCATACTGATGAGATGAACTACTGAACAGAGGGGGGAAAAACACACATACAATTCACACTGATAACAGGAAAAGAATGTGCTGCTAAGTAGGTTTTAGTGATTCCACACCTTGAATTTTAATAATCTTACTTGATCCCCTAAATTACTATAAAACTTACAGGCTTCATTTATGTTGAGAACATCAACTATAAAATTAAGCTGGGGGGCAAAGGGGAAGGAAGGAAGAAATCGTGGACCCTGGGCTACATGGTTCTACTCGCGTAGCTGGTTGGGTGCTCACGGGTAAGCCATGCCATTTCTCCAGGTCACATTTACTCAGTGAGACCAGAGGACAGCTGAGGTCTCTTGACCAGCTTTAAAATCCTATCACCGGAACAGAAGGAAGCATCCATTGAACTATGATAAACACATGGCAAAAAATAGATCACATGCTATTCATTTTTAAAAAATCGAATGACACAGAAAAAGTAGTGTGGTAGAAATAACACCAAAATAGTTAAAAGTCAAAGGTTCAATTATGTCCATAGATAAGTTACTCTCAGAATCTCTGTTCTTTATCTATAAAAAATGGTAGCAATACCCGCCCAATTCAAATGTGGAGGTTATATAGAGATCAAATGAATATATCATAAAATAATTAAAAATAAACTAGTATGCAAATGAAAATATTACTAATAATGAAGATTATACTAAAAGACCACTCATATCTGAAAAATTCAAAGTTATAAGATCAGTAGCACACATAACTTCTAGAAAATGACCTGAATTTAAAAGATAATTACCAACAACAATATGTTGCATCTGAGATTTATATCATCTCAAATATTTATTTAACAGCACTAATTAGAGGCCTGCTGTGTTCAGGCAAGGTACTGAATTCTGGAAACTGCTCTGGTCCTCAGAAGGAGACAAAGTCAGGAGGGTGCTAAGCACATAAACACACACAATGTAAAAGGTGACGTAATACAAAGGTGTTACATAAGCAAAGGGGGAGCCAATTATATAAACGTATCCTAGGGGGTCACAAGCAGTGAAATCTGAGCCGTATCTTCAAGTTGTAAGACTTCACTCAGTAGAGGCATGGACGCCAAGAAAAATACCGAGCAACAGCCTCCCGCATCCCCTCCTTCAGCAACGGCATCTACCTCCGTGGCTCACACAAATCTTTCTGTTGACGGTTCCTTGATGTATCCCTCAAGCCCTGACTTGCTTACGCCTCTCAGAATTAACTTCTCCAAAATGAAGCTCTTGTCTTGCTCCTCAAACCTGGCCTCCCCAAGTCTTTCGGCTCAACCTCCAAAATGTACTCATTTTCTTCTCCAACTGCACTGCGATCACCTGGGCCCATTGTATCATGTCACGTCCGAGGGGAAAATCTCCACCAAGATGGCCAATACTTCGTGCGTGGCCCCTGCAATCCATTCCCCACATAGCAGCCAATTATCTTATACACATAAATCCGACACTGTCACTGGCCTGCTTAAAACCAATGAACAGCTTCGCAGGCAATCAAGATGGACTCTAAGCTCCTACGCCAGGCCGCCCGAGGCCCGGCAGGACCTGGACCCTGCACAACTCTTCAGCACAAACTCGCAGCCCCGCCCTGCATCACACCCGGGCGCTCTGGCCTTCTGCCGGCTCCTACCACAGCCCTCGGTTCACAAAGTACAAAACGAAAGGCCTGGGGTGGGCTGGGGCTACGGATTCTATTTCAAAACCAACACATGCCAAAAATATGTAATAGCTTACATGCTTAGAAACACACACACACACACACACACACACACACACACGGAGACCTTTTTCCTTAACAGAAATTTTTAGCATCACCGATTTTACTGGATTTTCATTCCTAGCTAAATAGATTTTCCTACCTTCCCAGAATCTGTTGGCTTTTTTGCATATAGAAGCAGAACTCCCTCTCCCCCACCCTTAAGATAAAACATCTACAACAGGAAGCAGTGAGGAGGACACAGGCGAGTCGCGGAGACCGACGGGCATCAACAGCAGCAGTTCCGTAGCCCATGTGCTATGGGAGTGACTACTACGTTTCCTTCCAAGTCTTCCTTCCTAAGTGGGAGCTTACACAGTATCCTGTTTCTCCTTCATCGTGGCCTATTGGGTGTGTTGGCATCAATAGTTTTTCCTTCAGCCACAGGCTGCTGGAACATGGAGAAGGCCACATACAACCCAGAGGTCCTGGATTAGTGGCTGAGTACACGCAGTGGATGAGACTCTGGGTTATAAATCCCTCTGAGGATCTGAGTATTTCATATCAACACAGCACTTTTAGTATATGCGAGAAACAGTATGTAGTTAGGTGGACAGACTCGGTGCCCTGCAACAGATCCCGTTCATTGTTCTACTCACCTTTACCTTGCTGACGACATGAGTGTGCACACACATGCACGCACACACGTGCACACGCACACACACCACCACCACCCCACCCCGCTTTGTGGTCAAGCGGTTGCCCTCCTTCGTGACCCCGGGAAGCACAGCCGTACCCTCGGCAGAGAACTGCTGGTCTAATCTAACGACGCCGGTTCCATTCCCCTGGCCACTGTTCCCACAAGAGCATGTAAGAAATTCTGCCCAGTAAAATTAGAAGGAAGTTTGTTGGGGGGAGAGTGAGGGAGCTGTCTGGGGAAAGATTTCCTTACTGAGTAAAAGACATCCAACCCTCTTGGCCCACTGAACACTGTCACCCTGAACTTCCTCCATCTGCAGGTGGCGTCCGCCCCTCAGCAGACGCCGAGGCCGTGAAGCGAGTTCACCGATAGCTCATGTGCAGAATAGCAATTTAAATAGAGAAAGAACTTGATGAGCCAGGGGATTGACTAATTGGATCACCCCTGTGTTCAGAGTTTTTGATGTGTGATATTACACTTTCCTTATTAAGCTATTTCATTTATTGTGGGTTTTTGTTACTTATATCTGAAAACATCTTAATTGATAAAAAAAGATAAAATCTGTTTCAGACCCTTTTAGTTGCCCAATGTATATCTGTTCCCACACCCCTTCCCCATCTTCCTAGTTAACAGAACTCTGACTTTTTGGGGGGTGTCCAACCCTAGGCAATGGATTTAGATATTAACCTAAGCTGACCGTGGCAATTCTCCTTCCCAGTAGCCCTCGCAACTGTCTCAGTTTAGCCAATAAAACAAGATAAAGTCAGCCAGCAGGGAGTTAACTTCTGGGGACCCTTTTGCTTTCTTGATATAAGGTCCAGCTGCAGCCAGGGCTGACTCTCCCCATTTTCCCTTCCTCTGATGCAAATAACAGCAGCCATTCTGTGAAACCCAAAGGGAAAGCCAAGAAAATCACAGATGTCAACCCTGACACCATTCAGTCCTGAATGGACACGAGAAAACACCTGCCATCTCCATAAAAAAAAATGAATCTCCATTTGTTTAAGTCACTGTGTATTGGGTAATTTTAACTTAAAGCTAAAATACGACCACGTGAAAAACAAGGCCTACCAGATGTTAGAAGCAGATGAGCCCTTCTTCAGTTCCAACCTGAGTAACTTTATCTCAATGTAAAAGCACTTTAATCTATAGCATAGCATTTGATGCTCAAAATATTCCTATCTATGTCTAGGATATGTGTTATTATATCTATTTTCTAACAGGAAACCATGGTACAGGGAAATTTACTTCCCCAAGATACAATTCAAGAGAAAGATGAAGCTAAAGTCAAGGTCATTTCCATTAATACAACTCTGCAATCCCTCTTAGTCATCTTCAAAAAATAAAATTTCTCCTGCATTGGTTCCCTCCCACCCGACACACTAGTTTTAGTTCTCGCTTTTCTTTAAGAGCAGATGTTTTTATCTTAGCATTTAAAGCAACTATAAACTGGGGGCAAAAGGGAAAATTGGGGGGACATCTGTAATACTGTCAACAATAAAAAATAAACAAACAAAAAACCCCAAAAGATAAAGCAACTACAAACTAATCCTTTTTAAAGGCTATGTTACAAATTTTGCTCTTTATCAGAGAAAGATAATTCTTACTAAAATTTTTCACTTACAGCTGATAACTAATTACCGATTCACTTCACCTAAAAGAGTTTATTACAGAACTACCTGCGCAGAAGGTGGGGAATGAGACTTGTTTGCATCACTTGGGTTCCGTGTAACCAGTATAGATGAAACATTTTGTAAACCCTGAATAAAGATGAGCTGAAGCGAGGTCGCAAATATAAATGTTATTAATTTAACTCTTCTTCAACTCTACTACAGCTTTCGTTGGTGCTGATCAACAAGACGTATAACAACAAATACCAAAATAAAGGTGTTTTATTAAATAATGTGGTATTTCATTTAAAAAGTGATTTTTTACAAGCGGGCTCTGTATTTGGAGCATGTTAATAAGGGTATTATACCTATGACAAAATACAAAGGAGCTACAGAATTCATTCTGTTTATGCTTTAAAGTGAAAATGTAAAAAGATTTATGCTGTTAGTCATATTTTTTCTTTTCAGTAGATATTAATCCATTATCACTGTGAAAAAACATGAAAGAGCAATCGGTAGTCATAAATTTAAGACAATAAAAATGTCCAGTGAGTTCTATCTAAAATCCTTTTGCAAAATAGTCCTTTCTGTTCCGTTTAAAATATCGTTCTGACTAAACCACATGGGAAGAGCTCACGCACAGTCCCTCCGATCTGACGGTTCCCACAGGGTGAGCCCAACAAGCTGCGGACCCACCAGAGCAAATCACAAGACGGTCGTAAATAAAACTGGGCACTTTACGAAGACATTCTAGTATTCAGCAGACATACGTGGGTGCCGTTTATATTTACGAAGTCTTTCAACAACAATGGTTTTAAAAATTATTTACATTTATTCCTCATTATATTTTATTTATTTTTTAATTATTATTATTAATTAATTTATTTTAAATCTTTATTGTTGAATGTAGAATGTATTACAGATGTTCCTCATTTTTCCCCCATTGACCCCCTCCTCCCCACTCCCGCCTTTTCCCACACTGTTGTCTGTGTCCACTGGTTATGCATATAAGTTTTTTGGTTTATTTCTTCCTAGCCCCCAACCCCTTTCCCTTTGAGGTTTGTCAGTCTAGCAATGAATTTGTACTTCTTAAACCCTTCACCTTTTTCACCCATTCCCCCAACCCTCCTCCCGTCTGGCAACCAACAAAATGTTCTCTGTATCTATGAGAATGTTTCTGTTCTGCCTGTTCATTTCGTTTGTAGATTCCATTGTCAATACATATGTATTCATTGCCATTTTGTTTGTTCATATATTTTATCTTTTTCTTCAAAAAGACCATCATTTCACATAATAACGGTTTGGTGGTGATGAACTCCTTTAACTTTTTCTTGTCTGGGAAACTCTTTCTATGGCCATCAATTCTAAATGAGTTTTGCAGGATAGAGTCATCTTGGTTGCAGGTTTTTGCTTTTCATCACTCTGAATATTTCTTGCCATTCCCTTCTGGCCTGCAAAGTTTCTTTTCAGAAATCAGCTGACAGCCTAATGGGAACTCCCTTGTCGGTAACTAGCTGCCTTTCTCTTGCTGCTTTTAAGATTCTCTCTGTCTTGAACCTTTTGCATTTTGATGATGATGTGTCTTGGTGTGGGCCTCTTGGGGTTCATCTTATTTGGGACGCTCTGTGCTTCCTGGACTTGTATGTCTGTTTCCTTCACCAAGTTAGGAAAGTTTTCTGCCATTATTGTTTCAAACAGGTTTTCAATTTCTTGTTCTCCCTCTTCTCCTTCTGGCACCCCCAAGATGCGAATGTTGGCACGCTTGAAGTTGTCCCAGAGGCTCCTTACACTATCCTCATTTTTTTTGGATTCTTTTTTCTTTTTGCTTTCTGATTGGGCATTTTTGCTTCCTTATATTCCAAATCGATGGTTTGTTTCTTGGATTTACGTACTCTACTATTGAATCTCTGTCAATTACCTTTTATTTCAGTTAATGCTTCCTTCATTTCTGACTGTTCATCCATCATTTCTGACTGGTCCTTTTTTATTCTCTTGAGGCCCTCCCTAAGTTCAATGAGGTTCTCACTAAGTTCATTGAGCATCCTTATAAGCAGTATTTTGCACTCAGCATCTGTTAGGTTGCTTATCTCCATTTCGCTTAGTTCTTTTCTTGGGGTTTTATTCTGTTCTTTCATTTGGGACCTGTTTCTTTGTCTCATTTTGGCTGCCTCCCTGTGTTTGTTTCTGTGTATTACTTAACGAGCGGTATGGGGCTAGCTGACACCAGATGCTCCTTGTCTGAAATAATTTAGGAAAAACCTGAAGCAGGACCCAAGACAGGCCAATCCTATGGTTAAGCAAGTGGCAACAGCTTGGGTGGGCCTGAAAGTTGGGTGGGGCGAGGCCTCAGGGAATCACCAGGGTGGGGCAACCAGTGTGAGCCAGGTTGCTGGAGTCCCAGATATGGCGACTGTCTGCTGCCCCAGGGAAGGGCTCACCAAAGGAACAAGGGCCTGTGACAGCACATTTGTCCCCGAGAAAGCCCCCTCTTCAGCCCTCACTCCAGTGCCAAACAGCTCAGTTCTTCCCTGTACGTCTCTGGCACCCCCCGAGCTGCCTCCCCTCCAAGCTTAGAGGGAGTGAGTCCGAGAAGTCCGTGCGTGGGCCCTTTAAGGAGCTGCCTGGAGCTCCAGCTGCCTCAGCCTCCTTGAGCCTCAGTTCCCGCTGGTTTTCCAGCCAGAAGTTATGGGGACTTCTCTTCCTGGCACTGGGACCCTGAGTGGGGCACCTGGTGTGGGACAGGGACCCCTCAGTCCTCAGGGAGGACCTTCCCAGCCAAGGTGTCCTCCTGATTTTTATCCACCACACATGGGTGTGGGACCAGCCCATCGCGCCTCCGCCCCTCGGGTCTCCGCCCCTCCTATCAGTCTGGATGTGGCTGCTGCTTTAATTCCGTAGTTGTAGGACTTCCATTCAGCTTGATTTCAGGCGGTTTTGAATGATGGTTGTTCTGTAGTTTAGTTGTAACTTTGATTGTGGTTGGGGGAGGACGCGATACCACGTTTACCTACACTGCTGTCTTGACCCTGTATTTTATTTATTTATTTTTCTGTATGTGCCCCTAGTGGGAACCGAACCCAGGACTCTCTGGTCCACAGGCTGATGCTCCAGCCGCTGAGCCAAACTGGCCAGGGCTCCTCATTATATTTTAAAGGAGACAGGAATTTTATACCAAGTCCTAAATACCTATTACCCTGAACCTTAGGCACGAGGTCAGGTACTTTATTTTATATTTTACATCATTAAATTCTCACAAGACCTGATGCTACAGGTCATAAGAGAAGAGATTTTACAAATATTGAAAATGGTTCTATCAGAGCTAAATTCAAAAATTATTTGGGAAACGTGTTGTCTGCCTTGTACTTAAAATGTATGCCGTTACCCTGGGCTTAACTGTTCAAAAAGGCACGTGAGTTGAAGCAGCAGTTCAAGAACAAATGCTTTCTTATATACAGAAATGCATGATCTAAACGGAGAAGACCACCTCACTGAACAGGGTCTACCTTGAACACGAGAAGCGATGGACAGACAGGCTCCCAATAACGTGATGCGAATACACAGCTGACTCATGGTTCAGTTCTGATGTCTCCTTTTACACGTCACCTTTGACAACCGTTCTTATGGCGCTAGCTTAAAGGCTTCGCTCAGTGAGGCTTTCTGGTAAAAGGGCTCAATGACTCTACAATGACTCCAATGTCCACTGCCTTCTCCCGACTCCTGGAAGATAAGAACAGGGAAAAGGTAATGAATGGGACAGAATTCTGAAGAGTTTTCAAACACAAAGAGAGAAAAACAGATGCCCAAACATAACTTCAAACAATAACATATATCTGTAAGATTGAAGCTATTTTTGTTTTTAAAAAGGCACTGCAATGCGAAGCTCAGGGAATTCAGCGATGGGCAACCACCGCTCTCGACCTCAGTTACCATTTGTAAAGCAGATACGCACACGACGTAATCTCAACAGTCTTTCCTGGATGCTCTAAACTAATTAAACTATTTTGTTACTGCCAAGATAATTTCTAAATATATTAAGAATAAACAGGAAATGTTGGTTTTAAAATACTCCTCTAGCCCAGGCCAGTTTGGCTAAGTGGTTAGAGTGTTGGCCCTCGGATCAAAGAGTCTCGGGTTTGATTCCCTGTCAAGGGCACGTACCTTGGTTGCAGGTTTGATCCCAGCCCTGGCTGGAGTCATACAGGAGGCAACACATCGATGTGTGTCTCTCCTTCCGTGCCCCGCCCACGCCACCACTTGAACTAAATAAAAATCAATGGAAAAATATCCTCGGATGAGGATTAAAAATAATAATAACTGCCCTGGCCGGTTTGGTTCAGCGGTTAGAGCGTTAGCCTGCGGCCCAGAGAGACCCGGGTTCGGTTCCTGCTAAGGGCATGTACCTCTGTTGCAGTTTGTGCCCGGCCCTGACTGGGTCGTGTGGGTGGCAGCCACTCGATGTGTCCCTTTCACGTCGATGTTTCTTTCTCTCTCTCTCTCTCCCACTCTATCTGAACAAAATATCGAAAAATGTCCTCGGGTGAGGATAAAATAATAATAATAACAACAACAAAATACTACACTATTCATTAATAATCTTTAAAATCCTAGATGTTATAAAATGTCTTGAATCTTTCTAATAAATAATGTATTCTATAGATAGAAGGAAAAGTCTACCTAGAAAAATCACACATTTAAAAAAAATTTTTCCCTTTATTTATTTTAGAGAGAGGAAAGGAGATGGAGCGAGAGATAGAAACATGGGTGAGAGAGAACATGAATTGTCTGCCTCCTGCATGCCCCTCACTGGGGATCAGGCCCACAACCTGGGCATGTGCCCTGACCGGGAATCAAACCAGTGACCTCTTTCTTGGTGCAGGGTCAACGCTCAACCACTGAGCTACACCGGCTGAGCAAAAAAAATCACGTATTTAAATATGCTGTGTGCTTCATCACAAAAGTAAACCAATAGAAGTGTACCTTACATAACATTATTTTCCTAAAATACTGCAAACTTAACTTTATTAGAATAAAACTGAGCTCTTAATACACATGATGTGAAACATAACCTCTCCAGTTAAGGTCCAGCAATTATAAAACGGTTAAACAAGTAACAGAAAAACGGCTAGGCTGCACAAAGGTGAATCTAATCCTGCTTCCCTCCCCCCCTACTGGTTCAGCAATTTGATTTTATTGACTTCAGCCTGAATCATTGATTGAGAAAGACTTTATTTATTTATGACATCATCAACCCTGGTACGATTTCTAATATACATAACCTCAGCTAAGAATTTTAAAATTTCTTTCCCTTTATTGATTCGAGAGAGAGAAGAAGGGTGAGGGAGAGAGGGAGAAACATCCATGAGAGAGAACACTGGGGATCAGGCCCACAACCTGGGCATGGGCCCTGACCGGGAATCGAACTGGCGACCTCCTGGTGCAGGATAGACGCTCAGCCACTGAGCCCCATGGGCCTGACGAGCTAAGAATTTTTTACTTTTACTAGCTCTCCAAAGGCACTTACAGTATTAAGGAAATAAGGTTTACATTGAGATGTCATTTATACTGTACATTTTATATATGGTTTCGTTCTTTTTTAAAATCCTCACTCCAGGATATTTTTCCATTTATCTTCAGAGTGGGAGGGAGGGGAAGAGAGAGAGAGAGAGAGAGAGACGGAGGGAGGGGGAGGGAGGAACATCGATTGGTTGCCTCCAGCATGACCTCAGCGAGGGCCAGGGACTGAACTGCAACCAAAGCGTGTGCCCTTGACTAGAATCAAGCCCGCAAGCCTGGCTGATGCTCTGAGACGCGGCCCAGCCGGCCGGGCCAGGCTTCAGCTCTAACCCTCCTCCATTTCTCGCTTCTCTACCATAAAGTTAGTCTGCTGCCCACTTACACTGTCCCAAGACAGCGAGAGGTCGTCTGAAACGCCGCCGGATAAGCCCGCACGTGACAACAGCATTTCTTGGGAAGTTGACGTTACAGAATTACGATTCCGGGATACTTGTTCCAAATTCAAAAGAGGTTCCAGTACTTTCCCAGCCCTGTTCTCTCTTCATTTCTATTTGCCTATTGAATATCTCATCTGGGCTCACACCCCACCTAAGTTGAGCTCGTTCCGGTCCCTCTCCTCCCTAGACCTGCCCCCCCCAGTGCCATCCGCGCCGGGGGTGCGCTCCGTCCAGTCACCCACACCAAACACCCGCGTCGTTTCTGCCTCCCTGACCAGCGGAGCTGTCCCCCTCACAACCTGTCCCCTATTTGTTCCCTCACCCACCACCAGCGGCACTGTGTCCGTTCCCCAGGAGTGTGAGGTGCTGGGGAAGCAAGCACGGGCCCTGCAGCTTCTGCTTCAGGAAGCTCGCGGCCTCGGGGCGCAAACTGACTGCTAGGACGGACTCCATCTCTCCGTGTCAGTTTCTTCATCCCTTTACTGAAGCTGACGCGGGTCCTGCCTCGTCAGAGGTACGACCAAGGCATCTCCTAGGGCAGCTGATGGGAGTCTGAGCACCTGCCACACTGACCTCCCTTCCGGGCAAAGGCACGGTGTGTGATTCCTCCCACCTGGACACCGTGACTGCCTCTCGGGGCGCGGTTCCAATCCTGGATCTGCCCTGAAGTAACCTAACCTCTCTGGACAGGTTTCCTCACCGGGGGAACTGGAGTTCTACTGGGAACTCGCAGTTGTTCTGAGAACTGAAGGAGGTAACAGCTAACACACAGCCACTGCTCACTGGGCACCAACATCACCACAACTGCTTCGAACACATTCACTTCCCAAGTCATCCCAACCGCCTGTGACAGGCCCACTACACGAGGAAACCGACGCAAGTACAGGAAACGGATCAAAGGTCACACAGCTGCTAAGTGGCAGGACTATAATTCTAATCAAGAAGAGCTGACTCCGGAGCCCAGGCGTTACTGCTGCCCTGGACTGACCGTCTGCCGGGTACTTTGCGTACATAGTGGAAGGCAAACTGCACATTATGAAGTTTTCTGGCGGGCGGTGCGGAGCGGGCGCTCCGGGTCAGCCGCCTCCTCACCACGTCTGCAGAGCAGTTGCCCACGGGCACAGGAAGAGGCAGGTGCTCTCCACGACCAGCCCACCTGCGAGAGGTTTATGGACTGAAGAACCTGCAAGAACTTATATGGAGAACAGCAATCAGCCAAGGGAAGGCCAAAGGTGAAATGGCTTCGAACACCTCATTTGCGATCTAACAGCGGAAGTCCCCGTCTTTAAAGGACAGGCGTCACGATGACAAGCTCACTCGCATCGGCGCCCGTGGCATGGCCGAGCCAGAGAAAAGCCACCAACCACGAACGAAGCTGTAACCAGAGGGAATGAGCAAGCACCTCCCTTGCACCACCTGCTCGGGCTCTTAAACCCGAGAAGAATGAGGAGCGCAGAGGGTGAGCGATGCTGCACCAGGTCCACGGGAGGCCGCTGCCCAGAGTCTCCAGACACTGTGAATGCCCCTGCGTCAAGGACCCAGCAGGCACGATGCAAATGAGACCACCCTCGTTAAACGTTCACCAGATGCTTTCCAACTCGGAAATCCTGCATGAACAGTACTCTTGCCATAAAATGTTAATTTATTTACTAACCATTTATTAAAGTGCCTCTTATATGCACAGTTCTGTATTAGACATCAAGAATATAGCAGTGCCCTGGCCGGTTTGGCTCAGCGGTTAGAGCGTCGGCCTGCGGTCCGGAGAGACCCGGGTTCGGTTCCCGCTAAGGGCACGTACTTCGGTTGCAGTTTGTTCCCGGCCCTGGTTGGTCCTGCGGGTGGCAGCCACTCGATGTGTCCCTTTCACATTGATGTTTCTCTCTCTCTCCCTCCCACTCTATCTGTACAAAAAATGGAAAAATGTCCTCGGGTGAGGATAAAAAAAAAAAAAAGAATATAGCAGTGAGAACAAAACAGATCCAGCCTTCATGCAGTTCATAGTCATGAAACAAGACAGTTAAAATCTTCAGACACTGCCCAGTCGGTGTGGCTCAGTGGTGAGCGTCGAGCCTGCACCAGGAGGTCGCCAGTTCAAGTCCCGGTCAGGGCACGTGCCCAGGTGGTGGGCCAAATCCCCAGGGCGGGCATGCAGGAGGCGGCCAATCGGTGTTCTCTCTCATGGATGTTTCTATCGCCCTCTCCCTCTCCCCTCCGCTCCCTCTGAAAGCACAAAGAAAGCCTTCAGACACTGAACAGGACACATGCGACCATGGCTGTGGCGCGTGAAAGAGTGTCCCGCCCTGGAGGGGCAGGAGGCAGTGAGCGGTCCCAGCTGAGCCTGATGGGAGGGCGAGGGAAGGGGCCTGGAAAGTAACATGAAGCTGAGACCTGCGGAATCAAGGGGTTGGCCGGTGGGCAGGGGCGTAAGGCACCGCCGGCACCAAGGTCTCGAGGCAGGCGACAGCAGAGCACGGTGTCCCTGACATGTTCAGGATACGCAGTGTGGGGGAGACGAGGCTGAAGACACAAAATCAAGACCCAGGCCAGGCAGGACTGAAGGGAGGGGCTGGAGTTTAACCCTAAGTGGGCTGGGAAGGCAGTGACCTCGTCTCTGTGTCACCGACTGGAGAGGACAGAAGCAGACGTGAACAGCCCGGGGTGGCTCAGGGGCTGAGCATCCACCCTGCACCAAGAGGCCGCCGGTTCGATTCCCGTCAGGGCACATGCCCAGGTTGTGGGTCCGATCCGCAGTGGGGGGTGTGTAGGAGGCGGCCAATCGGTGTTCTCTCTCATCGATATTTCTCTCTCTCTCTCCCTCTCCCTTTCTAAAATCAATAAAGAAAAAAATTAAAAAACAAAACAAAAAGCAGCCCAGTGAGGACGCTGTGAAGTTTTGGGGAGGGAGGTGGTAGTGAGACGGGGCGGTGGAGGTGCAGAGCTGGATCCGCGATGAACCTCGCAGACAGACTCAACAGGACATGGCAGCGGGTCACACGGGAGGGTCAGGGAAGCTCTGGAACGAGCCGCTAACCGAAGTGGGGACAAGTGGGTGTTGAAAGGAGTGAGGAGAAGAGACTGGGGGTTCGATCTCAGACCGAAGGGAGAGTCCAAGGGGCATCTGGTTCTGAAGCTTAAAGGAAACACCTGGAGCTGAAGAGATAATCTGTTACGTCAACAGTACGGAGACATTTCAAGCTGTCACTGAATGAAATGGCCTTCTCAGAAGGGAAAAAGAAGAGGGACCAGACCACCAGTGTTCATGTAAAAATTGGACCAATGAAAGCATTAGCATCATATGCATTTATTTGTCATTTACTTGATAAAATAAACTCACAGTCCAGGATCCATTGTGAACAGCAGTAATGGAGTTTACATACCTGGAATGCAAACTACAGTTCACAAGTGGTATCTCTCTGACAGTTTAAAAAAATAGACTGGAAGGTCACTGTATGATGAAACTGTCCGCAAATGCCCACACCCCCTCAAAGGGTGGGGCTGGCCCCTCCCCTGGGCTCCCTTCCACCAGCAACAGAATCAGAAGTTAACAGAATGTGAGTCTGCTTGAAATCACCACTCTGAGGGAAGCCACTCACCCGTCATGACAGCACTCAAGCAGCCTCAGGGAGCCCCTGCGGCAGGAAACCCAGGCCTGTGCCAACAGCCTGCGGGCTGGTCGCCGTGGGCATGGACGGACCCGTCGGCCCAGGGCCGCTCTCAGGGACTGTAGCTTCGCGGACATCTCAACTCCAACCGATCACCACCCGGAACTGGAGCCGCCCAGCTCCGGCCCTGGTGCATTCTCCACCCTCAGAAAACGTCGGCTGTTCTAAGCGGCTAGGCCTTGGGGTGATTTGTTGGGCAGCAATGCAGCTGCCATAACACAGTCATTACGAGACATTTGCTAAAATAACAAGTCTCATCACGGTAAGGTACTGCACAGTCAACCAGAGACAAGTCTAGAAAGCACAGTCAAGTCAGAACGTAACAGTGAAAGTATAAGATAGTATAAAAATACTGGATAGTATAACTGACATATTTCTTTCAAAGGATAACCAAAAGATGCTTTGTTTTTAAATTATATCAACAAGGCTCACTAAAAACTTTTTATATTTTTAATTGAATTTAATGGGGTGACACCAGTTAATAAAATTATATAGGTTTCATCTGTACAATTCTGTAATACATCATCTGTATATTGAACTGTGTGCTCACCACCCCAAGTCAAGTCTCCTTCCATCATCATTTATCCCCCCTTTACCCTCTCCTACCTCCCCCACCTTCTTTCCCTTTGGTAATTACCAGACTGTTGTCTATGAGGTTTTGTTTTTTGTTTTTTTTGGCTTAATACTTTCATCCTTCCCCCTCTCTCCTCTCCCCTCCCCTCTAACAGCTATCAGTCTGTTCTCTGTATCTATGACTCTGTTTCTATTTTGTTTGTTAGTTTATTTTGTTCATTAGATTCCACATATAAGTGTAATCATATGGTATTTGTCTTTCTCTGGCTTATTTCACTTAGAACAATACTGTGGTCCAGGTCTGTCCATGATGTCAAAAAATGTAAGATTTCCTTCTTTTTTATGGCTGAGTAGTATTCCATTGTATATATGCACAGCTTTTTTTTTTTATCCTCACCCAAGGACATTTTTCCATCTTTTGTACAGATAGAGTGGGAGGGAGAGAGAGGGAGAGAGAGAGGGAGAAACATCGACGTGAAAGGGACACATCGAGTGGCTGCCACCCACAGGACCAACCAGGGCCGGGGACAAACTGCAACCGAAGTACATGCCCTTAGCGGAAACCGAACCTGGGTCTCTCTGGACCGCAGGCCGACGCTCTAACCGCTGAGCCAAACCGGCCAGGGCGCACCACAGCTTTTTAATCCACTCATGTCGATGGGCACTTGGGTTGCTTCCAAATCTTGGATGTTGTAAACAATGCTGCAATGAACTAAGAGTACATATATCCTTTCAAATTAGTAACTCCATACTGTTTCCCACAGTGGCTGCACCAGTCTGCATTCCCACCCACAGTGCATGAGAGTCCCCTTTCTCCACATCCTCACTAGCACTTGTTTGTTGATTTATTGATGACAGCCATTCTGACAGATGTGAGGGAATGTGGTTTTAATGTGCATTTCTCTGATGATTAGTGACTTTGAGCATTTTTTGATACGTCTATTGTCCATCTGTATGTCCTCTTTGGAGAAGTGTCTATTCAGTTACTTTGCTCATTTTAAAAACTGGATTGTGTTTTGGTGTTGAATTGTGTAAGTTCTTTGTAAATTATGGACATTAACCCATTATTAGATGTATCAATGGTGAATATGTTCTCCCATTCCATGGGTTATCTTTTTATTTTGTTGGTTTTCTTTGCTGTGCAAAACTTTTTAGTTTGATGTCCCATTTGTTTATTTTTTCTTTTGTTTCCTTTGCCCAAGGAGATATATCAGAAAAAACATTGCTATAAGAAATGTCCAAGGTTTTACTATGTTTTCTTCTGGGATTTTTATGGTCTTGTGTCTAACATTTACATCTTTAATCCATTTTGAGTTTATTCTTGTAACTGGTGTAAACAGGTAGTCTAGTTTCATTTTTTCCCACATACCTGTCCACTCTTTCCAAATACCATTTATTGAACACACTGTCTTTACCCCATTGTATGTTCTTGCTTCTTCTGTCAAATATTAATTAACCACACAGGTGTGGGTTTATTTCTGGGCTGGGGAGCCCGGCTTGGGGGTTGAGACGCCCTCTCCTCGGGGGGACCCTCGTGGCCGAGACGTCTCTCCGGGGTCGCAGCCATGCCTGTGGGAGCACGGCAGCCTTCACGCGGCTCTGTCCTGCCCGCCCGCGCGGCCCCTCGGCAGGCCCCCGGCCGTGAGGGTCCCCTCCAGTGCCCTCCGGCTGGCACTCAGGTGCCTGCTCTGTGCCTCAGCTGCAGTGCTCGTGGGTCCTGGGGGGAGGGGAGGGCAGCTCCCACCTGCTCCGCGTCACCTGGGGTCCTTCGTGTGGACAAACTGCCAGCGTTCTAACTGTTACACCCGCCCTTTTAAAGCATGGACTTCACAAGAGGACATCAGGTCCGCATGTTCGGTCAAGGCGGTTTTCATGTAACATCCTGGCAAATTCAAGAGGGTGAATTCTGATGTCAGCCTACTGTTTGTGTGGGGTCGGGGGTGAACGCCCGAGAATGTGCCAACCTGGCATGCAGACTCCGTCACGCTGACAGGAGTGCGACACACTCAAGGGTAAGAGGCTCTGGCAGAGAACCCCCTTCAGGAAGGGCCTCAGCACCTCCACCTTAGCTCATGTGAGCTGCGTGTGGAGAGGGGAGGACCCACGCACAAATCTGTCCGCTAGCCCCTCCTCTGGGTCCCCGTTTCTGGTGGCCCTGCAAGAATCTGTTTACAAATGCTTGCTCCTTCCCATCTACCTGTAAATTGCTATCTCCCACTCCTTGGTCCAAAGTACATATAGACTTTGCCTCACTGTCTTTGAAATTTTCATGCTTGCACAAATTCCCTCTGTGCACGTATTAGCTTTGATTTGTTCCTATTTTTTAAAACATTTTTAAAAATATGTTTTTATTGCCCTGGCCGGTTTGATTCAACGGTTAGAGTGTTGGTCCAAGGACCAGAGAGTCCCGGGTTCAATTCCCACTAAGGGCATATACCTAGGTTGCAGTTTGTCCCCAGCTCTGGTTGGGGTTGTGTGGGTGGTGACCAGTCGATATGTCTCTCTCACACCGATGTTTCTCTCTCTCTCTCTCCCCTCTCTTTCCCTCCCGCTCTTTCTGAAGACGAATGCAAAAGTGTCCTTGGATGAGGATAAAATATATATATATATATATATATATACATATGTGTGTGTGTGTTTATTGATTTTTGAGAGAGAGAGAGAGAGAAACTTTGATGTGAGAGAGAAGCATCAATCAGCTGCTTTCTGCACACCCCATAACTGGGGACCAAACCCACAACCCGGGCATGTGCCGTGACCAGGAATTGAGCCGGGACCTCTCAGTCTGTGGGGCGACGCTCCATCCACGGAGCCACACCGGCTGGACGGCCGTTTCCCTATGAATCATCTGCGTGTCTGCTGACCTTCCACCAGCGCAAGCACTGAGTGGGTGGGGGTTCCCCAGCCCCAGCAGTTTCATGCACCGGCTCTAGTACTGATCTGCCATGTAATTTGGGGGAAATACCTGCTAACTAGGTCTGTTTCCTTAGCCACTCAATGAGAATAATATCACTAACCCAAATGAGTTAGTACTTTGCACCTACCTTAGTATTAAACATTCAATAAATAACAGGTATCAATTATTGTTATGATTGTAATTTTAATCATATAAATGCTGATGACTTTCCCAATTATATAAATTAAATAATAGTCCAAATAGGCATCTAAATAAACATCTTTTGCTACATAAATGGATTGGTGCACTTGTTCAGGAAAACTACGCTGAGGCAAACCTGCCCCTTGAAATGTAACTCCTTTCTGAAACAAAGAACGTTAGGCTTTGCAGACCGAAGGCCGGGCCAGCAGTTTGATCAGCATTGTAAAAGACGAACAGGAAGAAGGGGAGGTCGGCTGGAAAAGCAGGCTAAGGTCATTCTTTCCCTTCTACAGAAGGACCCTCCACCTCTACTTTCTCATAGTGAGTTTGGGAATTTCCAAAGAGCTGGCCCGCTGCCAAGCCCATCAGGCATCAGGAAAACCCGCGTCCAGGTCCCTCCCTCCAGGCCACTCAGGGGCTGACAAGCTCCGGAGAGGCCCGGGCTCCCTGCAGACTTCCTGGCTCCAGGGCCACTGTCCATGGACCAGCACAGAACATGTCCCTTCCCCACAAGTAACTTGTCCACCCCCCGGCTCACCACCAGCCCATCCATCACCCCTGAGCCAGCATACACACAGGACCGGGGCAACTCCACGCACGGTTATTTTTACATCCGTGTAAAAAACAATTTCACCCAAATCTAAACATAAAGCCTCAGAAAATAACATGCTGAAATAAACAGTCACATGACTGATCTGCGGCAACACAGAGAATCTCGCCGAAGAGCCTGCCCCGGAGTCTGCTGCGGGAACCTGGGACAGGGCACATTCAGAATGAGGCTTTGGAAAGTCTGGGGAGGAGCACGAGGACCGACCCCCCAGCTGAATCCTGACCGACAGCAGGCGAGGTCTCACCATGTGGAGACATTTCTAAGGGTCCCCAACGCTCATTCACTCACAGCAGATTCAGCCCATGTAGCCTCGTCTTTCTGCTCAGTCACCCCCTCTCCATCCAACCTTCCCCTTTCCTCGGTGCCAAGACGACTTGCCAACACGAGCACACATCCCGTGGACGGCCACGGGTCCCGAAGTGACCCCAGCGGGCGGGCCCTGGTGGGCCGACACCCCAGGCCTCACTGTCTTCAGTGGCAGGTTTACACCAGCCTGTCCACGGCCGAGGCAGACACCACCTGTCGCCCGCCCTGCAACCAGTCCCTCCGGGTGCTCCCGCTCCGCCGCCTTCCTCATGTCCCGCCTCCCGTTCAAGCGCACGACAGACAGACACGCAGACGGTCCTTCTCCGGAGCAGGTGCGAGCTCGCTGCCGGGGGCACGCAGTCAGTTTGGCTCAATAAAAAACAAACCACGGCCTACGAGCTTCTCTACAGGCGTGGACGTTTCTCACGCCGCCACCGCCGCGGACAGAGAGCAGACGAACTAGCACACAGATGATGCGTTTATGTCGTGTCCCTGGCTGGCGCCTCAGTACCGGGGCACCTAAACAGCTTCCTGGTTTATGAAGTATTTTTAAAACACAGGAGATGATCTGTTTTCAAAACACCATCCAACTTTGTACCACAAACTCCCTCATCTAGTTTCTCAAAAGCTCTTTTGTGTGAGTGTGTTAAACAAAAATACCTCACAATTGATTAGAACTAGACGATGCTACGGAGCGTTTCTAACACGTCGGTGCTCAGGAGAGACTGCGGCCAGCCGCGCCCCGAGGGCTCCCTCCGGGTGTCTTCTGCCTCCTCTGCCACAGGCGCGAATGCTCAAGGACAGGCGAGGTCAGCGTGGCACAGTGGCTGGCGGAACAGAGGGCACCGGGGGCAGTGTGTTTGGAGGGAGGGGCAGCACCGGGTGAGGGAGAGCGCGGAGCTGGTCTTCCGCGGGACCGCGGGAGAGACTGAGGCGCGGCGGTGAACGGCCCTCGCTCCACACCAGCTCCGCACCCTCTCTCCCACTTCCAGGGAAGAGACAGAATCGGGAAACTGAGGGACGCACTGCATCCCGCACAGCTGGTAACTGGAAGGACAAACGGAAGCCGGGCCGTCTGACGCCAGTGCAGCGCCAAGTACCGAGTAAACACATCAAAAGGGAAACAGGAAGTCGACGGCCCTCGAGTCACGTGGGCCTGCACTCGCTTCCGGCCCTGAAGGGAAGCGTGAGTGAGGCTCAGACAGCTAAGAACCTGCCAAGGTCCGCACACCAGCCAGCAGCCTGCAGGCTGCAGAAAAGCCCGACTTCACTCCTGCCACAGTCAAGAGCTGGTAGGTGACCAGAAAAAACAGGAACACTGGGACAGGCGGGTGGACAGGCGGGTGGACGGGCGGGTGGACGGGCGGGTGGACGGGCGGGTGGACGGGCGGGTGGACAGGCGGGTGGACGGGCGGGAGCGGACAGGACGACGCAGGCACAGAAGGCAGGAAGCCCGGGGCCTAGCAAGGGGCAAACAGAAAACAGGGGCCTTGCCCCCAGGGAACCTTCCTCCCCCAGCATCTCTGGTCCTGCGTTCGGACCCCTGATCTTTCCTCCCTAAAGATAACATCAGGCCTCAGCTGTATTTCAGCTCCAGGCCCAGAAAAGCAGCAAAACCACACCGGTGACTGCTGGCTGCCTGGACCCGCTGCACTGACTACTGGCCCCCGCCCTGGCTGGGACTGGACCGCAGAGAGCACACTGGAGAGCGGGTGAGCAGTCTCCTGAGCCCCTCCCGAGACGACCCCTAAGACTCCCACCTGCGAGAGACAGTCCGCTCAGGATGGAGGACCCAGCGCCCTTTCTCCCTGGGGAGCACGCCTGTGCCATTCCCTTCCCCCCTCCCTCTCAGGGACCCCCGAGACTGCAACCAGGGCAGCTCGTCCGGGCTCACCCCCTGACCTGTCTCCAAGGCCCCTCCCCTAACTTCCCAGGGAGCCAGAGCCGCCCCCAGGGCTCCTGTTGCTGCTTCTGCCCTGAGCCTTCCTCCTGTCACGGTCCTGATACGTCCTCGCTGGCTTCGCTGCGCTTTGTCCCCGACTGAGGTCTCTCCTTCGAGAGGACCAGAGCCGAGTCTCAGGGTCCTGATACGTCCTCGCTGGCTTCGCTGCGCTTTGTCCCTGACTGAGGTCTCTCCTTCGAGAGGACCAGAGCCGAGTCTCACGGTCTTGCCTGTAACAGTACCATGCCCCTTAATATTACTCTCACTTTTTTATCCTCACCTGGGGCCATTTCTGCATTTATCTTCAGACACAGTGGGAGGGAGAGAGGGAGGAAGAGAGAGAAACATCGATGTGAGAGAGACACATCAAGTGGTTGCCACCCACATGACCACAACCAGGGCCGGGGACAAACTGCAACCGAGATACATGCCCTTAGTGGGAACCGAACCTGGGTCTCTGGTCTGTGGGCTGACGCTCTAACTAACCACTGAACCAAACCGGCCAGGGCATTACTCTCACTTTTTAACCAAAACCAAAATGTACACTTCTACCTAAATACTGTGCTTTGTGGTGCCAAGCGGGGCACTGCGGATGTGTCTGTCACTAGTGGGCTCCCTGATGGGTCAAGCCTACCGGGGAACAGAGCATGCTGGGGGGGGGGGGGGGCAAGGCTTCCTCTTCCTAATTCTGTTTGCTGTCCCGGACAGTCACCGGAGCGGCACCGTCCTCCCTGGCGGCAGCAGTAGGGTCCTGTTTCCAGTTCCTCTCACACTCCCAGAACCAGCCTCCCAGCCCCATCCGGTCCAATAGTACGGACGCCGCAGGGTCTGAGGCCCAGCTCCTCCAGAGCCCGTCTGAGCTCCTGGGGCCCGCAGTGGCCGGGCTCTGAGCTCCCAGCTTCTGTAGGCTCAGCGCCTTTGGGGTGCGAGGGCTTCCCACCATTCCTTCTGTTTAATCGCAGTGTTCCTTTCGTTTTTCACACCCGTGCCGTCGGTTCCCTGTGCCAGAGTCTCCCTGTTAAAATCATCAGTGTGGTTCCAGCTCCCCCGACTGATCCCTGACTGACGACACTCCGACAACAGGTCTGAGTCCAGACTGACCACGCGTTTGTGCATGCGCAGTTCACCGGAGGGGCCACGATCCACCTCACATCTCCTAGATCACAGAGCATACCCAGCGTCTGAACGTACATTCAAAGAGTTCATACGCTATTCTGAACTTAGGAATCAGTTCTACACTCGGAACATTTCGCTTTTCCTCACCGTAAGAAACTCAGCCTGTCCAGTCCTTCCGTCCTCACCGTCCAAGTCAAGACGCGCGACCGAGGACCAGCACTGGGAATCCGTGCCCTGAGCACCCTGCAACCTCTTTCAAATACGTGATAACACATACACAGAACAACCGGCTGAGGTGAGATTTCCTGCTGCGTGTGCTCACACGGTACGGAAGTTGACCGAATGTGACTGGTAACTATGACACTGATCACGCTGGTGTTTCTCAACCCCCTCTCCCTGGACCCTCGGTCTCTCCCACTCAGTCCACAGCCCCTCGACTCAGTTTCCCAGGCCTACAATCTGGGAGTCATTCTGACCACTCCCTCCTTCCAATATTCCCGGTTTTTTCTTTCAGCAAACGCTGTTGGCTCCACCTTCAAACACCTCCGGAGCCTACGCGCATCTCAGTGCCTCCAGCTGCTCTCCAGGTCCAGCCGCGGACGCGTGGCATGGCCTTCCGAAACAGCCTTCTGCCTGGCCCCTGCTTCTGCCCTCGTCCACCTACGGACACTCTCAGCACAGCGGCAGAGCGATAACGAAAGGCGTGTTAGAGCACACCACCCCTCTGCGCAAGACCCTCCGGTGCCCGCAATCACTCCGAGGAAAAGCTGACGTCTGCAAGGGCCCACACGCTCCTGGGGCCCCTCAAACGTGCCGGGGACAGTCCTGCCGCAGGCCCTTTGCATTTGCCGGGCCCTCTGCCTGTAACATTTTCCCCCAAGGCATCTGTATGATTTTTTAATAAAAGATTTTTAATTGATTTCATCTGAGAGAGAGAGAACACAACATTGATTTGAGAACTTAACACTGACCGGCTGCCTCCTGCATGCCCCCCACTGGGCACGGGCCTGCAACCTAGGCATGTGCCCTGATCGGGAAGGGAACTGGCGACCTTTCGGCGCCTGAGACAACGCCAGCCAACTGAGCCACACCGGCCAGGGCAACACCGGGGTGACTTATTTCCATACCTCTTCCGAGTGGTTACTCAAATATCCCTTTTCTAATTCCAGGGTCCCCGCTCAGCCTATTGAAAATTGTACCGCCCCCCATCCGAGCACTCCTGCCCTCCTCCCGATACATTCTCCTCCTCGCACTCGTCATACTGCCACTCGGTACATACGTCACTGTTTACTCCGCTCACTGCCTGCCATCTGCCCACCAGGCTAGGTGTCTGCCTCTTCCCCTCTGCATTTCAGCCCTACGGCGGTGCTGGGCACACAGTGGGGACTGAGCACACCTTTGCCGAGGGAACCGCTGGCTGCAGAAGGAAGGAGCGCACGCCGGTTCCCTTTGCTCCCACATGCAAACGAGACAGTTCCAGGGGGGCTGCTGTGGCTAAGCGACCCCACCCCTTATCTCTCCACAGCTGAAATGCGCAGAAACCACACCCCTCCTCCTGCTGGCTTCCGGCGCTGACTTGTGTCAGGATCCAGGGAGGAAAAGTCTCACTGTTTCCACTGCACTGTCAAGTCCGAGATATAAAGTCAAAGGCTTGTGTGTCACATCCCAAGATCTAAAATACTCCTTAAGGCAAACAGCGGCTTACGCTTTTACACACCACACAGCTGAGCAAGCTGAAGAGTGTGGAACTCAGCACAGACAAGCACAGACAGTCCTTGCTTTGGCAGAGAGAGTTTCCAAGTAGCATCTGAACTCCTCTGCACCTTCCAGTAGGTGGACACCAGGTTCAAAGGTATTTTTATGTGAATTGGAAGTCACCAAAGTCACCCTCAGACCAGAGGGTGTTCAAATCAGTTCAGCAACAATTCTTCCCAGACAAGCATGAACACCAGCCCACAGGAAGCTGAACCCTGCAAACCTGCAGGTCTAAGAAAGAACACCCCAAGACTGCAAATTCCGACTTACCAGCACGAAGCCCCTGAAACCAGGAAGTCCCCTCCCGGTGGATGACACACGGACATGCTGTTTCCCTCGCTCTGTGCAGAACACTTCCTCGGTGGAGACACGCTGCTGCAGCATCTCCACGAAGAAGTTCCGTGGCAGCACCGCCCTGCGTATTATCACATTCTCTACAGAGGTATGAAGTGTGCACATTTTTATACTTTCCTTATTTTTCACTCAACATTGTGAGTTCCATGACGGATGCATACAGTTTCTTATGATTCATTTCCATGTCCAGCCGGTGTGGCTCAGTGGTTGAACATTGACCACTGCACCCAGAGGTTGCCGGTTCAATTCCCAGTCAGGGCACATGCCAAGTTTGTGGGCCCAATCCCCAGTGGGGGGCACGCAGGAGGCGGCCAATCGATGTTCTCTCTCATCGATGCTTCTCTCTCTCTCCCTCTCCCTTCCTCTCTCTAAAATCAATGCAGAAAAAAAAAAAAATTAAAGAAAAGTATTTTTACTGATTTTCTAGAGAGAGGGGAAGGAAGAGACAGAAACATCAAGTGGCTGCCTCCTGCACGCCCCCCACTGGGGATTGAGTCCTGGGCATGTGCCCTGACTGGGAATTGAACTGGGACCTCTCAGTCCATGGGAGGATGCTCAGTCCACTGGGCTACACTGACTGGGCCCCATTAAAAGCTTTCTTTAAGCCCTGGCCGGTTTGGCTCAGCGGTTAGAGCGTCGGCCTGCGGTCCGGAGAGACCCGGGTTCGGTTCCCGCTAAGGGCACGTACTTCGGTTGCAGTTTGTCCCCAGCCCTGGTTGGTCGTGCGGGTGGCAGCCACTCGATGTGTCCCTTCACATCGATGTTTCTCTCTCTCTCTCCCTCCCACTCTATCTGTACAAAAAATGGAAAAATGTCCTCGGGTGAGGATTAAAAAAAAAAAAAAAAAGCTTTCTTTAAGTGTGAACCATCTTGGTGGTTTTTAAATGTGTCTACAAATTTCTTCATATTTCCTTCTTTGCGAGGTGGAGCCTAGTTACTGTGCGTGTGGGCTGGACGGACTCCCTTCTAACAACAGGATAACGTGAAAGGCACACTTAGAACTTCCGAGACTAGGTCTTAAAAGGTAATGCATTGTCCTCTGCGCTCTCTTCCTCGGGTCACTCGCTCGGGTAACCCAGCTGCCCGCGTCGGGCATTGGTGGAGTCTGTGCAGAGGCCGCACCAACACCCACGCGAGTCTGCCCCTTGGGAGAGGTCCCCCCAGTCAAGCTTTCGGAGGACTGCAGCCCCTGCTGATGTATTTTAAAATATATTTTTATTGACTTTTTTAGAGGGGAAAGGAAAGGGGGAGAGAGAAACACTGATGAGAGAGAAACACCAACTGGCCGCCTCCTGCACGCCCCTCACTGGGGACTGAGCCTGAAACCTGGGCATGTGCCCGGACGGGAAGCAACCTCTCGGTGCTGGGACAACGCTCAGCCCAGCTGGGCCCCGCTGACTGACTGCAGTCCACGAGCGAGCCGGACCCAAACCATCCAGTGCACTGCTCCTAAACGTTAACCTAAGTTTCTGTCGATTCAATTCACTAAGTTTGGGGTTAAACCATTATGTAGCAACAACAATTATTAACACACTACCCTAAGATTCCTGAAATAAATTGGAATTTGTTGTTATTAAACGTAAGAATCTGTCTGGTCTCTGTCCCTGGTTCCTGGGAGAGAACCTGTAAATCCTCGGAGATTTCTAGGTACCAGGAGTATCTGGGTTATGTGAGCCTCATGCCCGAGTTCATGGCAATGGACGACTGGGGGGCGGGGGGGGGCTGGCCGCCAGAGAGCCCAACCACAGACTGGAGGGTGGGCTCTGAGCCAGCCAGCCCCCTGGGAGGGGCCAGGACTGAAGGCTGAGTTCCAGCAAATGGCCATTTCAATCACCCTATACGATAAAACTCTGTATTTTTGATGTGGTTGTGGGAGGAGGGCATTTACCTCTGCTGCCACCTTGACTCAAAGCCTTGGGTCGAAATTAGAATTGTAAAATTTATTGGCACAGTTATTCAAGGTATATTCTCTTATTTTAAAAAATTCTCTTCTATGTCTGGGGTTACGTCCCCTTTACATTACCAATACTATTTGTGTTTTCTGGGGTTTTCTTGATTATTCAAATGGTTGGTTAATTTTATGTCTTTGCAAGAAACCAACTTTTGGCTTTGTTAATACTGTCCACTGAATCTTTTTTCTTTTTCTTTATTGAGTTGAAAGAGAGAGGAAGGAAGAGGGAGAGACAGAAACATCGATGACAGAGAATACTGACTGGCTGCCTCCTGCACGCCCCGCACTGGGGATCGGGCCACAACCTGGGCATGTGTCCTGACCGGGAATTGAACCGGTGACCTCTTGGTGGAGGGTCGATGCGCAACCAGTGAGCCACCCGGCGAGGCTAGTTCCAGGTATTTTTTGATTTTCATTATTTTATTTTTGACCAGTGGGATTTATAGAATATATACTTTTAAATTTCTAAATGTGGTTTGTATATCCTATTTGCTATTCATTTTTTAAACTTAAGTGCATTTGCTAATATAATTATTTGAGGTGTATTAGTACAGACTAGTAAATGGTCACTTTTAATAAAATGCTAACTCCTGAAACCTAATGATTCTGTCATGCTCTCTGCTTAAAATCGATCCCTGTCCTCAGTTCCTGGGTGGATCGGGGAGACAAGAGAACTGTCAGGGTCTGGCTGGCAGCACTCCCACTCCCCACACCCCCACCCCCCACGGCCCAACCGCACCGACGCCATCGACGCCACCGCGGCCTTGCTGTTGGCAGGCCCTCCCTTGTTGGACTCCCTCCCTCTGCACATTCCTGGTGCTCCTGCCTTCGACCTCCCCGCGGTCACTACGTCCATCCTTCAAGACCTCGCGATGGGTAACCTCTGTGACCTTCGACCTCCCCGCGGTCACTACGTCCATCCTTCAAGACCTCGCGATGGGTAACCTCTGTGACCTTCGACCTCACCGCGGTCACTACGTCCATCCTTCAAGACCTCGCGATGGGTAACCTCTGTGACCTTCGACCTCACCGCGGTAACTATGTTCATCCTTCAAGACCTCGCGATGGGTAACCTCTGTGACCTTCGACCTCACCGCGGTAACTATGTTCATCCTTCAAGATCTCGTGATGGGTAACCTCTGTGAGCAACCCCAAGCCCGATTCGTCAGGCTGATGGGGTCCCACCCTGGTGCTTCGAAGTGCACCCAGAATACGCACCAGAGCATATCACAGTTCTTGACTAACAGTCTTCAAACACTATTTAGTAATTACCTGGTGTGTGCCACACACTGATTAGACAGACATGATTCCTCCACTTACAAGGTTTATTTGGTCAGGTGATTTTTTTTTTATCTTGCACCAGTCAGTATAATCTCCATTTTCTAGCATATTACTAAGCAAAGCAATAAATGTTTAATAAATGAATGAAAGGAATAAGAATAATATTAATATTTTGTTAAGGGAAACATAATTAGGGAGTTAAAACAACTATAAATCACGTAACACTCTTAACAGGTCTTTATAAGTCTACTAACTCCTACAATGACATCGCCCAAACGTTACAGGTGCAGCCAGTTACTACTGAGCCTCAATCTAAGTAAGTACTTGCTCAAGAACTCTGCTCCCGTAATCACCACCCTCTAGTGGTTTCGGTGCCAGAGAGAAGAAACCAGATCGAAGTCGTAAAACGAAGAACTTTAGTGTGCTCAACAGCCCTCTTCACAGAATACATCTGGCTTACTCCATATTTTGAATGACCTTAGTTCTGAGTTTATTAGCTTCTTCTTAAAATACTACTTTTCTTTATACCATGAAATAAGAAATCTAATATGTTTTCCATACTCGATGTACATCAGCTTGTTTAATCCTCACACCAATTTTATGAGGCAAGTATTCTCATTATGCATAATTTTATAAGAGTAAATTTGAAAATCAAGAAGTATTACGTAAGTTTTTAGAAAGATATTAAAAACCAACACTAACTCGAGAGGGAGTAGAATACACGGGCAGACCACCAGCCTGGCTGTCGGTCAGTGGGCGGAAATGGACGAAGGGGGGTGGTGGGGACGGCCGGGATGGGCGGGGAGTGATGGCAAACTCAGGCTTTGGACACACTGTTCAATATTTAAATAAGAACCTATTCGTGCCTTGTTTACATTATCTTTCAAAAAGTAAAAAGCTGCTCTGGGAAGAGACCGTCCTCCCCTCGCCCCAGGCACAGGGAGGGGCAGGGAGAGGGAGGGAGGCAGGGAGGGAGAGGGAGGAAGGGAGGGAGGCAGGGAGGGAGGGCAGGGGGGAGGCAGGTGGAGCGCAGAGGAACCAGGTTTCTGGCCTGGAGACCTGCTTAGGACCTCGGGGGCGGCTGACACGAGCTGGGGGACAGGGAAGCAGCAGAAAGGAGGACGGATACGCACTGAACGTCACCACAGGGTGAGACAGAAGCCACCCTGACTCCGCAGGCTCCCCGCGCAGCGCCATCCACGCCCGCATCGCGCACCCGCATCCCCACAGGACGGTCCAGGGTGAAAGCGGGGAGCCCTCTTCCCTCCTGAACTGGGGAGCAGCCGGCACTGGCACCTGGGTAGGAGGCGCGGCCTGGACGGAAGAGGATGGGAACACACTGCCTTGCGGGGGGGACCGCCAGGGCGAGGCCTGCGGGTGATCCGAGACCCGCCTTCTCGGCTTCCCTGCGGAAGAGCAGGTGGGGGCTAAGTTTCTGTGGGGCCCAGAGAGACCAAGAGGCGCGGCACTGCTCCGGGAGAGGCAGCGTCCAGGCTGCGGCAGAGGCCACCTGCTCAGGAGACAGGTGACAATGGGTTCTCCCTGGCGGCACGCCACGGGGCAGAGACAGTCTGCTTCAGGCAGGGAGTGCTCAGGGAACCAAGCCCAAGTCCCCAGAAGGGGGCACAGAAGTAAACAGCTCAGTTAAGGGGACTCGGCAACCGGAGTGAAAGCTGAGGGGCAGTCAGAACAGGTGGCTTCTGCTTCAGCAGCACCAGCAGAAGACACTGGGTACAGTGGACACAGGACACCTGGATGCTGTCAGTCCTACCAGTGACGGAGAAGAAACTCGTGGCTGTCCAACAAAGGAGCGGCCGAACCGCATGCTGATGGGAGCCCTCCCCCCACAGGCCCTGCCGGAGCATCTCACACAGGCCGCCACCAGGACCACAGGCAGGCCGCCACCAGGACCACGGGCAGGCCGCCACCAGGACCACGGGCAGGCCGCCACCAGGACCACGGGCAGGCCGCCACCAGGACCACGGGCAGGCCACCACCAGGACCACGGGCAGGCCACCACCAGGACCACAGGCAGGCCACTGTGAAGAAAGGCAGCATTTCCGGGTTTCGATGGTGCTGGCAGCTGACAGCTTTCCAGCTACTGCTGTTCTTGCGAGGAACTCACACACATGGCCCCAGAGAGCCAGGGGCCGCAGCCAGGCGCACTCTGCACCCCTCACCAGGACGCTCTCCGCCCTGGCCCGCCCGCCCTTCCTCGGGGAACTCGACCTGGCTGAGTCCTTTCCTACACTAACTGAGAATTTCCACCTGACGGAAGATGACTGGTGCATTAAAAATACTTTTTATTTTTACTTATTGATGTGTGAGAGAGTGAGAGACATCAACACGTTGCTCTACCCATCCATGAACTCACTGGTTGCTTCCTGCATGTACCCCCACCAGGGGTCGAACCTGCAACCTTGGAGCATCAGGACGAAGCTCCAACCCACCGAGCTACTGGCTAGGGCTGGAAACGTGAGGATTTCTAGAAAGTGAGACTGGGTGACTCGGAACGCGCCCGTGTCACCAGGACCGTGAGGAGAAGAGGTGCCCAGCAGATCGAGCTCCGCGACGAGCCGCCCTGCGGCTCAGACCCCACAGACAGGGTCCCAGACACCGCGACAGACGGAGATGCTGGGCAGATGCTGACAAACCCCAGCAGGGGACTTGCACACGGACCTCCAGGACGCAAGGCCCTGCCTTCTACAACCACGTAGGCCACGTGTAGCCCTGGTGTGGGGTCGGGCCCTGGCACAGACCCCCACATGGAACAGCAACGGTCCTGTGACCGGAGCTGCCCATCATGACCCCCCATGACCCACCAGGCGGGAGTATGATGGAAACGGTGTGTTTGCTGCAGGACTGAGGCAGGTGCAGAGGGCACAGGAAACTACACGAGGCCAGAGTCTCAGGTCCCTTATGGGTGTCCCAGTCACACCTCTGCTTCCGCGCACCCACAGCTCCGTGGGAGGTCCTTGCTCCTGACAGGAGACAGAAAACCTGGGCCTGGCTGACAGAGGCAACTCACAGGTGGACGCTCACTGCTCTCCAGCCCTACCGGATGGCTCTGAGCGTGGCGAGGAGAACATCCTCAGCGGGGACGGGGACGGGGAAGTGAGCGGAGAAGAATGAGCAGGGGCTCCCTGGGGGTGCAGAACAGCAAGCAGACTGGTTAGGGAGAGGGACGGAGCAAGTCTACACCGAGAGACAGGGAGCTGGAGAACAGCCATGCGATGGCACACCGTGCCCATCTTTGCGTCTTAGGTTAATGCCCACCACAAAGCACCAAGCGGAGCAGGCATTGCACTACGTCCGAGCTACAGCTGGAATGACTTGTCAGTGGCCCTCAGCCACCTCCACGCTTGACCAGCAGGGCCGTGAGCGGGGGCCACAGGGACAGAGGCGGCCTCACATGGGCCAACAGCACAGGCTCCTGCTCACGCACGATGTGAGCTGATTACCGCCTGTGCGTATTGCCAGCCGACCCCTGTGGGCGCAGAGCCCGCTGACCAAGCGTGGGCGCAGCCGCCCCGACCCCTGTGGGCGCAGAGCCCGCCGACCCCTGTGGGCGCAGAGCCTCCCAGACCCCTGTGGGCGCAGAGCCGCCCCGACCCCTGTGGGCGCAGAACCGCCCAGACCCCTGTGGGCACAGAGCCGCCCCGACCCCTGTGGGCGCAGAGCCCGCCGACCCCTGTGGGCACAGAGCCGCCCCGACCCCTGTGGGCGCAGAGCCGCCCAGACCCCTGTGGGCGCAGAGCCGCCCCGACCCCTGTGGGCGCAGAACCGCCCAGACCCCTGTGGGCACAGAGCCGCCCCGACCCCTGTGGGCGCAGAGCCCGCCGACCCCTGTGGGCGCAGAGCCCGCCGACCGAGCGTGGGCGCAGAGCCGCACCGACTGGACTGAGCGTGGGCGCGCCCCCGCCGCAGCACGCCCCTCTGTGCGCCCTCTCGCGGGTCCGGGGTCTCAGCGGAGCATCAGGCTCAGGACTAGATGCGGCTCCACTCCCTCTCCTTTCAGAGATTTCTTCTGGCATTTGTGACCAGTCACCACTCTGACGGCCACTGGCAGAGTGGACTTCAGGGGCCGTGCAGTGACCGAAGCAGTGAGAGGCGGGGTCGACAGCAGACGGCTGGCGCCCTGCACTGGTCCCCGTCCCCCCTCCCCGCGCTGGGGCGCTTCTGTGCGCAGGGGGCAGCGCGGCCCAGACCTGGGGCCCAGCGCGCTGTGCTGCTCGGGGAGGGGAGGCCACAGGTGCGCAGGAGCGAAGGACACCAGCGCCCACGCCCCAGGCGCACCCTGACGCAGGGCTAGAAGGCAGTGGGATGTCCCCACTCCCTGGCCTTTGGTGGGGCACTACTGAGCTGTATTTTGAGGATCCCAGGGCGACAGGACCCCAGCTGCCCAGGGATAACTGCTCCTGAACACACTTTATGTGAATGTACTCTCTTCCTCGTCTCGTTTTCCCACGCCCTCGTTTCTGAGTCTTTCCCTGAATCAGAAGAAAGCCTCCTACAGAAACTGCCCAGCCCCCCGTCACTTGCTGGGGCTCTTCCAGAAGGATCCTCAGCGAGGAAGTGATGCAGCCACGGTCCGACGGAGCTGCTGGGCTCCAGGGCCCACGCTCCTGAGAGTGCGGCCTCTTCACAGCAGCGACGGCGGCACTGAGCATGGGGACTGGACGGTCAGCATGAATGGGCACACGGAGCACCGGGGGTCCACTGTCCGGCACTGAGCATGGGGACTGGACGGTCAGCATGAATGGGCGCACCGAGCACCGGGGGGTCCACTGTCCGGCACTGAGCATGGGGACTGGACGGTCAGCATGAATGGGCGCACTGAGCACCGGGGGTCCACTGTCCGGCACTGAGCATGGGGACTGGACGGTCAGCATGATCCAGCGCACGGAGCACCGGGGGTCCACTGTCCGGCACTGAGCATGGGGACTGGACGGTCAGCATGAACCAGCGCACGGAGCTCCGGGGGTCCACTGTCCGGCACTGAGCATGGGGACTGGACGGTCAGCATGAACCAGCGCACTGAGCACCGGGGGTCCACTGTCCGGCACTGAGCATGGGGACTGGACGGTCAGCATGAACCAGCGCACGGAGCACCGGGGGTCCACTGTCCGGCACTGAGCATGGGGACTGGACGGTCAGCATGAATGGGCGCACTGAGCACCGGGGGTCCACTGTCCGGCACTGAGCATGGGGACTGGACGGTCAGCATGAACCAGCGCACTGAGCACCGGGGGTCCACTGTCCGGCACTGAGCATGGGGACTGGACGGTCAGCATGAACCAGCGCACGGAGCACCGGGGGTCCACTGTCCGGCACTGAGCATGGGGACTGGACGGTCAGCATGAACCAGCGCACGGAGCACCGGGGGTCCACTGTCCGGCACTGAGCATGGGGACTGGACGGTCAGCATGATCCAGCGCACGGAGCACCGGGGGTCCACTGTCCGGCACTGAGCATGGGGACTGGACGGTCAGCATGAACCAGCGCACTGAGCACCGGGGGTCCACTGTCCGGCACTGAGCATGGGGACTGGACGGTCAGCATGAATGGGCACACTGAGCACCGGGGGTCCACTGTCCGGCACTGAGCATGGGGACTGGACGGTCAGCATGAATGGGCGCACTGAGCACCGGGGGTCCACTGTCCGGCACTGAGCATGGGGACTGGACGGTCAGCATGAATGGGCACACGGAGCACCGGGGGTCCACTGTCCGGCACTGAGCATGGGGACTGGACGGTCAGCATGAACCAGCGCACTGAGCACCGGGGGTCCACTGTCCGGCACTGAGCATGGGGACTGGACGGTCAGCATGAATGGGCGCACTGAGCACCGGGGGTCCACTGTCCGGCACTGAGCATGGGGACTGGACGGTCAGCATGAATGGGTGCACTGAGCACCGGGGGTCCACTGTCCGGCACTGAGCATGGGGACTGGACGGTCAGCATGAATGGGCACACGGAGCACCGGGGGTCCACTGTCCGGCACTGAGCATGGGGACTGGACGGTCAGCATGAATGGGCGCACGGAGCACCGGGGGTCCACTGTCCGGCACTGAGCATGGGGACTGGACGGTCAGCATGAATGGGCGCACGGAGCACCGGGGGTCCACTGTCCGGCACTGAGCATGGGGACTGGACGGTCAGCATGAATGGGCACACGGAGCACCGGGGGTCCACTGTCCAGCACTGATCATGGGGACTGGACGGTCAGCATGAATGGGCGCACGGAGCACCGGGGGTCCACTGTCCAGCACTGATCATGGGGACTGGACGGTCAGCATGAATGGGCACACGGAGCACCGGGGGTCCACTGTCCAGCACTGAGCATGGGGACTGGACGGTCAGCATGAACCAGCGCACGGAGCACCGGGGGTCCACTGTCCAGCACTGAGCATGGGGACTGGACGGTCAGCATGAACCAGCGCACGGAGCACCGGGGGTCCACTGTCCAGCACTGATCATGGGGACTGGACGGTCAGCATGAATGGGCACACGGAGCACCGGGCTCCACTGTCCAGCACTGAGCATGGGGACTGGACGGTCAGCATGAATGGGCACACGGAGCACCGGGCTCCACTGTCCAGCACTGAGCATGGGGACTGGACGGTCAGCATGAATGGGCACACGGAGCACCGGGCTCCACTGTCCAGCACTGAGCATGGGGACTGGACGGTCAGCATGAATGGGCACACGGAGCACCGGGCTCCACTGTCCAGCACTGAGCATGGGGACTGGACGGTCAGCATGAATGGGCACACGGAGCACCGGGCTCCACTGTCCAGCACTGATCATGGGGACTGGACGGTCAGCATGAATGGGCGCACCGAGCACCGGGGGTCCACTGTCCAGCACTGAGCATGGGGACTGGACGGTCAGCATGAACCAGCGCACGGAGCACCGGGGGTCCACTGTCCAGCACTGATCATGGGGACTGGACGGTCAGCATGAATGGGCACACGGAGCACCGGGGGTCCACAGTCCGGCACTGAGCATGGGGACTGGACGGTCAGCATGAATGGGCACACGGAGCACCGGGCTCCACTGTCCAGCACTGAGCATGGGGACTGGACGGTCAGCATGAATGGGCACACGGAGCACCGGGCTCCACTGTCCAGCACTGAGCATGGGGACTGGACGGTCAGCATGAATGGGCGCACGGAGCACCGGGCTCCACTGTCCAGCACTGAGCATGGGGACTGGACGGTCAGCATGAATGGGCACACGGAGCACCGGGGGTCCACTGTCCGGCACTGAGAACACGGGGGAAGAGCAGACCATTTGTAGCAAAACCTAGTTGAGTCACTACACACGCCCCAACATTGTATGTTCTATAAGAATACATTCCTTCAGCCCGGCCAGTGTTGCTCAGCGGTTAGAGCGTCCTCCCATGGACTGAGAGGTCCCGGTCAGATTCCCGGTCAGGACACAGGCCCGGGGGTCGGGCTGGGTCCCTAGTAGGGGGCGTGCAGGAGGCGGCCGGTCAATGTTTCTCTCTCACATTGATGTTTCTATCTGTCTCCCTTCCTCTATCTCTAAAAAAAAAAAAAAAAAATCAATGAAAACATTAAAAAAAACAAAAAACAAAAACTTCATCTGTGTACTACATAAACTCATTCTGAACCTACCAGTAGTACACACTCCACACTTTGGGAGCACTGTTCTGACTATGCTGAGGTAAGAATGATAGAGGGGTCTTAAAAAATAAAAAAATAATAATAGATAGATAGATAGATAATACAAATAGTAATTAATTTGATAGTTTAACTGGATTTTGAAGGAAAAAAAAGTTTCTACTGATTTTAGAGAGAGGGGAAGGGAGAGGGATAGAGAGAAACATCGACCGCTGCCTCCTGCACGCCCCCTACTGGGGACTGAGCCCGAAACCCAGGCCTGTGCCCTGACCAGCAGCCACTGTGGCTGGACACAAGTTACACTGGATCATGTCTGAGAGGAAACTACTTGCGCATCGTTCAGTCACGACGCCTAACGCTTCCTCACGCAAATGCTTCCCGCAGGTGGTGCTTTCTGGTTTTACGCAACGTACAGTTAGGAAATAACAGTGACTACTTTAGTTTCAATACCCAGTGCTAGATTTCTGTAAATCCAGATATTGTAAAGTCCTAAATCATAAACTGCATTGAACAAAAAACAAAAGCATCAAAACTAGCTACTTCTATATGAGCCAACTTATTACCTCACCATAAAGTATTTCTCTAAGGATATCACCATTCTAAAGCATCCATGTTAATGTGAAACCACCAAATTCTGTTTAATGAATTTCTCCACAGGTCCCTATTCATTTAACAGTAATGCTATTAAAACAAAATACCATCCTTCATTAAGTGTCAGAATTGTTCCTGTATAAATACTTTAAACATTCTTCATTTTTACTAACTCTTACATAGCATTTAAAACTACAGCAAAAGAGCCCGGAGGTGTGGCTCAGTGGCTGAGCGTTGACCCTGCACCAAGAGGTCGCCGGTTCGATTCCCGGTCAGGGCACATGCCCAGGCTGTGGGCCCGATCCCCAGTGGGGGGCATGCGGGAGGCGGCCAATTGATGTTCTCTCATCGATGTTTCTATCTCTCCTCTCTCCCTTCCTCTATCTCTAAAATCAATGAAGAAAAAAAATTAAAAGAAAAAGACACAAATACAAACGAAAGTGTTTATCAAGTGCTCTTCTGTAAGAGGTAGTACTTTGCTTTCTTCATACCACCTTCCTTTCAATATGCTGAGACTTGAAAAATAATGCAGAAAAACATGTTATATGTAATCGAATGAAAGACCAATAATAAAGAACATTAATTTTAATGCTTCTTTAAATGTACAAAACTCAGATCCAACTGGATTTTAAGTTAATCATGTTTGCCGTTGCTGATACTCAGCACTGTCCTACTGTCAAGATAGAAACGTGCACCACCACCTCTTCCCAGCATCGAGGCACAAGCCGGGCCCCTTCCGCCTGCCTGATACCAGGCTCACTGTGGTCACTGTGACTGTACTGTGGTTACCCCGGGCCCACACTGCTAGTCACCTGAGCCCTGCTCCTCCCTCCTCATCTCTAATGACTGTGTTCATGCATCACTGCTACAGTAACTTCCCCAAAGTGTAATTTTCTTTTATTTACTATTATTGTTATTACTATTGTTGTTGCTAATCCTCACCCAAGAATACGGGGGGAGGGAAGAGGGGGAGAAAAACACTGACATGAGCGAGACACATCGATTGTTTGCCTCCCCCATGCGCCCCCACTGGGGCAGGGGACTGAACCTGCAGCCCAGCACCTACCCTTGACGGGGAATCGAACCCACCACTCTGGTGTGTGGAAGGGGGATGGGGGGGGTGGTGTAGTGGTCTGACCATTGAGCCACACCAGCCAGGGCCAAAGCGTCATTTTCTTTATGTCGCACATCTGACTCTAACAAGACCTCTACCCCACTCCTACAGAATATTTATTTTCTATTAATCAGCTTTTCCAGAAAGAGCTTTCAATTCTTTCCTCACCTATCCAAAGTCTACTGATCTTTCAAAGCCCAGCTCAAGCATCCCGTCCGATCTCTGCTTGTACTTCTCCGCGCCAGAGAACCCTGACTGGAGGTAGCCACGCCCCCTGGCGTCCACGTTCACCCGGCAGAGCGAGTCGTCATCACACGTATGACACGCGCACACACCTCCTGACATGACCGTAACCCAGGAGGGGGACCCTGCTCTTTACCCTCCGATTCTGCCCTTCTGACTGGCACGGTTTCACGGGACCAAAGAGAAGGAAGGTCCCGCAGAACAAAAGTCAGTGCTCTGGGCAATGAACTGGGAGGAGTGTGTCGTTGGCCAGAGGAGTCGAGTCGGAAGGAACCTCGGGGTAAGCTGGCACCTGAGGTGGGTTTTGAAAGTCAGCAGGTCTTCCCCAGGAGACAAGAGGAAGCCACCGGGAGGAAGGGACGGTGTGAACAGAGAGGGGTGACATACAGAAGACGATTTTGGACCCTTGGCTGAAGGGGACTATGTATGTTGGAATAGAAAAAAAAAATTAAACATCTGTTCAATGACCAAGGCTTGAAGATATTTGTAATGTTAGGCATGTTCATCACTATCTTAATCAAGGACCTCATTATTTTTTGCTGAAAACAATTAGCATCCTAACTGTCTATTTTTGGTGTCTCCCCCTCCAAACTACCCTTCATATCACTGCCAGATGAATTTATTTTTTTGAAACTTTTCTGTTTTTTAAAAAAAATTTTGTCTGCATTGATTTTAGAGAGAGAGGAAGGGAGAGGGAGAGAGAGAGAGAAACATGGATGAGAGAGAACATCGATTGGTCGCCTCCTACGTGCCCCCCACTGGGGATCCGGCCCACAACCTGGGCATATGCCCTGACCAGGAATCGAACCGGGGACCTCTGGTGCAGGGTCGACGCTCAACCCCTGAGCTACACCAGCTGGGCCAGATGAAAGTTTTACAAAACACAATTACTATCCAAAATATCTGTCAACATTTTTCAAAGACGGCTGGCTAATTACTCAAAAATAAGATCTAACCCCCCACAGCGTTTGAAGTTTACAATCCTGTCCAGCCTCATCCCTCAAGCCCCCCAGCAGATTCAAAGCGTACGGAATGTCCCCCTTTGTCCTTCGCACCATCTACAGCAGCGGTTCTCCACCTTCCTGATGCCACCACGCTTCACACGGGTCCTCATGTCATAGTGACCCCAACCAGAAAATTATTTTTGTTGCTACTTCATAACTGTAATTTTGCTACTGTTATGAATTGCCATCGGAAATATGTGTTTTCCGATGGTCTTAGGCGACCCCTGTGAAAGGGTCGTTCGACCCCCAAAGGGGTCGCGACCCGCAGGTTGAGAACCGCTGCCCTACACATTTCAAACCACTGCGTATGCTGGGCTCCGTGCGTGCAATGCTCCTGCCCCCCAATTACACCCAGCAGCCTCTAGTCGTCATTCAGGGTCTGCTCGGATGTCATTTCCTACTGGGAGCCCCCCGACACTTTTCTCCTGACAGCGTTGGGGGGCCTCTCTAGATGATGCACCGCACCTCTCCGTTTCACAGAGCACTTACCAGACCGCGCTGTTTGCACACTCATCTCTGAGCACATTCTTGGGGCCTGGCCGGGGAGCTCAGTTGGTTAGAGCATCGTCCCGATACGCCAAGGTCACAGGTTGGACCCCGGTCTGGGCACATATAAGAACCAACCAGTGAATACACAAGTAAGTGGAACAAATCAGTGTCTGTCTCTGTGTCTCTGTCTCTCTTTCTCCCCTTCCTCTGCCCCTCCCTCTCTTTCTCTAAAATCAACTTAAAACCTTAACATGTTCTCTGAAAGCAAAGCAGGGCCACTTGCACCCTCAGTGCCTGGCACAGAGCAGGTGTCCGCAGGTGCGGGGAGAGAGAAGGCTGCAGGCGGGTGGCCCTCGCTCGACACTGTCACTGACTTTACTGTTCCAGGAGAGCGTCCTCACTGTGGGAGGCTGACAGCCACCGACGCACCTGCAGAATTACCTTGGGGAAGCTAAATGAGCAGCAAACTGTAGAGGGAGACCGTGAGGAGAGGCACAGTCAGGAGTCCTGCAACACTTCCGGTGAAATGCGGTGTGAGGACCTGAACTCGGATGGTGATGGATCAGAGAAAAGGTGAAACATTCACGATACGCCATCGAGGCAGAGGGATGGGACCGAAGTCCCCGAGTGAGGGTGGGAGAGAAGGAGGGAGAAGCCGAGCGAGCGCCGAGACACTCAGCGTGGGGGACAAAGAGGTCCAGCGGCAGAAATGGGGACACGGGCCCAGAGCGTGAAATGGGAAATACGAGTGTAACCCTCAGAAAAAGTTCACACAGGAGACGTAAGGCTGAGAAAGGTCATTAGAGAGGTGATCACTGAAATCACGACATTAGAGAAGCCACAGGGAAAAACAGAAGAATTGCAGAAATGAAACCTTAGGGAAGGTCGTGATTTAAGAGTGGGAGCAGAAAGAAATGTCGACGGACTAAATAAAGAAGAAAGACTGAAGAGCACCGGGTCATAGAAACCAAGAAAGTTTCAAGAAAGACAAAAACGGCAAACACCACAGTGAGCAAAGAGTATGAAACACAACAGAAGACAATTAGAAAGTCATGAGTATTTTTTAAAAGAGCAAATGTAGCAGTTTTGGCAGGAAATAAAAGAAGATGCTATAAGGAAGTAGAAGCCATCGGCAAAGACTAGGTTTTCATGAGGAGCAAGTACAGGCGCTTCATCAATGTCCCGCCTTGGCCAGGTGGCTGGCTGGTTGGCGCATCGTCCTGTGCACCAGAAAGGTCGTGGCTTTGATTCCCGGTCAGGGCACGAACCCAGGTTGCAGGCTCAGTCCCTGGTGAGGGCACGTAAGGAGGCGGCACCCAATGCTTCTCTCTCACATGGATGTTTCTCTCCTCCGTCTCTCGCTAAGAATCAATAAAAACGTATCTTCGAGCAAGGATTTTTTTTTTATACTCACTCGAGGACCCCCTTCCACTTTTTGTTCAGATAGAGTGGGAGGGAGAGAGAGAGAAAGAAACATCGACGTGAAAGGGAAACATCGAGTGGCTGCCACCCACACGACCAACCAGGACTGGGGACAAACTGCAACCAAGGTACGTGCCCTCAGCGGGAACCGAACCTGAGTCTCTCTGGACCGCAGGCCGATGCTCTAATTGCTGAGCCAAACCGGCCAGGGCCGGGCAAGGTTTTTTTAAAAAGTGTATGTCCTATCTATTTTTTAAAAATGTAGATCCCAGAAGAATTGAATCCTTTTACCTGATCATTTGAGTCTCAAAATAAATCTGAAAATAATGAATCTGATTTCTCTATACAGACTGTTCTAGAATGATTTTTTCCCCCATCCCTGGTCTGACTGCGGTTCCTACTTCTTTAAATTCTATATCTAAAGATCTGTTACTCTAAGATAGTTTTGTCCTAAAATGCGTCAGTGTTTCAGAATAATGCAAACATTCATTTTTACATAATCTTCCATTCTGCGCTCCGCTTAGCCATCGTTAGAGGGAAGAAGTAAACACATAAACATCACTGAATGCTTATTCTCCACAATCAGAATAAAGGAAGAGTTATTAGTAACACATGAACACTTTTCACTCCTGCAGAGGGTCCACGTTATTAGGCGAGGAGAAAATGTTAGAACTAATGATTCAGAAGGAAGGTGGTTAAAGAAACTACGTAAGTTACAGGTGCAGGGTGACTTCGAAGAACTGTAACTGTTAGCAGAGGAGGGTTCCCGTTTCTCTAACTTCCTCGGCGGCCTGTGCTCACCTCGGGCTGTGGCTGGAGGCGAGGCTGCTTCCGATCTCCCGCCAGCTTCGAGCTATGCTTCCATCTCATGAATTCCAGGACCGCGTTGAACTGACGCATATTTTCACAGATCTGTTCAGAAGAGAAGAACTTATTTCAGACTGAAGAACGTTTATTTGTCAGAATAACACACGCAGAAGCAATACTAAAAATTAATCATATGTGAAAGTGTACATTTTCAATGTAAATTCAATGAAAAGTTCTACAGTATTTTAGAAACCTATCCGTGGACCATTTCCCAACCTCTACCCCAAGAAACTTCCTATTTTGAGTATTTTTATATTTACAAAGGTGACAGGCCCTGGCTGGGGGGCTCAGGGTTGGCTGGAGCATCGTCCCGTACACCAAGAGGTCGCGGGTTCGATCCCGGTCCAGGAATGAACAGGAGGCAGCCGACAGATGTCTGTCTGTCTGTCTGTCTGTCTCTCTCTCTCTCTCTTCCCCCTTCCCTCCCTCCATCCACCCGCTCTCTAAAATCTCCTTTAATCCTTGAGTGAGGATTTTTTAAAAAGTGTATTAAAAAAAGGTAATTCTATGGAAAAAATTACTCATATGTAAAATTTCTGAATTGGCTCAGGCCTTTGGAAAAAAAAATCACATCTCAAATCGAAAAAACAGAAACAGCTAGAAGCAGCACTACAATGGACAATTCTACAACATTCTGACTTCCCACTTAGGCAAAAATGTATTTGAACACCCAGCTAGTACCCCTGTTTTCACTTGTTTTTTATTTAATCCTCACCTGAGGATATTTTTTCCTTTGACTTTTACAGAGTGGAAGGGGGGGAAGGGGAGAGGGGGAGTGCGAGGGGGAGGGGGGAGGGAGAGAGACAGAGACATTGATATGAGAGAGACACATAGATTGGTTGCCTCCTGCATGCACCCCGACCGGGGCTGGGATCAAATCTGCAACCCAGGTATGTGCCCTTGACCAGGAATCGAACCCGAGACCCTTCAGTGTGTGGGCCAATGCTCTAACCACTGAGAACACTGGCCAGGGCCCTATTTTATAAAAATATATTTCTTATTGATTTTTTAGAGAGAGAGAAAGGGAGAGAGACACACACATACATTGATGTGAGAGCGATACATGGATCGAGCTGCAACCTGGGCATGTGCCCTGACCGGGAATCAAACCGGACCTCAGTCCATGGGACGAGGCTCAATCCACTGAGCCACACCGGCTGGACTCCTATTTTCACGAAGTCTCGGGAAGCACTTCTTAAATTTCAGACTTCTACCTAGAACATTAGCGCTTGTGAAGGTCAACAGTTCACGGCACTGCGTGGTCTGAGTCCACGGCAGGTTTACCCACCCGGCTACTGTCATGAGCGCCCTCCTGCATGAAGAGACAGTGCTCATCGGTCTGCAGGCCGGAAACAGAAGGCTGAGCACAGGCCTGCTGTTTACCTCGAGATCTTAAACATTCCTTAAGGCGTCTTTTAACCGAAACTTCACACCGCAAGGACTGTTCCCTATTGACCAGGAGAAAGTCTGAGCCGTGTGAACACCACACCGGTGCCCCACTGCAAGGTCACCGTGCCTTGTCTTCCCGTCCACTCAGAAGTCATGCAGGTCACACTGAGGGTCAGCGGTCTCGGCAGGAACGACCGCGTGCGTGCGCACGGGCCAGCTGCAAGGCTCTCCCCATCAGAGCCCGTCTCAAGTGGGCGTCGCCACGTGGCGGACAGGCCTGGCCGGGAACCCCGAGTCTGCATCCAGGGGCCTCGGCCAGGCCCCTCCCTGCACGGTCTTCCACACCCTACCAGGTCCCTGACGTCCCTCAGGGTGTTCATGTGACTCAGACCACCTCTCAGAACACGAGGGTGGGCAGGAATGGAGACTTCTTGTTTAGGTTTTTAAAATTATTTTTTCTGAGATGTTTCATCTTAGAAATTTCCCTTATACTAATAAAAATAAATAGCTACATTGTGCTCCCATTCTGGAAACGGCATAAAGGTTCTTCTCCAAACCCACTGGCCAGCAACCCCATGCCCCTGCGAGGGGTGAGTGGACGCAGAGGCGGCGATCGGGTGAGCTCGCTCTCATGAAGGTTAAACCCACCGACGTTTAAAACATGTGGCTGCCTAATTCTACCAGAGATTTCTCGTGGATCGGGTAATAAGATTAACATGCGAACTACTCACTGGCCACTGTTTGTCACAGCACTATTTATGACAACACAGTTTCCTTGGTGTGAAAAAAAGTTTCAAGCTTTAGGCTAAACCTAAAGTTTATAATAAAGGAAAACACATAAACAAAAGAATCTTCGGGCGTACCGTGTTCAAAGTCCAAGACCCTGAACCATCTATCCGTTCTCTCACGTGTACAGAACAGAACACGTCAGCTCCCGAAAGCTTCCCCGAGGGCCGGAGTGAGGACCAGCGGGGTCAGACCGCTTCTGTCCTTGACGCAAGGACCTGGAGGTCGGGTCTGCAAACACCCTTCTGCAGAGCAGAACCTCCGAGAAGAAGCCCAGCGCCCCCTAACTTTGCAGTGCAGCGCTGCAGCCCCACCAGCAGAGATCTATGCCCGTAGTGTGGAGACAGCACTTACACAGGCAAGAGGTCGCTAACAAGTCTACCCTCAGCTTCCACGGTGATATACCACAAGCGTCTTGTGCCGTGAACTTGTGTCGACAACCACAACTGAACACTAAGCAAGGATAAGTAACACAATGGTCGTTGAAAATTTTCAAGCCTGGAAGTTCTAGGAAACACCTTAAGGAAAAGGTGATTCTTTGAAAAACACACCAGAGCTTCTTAATGACTCAGAATTCATGAAAATCAAACCTGTCTAGATAATACAGTCTAACATTTTGTAATATAAAGCCATCGTGAGAATTTACTCGGTAAGACGCAAACAAATGGGAAAAGTTCATTTTAACCCCACACTGCCTCACAAAGTATCCTTTCGCCATCAAATTGTACACATCCTTCTCAATTCTCAAAATTATCCGAGTGGTTAAATCTTAAACAACTGAGGTGCTTTAAAATCACTAATCAGGGTGCTTTAAAGAGCCCGGCTGGGCCCTGGCCGGTTTGGCTCAGCGGTTAGAGTGTCGGCCTGCGGTCCGGAGAGACCCGGGTTCGGTTCCCGCTAAGGGCAAGTACTTCGGTTGCAGTTTGTCCCCAGCCCTGGTTGGTCATGCGGGTGGCAGCCACTCGATGTGTCCCTTTCACATTGATGTTTCTCTCTCTCTCTCTCTCTCTCTTCCTCCCACTCTATCTGTACAAAAAATGGAGAAATGTCCTCGGGTGAGGATTTAAAAAAAAAAAAAAAAAAGAGCCCGGCTGGTGTGGCTCAGTGGACTGAGCGCCGTCCCATCAACTGAGAGGTCCCAGTTCGATTCCTGATCGAGATACATGCCCGGGTTTGGGGTTCAATCCCCAGTAGGGGGCATGCAGGAGGCGACAGATCAATGTTTCTCTCTCTCTCCCCCTGAAAAATCAATGAAAACATATTTTAAAAGAAGAAGACCCCACCCGTGACAAACCTCAGTTGTAGGCAGTATGCCTGTGCCTGGCTCTGAAACGTCAGAGCATCACCCATCAGCTCCGACACTAATGAGATTTACTTTACAGAATAGTGTAAACACGCTTTTGATAAGTATATCAAAATTCACAAAATTGGCAATACTGAGCACACATTCCCCTTCCCTCACTCCACACCCCTCCCTCCTTCCCGTTTTCCTTCTCCTCCTCTCAGCGCCCGTAAGAAGACCCCCGCCCCCACAAACTGTACAAATGCCGCTGTAACACCACCGCTGCACTCATGTAACCACACAACAATACAAACTGGCCCTGGCTGCTCAGTCGGTCGGAGCGCGGTGCCGATACGCCAAGGTGGTGGCTCAGTCCCGGGTCGGAGCACACTCAAGAACCAATGAACGCATGAGCGAGTGGGACACAAACCTCCCCACTCCCTCTCTCTGCCCAGCCCCCTTCCTCGCTCTCAAAAAAAAAAAATCAATTAGTCAAGCAATCAGTAAAAACGCCCCTGGATGGTGTGGCTCAGCAGTCAGAACACTGGCCCACACCCCCAAAGGTTGCAGGTTCGATTCCCAGTCAAGGGCACATACCTGGGTTCCCGGCCCCAGTCAGGGTGCGTGTCGGAGGCCACCAATCGATGACGTCTCTGTCTCACACTGTTGTCAATCTCTCTCTCTCTCTCTAAAAATTGATGGAAAAAACACCCTTGGGTGAGGATTAACAAAAGTAAATAATAAAATAAATAAGAACCAAATTACAAAATAGTGTTTTACAAAATGGTTGGCTCCTAAAAGCATCACTGTTAGAACCTTTGGTACCTGGACTAGAAAACTCAAACATGCTTCAGAAATACACACTACAGCTTTAGGTGTGAGCAACTGACATGAGTAGTGTAACTGAGGTTAGTCTACCAAGCACTTTTCTTCTTTTTAAAGTTTTTTTTATTGATTTTTAGAGAGAGAGGAAAGGAGAGGGAGGGAGAGACAGAAATATCAATGTAAGAGCAGAACTGATCGGCTGCCTCCTGCACGCCCCCGACTGGGGACCACGCCCACAAGCCCAGGCATGGGCCCTGCCCGGGGCTCGAACTGGCGACCTTTTGGTGCCCAGGACGATGCCCAACCAACCAAGCTGCACCGGCCGGGGCTCTCATGCACTTCCGTGGTAAAGCATGCCACACACAGCTCAGAAAAGGAAGGTCGATTTATGGATGGGTGTGTTCTACATGTTCCAAAAGATTCATTGATAAATTAAACACAAGCTTGAGTTGGAAACTCAAGATGCCTTTTCTCATAAAACCAAAGACATAACAATGGTATTAAACCCTCAATACACACGAAGCCTATTTCCACACCAAACCGTAAGTCTTATTCATGGTTATATCCTCGAGTCTAGCATAGCAGGTGACACAGATAGGATTTCAACAAATATAAGTTGATCTAAGTATTTTTAAATTTATTATTATTATTATTATTTTACAATCTTTATTGATTTTAGAGAGTGAGGAAGGGAGAGGAAGAGAGAGAGAGAAACACTGATGAGAGAGAACATCAATTGGCCGCCTCCTGCACACCCCCCACTGGGGATCGGGCCCACAACCTGGGCATGTGCCCTGACCGGGAATTGAACTGGCGACCTCTTCGTGCAGGGTCAACGCTCAAGCATGGAGCCACACCAGCCGGGCCTGATCTAAGTACTGAACAACAACTCACTGATGTGAAACTGAGTTGTCTAGGAAACTGCCTATCTGAAGCACAGCCCAGAACCAAACAGCAAAGCAAGTGCAAAAAGCTTCTTCCCAAAGCGGCGAGAAAGCCATGCTGAACGCTGAGGTCAGAGCACTCCAGTCTAAGTCCGTCGTGGTGACTTCCAGCCCCTTGTCCACAAGGGGGTCCGCAGCATACACCTTACGCAATCCTGGCCAACAAGGCAAGGGACCAAGTTTGCTGGGGAGCTTCTGAGAAAGGTACTCCTGGCTGATGACAAAAGGCACCCAGATGAAAACATCCCTTTTTTCCTGAGCAACTCTGGGTTTGAATTTGTCAAGCAGAACCATGGCAGACAACCCAGCCGATACAGAATGACAGCATTAAAGATGGAAAGAGCCCTGGCAGGTTCGGCTCAGTGGTTAGAGTGTCAGCCTGCAGCACGAAGGGTCGAGGGTTCAAATCCTGGCCCCAGTTGGAGTCGTGCAGGAGGCAACCAATCGACTTGTCTCTCTCCCATCACTGTCTCTCTCTCCCTCCCTCCCTCCCTCCTATCATTGTATCTAAGAATCGATGGAAAATATCCTTGGGTGAGGATTAACCAGAAAAAAAAAAAAAGGAGAGAATCTGGGTCCTTAGAGATGTTCTGGTGCTTGACAGATAAATCCTTGAACCATTTTATTAACTCAGATCTTTTTATTATATGATAGTAAATCCTTTTATTGGTTAAGCAATTTTCAATGACTGATAGGAACCCAGCGGATCAGTGAGTTAAGAAAAACACACCATTTGTCACCATGAACTCAACTGCTATCTACACTGACAACTCCCCTGAATTTGTATCTCAATCCAGATCCTTCTTTTGAACTAGATACAAGTTTCCAAACTACCAAACAGCTACATGAAACATCTTCCTGGTGGCGAAGAGAAAGGGACTAGTACAAAAGCCGTCACAGAAATGGTTTACGGCCCCGTGTTCCGGCTATGGCGGCACTGTCTACCCAGCGGTCAGAGCTTGAAATCTCGGGGTCACTACCCCCCCGCTTCACCTACTATAGTCAGGCATCTAACAGGAACATTGCTGACAGTCACTGAATGCCGCCTGCCCTAATCCTGACAGACCAGCAACCTGCCCCGCTTGCCTCCATCCACACCCCTGCAGGTGGCATCTCCACGCAGCCCCCCCCACCCCGTGCTGCGCCCTGTTTCTGAACTGCAGCTGCGCCCCATGAAGAAGTACACCCCGAATAAGTCATCAGGAAAATACAAATTAAAACTACAGCGAGATCCGCCGCACAGCCCCTCGGTGGCCGCAGCCGGAAAGACACACAATACTGATGCGGTGAGGACACAGGCACTGGGGCTCTCTCGCCACTGGGACGTGACGCGGCCACTCTGGAGAAGTTCGGTAACTCCTTAAGTCAAATATAAACAAACTCATCATAGGATCCAAAATTCCCTCTGTAAGAACTCAAGAGAAAAATATGCGTCTATACAAAGACTTCTTTTTTTAAAGTATGTTTTTGGTTTTTGTTTTTCATTTTTTAGAGCGGGAGGAAGGAAGAGAGAGAAACACTGATGTGAGAGAGAAACATGGATCGCCTGCCTCCTGCACGCCCCCTCCTGGGGATCGAGCCCACAAGCCGGGCATGTGCCCTGGCAGGGATGCAAACCGGGACCTCTCAGTCCCTGGGATGTCGCTCCATCCAGAGCCACACCAGCCGGCCGGGCTATACAAAGACACCTTCACACATGTTCTCAGCATTATTCATAAGAGTCCCAACTGGACACAATCCAAAACAATGTGAGACACAATCACACAATAGAAACCATCAGGTAAGAAAAGAAACAAAATACTAACACACATCATAACATGAGTGCACCTTAAAAACATGATTAAGTTAAAAAAAAAAAAGACAGATGCAAAATACCACATATTATAGTTATTACAGCAGGTGGTCTAATTAACATCATCTCATTATGATGTTGATGAGATGCCACAGGAACCTAATTTGTGTTTTTATCAACTAGCCAGAGTAAAACAGGTTTCATTATACACTGATTCACGTCGAGTCACAGACTTGTAATGACATGAAGTGAGAACTCGCTGTAAATAAAATGTTCAGAAAGGGCCCAGTTAGAGATGGAAATCCAAGCAGGGTCGTCTACAATGAGGTGTGGACGTGGGAAATCTGGGGCAGGGATCAAAATGTTCTAAAATATCCATAGCCCAACGCCAAGAGTTTACTAAAAATAAAAAAACCCAAGTTAACATTTTGATGATTTTCAGTGATGTACAAAACGCAGCCCCAGTGCTTCAGGGGGGCGTTCAGGGACCACTGCACCCTGCTTTCCACCTCTTGAACTTGCTGTGTCTCCTCTGCAGTCGCTGCCCAAAGCCTCCTGCTGGCCATGTGAAACTAGCTCCGAGTTCCTGAACGTGCCGGGCTGTTCATGCTTCTACCCTTCTTCACACTTGCTATTCCAACTCAGGTCAAAATGTTCTGTCAGTGCCTCTGGCCAAGTGAACTTCACTTGTGTTTTAAGCACAGTCCAGTGACCAGCATATGAAAGGTAATCTACATATTTTTGAATAAGGATTAAGAATAAGAGTGAAGGGCCCTGGCCGGTTTGGCTCAGCGGTTAGAGCGTCGGCCTGCGGTACAGAGAGACCCGGTTTCAGTTCCCGCTAAGGGCGTGTACCTCGGTTGCAGTTTGTCCCCAGCCCTGGTCGGTCCTGCGGTTGGCAGCCACTCGATGTGTCGTTCCTTTCACACTGATGTTTCTCTCTCTCTCTTCCTCTCTCTCCCTCCCACTCTACCTGAACAAAAAATGGAAAAATGTCCTCGGGTGAGGATAAAAAAAAAGAATGAGAGTGAAGAGAAAACTCCTAAAGTAGGCAAAATGAGCTCTGTACCACAAAGACACTTGTCTAAGGATGTTATGTAAGAAATAAAAAGAGGGCGTCATTAATGACACCTAAATGTTTATTAGCACGAGATCAGTGAACAGCCACAGTGAAAACTAGTCATAAAAAAATGAGATACATCTTACTTATTCGTACTGACATGGAAAGATAGCCCAAATATCCTAAAGTTAAAAAAAAACATGTAAAATAAAATCGTGCATTATTTTATTTAAAACAAATTGTACACACACAGGAAGTGTGGGGTGTGTGCGACGTAGGGGAGGAAGGTGCCGGCTGTCAGGGTACACCCCTGCTGTTCTGCGGGTAGGAAAACAGTGCGAACAACCTCAGTGTCCCACCCGACCGAACAGCATTCAGCCATAAAAAGAACCAATTCTGACACAATACGGATGAAACTGGAAAGTATTAAGCTAAGTGAAAGAAGCCAGCCACAAAAGACCGCGTATTACATGAATATTATATGCACTATTCAGAATACATGATTCCGGAGACACAGACAGATGAGTGGTCTCCGGGACTGCAGGCAGGGGGTAACGGAGAAAGACACCCAACGGGTGACTTATAAAGGAAAGAAAAGGGATAAGTTAGACTTCAGTCAAAAGACCCCGTTAAGATGACATAACAAGGTGCAGACTGGGAAAACGTATTTGCAAACGTATGTGTGACAAGGACGCATCTAGAAAACATAGGAAATCTTAGAAGTCAAATGTGAAACCAAACCACCCAGGACACGTTCAAGGAAAGTGACGCGCTCTTCAGAGAGGAAGCCTGGGTGGCAAACACGCAGGTGGAAAGGTACGGCCACCGGCCAGCAGCAGGGACAGGAGGTGAACACTGCTGGGCGGCCCGCCGGCGTCCCACCGGCGACCCACCGCTAAGACAGAGTGGCTGCTCCAGTTCCGGCGAGTCGGGGAGGCTGGATCTCACGCCGCTGGAGAATGAGAACGGCACAGCCTCTGTGGAAATGCTGCGGAGTTTCCTTAAGAAGGACACACACACTTAAGCAGCTGCGGTCTCGGGAGCCCCCCAAAGACAGGACAGGTCTTCACGCAGCTCTCCCGGAGCAGCCGAGAGCGGGGAAGGCAGAGCGCCCTCGCACGACGGCTGGTCACGACTGCGGGACTGCCCCACGGGGCCACTCGGCCACGAACGGAGCGACCACCGGGTCACGCCGCAACTCAGACAACCCTCAAGGACAGGCTGAGTGACGAGATCATACACTACGTGATTCCCCTTACAAAACACTCTCAGAATGACACGCACGGGGCTAGAGGAGAGGAACGGCTGCCACGGGCAGGTGTGCGGCAGCACAGGGAGACCTCCGAGATGAGGCAGCACAGGGGAGACCTCCGAGATGAAGCAGCACAGGGAGACCTCTGAGATGAGGCAGCACAGGGAGACCTCCGAGATGAGGCAGCACAGGGGAGACCTCCGAGATGAAGCAGCACAGGGAGACCTCTGAGATGAGGCAGCACAGGGGAGACCTCTGAGATGAGGCAGCACAGGGAGACCTCTGAGATGCGGCAGCACAGGGAGACCTCCGAGATGCGGCAGCACAGGGAGACCTCTGAGATGAAGCAGCACAGGGAGACCTCTGAGATGAGGCAGCACAGGGGAGACCTCTGAGATGAGGCAGCACAGGGAGACCTCTGAGATGAGGCAGCACAGGGGAGACCTCTGAGATGAGGCAGCACAGGGAGACCTCTGAGATGAGGCAGCACAGGGGAGACCTCTGAGATGCGGCAGCACAGGGAGACCTCCGAGATGAGGCAGCACAGGGAGACCTCCGAGATGCGGCAGCACAGGGAGACCTCTGAGATGAGGCAGCACAGGGAGACCTCTGAGATGAGGCAGCACAGGGAGACCTCCGAGATGAGGCAGCACAGGGAGACCTCCGAGATGAAGCAGCACAGGGGAGACCTCTGAGATGAGGCAGCACAGGGAGACCTCTGAGATGAGGCAGCACAGGGGAGACCTCTGAGATGAGGCAGCACAGGGGAGACCTCTGAGATGAGGCAGCACAGGGGAGACCTCCGAGATGCGGCAGCACAGGGGAGACCTCTGAGATGCGGCAGCCAGGGGAGACCTCCGAGATGAGGCAGCACAGGGGAGACCTCTGAGATGCGGCAGCACAGGGGAGACCTCCGAGATGCGGCAGCACAGGGGAGACCTCTGAGATGCGGCAGCACAGGGAGACCTCTGAGATGCGGCAGCACAGGGGAGACCTCCGAGATGAGGCAGCACAGGGAGACCTCCGAGATGAGGCAGCACAGGGAGACCTCCGAGATGAGGCAGCACAGGGAGACCTCCGAGATGAGGCAGCACAGGGAGACCTCCGAGATGAGGCAGCACAGGGAGACCTCCGAGATGAGGCAGCACAGGGAGACCTCCGAGATGAGGCAGCACAGGGGAGACCTCCGAGATGAGGCAGCACAGGGGAGACCTCCGAGATGAGGCAGCACAGGGAGACCTCCGAGATGAGGCAGCACAGGGAGACCTCCGAGATGCGGCAGCACAGGGAGACCTCCGAGATGAGGCAGCACAGGGAGACCTCCGAGATGAGCAGCACAGGGGAGACCTCCGAGATGAGGCATCACAGGGAGACCTCTGAGATGCGGCAGCACAGTGAGACCTCTGAGATGAGGCAGCACAGGGAGACCCTCTGAGATGAGGCAGCACAGGGAGACCTCTGAGATGAGGCAGCACAGGGAGACCTCTGAGATGCGGCAGCACAGGGAGACCTCTGAGATGCGGCAGCACAGGGAGACCTCTGAGATGAAGCAGCACAGGGAGACCTCTGAGATGAGGCAGCACAGGGGAGACCTCTGAGATGAGGCAGCACAGGGAGACCTCTGAGATGAGGCAGCACAGGGGAGACCTCTGAGATGAGGCAGCACAGGGAGACCTCTGAGATGAGGCAGCACAGGGGAGACCTCTGAGATGCGGCAGCACAGGGAGACCTCCGAGATGAGGCAGCACAGGGAGACCTCCGAGATGAGGCAGCACAGGGGAGACCTCCGAGATGAGGCAGCACAGGGAGACCTCTGAGATGCGGCAGCACAGGGAGACCTCTGAGATGAGGCAGCACAGGGGAGACCTCCGAGATGAGGCAGCACAGGGAGACCTCTGAGATGAGGCAGCACAGGGAGACCTCTGAGATGAGGCAGCACAGGGAGACCTCTGAGATGCGGCAGCACAGGGAGACCTCTGAGATGCGGCAGCACAGGGAGACCTCTGAGATGAGGCAGCACAGGGAGACCTCTGAGATGAGGCAGCACAGGGGAGACCTCTGAGATGAGGCAGCACAGGGAGACCTCTGAGATGCGGCAGCACAGGGAGACCTCTGAGATGAGGCAATCTGTCTCTTACTGCTCTGATCACACAAACCTACATGTGTGTCTACATGGTACAGAACCCTCACATGAAATGTATCGATTTCAGTTTGGGGTTTGATATTATACTGTGTGCAGCATGGCGAAACCACTGTGGGGAGGTGAAGGGTACAAGGGACCTCTACTTGCTATGTTTGCAATTTCCTATGAATCTATAATTATTTCAAAAATTTTAATTTTACAAACCCTACTTTCTGAAAACGTGTTTTACACTTCTGCTTTAAATTTGATTTTGAATAGCAAAATAACTTCAAGAAACATTATTCCTTCCAAATCCGCTAAGAAGCTTCCATCCTGCAGTGGTCTCCAGTACCCTGTGGTGGAGAGTCCCTGTAACAGGTCTACAAAAAGCAGGGGTTCCTGGAGTTCGGGGTCTCTAGTTCCCTCCGCACCCCTCCCCTCTGGTGCTGGGAAGTAGCAGTGTTCCTGAGGGAGCAAACCAGCATGGTGGGTGCAGACACCTGCAGCGGAATAAACCCCTGAATTATCATCCATCTGTATGTTCTCCTCCTGACCACGAAGCATGAAAACCATCTCCATATTTTCATTTTTTCTGCAATTTCTTAACAGTATAATAGATACAGTAGTGATCACAGTAAGACATTTAAATTACTCAACACAGCCCATGCACCAAGAGGTCGCCGGTTCAATTCCCGGTCACAGCACATGGTTGTGGGCCCGACCCCCAGTGGGGGGCATGCAGGAGGCGGCCCATCAATGTTCTCTCTCATCAATGTTTCTATGTCTCTCTCCCTCTCCTTTCCTCTCTCTCTCAAACCAATAAAAATAAATAAATAAATAAGTAACTCAATACATCTCCTTTTCCTTTCCAAGTAAATCCAATTCAGCCAGCAGAGAACTGTGTATCACTTGGCTTTTCTCCAGCAAACTCGAGAAACAGCCAGCAGATCTGTGTTTCGGCGGCTGACAGGCAGAAGCAGCCATGCCTCCGAGCAGTTTCACTACAAGGGAGCAGTAAGCTCGCTGTCAGGAATAGTCGGATAACGACTCCGGGGCGCTTGGGGTCACCAACTCTTCCAGCATCGCACGGCGGCACCTCGTCAGATGACGCACACAGATCACGCGGCATTCCCGCTGTGAACACAAGTGCAGAGCTGGGCTCCGCGACAGCACCAGGTCCCGGCCTGAGCACCAGGCTGCGGGCTCCCCGGGAGGGAGCTCCCAGGTCCCGAGGGTGCGGAGTCCCTCTGCTGGCGCGTGCGTGCCAACGCGGCCGCAGCGCCCTCTCCACAGTCCTCATCCCTCAGAACCAGGAGGCCCGTCCTGTGTGGTGCACGGTCCAGTTTTTTTTAAAAAGAAAAAAAGGCTGCACATAATAGCCTAGATGAGGGTATGAAAACGGAACACATCACCTGGGCCAGCATGCCCCCGTGGTTGGAGGGTGGTCCCATGCACGGAAGGGTTGCGGGTTCAATTCCCGGTTAGGGCACATACAGCAGGCAACCGATGTGTCTGTCTGTCTGTCTGTCTCTCTCTCTCTCTCTCTCTCTCTCTCTCCCTCCCTCCCGTCTCCCTTCCTCACTCTTTAATTCAAAACACACATACACACTAAAATCTGAACACATCTTCTATTATGGCCCAGTAATTTTTATGCTGTGATATACTAATTTTTAATTTTTTTCTTAATCCTCAAGGATATGTTTAATTTTTTCTTTATTGATATTAGAGAGAGAAGGAGGGAGAGGGAGAGAGAGAGAGAAACATCGATGAGAGAGAACATCGATTGGCTGCCTCCTGCATGCCCCCACTGGGGACGGGCCCACAACCTGGGCTTGTGCCCTGACCAGGAATCGAACTGGCGACCTCTTGGTGCAGGGTCGACGCTCAGCCACTGAGCCACACCAGCTGGGCTGTTTGGTTTTTAAAAATTAATTTTAGAGGCAGGGAAAGGGAGAGAGAAAGAGAGACACCCGTATGCCATAGGGGCCCGACCAGGGATGGAACCCACAACCTGGCTATGTGCCCTGACCGGGAATCAAACCGGGCGACCTTTCAGTGCACAGGACGAGGCTCCAACCAACTGAGCCACCTGGTCAGGATAAAAGTGATTTTTGAAAGACCACGTCAAGAGAAGGGAAAGCTGACACGACGGGACGAGTGGATCCGGAAACAAACACGGGTGGGGCTCAAAACCGAACATCTCAGCGCCTACTGGGCATTTCTCATGCGATGCCAAATTCAACATACATGAAGCAAAACTCATTGTTTTGTTTCTCCATCCTCTCACGAACCTGTTCCTCTTCAACTTATTTGGTTTAAAGTACAAATCGTTTGCAAGAAAAAATGTTGCCATTACCTGGTCAAGCTGACAGTGTATCCATCCAGAGCCAAAACTTCTAGCTCTAAGTATATAAACTAGGCAACTTTTTGCATATATCTATCAGAAAGCATGTACCAGAATATTTACATCGTCCTGGCCAGTGTGGCTCAGCAGTTAGAGCATCGGCCCGCGGACCAATGAGTCAAGGGTTCGATTCCGGTTAAGGGCACGTACCTTGGTTGCGGTTTGTCCCTGGCCCTGGTCGGGGTCCTGCGGGAGGCAGCCAGTCGATGTGTCCCTCTCACATCAATGTTTCTCTTTCTCCCCGCCCCCACTCTATCTGAAGATAAATGGAAAAATATACTCGGGTGAGGATTAAAAGAAAGAAAAAGAATATTTACACCATCATTTTCTTAACAGCAAAAACTAGAGGTAAGTGTCCAACTATAGTAAACTGTAGTATATTCACATAACGGAATTGTAGCCCAGAGGTGAAAATAAATGTACCTCAGATAAGTATGGCAACACAAATGAAATCTCGAAATCTTAATACTAGACACACACACACACATACAAAACAAGTCCAAGAAAAATACATGCACACAGTATGATTTTATTCATATAAAGCTCAAGAACAGGAATCAGTAAAAAATGTGTATTAAAAGGAAAATACAAAAGCGGAAACCTTAAGGAGAAGTCACGGAGTAATCCCGAATTCAGGCCCAGGGCTCTTCCGGGGAGGGAGCAGCCACTGTCCTGGGGTCTGGAGGGTTCAAAGACGCCCCCAGGAGGCTGGGACAGACACATCTATCACTACTCCTCTGTAAAATGCATGTCTGCATCACACCCTGTGCGTAGGATGCATTTTAGAATAAAAAAATTTTAATATGTTTTATTGATTTATTTTTTGAGAGAGAGAAAAACGGAGAGATAGAAGTATCAATGTGAGAGAGAAACATCGACCGGCTGCCTCCTGCATGCCCCCCACTGGGGATCGAGCCCACAACCCGGGCCCTGACTGGGAATTGAACCTGGACCTCTCAGTCCATGGAACGATGCTCAATCCACTAAGCCACACCAACCGGGCAGAATGACATTTTTATTGTAATCATTTAATATGGTTAAATGGTAGTATTTTTCAAAATCTGGGTGTTAGGTACATAGATGTCTATCACACCACTTCCTATATTTTTTAAATTATCGTGTTAATTTTTTAAAAAGTTAACAGTAAAGCACTACAAAGTTATACTTTGAAATTTAAAGACATATCACAAATCTTTAGCAACAATAAATCAAAACAAATACTAAGCTATTATTTGCCCTGGCCGGTTTGGCTCAGCGGTTAGAGCGTCGGCCTGTGGTCCAGAGAGACCTGGGTTCAGTTCCTGCTAAGGGCATGTACCTCAGTTGCAGTTTGTCCCCGGCCCTGGATGGGTCGTGTGGGTGGCAGCCACTTGATGTGTCCCTTTCACGTCGATGTTTCTCTCTCTCTCTCTCTCTCCCCCTCCCACTCTATCTGAACAAAAAATGGAAAAATGTCCTTGGGTGAGGATTAAAAAAATAAATGAAAAGACAGATGCCACATGTGGGGAAAAAAATACTAAACTATTATAAAACGAAAAACTTACTTCACCTCCTAATATAATGCAGTGGAAAATACACAACACTATCTACATAGTATTAATTCAAAGAGAATTTTAACATTAATCGAGTCATGAAATACAAATACAAAAAGCAAATTACGGAGTACCCTATAAAAAAACTAGAGATGTCATCAAAGACCATGGTGGGGGCGAGGGGGAGGGGCGGGGTGCGAACAGTGGCTTATTCTAAAGGAAAGGAAACTAAAGAAATATGACAACCAGATGCAATACATAGTCCTTGACAAGTTCCTGGATCAAAAATCAAAACAGCTATGAAGTACCCCGTTGGAGAAAAAAATGAAGAAAATTTAAATAAGGGCGGTACATTACATTATATTATTGGATTTATTCTGTATTTCTTGGATATGATAATGCAGTTCTTAAGGAAAACAACCTCGTTGTTAGGATACACTTGCTGAAATATTTAGGGGTGAGGCACCAAGATATTTGTAGCTTACTTTCAAATGGCTCCAAACTGTGTGTTTTTAAAGAGGAGAGAAAAGGCAGATGAAGCAAAACATTCAAGTGAATGTACTTGAAACAGGTATTTACTATCTGTTCAAATTTCATTACAATTTGGTGGAATACTATGCAGCTGTAAGAAAGAAAGATTTCTCACCCTTTGAGATGACATGGAGGGACCTGGAGAGTATTATACTGTGAAACAAGCCAATCAGAGAAAGACAAGTATCACATGATCTCACTTATTTGTGGACTATAATGAATAAAATAAGCTGATGGACAAAATAGACCCAGAGACATGGAAGTGGGGTACAGACTGAGAAACCTTAGAGGAGGGGGCGGGGGAAGGGAAGAGATAAACCAAAGAACTTATGTATATAAGCATAACCAATGAACACAGACAACAATGCAGGGGGGTGGGAGTGGGGGCGGGATCGGGAGGAGGGTGTCAATGGGGGAAAAAGGAGAAACATCTGTAACAAAAAAAATTAATTTAAAAATAAATAAATAAATAAATAAATAAATAAAGTAAAAATGTTAGGAGAAAATATGTGCTTTAGCAATTATGACTTACAATTTTACACAAAAGTATTAATGAAGAATGTTAGAAAGGCAGACATCATTAAAATCAAATACTGACAGGTCTGCAAGGGAAGTCCCAAAGATTATTTGCCCATCAGCAAAATTTTAAACTTCTTTCCTAGAAACTATAAATTATAAGTTGTTTAACAGGATGAAAAATTACATTTTGCCTGAGAGGTCAAACATTATAGCTGTGCCTCAGAAACAGTATCATAATAAGGCATATGGGCTTAAAGATTTTTTTGGCAAATTAATTTATTACACATAATTTACAAATATTTTATTTGATACTGCTGAAGTAGATATAACCATACCGATACATTAGAACAAATTATTTTAAAATATCTTAGGTAGCAAATAGAAGAATGTTTTAAAATTCCTTCCTCAGAACAGATCTATTTCCTTATGATGCATCCCTGTATTTTTCAGGATGGCTAAGGCAGTTAAGAAGGAATGAATTCCTTTAAAACATGGCTAGTTCCTAAAAAAATAATTCTACTTCATGAAAACAGACAGCCAGCTATCACTTCAAAGATGCAAGGCATGTACTGGTTATGTCAGAATTTAATCACTGAACCTGCTGTATAATATTTGGCTTAATTATTATTTACTAAAAACTTAAAACTACCTTCACTACAAACCCAGCTGTCATTCATCCAAATGTGTGCATCAGTGAGATAAACAAATGGCATTCTACAAATTGTAGAAAATAAGATTATTTTATCCATCACTTGAACAGGAATATGCAGACAGGTCACTTGCAATGGGAGGGGAATGGACTACAGATGTTCCTCCCAGGACAGGTGTGGCCGGTGCGGCTAGTCTGAGGTGGATAAACAGGGAAGAAAGTTCTGGCTGGGAAGCTGTGTTGAAGTTCACATCTCCAGAGGCAGGTCAATGACTGAGCAGCACTGTCTGTTAAATGAGTCGCATGGTAGGGGAGGGGCAGCCAGCAGGATGAGCCCTCATGATCAAGCAATCAACAACAGATTTTGAAGTCTGAGACAGACCATCAGAAGCAAGTATCCCAATACCAGGCACACAACCGAGAGCCCGGCTGTGGATTTGCCCACCTTCCTGCAGACATCGCGTACTTTGGGGGGGCTTGTGAGGGAGGCATGTTTGAATTTCAGAGGACAGCTCCACCTCGGCAGGCAAGGGAGACCAGAGAGCAACCCACAAATCACTGGGTGTCACTGCTCGGGGCACTGAGCACATTCTCAACCACGTGAGATCCAGTCCCTGCAGGCAAGCGACACTTCATACACTTGGGGAGTCTGGCCGTAATGCCTTACGTTCATTTTTTTAAACACTTTTCCCTGTATTGACTTGAGAGCGAGGAAGGGCAGACAACACACACACTCCACCCCACCACACCCGATGGCTGAGAGAACAGATGGTGGCATCTCCGTGGGCGGGATGTAACGCGGCCCTCGGGTCAACGGCAGGGGTGGATCGGCAGTGTGCAGAGGGAGTGACACTCTACTCAGGGGCCCGGGGGCGCGGGGACCGTGCGCTGGCCTGGCCATCGTTCCCCCTTGGGTCCCGGATTCCGGAGCGGCGGGGAAGGGTCATCAGACAATACACAGCAACCCTGAGCCCAGGCCCACAGCGGAAAGGGACACGTTAGTCCTCCTCCCCGCAAAGAACTCGAGACGTCATGCTCCCTTCACACACCACAGGAGGCGCTAGAGGGAGCTGGGGGAACCACTTCTTCTCCATAGCAGCATGCATGAGGGTGCAGCACCCCCGACCAGGAGGCCGCGGTCTGCCTGAGGACATCACCCCACTTAGCAGTCCCTAGGACAGCCCACTGCAATAAGCTATGAAGTAGATGCTGTAAAGTGACATCACTTATTTTTTTGCTAATCCTCACCTGAGGATTCTTCCCATGGCTTCTTAGAGAGAGTAGACAGGAGAGGGTGGGGCGGGAGGAGAGAGAGAAACATTGGTGTAGGAGAGACACATCGACTGGCTGCCTCCTGCACAAGCACCCCCTCCCCCAGCCAGGACTGAACCTGCAACCCAGGTACATGCCCTTGACTGGGAATTGAACCCAGACCTTACAGTGCGAGGGCTGGTGCTCTAACCACTGAGCACACCAGCCAGGGCTAAAGTGATATCACTTTTATTTACTTTTTTTTTTTTTAATCCTCACCTGAGGATAATTTTTCCATCTTTGTTCAGACAGAGTGGGGAGGAGCGAGAGGGTGAGAGAGAGAAACGTCAACTGGTTGCCTCTAATATGACTTCGACCAGGGCTGAGGACAAACCGCAACCAAGGTACGTGCTCTTGACCGGAATCGAACCCGCAGCTCACTGGTCCGCGGGCCGACGGTCTACCGCTGAGACACACCGGCCAGGGCAACATCACTTCTAGACAATATGCATCAAGGAAGCACCCAGTTCAGGCTTACGTTTCTAATTTGACAATGAGGTAGTTTTCTAGGAAAAATCAAGTTGCAAAGATCTGAAACTTTCTATAATTGAAAAGTTTTCCCAAGTACAGACTGACAATCCCCAGAAGTGGGGGCGGGGGGAAGAGATAAACCACAGAACTTACATGCATGTACGCATAACCAATGGACATGGACAACAAAGCCGGGGACGGGGAGGGGAGGGGGGGAGGAGGGTGTCAATGGGGGAAAAGGAGAAACATCTGTAACATAAATAAATTTTTTTAAAAAGTTTTCCCAAGACAGGTAAATTGTTATAAATTATGATGCTTTTCATACAGATACACAGAACTTTCTAACCCAGCTTTAAAAAAATAAGTAGTAATCAAGCTTTTCACTTTGTGCACGAGAGAGAAATAAAAAAAGTGATCAACAGGTAAAGCTGAGTACGTACTTAGTATGTTGATAGCTATACATATAGGTAAGCCCAGTACTCTACATATATTATTGTTTTTAAACCTCAAAACAAATCTAAGAGGTAGGGACTCTCCATTTCCATTCAAGGTATATTTATTGAGTGCTACGTGTCCTATGAACTACTCTAGGCTTGGGTAAAGAGCAATGAACATAAAGAATTTTAAAAATCCCTACCTTCTTAGAAATTATATTCTATTTTACTGTCTATGTCTTAATGGGTTGAGTGATTTCTCTCTGTGGCCACATCTAGAAGGGGACACAGACGGGATGTAAATTCAGACGTTAGACCACAGAGCACGCTCTGTCACTCAAACTGTGATTCCAGCATATATAAACCACTGCTCGAGGGGGAATTGTGTACATTTATCTATATTTTTCAGTAATCACGCTTGTTTTGAGAATTCTGAATAGCGTGCCACTCTTCTCATGCTGCTGCCCTCAGGGGCACACTTCTCCTTCCACCAACTGTGTGCATTTTAGAACAAAAGACTGACCGAGGCCGGCAGCTCAGCAGCATCCCGACAGCGAAAGCTGTGGGTTCGGCGTCCGTCCGGGCACATACAAGAATCAACCAATGAATGCATAAATAAGTAGAACAACAACAAATGGGTGTTCCGCTCTGCCCCTCTCCCTTCTCTCTCAAAAATAAATTATAATAATTTAAAGAATAACCAAGCTAAAAGAAATCAGATCTTCTCATTTGCTCCCTTAAACTATAAACCAAAAACCAGTGTTCCTGTTTCAGTCCGCGCCCTAACCCACTGGAGACAGAGGGTGTGGGGCTGGAACGGGGGACACGCCTCCTCACAGACGCCTGCGGGTTCCCCTTACCCCTGCTCTCGATCCAGGGATCTCACTGGGCCTCCAACTCGCGGCTGCCCTTCTCCTCCTTCCCTTACGGAGTTTCTTCCCTGTTAGAAATATCCAGAAGTCTCTGGTGATACTTGGGCACTCTTCATGTGAGTGAAGCACAGGAGCCTGACTGGACAGAGCTGTGGGACTCGGCAGGTGTACAGACCAGTGGGCGGGCGGCACCGCACAGTAACTGGGCAGTCCCCTGCCTGTGCGGATGTGGAGACCTTGCATGCTGCCCTGTCCCTGAACTTCTTTTTTATTTATTGATTTCAGAGAGAGAGAGGAAGGGAGAGATGGAAACATGGATGAGAGAGAACATTGACTGGCCGCCTCCTGCACACCCCCGGGGATCGGGCCCACAACCTGGGCATGTGCCCTGACCAGGAATCGAACCGGTGACCTCTTGGTGCAGGGTCGGCTTAGCCACTGAGCCACACCGGCCAGGCCCCCTGGAGTTTCTCAGAAAGGAGCCCTCCAGCCTCCTGGGGGAGGGTGTGCACCTCTGACCGCCAGTGCTCTGCAAACAGCAGGAGAGACAGCGGGCAGAAATTAAGGGCACATCTCCTGATCCCGCAGGTGGACGGTGGCTGAATCTCCATTTACAACATACTCCTCGACTGGATTCTCTCTACATCTGGAGTCTCACCGGTTCAGTTCCTCTAGACATCAACCGAGTTAGCCCAGGTAGGCTCTGCTCTGTCCAACACACACGCAGCGCTGCAAGTGTGCCCGCAGGCGCCCACTATGGACGTCCCAGCACCCACGAGCAGAAGTGAAGGGGCGGAGTCAACATGGTTCATTGGACCCAGTGGGTACAAGATGTTATGTCAGGGTCGCAAGTAGAGCAATGATTAATAAGCCACTGTCCGTTCTCTTCTTCCCACGTAGACTTCCAGACCTGGCGCGTCACCAGCGCACCAGAGCTCCGCTGGGACGAGGCGCCCGTCCAGGGCTCGACGGCCACCTTACACAGCACGTCTAAGTTACGCCGTGATAACAGATGACTCCACAACTTCAAAGGCTCAAGACAACAGAAGTTGACTTCTGCCTCAGGTAAGAGGTCCAACATGGTGGGACATCACCATCATCCAAGGCCCTAGGCTGGTCATCTTATTTCTGTTATCAAATGAAACACAAGGCTAAGCACTTCCCAGGTAAAGAAAGAGACCTGAGAATCTTCATGGGCTTTGGACTATGTCAACCCAGAAAGAATCCACACCTCCCTTCAAAGTCCACGGGCCAGAATCAGTCACATGATGCCACAACTTCAAGGAAACAAAGAAAGGAAATGTCCCCACAGGTCTAGGGTCAAAGAAATGGACGTGAAGGGGCACTGATAAGTCTTCACAGCAGACAGGCACCTGGCTAGGTAGACACAGTGGGACGGGGTCCAAGTCCTAGGTTCCATGCTCTAACTGGTTCTTGTATGGGACTTTTAACCAGTTTTTAGCCTTAACTCTTATCCCTACGTTAGGTAAAACTAAGACCTGCAATTATGGGGCCTTCAAAGGACAATAAAAACTGGTTTGCTTGCTAGCACGTATGGCTACCAGCCAAGCAGGGAACAAGCGTTCACTGGGGAGAACCGCAGGCAAATCTGAAAACGCAGGTAAAACTGGGCGGGCGGGCGTCATACGCCAACGGGAGGTGCCGGCGGGGGCCTGCACGCACGGCGCTGGGAGTTCGCAGGGGTCAAGCCTCTCTGCACCGTAAGAACACAGGCTGGCACTGGAAGGAGCCACCGCTGAGAGCGAGCAGACACGGGGGCGGGAAGGCCCGCACTCCGGTGCGCCATCACTCGGACCTGAGACCTCGGGGGCCCCGCTACCTTCTTAAACATGATCAAACATTTCTGTCTAGTTAAAAATGCTATCCAGAATCGCTGTATTTCCTTCTAAAAATTCAAGAAAACTGATTTTAAGATGACCCATAGGAAAGTTTTCGGATCCAAACCTCAAACAAGGTATTGTAAGATAAAAAACAAGGAGCAAAATGGCATTCTGACATAGAAATACTGATAGAACGCTGAAAACATCAGGAAGGGTACATAACGCACGAGAAAAACATCAGAACTGGAGAAACTCGGAAATGTGAGAACATGATGCAAAGGAGAATCAGAATTTAAAATTATTTATTTCAGAAATAAAGACAAAAAACAGAGAAACACGAAAGTGAACAAATACCAACAGGTAATGCCCTGAGAGAGGCAGAAAGTAAGAAGTCCAAGTCTCGAAATGGAAAAAGAAATGAAGAAATCCAAGGCTCCAGGGGAAGGGAGCAAAACCACTCTGCTCTCCTGTACAACAGCAATCACTGAAGAAACCTGAGCAGGGGACTAACTAATGAAAGCCACACCAAAATACTAAAAACTAAGAACTTTCCTAAGGAAAAAATGAAGAACTGAAACGACATGCTTGGGGCCCACCAGGCACATCTGAGAACACGGCGCAAACCATCCACGCACGGCGCAGACAGCAAAGCCACACGCGGGGCGACGGCAGACCCTCGATCTTGCTGTGATGTTCGGTCTCTGCGGTGGGGGCCCGGGCCGCACTACCCACAGGGCACGCCTGGATTTGAACAGGGACTTCGATTGGCCGTAAATGTACAGAGAACTCTAGGGCAACCACTGAAAAAGTTTTTAAAAAACTGTGTTAACAGATATGGTAAAAAGACACACCAATCCTTTTTTTTTTTTAAATTAATTAGTTAATTTTTGTTATAGGTATTTCTCCCCGCCCCACCCCCAGACAACCTCCTCTCTATCCCACCCCCGCCGCACCCCAACATTGTGGTCGATGCCCACTGGTTACGCACACGGGCAGGTGAGTTCTTTGGTTTATCTCATCCCTCCCCCCGACCCCCTACTCTGAGGTTTGTAAAAAAAAAAAAAAGCTGAATAAAACAGATCCAGAGACATAGAAAGGAGTATAGTTCAGACTGACAGACGAATTCTTTCTTTTTATCCTCACCCGAAGATATTTTGCCAAATATCTTCAGATAGAGGGGGACGGGGAGGGGGAAGAGAGAGAGAGAGAGAAACATCGACGTGAGAGGGACACGTCAACTGGCTGCCACCCACACGACCCCAACCAGGGCTGGGGACAAACTGCAACCCAGGTATGTGCCCTTGGCTGGAATCGAACCCACAGCTCTCTGCTCTGTGGGCCGACGCTCTAACCGCTGAGCCCCCAGTAGGCTGACACACTACTTCTTGATGAGCATGAATCGAACACCAAAGCATCCGAGTGCATGAGCTACGGAAACAGATCAGTGCACTATGCCGGCTGAAGACGCCCGCGCCCCCGTGAGAAGTGGGCAGACCCACAGGACGCTCACGGTGGACACAGGGGAACTCAGTAGCACTGCCAATGAACTGGATATAGTTTATATCTGTCAACTACTTCGTCCACCCAATGGCAGAACACACATTATTCTCAAGCTCACCTGGAACATTCACCAAGACAGTCCAAACTCTGGGCCATAAAATATACCTTAACAAATTTAATATAAATCATACAATGTCTCCCCTTAGACAGCAATGAAATTAAACTAGAATCAAAAACAGAAAAATAGCTAGATCCAAAAATACTTGGAGATTAAACAATGCACTTTTAAATAAAAAATGTGCCAAAGAAGCCCTGGCCAGTTTGGCTCAGCAGTTAGAGCTTTGTCCTGCAGACCATAGAGTCGCAGGTTCAATTCCAGCCAAGGGCACATACCTCGGTTGCAGCCCTGGTTGGGGTCGTGTGGGAGGTGGCCAATCGATGTGTCTCCCTCACATCAATGTTCCTCTCTGTCTCGCTCCCTCCCTCCCACTCTGTCTGAAAATAAATGGAAAAATATCCTCGGGTGAGGATAAATAAAACAAAATAAAAAAATGTGCCAAAGAAGAAATCTCAAGAGAAATTTAAAAATAACTTGAACCAAATGAAAATAAAAATAAAACTTTTCGAAATGTGTGGGACGCAGAGACAAAGTTTCAGCATTAAATGCATTATTAGAGAGAACATCTGAAATTAACCATCTAAGCTGCCACCTAAATGTACAAAACAAAAAGTAAATTAAATCCAAGGTAAGCAGATGAAAATGAATAATAAAACACATAAACTGAAAATAAGAAATTGATAAAGCCAAAAGCTGGTTCTCTGAAAAGATAAATAAAATGGAAAAAAAGAAAATCACCCAAATTACTAAGATCAAAATGAAAGAGGGTGTATCACTACAGTTCCACGATCATTAAAAAAATACATCAAGAAATATCATGAACAACTCTATGCCCAGAAATCAGACAACTTAGATGAAATGAACCAATTTCTTAAAAGGCATTATCTGTCAAAAATCACACATGAAGAAAAATATATAGGCCTATACATTTGATAAAATCGAATCATAATTAATAACTTTCCAAAACAGAGCAGCAGGCCCAGATTGCTTCTCCAGTGAATTATAGTAAACATTTCGGGAGATATACCAATTCTCCTCTAAATTCTTATTCAGAAGATAGAAGCCAAAAGAATATTTCCTGATTCATTCTCTGAGACCAGCATTACACTAATACCAAAATTAGACAAAAAAATTACAAAAAAAGAGAACTACAGACCAGTATCTCCCACAAATATATATACAAAAATCCTGAACAGAGTATTAGCACACAGAATCCAACAATATATAGAAAGAATTATGTATCGTGACCAATGTATCGTGACCAAGCGGGATTTATCCCAGGTACTCAAGGCTGGCTCTCCGTTTCATAAAATCAATCAATACAATATATCACATCAACATACTAAAAAAGAAAAACCACAGGATTATATCAATAGATGCAGAAAAAGCATGTGACAATATTCAATACCCACTTGTAATAAAAATTCTCAGCAAACTAGGAATACTAGAGGGGAACTTCCTCAAATTCTTTCTTTTTTTTTTAAATCCTCACCTGAGGCCCTGGCCAGTTTTGCTCAGTGGTTAGAGCATCGGCCTGCGGTCCTGAAAGACCCGGGTTCAGTTCCCGCTAGGGGCGCGTACCTCGGTTGCAGTTTGTCCCCGGCCCTGGTCGGTTGTGCGGGTGGCAGCCACTCGATGTGTTCCTTTCACATCGATGTCTCTCTCTCTCTCTCTCTGTTCCTCTCTCTCCCTCCCACTCTACCTGAACAAAAAATGGAAAAATGTCCTCGGGTGAGGATAAAAAAAAAAAAAAAAATCCTCACCTGAGGATATTTTTTCCATTGCATTTAGGGAGAGTGGAAGGAAGGGAGTGGGAAGGGGGAGACAGAGAGAGAGAGTGGTTGCCTCCCGCACGTACCCTGTCTGGGGCCAGGGATCAAACCTGCAACCCAGGTATGTGCCCTTGACTGGGAATCGAACCCGAGACCCTAGGGTGCACAGACTGATGCTCTAACCATGAAGCCACACTGTCCAGGGCAGAACCTCTTCAATTTCATAAAGAACATCTACCAAAAACCTACAGCTAAAACACCACCCTTAACAATGAGACATCCAAAGCTTTCCCACTAAGACCAGGAACAAGGCAATGACTTATCCGCCCTCTCACCAACTCCTTGTCAACATCATACTGGTAGTCTTAGCTAATGGAATAAGACAGGAAATAAAAGGTCTAGAGTGGAAACAGAGAGAAAAAAGTCTGTTTTCATTCAGAGATGACACGACCGTCTATGTAGAAAATCCAAAAGCATCAACAATAAAAAACTCCGAGAACTCGTAAGCAATTATAGCAAGGTTTCAAGATACAAAGTTAATATACAAGTCAACTGCTCTCCTTTCTGCCAACAATGAACAACTAGAATTTGAAATTTAAAACCTATCATTTATGCCCTGGCCGGTTTGGCTCAGTGGTAGAGCGTCGGCCTGCGGACCCATGAGTCCTGAATTCGATTCCAGCCAAGGGGATGCACCTCGGTTGCAGTTTGTCCCCAGCCCTGGTCGGGTCGTACAGGAGGCAACCAGTCAATGTGTCTCTCTCTCTCCCTTTCTCTCCCTCTCTCACTATCTGAAGATAAATGGAAAAATATCCTCGGGTCAGGATTAAAAAACAAACAAAAAACAAAAACCTATCATTTACATTAGCACCCCCCCCAAATGAAATACTTAGGTACAAATCTAACAAAATATATACAAGATCTATATAAAGAAGACTATAAACTGAAGATAAATTCAAAGAACTAAATAAAGGGAAAGATAGTCCATGTTCATGGGCAGAAAGACTCAACATTGTCAAGACGTCAGTTCTTCCTGATTCGATCTACAGAGTCAACGCAATCTCAACCAAAAAAAAAACCAACAAAAATTATTCTGTACATCTTGAGAAACTGATTCTAACGGTTATATGGAGGGCCAAAGACCCAGAACAGTCAGCACAGTGCTGAAGGAGAACAAACAGCTAGAGGGCCGATGTTACTCAACTTCAAGCATTACGATGAAGCTCCAGTCAAGACAGGCTGGCACTAGCGGAAGAACTGACAGTCGGGCCGATGCAAAGAGGTGGGGAGCCCTGACATCACACAGGAGCAAGGGCCACGCAACGGAGCAAAGCCTCCTCAGCACCTGGTGCTGCAGCAGCCCGGCATCCGCTAAAACACAATCTAAACACACACCTTCCGTCCTTCACAAGAAGTAACCCAAAAGAGGTCACAGACCTAACTGTAAAATGCAAGACTCTTAGAAAATAACATAGGAAAACAACATAGATGATCTTGGGTTTGGCAATGACTTTACAGATAAAACACCAGAGACACAATCCATAAAAGAAATAACTGATAAGCTGGACTTCATTAAACTTTAAATTCTAATCTGCAAAAGATAGTCAAGCAAATAAGAAGACAATTCACAGTCTAGGAGACAATATTTGCCAAAAATACATGAGCACTGTTATCCAAAATAAAGAAAGAATTCTTCCAACTCAACAATACGAAAACCGTCCAATTAAAAAATGAGCAGAAGCCCTGGCCGGTTTTGCTCAGCGGTTAGAGCGTTGGCCTGCGGTACAGAGAGTCCCGGGTTCGCTTCCCACTAAGGGCATGTACCTCGGTTGCAGTTTGTCCCCGGCCCTGGTTGGTAGTGGGGGTGGCAGCCACTCGATGTGTCCCTTCACATCGATGTTTCTCTCTCTCTCTGTGTTCCTCTCTCTCCCTCCTGCTCTATCTGAACAAAAAATGGAAAAATGTCCTCGGGTGAGGATAAAAAAAAAAAAAAAATGGCCCTGGCCGGTTTGGCTCAGCGGTTAGAGCGTCCACCTACAGTCCGGAGAGACCCGGGTTCGGTTCCCGCTAAGGGCATGTACCTCGGTTGCAGTTTGTCCCCGGCCCTGGTTGGTCGTGCGGGTGGCAGCCACTCGGTGTGTCCCTTTCACATCGATGTTTCCCCCTCTCTCTCTTCCTCTCTCTCCCTCCCACTCTGTCTGTACAAGAAATGGAAAAATGTCCTCGGGTGAGGATAAAAAAACAATGAGCAGAAGACTTGGACACCTCACCAAAAAGATGTACAAATGGTAAGTGAGCACTGAAAAGATTCAACATCACATGTCATTAGAAAACTGCAAATTAAACAACAGCCGGATGTCACAAAACACTTACTAGAACTAAACACACAGTCCAGACCTCACAGCCCTTGGTATCCCAAATGAGCTGACAGCGTATGTCCACAAGGATGCTTGCAGCAGCTGTAACCCTAACTGCCCTGCAGTAGGTGACGGATAAGCAAGCCGCGCACCTCCCACAGTGGATTACGAATTACTCAGCATCAGAAAGCACTGAGCGATCCAGCCCTGAAGGGACGGGGAGGAAGCTTCAGTGCGCAGACTAGGTAAGAGAAGCCAGTCTGTGTGACTCTGCCTCCCTGGTGTCCTGGAAAAGGCAGAGCCGGGACATCAGTCGAGGTCAGAGGTTGCCAAGGTGGGAGGGACGGATGAACGGGCAGAGCACGGATGTTTTTAGGGCACTGAGGTTCTTCTCTATGACCCCACAGTGAGGGAGGCATCTCACCATGCACTTGTCAAAACAGACACACAGTAGGGTGAACCCTACTGTAAAATAGGGACTTCGGGCGATGACTCCATGAAGTTCATGAATTTTAACAACAGCACCATTCTGGCAGCAGCTGTTGATCACGGAGGAAGGTTATGGCAGGGGTGGTATGTAAGAAATCTCAGGACCTTCGGCTCAGTTCTGCTATGACCCTGAAACTGCTCTAGCAAAATCTATTTAAAATATGCGTGTGTCTTAATGGTGTATTTTTCTTTTACCTTACTAATATAATTAATCAATTTTGGTACACATATTTTCAAACTTAACAACTGTGAGATCAGGGTGCATCTTTTTTTTATTTTTTTATCCTCACCCGAGGACATTTTTCCATTTTTTGTTCAGATAGAGCGGGAGGGAGAGAGAGGAAGAGAGAGAGAGAGAAACATCGATGTGAAAGGGACACATCGAGTGGCTGCCACCTGCACAACCAACCAGGGCTGGGGACAAACTGCAACCGAGGTACGTGCCCTTAGTGGGAACCGAACCCGGGTCTCTCTGTACCGCAGGCCGACACTCCAACCACTGAGCCAAACTGGCCAGGGTGCAGGGTGCATCTTAAAATCAGTATCACATGATGGTTTACTAGGTATCACTTTTTCTTCCTTAATGATACACAGAGTAACAGTACATCAATACCTGTGCATTACACAGATATGTGCGCCTGAGGGTTGACAAAAGTGCATCCCAGAACACACAGCTTACCTTCAGAAAGAGGTGAGCCTGCTAGCACTCAATCAATTATCTTTCATATGCAAACCTTGTCAGATATAACAAATACGACTAGCAGCCCGGCTGGTGGGGCTCAGTAGCTGAGCCGACCCACGGACCAAGAGGTCGCCCGTTCGATTCCCAGGCAGGGCACATGCCCAGGTTGTGGGCCCAGTTCCCAGTGGGGGGCGTGCAGGAGGCGGCCAATCGATGTTTCTCTCTCTCTCCCTCTCCGTTATTCCCTCTCTAAAGTCAATAGAGAGAGTTTAAAGGCTAAGATCAAGTGTAGAATCTGCGCTTATCCATTTAATAGGAATAGCAGACTGGCTTCCAATTAAGTCATCAGTTGATTAATGTCTTCAAGATGCTCCTAAACTTCAGCACTATTACTTTATATCTGTGTGCCACTCACTGGACCAGACATTTTCCGTCCTAATCTAAACAGAAAAGTTTTCACTCAGATGCTGTCACGAAGATACAAGAAGTATCGTCTGTACAACCCTCGGGTGCATTGGGGGCGCCCGTTTCTGGTGCTGAGCGAGTTTCACACCCACCCATTCGAAAGCCTTCCATCAGAGCTGTCAAGCTATTGCACTACTTAGCTGAGAGATATCTCATTTTGGAACCTATGAGATAAATGCTGGCTTCATTCACCACTGCTCCTTCTACCACAACTAATTCTCTGATTTTTCCCTTGGGTCATTTCTCCAGGCCTCCAAAACTTTCCTGATCTGGCTTTACACTCATCTCTAAAATTACTTTAAAACTCAAACAGATTCTCCAATGTAGAAATATCCTTTTCAAATCAAAATCCATGCCTTCTCATTGAAAACCAGTCACCTGTCCACGTCTGCTCCACCAGTAAAAAGGGTGTCACAGAAAGTTACAGCCCGTTGTGGGCAGAGCCACCACCTGACAGAAGGGCCCTCGGAAACACCTGCCCTGACTCCACTCACGAGACAGTCACTCTGCTTTCTTGACCGTCCCAATCTGCAACTAGAAAAATGTACTGAGAGCATCCTTGAAGAAATGTCAACGTTTCCTCAGCCCAATTCTAGGGGGGAATGCAAATGACTGGTGGGAAACAATTATATCTGCGTTAGCCAGAGTATATAAAAACCTTCTCTGTTTGTTTCCTGGGTGTGATACCAGTAAGCTTACTTTTGCTTACATGTGTTCAATTAAACTGCAAATGAATTTGTGAATGAGTACGTTCAAGAATCTAAAAGTTAACAAACTGAGCCCTGGCCAGTTTTCTCAGTGGTTAGAGCATCGGCCCACAGTCCAGAGAGACCCAGGTTCGGTTCCCGCTAAGGGCACATACCTCGGTTGCAGTTTATCCCCGGTCCCGGTTGGGACTGTGTGGGTGGCAACCAGTTGAAGTCTCTCTCTTCCTCCCCCCTCCCCTCTCTCGCACGCGCTCTCACTCTATCTGAAGATAAATGCAAAAATGTCCTTGGGTGAGAATAAAAAAAGAAAAAGAAAACTTATCACTAAAATTAATTAATTTTCAAAAAACTAATTTTCAAAAAAAATAATAAATAAGTAAAAGTTAACAAATTGATAATACCCTCAGTGAGAAAGTCTTTAGGAATTATAAATCAGTAATTTGATAGGGTGTCAGTACAGAGGTGTATGCACTTTTCAAAATGAACTGAGCTGTACATAAAAGATCTGTGCATCTCACTATATATATGTATATATATATATGTGTTTTTTTTTAAACTTAAACAGCAAATTGAATGTTAAATGGGGGGAAAATTCTGTGTGGTTGAATTAGAATGGGAGGAAATTGAATTATTTTAAAAAAATAACATATTTTCACCCTGGTGGGTTTGGCCCATGGACCGAAGGGTCATGAGTTCAATTCCTGGTTAAGGGTACGTACGTACCTGCCCAGGTCGGGGTCAGGCAAGAGGCAACCAATAGATGTGTCTCTCTCACATCGACATCTCTCTCTCTACCCCCTTCCCTCTTTCCCTCCCTCCCACTCTATCTTAAAAGTAATAATAGTCAATGAAAAAATATCCTCAGGTGAGGATTGAAAATAATAATGTATTTCCTAAATATGTTCAATGAAAAAGACTTGGAGAACGACACCAGTACCAATGAGAACACTGCGCGTTCAGATCTTGGTTTCTACACATCATTTCCCCACTGAGAGACCTGGGCTGCTTAGAGACATGACTGATTTTGCCCCACAGATAAAGCAAAGAAGGTCCAACATGAGCCTGGAACGGTACTGTGTCAGAAAGTAAAGAGGTGCACAGACCCAAGATGGGGCCACATCCAAAGGCCATCAGAGCCAGAGTGAAGGGACTCCCACTGTCGAAAGCTCGGAATAACACGGACGCCGAAAACATAAAGGCTGCGATGGATTCCAGCCACGGAAGCAGAAGTCCACCGGCCCACTCTGCCGAGGGCCGAGCAGGCAGAGGGAATGAGCAGGTGCGAGGACGCGAAGGGCTCCTGCAGCACCACGCAGAACGACTGACGCAGAGCCCACGAAACCGAGACCACTGCCACCACCACACAGCAAGCACCAGTGCGCTCCAAAGGGGGCGCGTGTTATATGAGGGACAGACAACTGCATGATCTTCAAGTGCCTCCCCAAAGGCAAACAGTGACTGGACAGCGGAGAAACAGGTAACACCTCAACCTGGTGATCGAAATGAGTATTACCCATGACAGCGAGGACAGGCATGTCCTGCCTCTGAGTGTGATCCCTGAAAAAGACGTACCACCATTTACGCAGAATTCTGGCCAGCGATGCACCACCTAAATCTAACAATGAGAAAACATCAGACAATCCCGAATGAGGGGTACTGTATAAAACAACCAGCCTGCGCTCTCCACAAAGGTTCACGTCATGGAAGACAGACAGCTAAGAAACTGCTCCAGATGAGAGAGACAGGACAACCGAGCCCCTGCTAGGGGGAAGGGACGCAGGAAGGACTTAGCCAAGACAACACAATGCTATGGACTGCAGATCGAACTACTGAATCAATGCTGACTTTCCTGAATTTGGTGACCAAAATCAGAACACATATGAGATCATCTTTGTTCTTGGAAAACAAACTGAAACAGTTAAGGATCAAGGGGTACGATCTATACAACTTACTGTCTCAAAGAGTTCATTAAAAATAAACTATGTGTGCAGACAGGTAAAGGAAAGAGGGAAAGTCAGAGAACAATCAATACAAATGTGAAAACTGTAAACAACTGATACATCTAGGTAGAGTACATGAGAGCTCAATATGCTGCCCTTGCATCTAAGTATGAAGTAATTTCAAACTAAAAAGTAAAAATAAAAACATAAATGGATTAAATTCATACGTTGATGTCCTAAGTCTCAGTACCTCAGCATGCGCCCTTATTTGGAGACAGTGTCTTTACAGAGGTCATCACTCTCTCTTTACTAAGTGCTTTTGCCCTGGCCGGTTTGGCTCAGTGGTTAGAGAGTGTATGCCCGAGACTGAAGGGTTGAGGGTTCGATTCCCGATCAAGGGCACATACTTGAGGTGCAAGTTCAATCACCAGCTGCAGACAGGGTCGTGCAGGAGGCAACCAATCGATGTCTTTCTCTCACCGCCCCCCCCCCCCACTTCCACTCTATCTAAAAAGAAAACTATGGAAAAATATCTTCGGGTAAGGACTAACAAATAAGTGCTTTTAATTTAAACTAAATCCCAACCAAGAATATACTAAAATTAATTTAGCAAAGTTATCATTATCTAAAGATCATATAATATATAAATTTTAAAATTCCCCATTAGAATCAACTAAAAAATTATTAAAACTAAAGAGTTAAATATGTTTAATAGTTTAAATATATAACAACGTATTTGTATATTAACAAAACAGGTTAAAAAATACAATGGAAAATAATCTTTCTCACAATAGCTCCTAAAATATAATATACTGGAAAAGTTTACTGAAAGCCAAAAAAGACTAATAAAAGAAGGTACACCGTTTTATGACTGAGAAAACAAAATACTGTAAAGATGTCAGTTCTCTCCAAATCAATCGATAAACGTTAACAGGCTTGGAAAAATCAACTTTGGAATACCGTGAGCTTTGGAAAAGCAACAAAGAAGATCTGCGTTCCAAGTGTTACAATATACCGACAGCTGCCCTGCAGTATGGCTCAGGGATGGGCTGGCCCGCAGGCCGCAGGGGTCTGGGTCTGCTCTGGTCAGGGGCTCACACCTGGCTGCAGGTCTGATCCCCGGTCCCTGGCCAAAGTCGTGCGTAGGCAACCGATCAGCATGACTCTCTCACACTGAAGTTTCTCTCTTTCTCTCCCCCTCCCTTCCTCCCACTCTCTCCAAAAGTCAGTGGAAAAATATCCTAGGGTAAGGATTAACAAATATATATATGCATGTATGTATATGTGTGTGTGTGTGTGTATACATACGTACATACTTAAAGCTACATCAATATAAATAGTGTGATTCTACTGTCAAGAGACAGATTATATGAGAACAAACACAGATCCGGATATATAAACACACACACATATAATAAAAGCTGCATCCTAAATCAATAAAAGGTGTTGAGAGAATTTGCTAACCGTTTGCTAAAAAACTAAACTGGATCCTTACCTCAAATTAATCCCAGATAAATAAAAGGTTAAGATGTAGAATGTGAAACCATAAAGGAACTTGAAAATACTATTGCAATGGCAAGGAATTTCTAAGTTTGACATCAAAAGTAGAAGAAAACATAAAGAAAAAGGCTGATGTAATTGTTATTAAACATAACACTGACTAGAACTTTTCTGTTTTATGTAGCAATCTTAGAAGCCTGTACCATTATTGCAAATGTTGGTACTTTCAGATGTGTGGCTAAGGCAGTAAGATCAGAACATCTTAGTCCACCCATCTGACTTTATTTTTATTTTATTTATTTTTATCCTCACCCGAGGACATGTGTTTTTTTTTTGCATTTATCTCCAAATGGAGCAGGAGTGGGGGGCGGGGGAGAAACATTGACGTGAGAGTCACATTGACTGGTCGCCACCCACACAACCCCAACCAGGGCAGGGGACAAACTGCAACCAAGGTGCGTGCCCTTAGCGGGAACCGAATCTGGGCCTCTGGTCTGCGGGCTGACATTCTAACCACTGAGCCAGACTGGCCAGGGATGACTTCATTTTTAAAGAGTACAATTTTCCATTTTGATTTGACAACTGGCTTTTCTATAACGGTTAGGAGGTTATTGATAAGCAAAATGTACTTACCTCCTTTCTTCCCCATTTCTGTGATTGCTATCTTTAGTTGGAATGAAAAGGTATCTAAAATCTGGGTAAATAACTCCCTACAAGCTGGTTTTAAGTTATTAAAAAGGATACAATGTTTTTAACGATTAAGTTAATATTCTAGGTGAAGGAGTAAGAACACCCTTCAAGATCCCCCTCCACACCTCCACCCACGCGAGTACACGGGATCTGCATGCCACCTGCACCCCTACAGGTTAAATCACCTATGGTATAAGCCAACGTTCGCTCCGTGTGGAAGAAAAAATGCTTATTTAAACGTGATATCGCACATCGAATCCCCAGCTGCTTCCCCTTTCCTCCCTAAGAGTCCGCTGAGCACGTGTACCTGCAGCACAGGTGCGAGAAGACATGTGCCTAATGCAGTTCGGATCCTTCTACCTGATCATTTTCACTACCCAAATTCTCAATTATCTGTCCTTTCACACTTTACCCCGAAGATGCCGGACAGTAGGCACACAACCTGAGTCCAGACACTATTTCACACAGGGTTTAGGGGAGTGAAGTGCTTGTACTAACAAGAGAACATCCTCAGCCACCACCTGGGCTCAGCGGACAGATGCGGAAGGTGGCAGGGCCACCAAGCAGGCGAGGGTTCCGCGCAGAGGAGCCGTGTCCAGCGCCACCGAGGCGGGAGCTGAGGGCAGGGCTCTGGTAGCAGGGACGCCATCAGTGACACTGCAGAATGGTTCTGAGAGGTCAATGTGGTGGGCAGGGCACACAGAATAATGATGGCCGCAGGTTAGACAAGCAGAGGGAGAGGGAGAGGGAGAGGCGGTACTGCAGGTCACCACTTCCTGAAGCACGTGGCTGCCAGGCGACAGGATGGAGGATGACTGTCACCTAGACCTACACCAGAGATCGTCTGCCGACAGGAATGAGCCAATGAAGACCAAGACATAGTAAGAGGGGGAAAGACAGTCAAATTCTAATAGATACCATAAACAGACAGAACTTTGTGACTATCAATTTCAATGGAAACAATTTAGCATTTTTGTATAAGCTGCCCTGTAAATTTCTTGGTTATATATTTATTATTTATTTTTTGTTGTGATCCTCACCCGAGGATGTTTTCCACCGGTTTTTAGACAGAGTGGAAGGGAGGGAGGAAGGGAGAGCACAAGAGAAATACCCATGTGAGAGAGACACATTGACTGGTTGCCTCCCACACGATCCCAACCGGGCCAGGGATCGAACCTGCAACCCAGGTACGTGCCCTTGTCTGGGAATCAAACGCGAGACCCTTCAATGTGCAAACCGCTGAGCCAAACTAGCCAGGGCTTGGTTATATTTTTTCACACTTAAGAAATAATTTCTGAATCACTGGCATTCAAAACATTAATTTCTTTGCTCTCTAAACATCCTACGTTACAACATGCGTAAGAGATTTATGCCCAGAAAGTTCTCCCCATATACACACGAGGGTTTTCCTCACGGCAGCATTACTGATTTTATCATCATTTAGAAATGACCCTGCTGGTTTACGAATCCCTGTTCTGGTTAAAGCTCTCATTACACGTCTTTTCCACGTATCAGATTAATCACGTTCCTACTACACATTGTTTCCTAAACCTGAACTGCGGTCCTCTGACAGACACGTGCAGAAACGTGATTGACTTCCACGAAGAAGCACATGCTTTCGTGTTTTCCTGAAGCACAGACGACGCTCTCCTGGGTTACCCGCTCTGACAGCCACGAGCTGTCCCTGCGGGGTTGGGGGACAGCAGGGAGGGCCAGAGGTCAGAGCACCCCCTTAGCTGACTTCTGCAGCTGGGGAGCACAGCAGTGTTCTCTGCTGCCCGAGCCCCGTTCAAGACAAGCCAGAAATCTGGACTTTCTTTTTGTGAAATCCCAATTTTTAATCGTTTGCAACTAATTTTAGAAAATACAGTGCGGTCAAACATAACATGTCGAAGGCCGAACCAGTGCCGGCGGGCGACAGTTCACGGCGGCCAGGCCAGGGGATCCGGGGTCTGCCCCCGCACTTCCCTGGTTTGGGTCGTTCCTCCTCCAAGCGGAGTTAGCACAGGTCCTTCTGTGACATGCGAATTCAAAGTGAGGCTCGTGAGCTACCTCCTTCAAGTGCCGTTCCACATCCCTCTTCTCAAAGTATATACCATGTTTACATTTTGATGACTAGTTCGGGATGCAAAATAAACTCACCTTTACAGTTATCACTGCACGCGAGAAGAAGTGTTCTCACACCTCCAGAAGTATGATCATTAATGTTTACAGAGCACTTACAGTGTGTCCGGTGCATTAAGTATTTTTACACTTTGGTGTTTCGTTCAAGCCCGTGTTACCTTGAAGTGTATTTAATCATCTCATTTTACAGACGACGTGAGATAGTTCACGGAGTCCTCAGTGTTTGTTTCTCAGCATTCAGAACTGGGCAGAGGTGGGTGGCTGGCCTTGCTTTTGACAGGTCCCATCAATCAAAGTGTAGTCGGGTGGTCCTGACCCCCAGACTCACAGGAAGAGCCCTGATCTGAAGCCTGCCGATCGGGGTTCAAACACTGAGCAAGTACCCTCCATCCTCTAAACCCTCGTACCCACATTTGTAAAATAAAGATGCGACAGACCTTCAAGAAAGAGAATTATAACCATCTTACGTCACAGGAACAAAAATGCAAAGTAAAGGTGTTGAAAAAAATAGCAAAACCTATTTCAACCCCTCACATTCTTCAGTTTCACTGGTCTTCCAATCAATGAAACAGTTACTGACTAATATTTGCAGTCAGCTCTTCTTTTTGGTTAATATGTTTCTTTGCTCTAAAAAGATGAAAAAGTTTTACACAAACCAAACCTGTTTTATTAAAGAGGACACAAGAAAAAGAGCCCGGACTGCCCTGGCCGGTTTGGCTCAGCGGTTAGAGTGTCGGCCTGCGGTCCAGAGAGACCCGGGTTCGGTTCCCGCTAAGGGCACGTACCTCGGTTGCAGTTTGTCCCCGGCCCTGGTTGGGTCATGTGGGTGGCAACCACTCGATGTGTCCTTTTCACGTCGATGTTTCTCTCTCTCTCTCCCCCTCCCACTCTATCTGAACGAAATGTCGAAATATGTCCTCGGGTGAGGATAAGAAACAAAGAAAAAGGGCCCAGACTGCCGCCACCCACGCTGCCCAGCCAGGCCAGCAGCACGGGGAGCCCAGCGAGCCTCCCCATTCACAGGGCGCTGCCAGTTTCCAGAATGGAAACAGATCTTAAAGAAACATTCATGCTGCCCGGCCGGTGTGGCTCAGTGGCTGAGCGTCGACCCTGCACCAGGAGGTCGCCGGTTCGATTCCCGGTCAGGGCACATGCCCAGGTTGTGGGCCTGATCCCCAGTGGGGGGCGTGCAGGAGGCGGCCAGTCAATGTTCTCTCTCATCCATGTTTCTATCTCTCTCTCTCCTTCTGTTCTCTCTCACTAAAAATGAATAAAGAAAAAAATTTTAAAAAAGAAACATTCACACATATTATAACTTAATTACAATCATGAAGAGTGGTACAAAGGAAATCTAAATGCGGTACCAGATGGTAGCTTTGACAAAGGCGTGCAAGTTTACGTAAAAAGACATTACTGGGCGAAATCTAACCTCAGTATAATCAGGAAGACAAACCACTCTGTTACAGTAAGGAGGCTCCTTTACAAATACCCAGTCTGAAGGCTTACCTTAAAACCTTATAAATACATAATTCTATTCATATTTTATATATCCGAGCATAAGTTTCTATGTTTAAGTCAATTTTGATATTTCTGAAGTTATTCATTTCTCTATAAGACACACACATATAAATAATACAAAGTAAAGTATTTTAAAAAGTATAACCCTTACCAGGATTTAAGTCTAAGGGTCAATGAACATTTAAAATAATTAAAGCACATTATATATTTATAATTTTTAAAAAGCAGACCAAACCAATAACATCAAATAATGTGACGAGAATGGTTAAAATGCTTTTATTAACAACATGTAAAAATATATTGATTTTTCGTCTAGCCGGTGTGGCTCAGTGGTTGAGCATCCACCCATGCACTAAGAGATGGCGGGCTCGATTCTAGGTCAGGACACATGCCCAGGTTGTGGGCCTGATCCCCAGAGGGGGGCCTGCAGGAGGCGGCCAATCGGTGTTCTCTCTCATCGATGTTTCTATCTCTCTCTCCCTCTCCCTTCCTCTCTCTCTAAAATCAATAAAGGAAAAACAAATAAATAAATAAACAAAAAATAATTTTTCAAGTATGGAAATTGTTATAAACAGGACGATTACTTGGTTTTTACAGACATAAAAAGAACAGTGTTAGGAAGCTACAAAATTAAAGCACGAAAACAGGTCATCGTCTTCCAGTAAAACACCAGCACCACAAGAACAGACACGAAAGTTTTCAAAATACACTTAAGAAAATGTGTCAAAAATGTATCTCAAATCTCACTAGCAATGAATGATTTTTTTTTTTTTTTTTTTTTTAATCCTCATCCGAGGACATTTTTCCATTTTTTGTACAGAGTGGGAGGGAGAGAAAGGAAGAGAGAGAGAGGGAAACATCGATGTGAAAGGGACACATCAAGTGGCTGCCACCCGCACGACCAACCAGGGCCGGGGACAAACTGCAACCGAGGTACATGCCCTTAGCGAGAACCGAACCCGGGTCTCTCCGGACCGCAGGCGGACGCTCTAACCGCTGAGCCAAACCGGCCAGGGCGCAATGAATGATTTTTATGTCAAAATAATAAATAGCAAATATACAAAGTGTTCAAATCAATAAAAGATTCAAAAGTCAAAAACATCTCATGAGACTTATCTCCATTTTCCCATTTTCTTTGAGGTCTACCTACATGTAATTTTTGACTATATAAATATATTCCCGTAACGGCTTAAATAACGACATTCCACCACAGCGTACTCAGTTCCACACACCCTTCCCTGCTTCACGCCGTCAGATTGTTTCAACAACACAGAGAACCACACCTCAGTTGTTTTGGAACAAGGTCCATATTTAGATACATGGAAGTTCAGAAGAACTAAATAAAGTCCAAGATGGTGCTGTCAATGCTATTCAACATAAAATATGAAAAATTCATAAATCCCAACAGACTGCTTCTCTTGGTCCTTCCAAACAACCACCTTTAGAAGGAAGAATGAACCATAGTATGAGTCATCTAGTCAACCCCATTTGGCGGGACTCTGAGATGTGTGACAGCTGCCTGAGAAAGCTGTGGCTGACCTTCTAGCACGGGGGGCGGGGGGGGGGCCCGCTCCACTCTCCCCATGTAGGCAACACCCACCTCGCCAGGTTATTTTAAAGATTCACAATATCGTCACAGTACTTAGCATACCACAGGTGAACATACGGCAGCTAGTGTAAATATTTTAAATCAAATTAGAAATAGAGAACAAACAGGAAGAAAAATAACAGTACAAAGGGGCATGATAAGTCCTAGAGCAGAACAGAACAAGGGAGAAATAACCTAGAGCCAGAAGAAATGAGGACTTCAGGGAGGAAGTGAGACTCAGGCTGAGCCCACCAAGACTGGGACTTACCGGACAGGAAAGAAGTCGAGGACTAACAGAAGCATAGACAAGACTGGAGAATCAGGACCACAACACAGAAAGCCGAATCCACTATCATATTATCTAGCAAAAATATGTAAACAACTTAAAAGTTATGAGCTAGAGAGAATGACAGCATAAAACAGAACATCAAGATCCAATGCCCAATCACACATTTTTATCAGCTGTATCTTTCTCTTTGAAAAAAGTATGCTGGGACAGTCTGTTTAGAAAATATGACACTTATTCCCCAAATACTAAAACGACTGACACAATATGACTATATTTCTATGATGGAATCTGATTACTAATTATAGTGACTTTCTCCAGAAAGTATTATGCAAATTGATGACCATTAATACAAGTAAGACAGAAATTAATACTTTTTAATGGACTGAAAATGTTTAACAAAGGTATAAGCTTACAAATAATGCTTAAGCTTCTTACACCCTCATTCAAATTTTAATGACCAAGTTGTTTAAAAAGGCTTATATTCTAATTAAAACTGAACTGGAAAAAATTAACATAAAATGGTCACATTAACACTAAGAATGTGGCACTGGGATTTTGATGAGTGTTTATGTGAAAAAATCTCTTTAAGGTCTTCACTTATCTGACAACAGGGAGGAAGTAAAACTAAGGAAACAGTGTAACAGCTATGGGACAGTTATGGCCAAGCTTCTGCAAGAGCAGCGAGGGCCATGCTATGCCAACAGTTACTTTCTCAAAATAAAGTGTAATAAGCTTTCCAAATTTAATTCAACATTAATCTGAGTTAAATTTATGTTTAACTGCAACATTAAAATGTAACTTATAGGCCTCTCGAAGAAAAAAAATCTTTTTATTTTTGCTTTTAAATAGTCAAAGAAATGACCTTTAGGGTTACGCCGGAGGTAAAATATATGAAAAGCAAAGTCTTGGACAGAAGGCGATGCGGTGACTCTACAAACACCTGAGTGAATGGGGCTCTCTGGCCTGTGGGGCACTGTCTGTCTCTGGCTCCCTGGGGGGCCCACAGGGTGGCACAGGCTACTCCAGCCCAGCCAGGGAGGCTCCAGGACAAAGAATGTGTAACCTGATCACGTTTCCTTCTCTCCTCCTTCGCGGCAACATTTAGAAAGTAATTTAACCTCGCAAAATGGCATCTTTGTACTGCTTAAGGAAAAAAAAACCACACACACACACACACACACACACACACACACACCACATCTATTCGCTATTACGATGTACAGGGAAAAAATAAGGAATCAAATCACTTTTTAAAAATGTTTTTTGCTTAATATGTATAGTGATATTTCTGTGTCAAACACAGAGTACAGACACCAGCAGATTATAAACGAAGACTCCACTTGTGCTACTTGAATGTTTACTAACCAAGATCGAAAAAACAGCTCAGGTTTTACGAACAATCAGTCTTATTAATTAATACAAGGTAGACTCAGTATTTATTTTGTGAAGTTTTCAGAAGATGAAATAATTAAGAATACAAAAAAGATCTAAATAAATTTGAATTTTAAATCTCAGTGACTAAAAGAATCATGCAAGTTCATACTTTTCATTTATCCTAATTTAATAAAGGAGGCAAGTACGTCTAAAAATCTGGAAAGCAACAATAAAAACCTGAAAAATATTTGCTAGCCAGATATCAAAGGAAGTATTAAACATTTTAACCATCGGCAAAATGTTTAAAGATTTTCTAAAATTAGTACTATAAAAATGTTATATAATTTGTATAATTTCAAAGCCCTTCCGCATTCATGACATGATTTGAAACTCACAAGAATTAGGTGGTCACAAAGCTGCTCACTGGAGACAGTCCCAAAAAGTCTGGTAAGTGTCCTGGCTAGTCTGCAGCCCTTAATTATTATTTCTAGGTCAACAGGTACTGCTGAGCATTATCATCCCCATTTACCAGAGGAAACAGGTTCAGAAGAAATAACCTGCCTGAGGTCACGAGGTGAATACACCTCAGGTCCAACTCCAAGTCTTGCCCCTTGACCACTACAGTAGCCCTTATACACTTATCAAAATTCATCTAAATAAAAGGAACAATTTAGTGTTATGCAACTGACTATAAACAACTGCGGTAGCAGAATGGCGGCCCCTCAGAGACACCCACACCCTAATCCCTGGAGCACAGCACTGTGCTACCTTTCCTGGCGAAGGGACTCAGGGACTCTGCAGGTGTGATCAAGATGACAGATCTTTAAAGGGGAGGTCACCCTCCCGGGCGGCACCTAATCACCGGAGCCGTAAAAGCAGAGCACCTCTCCCAGCTGTGGTTAGCGTGAGAAAGAGATGACGAGGGGTCGGAGAGATGCGGCCTTGCTGGCTCCGAAGATAAGGAGGAAGGAGGCTGTGAGCCAAGGGCTAAGGCTGGCCCCTCCGGCCGGAAGGGCGGATCCGATTCTGCCCCAGAGCCCCCTGGAAAGGGTGCGGGTCTTTCTGCTCACACCGGAGCCGCCTGCGCGGGACTTCTGACCCGCACACCTGTAAGGTAGCAAGATGCGTGCTGTTCCAACCGCAAGCTGGGCGGCCTGACCAGCGCCACTGACCTCCCGGCACCCATGGGAGACGAAGACGCCGACCACACTGTACGACGGCCGCTCCAGCGTCTGTGTCCCTGCACAACTCCGTTCAACCCCCAGGTGACGGCTGAGAGGTGGAGCTCCTGGAGGAGACAGAGCAGGCACAGGGCGGAGGACACCAGGACGGCCGGCCGTCTGTGGCCCAGGGAGCCGGCTCCCACCACACGCCTCACCTGCAGCACCTCACCTGGAACTTCCGGACTCCAGACTGGGAAGAAAATGTCTTGTTTATAAGCCGCCTCATCTGTGGTGTTTTGTAACAGAAACCCGAACAGACTAAGGGAATTGACTATTTTATATTCAAAATTAACCAAACACTGTCTTCCAGTACAAAAAAACAATGTCAGTGAGCAAATGTATAATCAGAAATGCTGCCTCCTGTACAGATGAAATAAAACATAGGTGCCCGAACTGTACACCTGGATGTGATTCCGCTGCTGACGACATCCTGGCCCAATGCCTCCAACTCTCCTCCTCCTTTCCCAGCGAGTCACATGCAAATACAACTTCTGAGCCCCCTTCCGCCTTGTCCACACCAGTGTGTGTGCAGGCACAGCAGCGAGGAGGAGGATGGAAGGCCAGTCACTGGGGAGGGACTGCACGGGACCAAAAGGAACGAGGTCGGTGCAGCCGACGCAGCCGGCGGTTTCCAGGAGCAAGGCGGCGGCTGACCGGTCTGGAGCACTGACCGAGCGGAAGAGCATCTGCCAAGTCTCTTAGATGTCTCAGAGAACGCTCGTCCTCGACTGAGCGCAGTCATGACCCCATTTCACACCTGCGTAAACTGACCACAGACCACTGTGTCACCCGCAGAGCCACCCAGCTCAGCAGTGGCCGAGACGAGGATTCAGATGCTCGTGCACTGAACCAGTCAGGGTGCTGCTCGCCGGGGGTGAGTTCTCGTCCCACCCTGTGCGCAGAACAGAGACACTTGTGTCTGCCTCACGACTAGAGGAAGGTCAGAGGGACAGCGTGGGCAAAGCACTCTGAAACATGCCTGGCCTACAGGGATCATTCAATAAACGTCAGTGACTAGTACAGGGCCAGGTGCTGTCCTAGCCATTTCCCTACCTGAACGGATTTAATCCTCACAGCAGCCCAGGGAGCTGGTTTTTTGTTTTGTTTCTGGTTATGAGAAAACTGCGTAGGTTAAGGTTACACAACCAATAAGCGACAGACAATTCAAATTTGGGACTTATCTAACTACTGGTTAACAGTTTTTCTGGCCCAAGTATTCCCTAATATAATGAAAACCTACGTAATCCCTCACGCATTTTTAAGTTAATAGCTAAAATCTTTCACAAGTCAGATAACTACAAAGAATGTGATTTTTGGCATATTGTAAATATCAACATTTTAAATAAATCTGTAATATGATGTCTCTCTTCAAGAGAATCCAAATAACAGATCTGACACCCACAATTATTCATTAAAAATTTTTTTTTCTTTACTGACAGATAGAAACATCGATGAGAGAGAACATCGATTGGCCGCCCCCTGCATGCCCCCCACTGGGCATCAGGCCCACAACCTGGGCATGTGCCCTAACCAGGAATCGAAGTGGTGACCTCTTGGTGCATAAGTCGACGCCCAACCACTGAGCCACACCAGCTGGGCAATGATCCATTTCAAAACAATGTCACATCTTTTTTTTTCCTCCTTGAACTCCTCTTACCATTCCATTTGCACTGTATGTCCTGCTTTTCATGTTTCAAAGTCTATGATCGATCACTCAGCCATACATGTCTGCAGTTTAAATGGAAATCTTCTTAAAATTACCTTGGACCATAAGTAAGCCTCTATGTGTTAAAAAAGTATTTGTGATTTAATTATCATTACTATTTACATATACAATTGATTTAAATGACAGACATGTGAAAGATTTGGTGAGTAATTAACATTAGGGGTGAACATTTCCTGGGAAATGTGTTAATAAGCTGGGTAGGGCTTTGGAGAAAAATAGTTCATTCATCTGAATAAGTAATGCTAAAATGAGGTAATCTGGCATATTCCCACTTTTCTGATTTTAGTTTTTGTTTTTGTTCTGCTATTTAAAAGAAATCACTGAGAACTTTTGCTCACATAAATCGGTAACTGAGGAGGGATGGAATTTTCTCAATAGAGTTCCACAATTTTGTTGTTGTTGTTGTTAATCCTCACCCAGGGATATGATGTCCATTGATTTTTTTTTTCTTTTTTTTTTTTTTAGAGAGAGAGAGAGTAGGAGAGGGAGGGAGAGAAAAAGAGAGAAAGAAGCATCAATGAGAGAGAGACACAGTGGTTGCCTCCCACAAGCGACCGGGGCTGAGGATTGAACCTGCAACCCAGGTATATGCCCTTGACCCGGAATGAACCCCGAGACCTTTCGGTGCGTGGGCCAACACTCTAACCACGAGCCACACCAGCCAGGGCAAGTTGCACACTTTTAAAAATTCCTTCTGAATTATTTGTTGAAAATTCCCATAGTGATTTACAATCCAAAATATTCTTATTACCTTAGCTAACAAATTGATTATTTTTGAATACTGGAATTGAAAAAACCTCCAATTTTGTTATGGCCAAGAAAACTGGAAACCACTAAGAGATTTGTCAACCAAAGCTTACTTAGAACTACTTACACTTTCTCAAGACTGAGACCAAATCTGGAACTGCCACTGCCAGGGTCCCTGATGTTCTGTTAGTTTGGGGAGAAATACTTCACATACCATAAAACTCACTGTTTTTAATTATACAAATCGGTGGCTATCAGCATATTCACAAACTTCTACAACCATCGCCATAGCTAATTACGGCACCTTTCCATTACCTTTCACAAGAAAAACCTGGTAACAAGCATTAGCAAACACACCCAGCTCCCCTCACTACACCCAGTCCACTCAACTACTTTCTTTCTCTATGAATTTGCCTTTTCTGGGCATTTCTTATAAATGACATCATACACTGTGTGGTCCTTTGTGACTGGCTTCTTTCACTTGGCATGTTTCAAAGTTAATCCATGTTGTAGCATGAGTCAGTATTTCTTTACATGGGTTAATATTCCATTGTATATATAGACTGCATTGTATCTGTTTATCAGTTGATGGACGTTTGGGTTGTTTCCACTTGTTGGCTGTTAAAATAATGCTGCTATGACCTTCCATGAACCAGTTTTATGGTGACATGTTTTTAACTCCCTTGGGTACATACCTAGGAGTGGAACTGCTGGACCATATGGTGACTCTATGTCTAACTTTCTGAAGTACTGCTGGTTTATTTTCCAAAGCAACTGCCCATTTTACATTGCTACAAGCAGTGGACGGGGGCCTCGTTTCTCCATCCTTACACCTGTTATCTGAATCTGTATGACAGCCGTCCTGGTGAGTGTGAAGTGGCATCTCATGTGGTTTTCATCTGTACTTTCCTGATCACTAATGATACTATTTATCTATCTTTTAATCTCTTATTGATCACTTGTACATCTTCTTTGGAGAACTATCTATTCAGATCCTCTGTCCATTTTTAAATTCAGGTTTTTTCTCTTAGTTACTTATTTTTTTATGTAACTATATATATACACATATATAGATATAGATATAGATATAGATATAGATATAGATAGATATATAATATAGCTAGTGTTCTTTATGTATTCTGGACACAAGTCACTTATCAGGCACATGATTTACAAATATTTTAGTTCATTTTGTGACTTATCTTTTCACTCTCTTGATAGTCTTTTGATGTACAAATGTTTTTCATTTTGAAGTCAAATGTATCTATTTTTTTTCCTTTGATCACTGGTACTTCTGATGCCATAGTTAAGAAACCCACAAACTTTCATTTGTTTTCTTCTAAGAGTTGCATAACTTTAGCCCTTACATTTAGCTCTTTGATTTCTCGGAGCTCACGTTAATATACGGCATGAAGGAGGGTCCACCCTCATTCTTCCGCGATGGACACGGACCGTCCCAGCACCACTGTCTCAGGACTGTCTAGCCACCCTTTCTCCTGAGGGCCTTCCCCACAGGGCAAACGCACCAGCGAAGAACAGGGGTGGGCCGAGGGTGCCATGCTTTTGTAAAATGGAAAAGAACAATAGCAGAAAGAGTATTAGTCGGAAAGAAGAAATTACTTGAAAGACTGGCTCACAGGAAAATCAATTTCAGGAAAAAGCACGTATGTGAGTTTAGGGTCTGGGAATGGATTCATTTAGAACCATCCACGTGCTCGTACCCCCAGGACTATCCCTGGGCTCGTACCCCCAGGACTTGTGTCTCCACTCCAGGCTCAGGACTGCTGTTTGAATCCTGACCTAGACTACTGCCCCCAAACTCTGGGGTGAGGGGAGGGAGTCTCATCTGTCAACAATTCTTTATACTTCAGCTGTGCGAATGATAAAATTAGACACGGCTTAGGATGAAGCCCACGAAAGCGGAAGCCTACCGGTTTTCGCCTTACACCACTCGGCCAAATAGGAAAGTTCATTTCTGTTCCCCATTTTACATGAAACATACTTGGTTCACTGTGTGCACTGATGGAATGAAAGTCTTTTTAAATTTTATTTTATTAATGCAAAAGCATTAATAACAAGAAAGCACTAAGAAATTCTGCCTTGAGTCCGCTAGTTTTTCCCACCTTATGCCTAGATCCTTGAAATAAAGCCCAGGTAGACTAGGGATAGAGTATGCCATCGATGAACAGAAATGTTAAGATCAAACCCTCAGCCCCATAGTACACCCATTTCTCCTAAAATGTATGTTTAGTCAAATCCTTCTCCCGAGATGGATCCAGTGTTAATACTGGCAAAACAAACGTGCTATGTCCTTGTGACATAACTGTCCCAGGTTAACAGACTTGCGAGTAACCTGGAGTCAGTTCACACCCCCCCATGCCTTTACTTATTTATTTACTTATTTATTTTTCTTTACTGAATTTTAGAGAGAGAGGAAGGGAGAGGGAAAGAGAGATGGAAACATCGAGAGAGAACATCGACTGGCCGCCTCCTGCACGCCCCCCCTCTGGGGACGAGGTCCACAACCTGGGCATGTGTCCTGACCAAGAATTGAACCTGCGACCTCTTGGTGCAGGGTCGACGCTCAAGCACTGAGCCACACTGGCCAGGCACCCTTGTGTCTTTAATTGGGATTCAACACAGACCGTCTTTCTACATCCAATGATTCACTCAAGATCTCTACCCGGTGCTCGCTGCCCACTGCCCACTGCCCCCCAACAAGCACTTACAGACACATCTCCCTTGGATTCTGAACAGAAGCGTCCACCCAGGCGTATATCCGCGCCCTGCCTCCTGCACTTCACATCTGTTCACCGGTGCCCTGCCAGCGGGGCCCAGTGGCTGGCGTGTTGTCCCTACACCGAGGTGGCAGGTCCGATTCCTGCCAGGGTACATACCTAGGTTGCGGGTTCGACTCCCCACTCGAGGCGTGTCTGGGAGGCGATGCTTTTTTCTCTCTCTCTCCTTAGAATCAATGAAAAAAATAACCTCCTCAGGCGAGGATTTTTATTTTTTTATACAATTGTTTAGTTTTTATTTTATATTGATAAACTTAACTCTGCAATCCAGCTAGACTTGGAAAGAGTAAAGAAAATATGGAACTCAACAAACTATGGCAAGAGCATGAATATGACAGACATTCCAAGCGGATGGGGTGAGGGGGTGGCTCTCCTGAGCTGCAGAAGGAATGGTCTGGTAGTTAAGATAAAACACAAGTCAGACTTATGACAGTTGTCCACAGTCAGCAATGGTGACCTTTTTGCTGGTCTTGCCATTCCTGGACCCAAAGCTCTGCATGGCTGTGACCACATCCAGCCGCCTTTCACCGGGCCGAAGACCACGCGCTTGCCTTCCGACCACTGAGTCCTGGCAGTGCCGCTGAGCCTGGGACCCGTTTGTGTTGGGTCCAGCATCGGCCAGGACCCGTGTGCTTCAGGGTGAAATTCTCATCATCACATTTCTCCCCACAGATGGACTTCCCTCCTGGGCCATTATGGCGTGTGAAGTCACCACCCTGGCACATAAATCCCGGAATAATTCTGTGAGAGGAGGGACCTTCATCACCAAATCCTTTCTCCCCAGTGCTCAGAACAGGAAAGTTTGCTGCCATCTTTGGAACTCTGTCCGCCAACAGCTCGAAGGTGACGCGGCCCACGGGATCGCCATCAACGGCCATGTGGAAGTACACAACGGGGTTCACCATGGCTAGGCTCAAGGGGTCCCGGTACCACGGTGTCTGCAAGGCCAGGCGAGGATTTTTTTTAAAAAGTTTAAAAATTTTTATTTTAGCCCTGGCTAGTTTTTCTCAGTGGTTAGAGCATTGGCCTGCGGACAAATGAGTCTCAGGTTCAAGTCTGGTCAAGGGCACATACCTTGGTTGTGGTTCATCCCCAGCCCTGGTCAGGGTCGTGTGGGGGGCAGGGGCACAACTAGTCGATGTGACCCTGTCCCTCCCTCCCTCCCACCCTCCCTCCCTTCCTTCTTCCCTCTCTCTCCCCCTCCCATTCCATCTGAAGATAAATGGAAAGTATCCTTGGGTGAGGATTAAAAGAAAAAGTTGGGCGTTATCTACACACATGACCAAAGCCTCAAGACTAGACAGAGGCAGGGAATGGGCATGACTGAGGAGGAGTGCAGGGCCGAGCCCGGGCTCACCACAGCAAAGGACAGACCAGACGAGAAGGGCGGGCGTCCGGGACGCCAACCACGGAAGTACTCCCAGAACATGTACGTGGCCATCTGTGCCAAACGCTGCTGATGGGGCAAATAAGGCAAGGGTGAGAAGGAGGCGCCACGGGTCACCCTCACAGACAGTGGGCAGGGGGCGGGCAGGAGCGCCTCCTTGGGACGAGAGGTCTCTCAGCGTCCTGGGAGAGGACATCGGGAACGCAGCCTCGACATTGCTTTGGGGGGGAGGGGAGAAAACGGAGCAACCGGCAGAGGGGAGAGTGGGGTCAGCCGAGGTTGGCCATTTAAGGAGAGAAGACAGAGCGGCTGGCGTGCTGGTGAGAGAGACCCCGCAACAGGTGAGGAGGGACGGGGACACCACGGCGGGGCGGCCCTTGCCAGAGGCACGGTCGGTCCACCGCACAGTAACCGAGAACGCAGAACCCGTGGCCCGGATGAGGGCGGGTCGGACGGCTGCAGCAGGAGCTTCCCACATGTGACCCTCTCGCGGCGCCCACCGTCCCGGGGGCAGGACAGCAAGGGAATGAAGGGATGCAGAGCCTCAGGAGGAGGAGGTCTGCGTGGTCACCACCAAGGTCGGGCTGCGCCCTGGCCAGTTTGGCTCAGCGGTTGGAGCGTCGGCCTACGGTCCGGAGAGGCCCGGGTTCGGTTCCCGCCGGGGGCATGTGCCTCGGTTGCAGTTTGTCCCCGGCCCTGGCTGGGTTGTGCGGGTGGCGGCCGCTTGATGTGTCCCTTTCACATCGATGTTTCTCTCTTTCTCTCTCCCTCCCTCTCTATCTGAACAAAAGATGGAAGGGTGTCCTCGGGTGAGGATAAAAAACAAAAAAAGACAAAAAACCAACCGGACTGGGAACCACTGCCAAGCAGCACTGAGCAGCTCCTCTGACCCCAGTGCCCGCTGCCCGGACACGAGACCAACCAGCAGAACAGTCTCCCGGCCACTCTCACCGACGGGAGTGCAAGTGCAGTCCGAGCACACAGGCACAGACAGAAAAGCAGCATCGAGCCTCCGACGTCCCCTTTCCTGAGGACAGACACCGGCAGGCGACAGGACTGGCGCGTACGGACCGAGCCAGCAGACACGCCGCAGCATCTGCTCTCGAGCACACGGCGAGCTTCCGCCAGGACAGATCACGCGCTCGACCACGCAACACAAGTCTCGACAGAGCTAAGAACACTGAAGTCACTCCAAGTGCATTTTCCAACCACAACACAATGACTCCAGAAGTCAACAGTAGGAAAACTGGAAAACGCACAAATATGTGGAATTGAAACAACACACTCTTGAACAACTTAAAGTTCAAAGAAGAAATCACAAGGGAAATTAGAAAATATCTTGAGACAAATGAAGGTAAAAATACAACATACCAAACGTACGGGGCCTGGCCAAGTGCTTCTGAGGAAGAGAGCACGCTCACACCAACCTGCCGTCTCCGCGCGTCCAAGGGGTGGGAGAAGGGCAAGCTGAATTCAGAGTGCCAAGGAGAAACTACTCGAGACTGCAGCAGAAGTAAACAAAACAGAGAACAGAACAGAAAACGTGAACGAACTAAGATTTGCGAAAAGACCAGCAGAACTGACAAAGCCTTAGCTAGACTTAGAGAAGATTTAAATAACCAGAAACAGAAATGAAAGAGGAGACATCACAACTGATGTCACAGAGACACACATTATTTAAGAGACCATATAAAGATATAATTATACCCCAACAACTAGGAAAACCTAGAATAAATTCCTGGAAACATATAACCCACCAAGACTAAATAATAAAGAGGGGAGGGGAAGAAACCACTTGGAAAAAAACCTGTAAGTAGTAAGGAGACTGAATCAATAATCAAAAATGTCCTGACCAAAAATTAGAAATAAAAAGACCAGGACCAGATGATTCCAGTGGAGAATTTTACTATTTAAAGAATTAACACCAATCCTTCTGAAATTCTTCCAGAAAACTGAAGCGGGAAAACTTCCCAATTCGCCTCATGAACTCAGCATCGCCTTGATAACAAAGCCAGACGCGGACATCACTGGGAAAGAAATCTGTAGCCCAACGTCCCCAATAAACACAGATGCAAAAGCACTACCAAACGGACCTGACCAGCCATCTGTGGCATTCCACACCAGGGCCCGGAGGGACTTATTCCTGATGCAAGGGGAGTTCGACGTAAGAAAATCAGTAAATACAATACACCACATTAACACAAGAACGAAAACATGAGACAATCTCAATTGGTGCAGAAAAAGCATCTGACAGATTTCAACAACCTTTCATGATAAAAACACTCAGCAAACTATGAACAGAGGAAATCTGCTTCAGCATAATAACGGTGTATCTGAAACGCCCACCACTACCACCCCAACTTTCACTGGATGGAAACGGGACCCTCTCCTCGCACACCAGGAGCAAGAGCAGGATGCCCACTCCCACTGCGTCCGGTGGGCACAGCGCTGGGCAGGAGAGGCACCGGAGCCGGGCAGAGTGCCCACAGCGCTGGCTGGGAGCCCGGCAGCCCGTCGGCGGAGCTGCTGCCCGCCAGGTGTCCTCGCAAAGGCCTGCACAGCCGACTCACTGACCCACGCGAGCTCCGAGGGGCGGGTGCCCTGCTCCTCTGCCGAGGCCCCGCTCCCACCCAAGCTGGCACCACAGGTGGTGCGGCATCGGTCTCTGTCAACATGGCTAGCACAGCGGGCCACCCTGCGAGTCCCTGAGACCCCACACCCTGCACCTGTGCACCGGCCCAAGCCTCCTTCGCCAGCTGTTCCTCACAGGCGGACGGCCTTGGCCCCCGCTGGGGACTCCCCTAAAACCTCACAGGCCCACGCCCCGGATGGACAGCAGCTGGCCACAGGGCGCCCTGAACCTCCTGCCGACCACCCCAGCGCTGCAGCCAGCCGTCCTCAGCCTCTCCGGGGTGCCCAAACCCAGCGCAGACAGACCTCCCGCAGCTCCCTGGGCAGCTCCATGGGGGACGGGGAGGCACCGGCAGTGCGGACCTGGCCTGAACTGGGCCATCGCAGAGGCCACAGAACCAACTCACCCATATGCTGGCTTCAGACCACACAAGAGCATCATCCAATCAGCTCCAAAAACACCACCTCAAGGGTGGACGCGGCAGGTGCCAGCGCCCACTACTGTGAAGCCTGCTCCACGGGGTCAGCCCCACACAACGGTCGGTGTGCTCTAGTCACGACCAATCTGCACGGCCAGCCAGCCTGAGGCTCAGCCCACTCCTGTTGTGCCGACAGTGATCAAAGCTTAATTACACCGGGAGGGCAAACACAACCCACACAAGGGACACCCCTGAAACACCGGCTCCAGCAGCCAAGGAGTCTGGGCCCCACTGGACACCTATACATGAGGCCCCGCTACCAACACAGGGAGACACAGCGGATCTACCTAACACACAGAATCAAACAAGGGAGGCAGCCAACATCAGGAAACAAAGAAACATGTCCCAAATGAAAGCACAGAGCAAAACTCCAGTAGAGATAAAAATAGAATGGAGACAAGCAATCTACCAGATGCTGAGTTCAAAACACGGGTTATAAGGATGCGCGATGAACTTAGGGGAGAGAGTAGATGTGAGAACTTATACCAAGAGATAGAAGTGATAAAAAAAGAACCATTCAGAAATGAAGGATACAGTAATTGAAAGAAGAGCACATTAGAAGGACTCAACAGCAGATCAGATGAAGCAGAGGTCTGAATCAGCGAACTGGAAGGCAAATAGCAGAAAACACCCAAACGGAATACCAAAAAGAAAAAAAGAATAATAAAAAAAAAGGATGATAATTTAGGGGGCCTCGCTCAGGGACAACATCAAGCACACCAACATTTGTACCACTGAGGCACCAGAACGAGAAGCCAGAGACCAAGGAATTGAAAATATATTTAAAGAAAAAATTAAGGAAAATTTCCCTAACCTGGTGAAGGAAACAGACATACAAGTCCAGGAAGCACAGAGAGTCCCAAACAAGATGAACCCAAGGAGGTCCACACCAAGAAACATCATAATTAAAGTGAAAGGTTAAAGACAAAGAGAGAATCGTAAAAGCAGCAAAAGAAAAGCAGTTAGTTACCTGTCTATAAGGGAGCTCCTGTAAGACTGTCGGCTGATTTCTCAACAGAAACTTTGCAGGCAAACGAGATTGGCAAGAAATATTCAAAGTGATGAAAAGCAAGGACCTACAACCAAGACTACCCAGCAAAGCTGTCAATTAGGATCAAAGGACAAAGAGCAAACTTCCCAGACAACTAAAAGCTAAAGGTCATCACCACCAAACCAGTATTGTAGCCAAAGAACATGTATGTATAACCCATAGACACACACAACAGTGTGGTGATGGCCAGGGGGAGGGAGCGGGGTTGAGTAAAGGTGGGCAAAGGGGTGGAAAATGGGGACATCTGTAACACTGTCAACACTAAAAATAAAGTTAAAAAAAAGATAAAAATATGAATAATAAAATGGAAATAAGTACATATCTATCAACAATTACTTTAAGTGTAAATGGATTAATACTTCAATCAAAAGACAGGGTGGCTAACAGATAAGAAAACAAGGCCTTTATACATGCTGTCTACATGAGACTTGCTTCAGATCAAAAGACACACAAGGATGAAAATGAAGGGATAGAGAAGTCTATTTCATGAAAACGAAAACAAACAATACTGGGTAGCTGCACTTACACTAGACAAAGTGGACTTTCGAACAAAGGCTATAACAAGAGGCAAAGGAGGACCCAGTCATTCCGCTTCTAGGAATGTATCTGAAGAAACGCAAAACATCAACTCAGAAAGACATGCGCCTCCATATGCTCATTACAGCAGTATTTACAACAGTCGAGATATGAGAGCAACCTGCGTGCCCACCAGCCGATGACCGGATACAAGTGCAACGTACTCAGCCAGGAAGAAAGAATGAGATCGTGCCATCTGCAACCACCTGGACAGATGTCCTAGAGGGTATTGTACTGAGTGAAATAAAGCAGACAGAGAAGGACAAATGCCATATGATTTCACCTTTATATGGAATCTTAAAAATTAAATAAATGAAGAAAACAGAAACAAACTGACAGAAAGAGAGAACATGGTTGCCAGGTGGGGGGCAGTTGGGGGGGATAAGGGGAAGGGACTAAGGAGTACAAACTGGTAGTTACAAAGCAGCCACGGGAGGCTGAAGTACTGCACAGAAAGCACAGTGAGTAATACTGCAGTAACCATGCATGGCGCCGGATGGGTACTAGATTTATCTGGGAGACCACTTGTAGGTACAGAAATGTGTAATCACTATGTTGTACACCCGAAACTAATATAATATTGTGTGAAATGTAATTGAAAAATAAAACATGATTAAAAAACAAACGAAGCTCTGGCCCATTTGACTTGGCACTTAGAGCGTCAGCCCGCAGACCGAAAAGTCACGGGTTCCGTTTTGGTCAAGGGACCGGACCTCGGTTGTGGTTCAGTCTCCGGCCCTGGCTGGGGTCGTGTGGGAGGCAGCCAGTCGATGTGTCTCTCTCATATTGATGTTTTTTTCTCTCTCTCTCTCCCTCCCACTCTATCTGAAAATAAATGGAAAAATATCCTCGGGTGAGGATTTAAAACAAAACAAAAAACCACACAAATGAATATATAGACAAGGTATATACACACAATGGAATATTATTCAACCTTCGAAGTGTTAGGGAATCCTGTCATGTGCTGTGAACACGGGTGTACTTTGTGACCTTCGCTAAGCCAGCCCAGCGCAAAAGGACGAACGGCATGATTTCACGTCCCTGCAGACTCGAGAACAAGCAAACTCACAGAGCAGAGGACAGTGGTGGCTGCCAGGGGCTGGGGGAGGGAACAGAAAGACTGTTCGATGAGTACAGAGCTTCAGTCAAGCAAGAGGAAAACGTTCTAGAAGCCTCCTGTACAACAATATGCACCACACTGCACTATACACCTGAACACGGCCGAGGGTCAATTTATGTTGTTTCAATCACAAAAGACGGGCAGAGTAGGCAGCATCGCCGGGGTTTCTGAAGCGGGCGATGAAGGAAGTGAGGGAAAGGCTGTTGAAAACGTTTGCGAGGCAGCAATTATGACCGACCACGGAACTTGGAGCAATAGGAAGGGTGAGGACCTGGGGGGGGGGCAGGGAGGAGGCACCAGGGTCAATGGGCTGCAGGTCCCAGTGAGGTTGAAGGGACTGTCGGTACCAGAAGACATGAGCTGGAAAGGTGCCCAGGGATGATCAGAGTTGGGGACTTGAAATTAAAAGTATGGGTGGGGTTACGGTTACTATAATTATAAGCATGTTACTGTATAACAGATGTGGGGTACGAAGGAGCGTGGGAGACACTGGAGAGGGTCAAGAAACCAAGAGGCCATGAAGGCAGCGGACAAAGTATCCCCCTGGGTGAGGAGACTATCAAGAATCAGAATGAAGTGGTGGAGGAGACAGTGAGCAATACACGAGCAAACCTTCATGGAATGAGAGGACGAGGGCAGAGCAAGCCAGGGCTCCTTGGGAATCCGCAAGGTGCAGGAGCAGTAGGTGCTACTGTCCGATCAGGAGATTCAAAACCAGTAAGGTGGGAGGGAGAGGGCTGCTGAAGTGGCAGGAGGGACAAGCAGGGCCCCTCTCCAGGTTCAAGGACAGGGGGTCTGGAGAGAAAACCTCCCCGCTCAGGGTCAGTGTCCCCTGGAGTGGGTCACGTGCAGCAGTTCTCATGAAACCCAGGAGGTCCATGAACCCAGACGGGGAAAAATTACATCTTTGGTTTCATTAACCTCTAACTGAAACTTACGTTTAATTATATAATTAGGAGAGTAGGTAAAACCCACAGCACCATTAGCAGTACCTGTAACTTTGTAACCAAAGAAACTGGACATGCTCATCAAATTACATTGCTGCAGAAAACTCCAAGTATTATATTCATGCTTATCGTTATTTTTAAGAAAGGGCCGTTAAAACCCACCACGTCAGGAGGATACTTCAGGAGTTAATAAAAGAACATACACATCACCATATCCAAAGAACTGTGATGACTTTCATAGCTGGATTTCAATACAGTTGGTTTCCTCTGCAATCCAATGTACTTGGTTCTGTGCATTCGAAAACAGTCCTCTGAGAAGCGGACAGTCCGCCCAGAAGACTAAGAGCACCCAAGAGCGAGGTGCGGAGAAGGGGCACAGCCAAGGCGTCGGGCCCGCGGGGGGCAGAGAAGGGTCTGAAGGGACTGCACACCTTATGCGGAACCAAGTTCAACGTGAGCTTAAAGGAACAGGCAGACAGATAAACGCTGAGTGAAAACGGCAAGCTGCCACACAGAATCGTGAAACCGGGCATGACACGCAGTGGAAGTCTACCTCTGGAGAGAGAAGACCCTGGCAGGACCGGGCGAGGCCACCGCGCTTCCCCATGAGGAATCCACGACGGTGAAGCGCTGGCGGGGGGAGGGCCGCTCGCTGCTCAGTGCGGCCCAACCGCTTACTGCTGCACGTGTCAACTCTGCAGCTATTTTTAGGAGAACCCCCTTCTGATTTCCTTAGTGCAACCTTTGCAGAGCTCCAGGGCTAGCTCCCCGACTCCCGGGAGAACGCAAGGATACACTCTCCCAAGGCCCGCTGTCCCAGCCCAACCTTTCGCACAGCAGGTGGCGGCATCAGGGGACGGTTGGCTGTCTGGGGCTGCCATGCAGCAGTCGTCCTTGGGCTGGCCTTCAGACGCCTGACTTCTGTGCTGAGGCCAGCAGGAAGCCAGAAGCTTCTCCGGAGCTCGCAGGAACGTCTGGACAGAAACTGCCACAGGCCAGGGCCAGCAGGCACTTCGTGCCCAAGGATTCTCCAGTCCGATGGCTACTGCTGCTATAAAGCGAACCGACTGATGTGTTCGTTTACCATGCATAAACCTTCTTTAACTGACCTCGATCTATAGCTCTCCAAGTGTGTCCACTGGTTCTCTTGGTTTTTCTAGGGAGAGTGTATGCTCTACAAAGAGCATGTGTACAGAGTACAAGTTCTGACTTTCCTTTTCAGACATTTATACTTTTTCCCCTTTGGCCTCTCTCATTCCATTGGCCAGAGCCTCCACTTAAATCTTTAACAGTAGCATTAAAAATGAGCACTGTTCGCCCAGTCGGTGCGGCTCAGTGGCTGACCCTGCACCAAGAGGTCCTGGTTCGATTCCCAGTCGGGGCACATGCCCAGGTTGTGGGCCCATCCCTGGGGGGGGCGGGGGGCACGCAGAAGGTGGCCAACCGATGTTCTCTCTCATTGATGTTTCTGTTTCTCTCTCCCTCTCCTTCCTCTCTCTCTCAAATCAATTTTTAAAAAATAGTTTTAAAAAAATGAGCATTGTTCTTTTTCTCATGGAAAATATTTAACAACTGGGTCATAATACGCCTTAGGCGGTTTCGCCCTCACCAGGTTGGGGAAGTTTCACTTGTTTCCCAAACTCAGTCTCACTGGATGTGGTTACTGAGTTTTTTTCTAGTATTTTTTATTTTGTTATTAACTGAGATGATCATGTTGATTTTTTTCTTTATTAAAATAGTTTTATATATTATATATTATTACATATTAATATATAGTTTTCTTCTTTGATTTATTAATAAATATTCGTATTTCTTCTTTGCTCTATTAGTAGACACTAATAGATTCCTAAGGTTGAATGATCCTTGACTCCTTGGTCTAGCTTTACCCTATAGTTTTAATATACTGCTGGATTCGGTTTGCTGTTATTTTATTTTGGATTTCAGAAGTAGGTGATAAATGAGAATAGCCTATTATTTTCTTCTTTCTTGCATTTTCTTTATTTCCTGTGGAAATGTGAACACAGGAATCATTACCTACTTTAAAGTCTTATAAAAACATCTGACCCTTTTAAAAGGTACATATATTTTTTACAATATTTCTATTTCTTCATCAGCTACTGGATTATCAAGCTTTTCTATTCCTTCTGACAATTTCAGTAATTTATATTTTCCTAGGAGATAATCCAATGCCTAGGACGTGCGGTATAAAGCTATATACAACATTCTAAGCCTCATCTTGGTAGTTACAGAATGTCCCTGGCTCCTTTTTCAAGTTTACTCTAGCTTTTCCCAATCAGATTTGTCCAGAGTCGGCCGGCTTCTGACCGTACCGATGAAGAGTTGTTCTGTGATTCATCAATGAACAATTTTATATTTATTCTTTCATTCCACTTCGCTTGGGTTTATTCTGCTCGTTCGGCTTCACTCTTTCTTGTTTACTAAGATGTAACTGCTACGATCCCCTGTGAGTTCTGCACAGGCTACAATGATGCTGGGGGCCTCCCCGTAATTAACTTCTCAGCTGTGTGGCTTCAGTCAGGACTGTCTCTCTTGGCCACTGAAAAGGTAGGTCTCCTCCCCTCCCCCCAGAGAAGGTCCACATTTTGGTTGTGGATTTATGTTCTGGTTTGTTCTGTGTGTTTGTGTTTGGGGTGGGGGTGAGGCATCCGACTACTGTTAATGTCTATCACACTCTGGTCATAAACTGTAAATGTAACCTACTTAATTTCTGCTTTCTAAAAATCTATTTTCTGCCCTGGCCCGTTTGGCTCAGCGGTTAGAGCGTTGGCCTGCGGTCCTGAGAGACCCGGGTTCGGTTCCCGCTGAGGGCGCGTACCTCGGTTGCAGTTTGTCCCCGGCCCTGGTCGGTTGTGTGGGTGGCAGCCGCTCGATGTAGCCCTTTCACATTGATGTTTCTCTCTCTCTGTTCCTCTCTCTCCCTCCCACTCTACCTGAACAAAAAATGGAAAAATGTCCTCGGGTGAGGATAAAAAATAAAATGAAAATCTATTTTCTTCCTGGCACAAAATACGCTCACTTTCATGCTGAAGCTGGGAAACGCCCTCCAGAGCCCACGCGTGGGCAGGCGCCACGGCATCACCCCCAGCACCCAGGGCTGGGCCGAGGGAAAGCACGGACACCGGTTTCTTCCCCGCTCAGAGCTACCCAGCACCTTCCCTCGGTGCATCGATTCGCTCTGCTCTCTAGGGACCCAATTCCGACAGCTCAGCCCCTGGAACTCGGCCCCACCTGGGGGCAGAGCCCTCGTGCTAACCCGGCTTCCGGCGAGCGACCCGAGAGAGCAGCCCAACTGGACCGGGTCCAGCCTCGTCTACTCACAGGCCAGGAAAGGCCCGGTCAGTGCTGCACAGACTGTTTAAAGCCCACTGTGGTCAGATCTCCCCAAGCCCCAGAGCCTGGGAACACACTCCTGCCCCCCTGCAGCTGAGGAAGGATGAAGGACTCGTTCTGATGGCGAAGGCACAGAACTGCTGGTTCTGAGACCCTCCCATGCTCTCTTCCCTTCCACGCAGCCAAGAACGCCGGGGGCCCCGAGGTACAGCTGCGAGACGGCAGGCCTCCGGACGGGCTGATCTCAACCGCCAACTGGACGTGGAATAAGAATCTTTTCACTTTGTCAAGCCACGGAAATTGGAGGATTCTGTTCATTAATGAGGCACACTTTAGCCTATCTGATTAATAATAATGTCCTGTTGCCTGGCCAGTGTGGCTCAGTGGTTGAGCGTCGACCCTGCACCAAGAGGTCGCTGGTTTGATTCCTGGTCAGGACACATGCCCAGGCTGTGGGCCGGATCCCCAGTGGGGGGCGTGCAGGAGGCAGCCAATTGATGTTCTCTCTCATCAGTGTTTCTGTCTCTCTCTCCCTTCCCCTCTCTAAAATCAATTTAAAAAATTAAAATAATAATAATAATGACCTGTTAACCAACACCTCCCGGAGCTGTGGGGAGATCAAATCCTCTGATATATTCTCTCCACATAATAAAATTGACATCTCGAGTACAAATGAAATTTGGTGGAGAGTATCTTTCTTTTCTATAGTCTCCAAATTTTTCTAAAAATTATACATATTGTTTTCACAACCCGAGGAAAATACTCTTTTTTTTTTTTTTTACCCTCACCCAAGGACACTTTCCCATTTTTTTGTTCAGGTAGAGTGGGAGGGAGAGAGAGGAACAGAGAGAGAGAGAGAAACATCGATGTGAAAGGGACACATCGAGTGGCTGCCACCCGCACGACCGACCAGGGCCGGGGACAAACTGCAACCGAGGTACACGCCCTTAGCGGGAACCGAACCCGGGTCTCTCAGGACCGCAGGCCGACACTCTAACCGCTGAGCCAAACCGGCCAGGGTGGAAAATACTCTTTAAAGTGCGAGTATCTTTCTTTTCTATAGTCTCCAAATTTTTCTAAAAATTATACATATTGTTTTCACAACCCGAGGAAAATACTCTTTAAAGTGCTAATAAACGTTTCCATGGCATTAGCACTTTGGAACTAGAAACCTACCACAATCTAGTACAGCCCACTTCAGTCTGTGGATCGGAGAACGAAGACCCAACACCTGTCCTCATAAGTCTATGCAACTAGCTAGTACTGGCTCTGGCCGGTTTGGCTCAGCGGTTAGAGCGTCGGCCTGTGGTCCTGAGAGACCCGGGTTCAGTTCCCGCTAAGGGCACGGACCTCGGTTGCAGTTTGTCCCCGGCCCTGGTTGGTCGTGCGGGTGGCAGCCACTCGATGTGTTCCTTTCACATCGATGTTTCTCTCTCTCTCTCTCTCTCTCGGTTCCTCTCTCTCCCTCCCACTCTACCTGAACAAAAAATGGAAAAATGTCCTCGGGTGAGGATAAAAATAAATAAATTAATTAAAAAAAAACAACTAGCTAGTACTGGACTAAGGGTTATTACTCAGACCTCTGGACTATGTAAATCAGTCAAGACAATACATTTTATTCCCTCATCTTTTAAAAATATACTTTCTATGATTCCCCATGGGTCTATTTTCCCACCTCATTCTATTCAGTTATTTACACATCTACCATATTCTCGTCTTAAATTAAATAAGCTTAGGTCCATTGATCCACTCCCTTGTCCTTCGAGCATTTCTTTCTTGGCACCAATGTCACGTTGTAACCAGATAACTGTGTGGGTCTGTGTGTTTAATGCTGGTTTCTACGGCTAGAGCGCAAGCACCTTAAAAGCAGGACTCGGGGCTTTTATTCATCATTACATAGCCCGGTCTGGGCAGACTCTGGTCTATGAACAGGTGGTCACTACAAACTTATCAAGTTGAATTATACTTTCCAAGACTTAAAGACTTAGAAATTATTACCCAAGACTAAAACTGATCATCTGAGTTCTTGTCTCTGCTTCCTGGGAAAGCCTGTTTCTTTCTAGTTAGAAAAGTTAAGGGTTTATAAAGGGCCAAGAAAATGGGAGGTTCTCAGCCCTGGCCGGTTTGGCTCAGCGGGTGGAGCGGCGGCCTGCGGACCAGAGAGAATGGGCGGTTTTCATAAAGGGCACTGAAATAAAGCCTCCTGGAAACAAGTAAACTAAGAACCAAGTTTGTTTTTTTTTGGGGGGGGGGGGGGTTCAAACATACTAATATAGGAAAACAAAGTAAACCCATTTACATCCATCATACCTTTCCCCCGTCTTGTTAAAAAAGGAATTTGACGTAGAAACATAAATCTAAAATTTCCCCACACTCTATCCAATCAAAATTGAGAAAGAAGAAATCCCGATTGTTTTCATTTCTTACAATGGACATTTAAATTGTTGATTTTTGGGCCTTTCTCTTTTTTCCTATATATATTTAAAGCTACGACATTTCCTCTAGGTATAGAATTAACTGTATCCCAAATTTTAACATGACATATATTTCCATTATTAAATCTAAAATAATTTCTAATTCCTTTGTAACTTTCTTGACCCATGGGTTATTCAGGAGTGCACTGCTTAGTTTAAAAGATTTTCTCATCTTTTGCTGATTTCTAGATTAATTCCATTATGGTCAGAGGACACCGAGTGATCTCCATCCTTTGACTGCTGAGTCCTGCTGTTGGGCCCAGCAAATGGGTCGCATTCTAACCTCACTGGGTGTGTCCCTCTACATTTATTAACTAGGTTAAGTTTTTGTTGATTTTATTTTTTTAGGTTAAGTTTTTTGTTTTGTTTTGTTTTATCCTCACCCAAGGACATTTTTTCATTTTTTGTTCAGATAGAGTGGGAGGGAAAGAGAGGAAGAGAGAGAGAAACATCGACATGAAAGGGACACATTGAGTGGCTGCCACCCGCATGACCCAACCAGGGCCGGGGACAAACTGCCACGGAGGTACGCGCCCTTAGCGGGAACCGAACCCGGGTCTCTCTGGACCACAGGCCGACGCTCTAACTGCTGAGCCAAACCGGCCAGGGCTTTAGGTTAAGTTTTTGACTGTGTTGTTCCATTTTCTCTATCTGTACTAATTTTTGTCTGTGGTGTGAGTACAGTCCCTGAGTACAAATGTTCGGTAACTTACACAGCGCTTACTACAGGTCGGACATCGTTCTCAGATATAAAAGATACATGGGTGTCTGTGTGTCTGTAATTGACTGCTCCGTGAGGCAGTAACCCTCATTCCCATTTCACAGATGAGGACACAGACATAGGTATCAATTTGCCAAAATTGCTGGGTTCACAGCTAAGAAGCAGCAGAATTGAGATTTAAACTCAAGCAGAGTCGATGCTCATACACACACACACACACACACACACATCTCCTAGGATAAAATGTTCTACCTCAAGGAGAGAAAAATTTTACTGAAACAGTGTCACCTGCCTCCCCCCAAAACAGTTAAGAACAACGTTTTAAAAATCAGAAATGCTTAAAATGCGGATTTTCGAAGGACACCAATACTGCATTCTCCGGGCCAACTGCAAAGAATAGAAATAGGAAAAAAGGTGGAAAAGAATTACACGAAACATTGACGACGGTCATCATGAGATGTCGGAGAAGGTTTTCCTTTTGCTGTCCTTCCCCACGTTCTCTCCGTGATGACTCTGTCGTCAGGAAAAACGAGTGTCCTGTCATCCCTGACTGCGGCGACAGCGCTCCGTCTCAAGGGCCGACTCGGGAGATGAAACCCGGGGCCAGACCGTGAACATCACGGGGGTGACGGACATGCCTTAGAAACTCGGCTGCCCATACACGTGAGTCATCACAAAGCACCCCAGGGCTGAACAAAATACAAACTCTTCCAAGCTCCTCCCCCTTTGAAATGGCAACTGCTTTAAAACACCTGCCACTTTAAAAGTTAAATACTGTGTTCAAACAGATTCAGAGGACGTGATATCTGAAGGCAAAGGTCACAGTGCACACACCCTGAGCACGGCAACGGGCGATGGCAGCCGGCACCAGCACCCCTTTCACTGGACACCCCTGACCTGCCATTTAAGTAAATGTTGGGTCGGTGCTAAAAATAGGACACCTAAATTTAACCCCCTACGCTCTGTTTTTAGAAAAAAATGTGTAACTCCTAAAAAGAGGGCTAATTCATTGAGCAATGACACACACATGTGTAACTCACGATGCGCGTGTCGTTTCATGCTCAGTGACACGTCCTTGGCCGGCCTCCCTGCCCAAGCCCGAGCTCCCTGCAGCGCCGCATGGGGGGGGGGCGGGGGGGTGCTCGTCCATCCCAGGCTCAGGCTCCTTTCTGGGTTCCCTTCTGCTGAGGGTCTGATTTTCTCTTTCCACGTGGTTTTCCACCTCCCTCCTCTGAGGTTCTGCCTCCTCACATTTTATTCTATTTCCGTCTGTTATTACAGCAAAGCACCTCAGATGTGAAATATCTTAACTTTTTTTTAAAGCTTAAAAAATGCAAACATGAAAAAGGGAGGGAGAATATACGAAAAAAAAGATGATCCCCTAACTCAGACAAGACAGCCACATTTCAAAGATGTTCTCTTTCTATGTATTTATTCTTTTCACCTGTAGCAAGAATTACTACAACCCCCTCACAGGGCCAGAGACCCTGTTGGTGTCGCCAAAAAGCGTGTCCCTCACATAGCACCCTGCCCCCCCGCCGGGGAGTCCCCCAGACTCCCAAGTTATGGTGGCGACAATAAGCAGCAAGACTTCTGTAGACGTACACGGAGTGTACCAGAATGTTTACAGATGGTATCGCTGGGCACTAAGAATGGGAGGGATTTTTACTGTTCTCTCTTGGGGCTCCCCTGTGTCTTAATTAGCTCAGTGAGCATTCTTTTATAATCAGGAGGCAAAGAAGGCTCTTGTTTGGAAGAGAAATCTGCAAGGAAAGAGATTGTTTTAAAGGTCTATGTGACATAATAAGCTGTGTTTAAATAATCTTTATGGAACATAAGCAATTTAATAATATTCTAGAAGACAGTCTCAGCAGCACTGACAAGAATCAGTTTCATGTCTCAACCTGTTTAGCTCGAAAAACTGTCCCACAGATGGATTTATTCACTTTCATTTTCAACTGATACAGCAATATTTTAAATCTCTTTCTCTCTCCTCCTCCTCCTCCTTCCCCTCTCTCTCCAAAAATCAGTAAGAAATATATCCTCGGGTGAGGATTAAAAGAAAAAAATATATCCTAAGAAACAATACAAATAACATAACTATGCTATGCATATATCTACCCAATTTCAGCAACTTTAAGAGTAATAATATGATAAAACTATAAAATAAGCCTTGTCTGTGTGATCATCAACAATTAAACATATATATACACATATATATAAAATGAGATATATAATCAAACACTAATTTTAAAAATACTTATTTATAGAAAGGGTTCTAAATAAATATTTTTAAAGCAACAGTATTCCACAGGCCTTTTAATATTTTTCCCTACGATGCAAAGGAAATTTGCATTAGGCAAGTCACAGAGCATCAATCAGAAAGTCACCCAGAAAAAGTCTCCAGCAAACTTTAAATATTAAAAATAGAGGAAGTTGCCCTGGCCAGTGCGGCTTAGTTGGCTGAGCATCATCCCAGGCACGAGAAGGTCACAGTTTCAATTCCCAGTCAAGGGCACACACCTGGGTTCAAGTCTGATCCCCGGCCCCAGTCAGGGTCCTGCAGGAGCCAACCAATTGATGTGTCTCTCGAACTGATATTTCTCTCTCTCCCTCCCTCCCTCCCTCCCACGTTCTCTAAAAATCAATGAAAAAGTATCCTCGGGTAAGGATTAACCAAAAAAAAAAAAAAAGGGGGGGGGGGCAGGGTTTGGGGAAGGGTGGCAGGTGCCACGTGGGGCCAGGAAGGTGGCAAGCAGCAGCCCCTGACGCAGCCCGAGAGCAGCCAGGGAGATGGAGGAGCTCGAGGCGTTCGTAAGAGCACGAGGAGGAGCAGAAACTTGAGGAGCTGAGAGCGAGGCGTTGGGGGAGGGCGCTGGCCACAGGGGAATTCAGAAATCAGGCACAAGGGAGCTGCTCCTTGGACCGGACAGTGGAGAGCCTGCCTCCATCCCTGTTTCGTCACCTGGTCCCTACCCTAACACCTCTTGCGCCTGGAGCTCCAATGAGTGTTGTCTGGAGGCTGCTGCACATTTAAGAACAAACTTTGGTATTAAAGGAAAAAGGTTATCAGAGTTTATAAATATGAAAGAGCCAGAATTAAGTAAAATCTGCGTAATGCTAAAATTACGCTGAGCAGAACTGTACTACATTTGGAAACAACGATGAAGCTCCAACGGTCACGCGCAGCAGCAGGTCCTCCAACAAGCGGTTCGCTCCCTGCCGCGCTGGCGAGACGCCGCGGAGCTGAGCCCGTCCGCACCTCCCCTCTGGCGAGACGGTCACACGCTTCGCGGGCAGAGCCCATCGGCCACGGCGAGGCCGGCTGGACGGTGTCCTGGCAGCCTCGTGCAGACCAGCCGCGCCGGGGAAGAGAGGCTCAGCCGACACTCACGCCAGAACGTACGTAACTAACAAGAAGTCTAACCGGTACAAACACGGGAAAGGTCCTTCTGCTCCACTTTCTACCCCGAACACGGTGGGTCCAACTCCCTTTCCCAGCCCTGAGTGACATCTGAATAATTCCCACCGCTTCTCAGTAGCTTTCGGTTGTTGGGAAGTCCAGTCCAGTTCACCGCTGCATGAAAGTTTACTCTTCAATCTTGGATCTTACAATGACTTCCTGCCCTCCGACGCAAGCCTGGCCCGGTCCTGGAGGGGTGTGGCCTGACCCACGGGGAGGGGAGGGGCAGGGAGAACAGGATCGATGGTCTCAAGGTCTGGGCACTGCTGTCGTCCTCTGGTTGTGACCACCTCCCTGACCAAGACTGACTTCATGGTCTGTCACAAGCAGCCGAAGGACGGCCTCCTTCCTGGGGACAGCCGGAGCTCCTCGGTGATGGGGTGAGGACATTTCCCTACCTAAAGCCCTGCCTCGCCTCCAGGGCTTCTGCCTAGTCTGCTCCCTTCCCGGCAGGGCCAGCCCTGTGCAGAGGACTGACACCCGGTCACCTTCTGCATCGCCCGCTTGAAGGCACAGACATTCAAAACCAACCAGGCTGCTCCACTGCCACCTCCTCTGCCAAACGGACACCCCTGTCCCGTGTTCTTCCCCCTCGCCCAGAGCAGCCCAGAGGAACCGCTCAGCCGCAGCGAGGGGTCCTGCGCTCCAGCACTGCCCTAGACCTCCCGCAGGGAGCTGGAGGGAAGGCCACCGGGGGAAGGGAGCAGCAACCCAGCGCCCCCGATGGCGAACTAGCCGATGGCGAACTAGCCGCTGCTGGGACACTGGTCCCCCTTCCATCCTGCCGGGTTTCCATCCGTCTTACGGGTCCCGCAGACAGCTCGGGCCCCTCTGCGTGGGCTTCCTCTAGAACGCGGCGTCTTGCCTGACTGTGCACTGACAGGCCCGGTCCCCTTCTCAGAGGCCTGGGGAGTCTGTTTTGACTTCCTGTCGCTTGCTTGTTTGACCGTGGTGGGACAGGAGCCTCAGCAGCCTCCACTTCTGCAGGAATGAAGAGGGAAGGCGGCAGAACTCCTGTCCACGTCCCAGTCCTGCTGGGACGCAGAAGCACTCTGCGAGTTCAAAGGTTACTATGGCATCAGGAGTCGACCTAATTCTCAAGGACCCTATACAAGGCTGGGCAAAAGTAGGTTTACAGTTGTGAGTACGCGAAACAGTTTATTCTTGTGTTATTATTTATTAACTGTTGTGTTATTTTCCACACAAACAACGGTGAAGCCTCCTTTTGCCCCACCCTGTGTGTTCAAATACGCTTCTGAAGATAACGCGGCCCTTCTCTCCCAGGAGACCCGCCTTTGTCAGCACTGCTTAAGCAGCACCCCGGGGAGAACAGTGCCCATGCTCACTCAGTGTCACGGTGGCCCCGTGACAGCCCTGCCAGTAACATATGAGGAAATGCGGCTCGGAAAGATTAATTACTTTGGGGAAAGGTCACAAGCCCAGTAAACAGAAGCCAGTCAAGTACAGAATACAATAAACATAAACGGATAACTATACAAACAAATAAGTCGACTTTGAATGAACCTGCTCAGTTACTTGGATCAGATAAGGGAAAGCCGGTGTGCTCCTAGCAGGACTGCTTTCTTCTTTCACGCAATCAGCACCTTCTTTGGATAAAGACTTCACTTACTTAATGTTAACTGAATTAACTTCTGCCCTGTTTCTTCTCAGTGCAGGGACCAGAGGAAACTGTCACAAACCATCTTCTATGCAAACTGATAAGATGGTAGGAAGAAACGGGAACAGGGAAGAACTTCAGGAAGAACAAAGGCTTAGTCAATACAATCAGTGAGTACACCCCTCAACAAACAGCCTCCTTTTGTAGGAACAGCCTGAGGCAGGAGGTGGCGGAGCCTCTCTAGTAGTATATTCTACTTCATCTCCCACATTTTTAATTTCGAGGAACACATTTTGAAAAATGTAAAGAAACTAACTAATGCCCGGCCGGTGTGGCCCATTGGTTGAGCGTCAACCCAGGCACCTAGAGGTTGCGGTCCGATTCCTGGTCAGGGCACATGCTGAGGTCGTGAGCCGGATCCCCAGTGGGGGGTGAGCAGGAGGAGGACAATCGATGTTCTGTCTCATCGATGTTTCTTTCTCTCTCCCTCTCACTTCCTCTCTCTCTAAAACTCAATAAAGAAAAAAAAAATTTTAATAAAAAAGAAATTGACTTATGTCCTTTATATTTAAAATACTTAACTTTGTCTTAGAGAAAGAAACTTCACTCGTTTGTTATCCCTTGCCCTAACAGCCAGAAACAATCAATCCGGCCATCGTCAAGGAGGAAAATCTCTCCCCTCGTAGGTTCAGAATCTGGGGGCCTGCAAATTACACTAACAAGACAGATTAGCAAGCAAAAATACTAATTTTTATCCACTTACCAAAGTTTACCGAAAAATGTGACTCAACAAGGCAGTAAGAATTTGGGACTTACATACCATCTCGATAGGCAAGGGGGAGGGGATGAAGGGCACTTGGGTAAAACAAGTAACTTTTAGGAAAGATAATGGATCCCTGGGTGAAGAGACGGGAAATACGGTCCTTCTGTAAGGGTGTCAGAGTAGGTGTGGTTCCTACTTCTCCTCTTCCCCTCTCTCCTGATAACAGTTGACACTCCCTGGTCTCAAGACGCCGAGGAGCAAACGTGTAACAGACGATCTCTGAGAGGCTCTGCTTTGAGGCAGGGAAGGGGGAACAGCCTGTTTCCAAACGCTTTCCGTCGCAAACCATGTTTATGCTACAGGGGAGCGTTCTGCGCCCCTTCACCATCAGCACACAGGTATCTGACCACTCACCTCTTTACAAAGCACGAATTCACCGACAAAACAAAATAGTTTAGAGCAAAATTCAGCTACCAAAGAGCTTATATAATAAGTTGAGAGAATAAGATAGCTTAAGCTTTTTATATACATTTTTTTATATTCTTACAAAAGCAAGGAAATTTTTATATACCATGAACAAAAGTAAAAAACAAAAACAAAAAGAAACCACCCAATGACTAATTTAAAAAATGCAATATATCAAAGAAAGAGTTACTATCCATACCAACAACAAAAAAAGGTTCCTACAAATGAAGAGAAAAAAGTAAACAGATCAGAAAAATGATCGAGAAAATGCAAAGAGCCACCACACATATAAAACCCTGCTCCTGCTCAACTCACAATCTAAGAAACAGGTCGAAACTGTCACGCTGCTTTTCCAGCGGCGGGAGGGACACAGCCCGGCGGGAGGGACACAGCCCGGCGGAGGGGACACAGCCCGGCGGGGGGGACACAGCCCGGCGGGGGGGACACAGCCCGGCACCACCACCACCACCTGCAGTGCGGCGGGGAGCCGACAGCCCGATTCCCAGAGCGGTCTGACCCTGCTCCACACCTGCACGCCTCTTCCTACAGCAAATGCGTTTTTGAGAATTCACCCAGTAAAATACAAGTACTCTCACAGCACACCCCATGCACCATGGTATGGTCTGTAACGCAAAAAAGAAAAAACAATAAAAAAATTCATCAGTGGTGGGGACTGGTAAATAAAATTAAAATATATCCATATGCCCTGGCCAGTTTGGCTCAGCAGTTAGAGCGTCGACCTGTGGTCCAGAGAGACCCGGGTTCGGTTCCCGCTAAGGGCATGTGCCTCGGTTGCAGTTTGTCCCTGGCCCTGGTTGGGTTGTGTGGGTGGCAGCCACTCGATGTGTCCCTTTCACATTGATGTTTCTCCCTCTCTCTCCCTCCCACTCTATCTGAACAAAAAATGGAAAAAAATTTCCTCGGGCGAGGATTAAAAAAAAAATATATATATATCTCCATAAACAGAGTATTACTTACCTATAAAAGGAATGAGGAATGCAACACTTACAGAGAGTCCGCCTGTATATTCAGTGAAAACAACCTTGAGGAAAAGGACGCGGAGCTCCGACTGGATGGCTCACTCGTCTGGGGCTGTCCCATGCAACACACGCACCCAGGGGTGTTGTTTCCATTCCCAGTCGGGGCACACACCCGAACCATGGGCTCCATCCCAGGCAGGGGGCGTGTAGGAGACAGCCCATCAATGTTTTGCTCTCACATAGATGTTTCTCTCTCTCTCTCTCTCCCTTCCTCTCTCTAAAAAACAATGAAATGTTTTCTGTTCAAAATAAACATATATATATATATATATCACGCATGCACACATGCACGCACACACCCTGGCAGGCTTGGCTCAGCAGTTAGAGAATCAGCCCAAGGACCTCAGGGTCTCAGGTTTGATTCCTGGTCAAGGAGAAGCACCTGCACTGCAGGTTCAATCCCTGGCCCCAGCTGGGGTCATGTGGGAGGCAACTAACAGATGTGTCTCTCTCACTCTCTTGCATTGATGTTTCTCTCTCTCCCCCTCCCTCACTTCTACTCTATCTAAAAATCAATGGAAAAATATCCTCAGGTGAGGATTAAAACCACACACACACACACACACACACACACACACACATATCCTTGGATGAGGATTTAAAAAATAATACTTTCTTTTAAAAAAGAAAAGGATGATGTGGCTCAGTGGTTGAGCATCGATCCAAGAGGTCACTGGTTGATTCCCAGTCAGGGCACACGCCCAGGTTGTGGGCCGGATCCCCAGTGCGGGGCGTGCAGGAGGCGGCCTCGATGTTCTCTCTCATCAATGTTTCTATCTCTCTCTTCCTCTCCCTTCCTCTCTCTAAAATCAATAAAGAAAAATTTTTTTAATAAAAATTAAAATTAAAGGAAGAAAGAGAACAGTATGGCCTCATTTTTAGAAAGGAGAACAGGTTAAGAGAAAGAAAGCAATGGAGCCCATGGAAAGGAAAGATTATACTCGTCTCTGTCCTCTACCAGCTGCACTCTGTGGGGTGGGCAGGTTACAGGCGACTTTCACTTTCTACTCCGCGTCTGCATTGTTTGAAGTCTCAACCACAAACGTGTAACTTCATAAACAGAAGAACAGAGTAGGGGCTGCGGTAACACAGTCAGGGAACTACCTGGAGCTTCCTCGGTGAAAGCCTGAGAGGCCTGCGGGCACGGACTCTAACATAGTAGCAGATGGACAAGAAGCACAAATACTGCTCAAGTTAAAGCTCGTTTCTAGGCTTGGACGACTGTGGAAGGCTTTCCCGAAGAGGGAGGATCCTGGAGCGGTTGGTAACAAGAGTGGGCGCTCTCCAATAGAATGCCTACTTTTAAAGTGTTTTAGCAGCTACATTAAAAAAGCAAAACAATCAGGTGAAATTCACTTTAATAATACATTTAACCCAACATATTCAAATCAGTATCATTTCAATCTGTAATCAATATTTTTTTTTTTATCCTCACCCGAGGACATTTTTTGATATTTTGTTCAGATAGAGAAGGAGGGAGAGAGAAAGAGAGAAACATTGATGTGAAACATTGATGTGTCCGTGAAAGGGACACATCGACTGGCTGCCAACCAGGGCCGGGGACAAACCGCAACCGAAGTAGTGCCCTTAGCGGGAACCAAACCTGGGTCTCTCTGGACCGCAGGCCGACGCTCTAACCGCTGAGCCAAACCAGCCAGGGCCGTAATCAATATTTTTAAAGCACAGAGATATTTTACCCTTTTTTGTACTTTGAGTAATTCAGACTAGCCGTATCTCCAAAGTTCAACAGCTGCGTGTGGTGCTGGCTACTGCAGGAGGCAGCCACAGGTCGAAGGACCCTGCTCCCAGACCCGGAAGGGGGCCTGAGGGGTGCAGGCCAGGGAAGGACAGCAGCAGAGGAGTGAGGCCGAAAAGGCAGACCAGACCAGAGCAGAAGGCCTGACCGCACTTGGGTTTTATGGGAAGCAAGGAAGAGACAAGAGAGAAATAGTTAACAAGTAGGGATGATGATTCAGACACTACTCGGAAGGTTAACTTGTTTTTCTTTACTCAGATACTCTTACAAATTCAACTCGCAGTTTTCACTCCAACACTTTCATTGCATGAGAGATTACTGAAATGGAGATATAAAAAATAATCTGTCGCCCTGGCTGGTTTGGCTCAGCGGTTAGAGCATTGGCCTGTGGTCCAGAGAGACCTGGGCTCGGTTCCGCTAAGGGCACGTGCCTCGGTTGCAGTGGGGTCGTGTGGGTGGCGGCCACTCGTGTCTCTCACACTGATGTTTCTCTCTCTCTTCCTCCCTCTCTCCCTCCGCTAAAAAAAAAAAAAAAAAAATCTCTCAAGTGACTTTAATTTCGTGTATATTTAAGATACTTCTGAACAGTTACTGTTGAAACATTTTTACTTCGTGACCATTTTAAGATGATATTTTTCAAAATTATATAAGTTGTAAGAACTTCACCAAAATTCAACAGCCTTTACTTAGATATTTCCTACCAGGAGCTCCTTTTAGCCAGAAATCGAAAATACCTTTTAGTGAAATACAAACTTCAGACACTCAAGATCTTATACTCCTGAAATACATTACAAAAATATTTCATTGCTAATAAGAAAACTACCTACAAATTTCAGTATACATAAAACAGTCTCTTCTGGACTTACTTATTTATTTTTTGTTAATCCTCACCTGAGGATATTTTTTCCATTGATTTTGAGAGAGAGTGTTAAGGGAGGGAGAGAGAGAAACATCGATGTGAGAGAAACACATCGAATGTCTGTCTCCTGCACACACCCACATGGAGCCTGGGATCGAACCTGCAACCCAGGTGCATGCCCCTGACTGGAAATCAAACCCGAGACCCCTCGGTGCATAGGCCTGATGCTCTAACCGCTCTAACTACCCGGGCCAGGGCTCTTGTAGATTTCTTGGCTAAACTGAAAACTATAACACTTTAAATAATTTACCTCAAGGCTAAAAGAAACAAAAGATAGTACTCAAAAAAGGAGATAAGAACACAGGGCACGGAAGAGCCATGGAAATGAGCCATTTGCTTTGTTACTTACAACTAAAAGGCCCCCCAAAAGCACTGGCACCCCGAACACACCAGGGTCCCCTATTACACATTCTTGTAAGCTCCCTGTACTTCCCTTGTGTAGCTCTCTCTGTAACTACAACTGGGTAATTATCTGTAAAATGATGCAATGTTTATCTTCTCTACCTAGGTCTTAGATCGGTGTTTCGCACCAGGCTCTTTGCTCTAGACACCAGGAGCTCCTGATGTGAGGTCTAGAATACGAGCACGAAGTTATACCCACAAGTACTGCACGCGTGTACTTTTCTTCAGACACTCAAAAAATTACCTTCAGAAGGTTAAGAACCGAAACGCAGTGGGTCTGTATGGTGCCCGGCTCACAGGCTGCAGGAGAGCGCAGGTCCCGGCGCTGAAGGGGCCTCCTGCCTGCCTGGTCCGAAGGCAGCTGCCAGCCTCCGCGCAGACCCCGCGAGGACCTCTCCGGGACCCAGGGGACGTGACCTGGGCAGAGGTGCCTTTTCCCTCCTGGTGCCCCCGCAGTGAGGCCCCGACAAGCCTGGAGCTGCAGTGGTGCTTCTGCCAAATTAAAGTACCTGCCTGAAAACAAGGCCAAAACACTGGAAAGCAGAGCAGACAGACCTCCAGTTGCACCGTTTGACCCCGTCAGGAGCGGGGCCTTTTTCTGCCAGGGCCATTTGGATATTTACAACACCACTGGTGGGCCACACAAAATTATGAACTTAAAAATTAGCCTGCTATATTGGGTCAGGCTAATTTGGTGAGGCTGTGATGTCGGCTGGTATTGTTTTTAAAGACCTTATGTGGCCTGGGGGCCAGACATTCCCCACCTGACAGCCATGCCTATTTGTAAGCTTTTCAAAAACAAGATGGGGGGCATTTTCCCCCTTTTTAGCTAATTTGAGTTGAATGTGTCACTTGCAAGCAAAAGTCATCTGAGAGAGCTGCCCAGTTCCCAGGGCTGGAACATCGACCTGTCCTGTCATCACCTCCAAACACCCACCTGCGGCCAGCAGGCTCTGCCTCGGCCAGGCCCACACATGCAGCTGCCCAGCGGGAATCTCTACCTGGCCGGTGCAAACACACCTCCGACTGCGGCGAAACCCAAACGACGTTCCTCCACTAACCACCTCTCTCCACATATTTCATCTCATCAACAACGCACGTCTACCCCACCAGGGTTCCAGGTCAGAAAGCTGGGACTCAGCCATTCTTGCCAATCCCATTCCCTCTCTCACCCGTAACCGATGGCCCCGCCTGGCCACGCCCAGCCCTCATGACCTGCCACCACCCGTCTGGGCCAGTCTTCCTGTCTTCAGACTGATTCTCCACTATGTAACTCACCTCCATAACCTGCAAATCTGATTTTGCCCCTACATTGGACAAAATCCGACTTAAGTCAACAATGATTACAGACCGCTAGAGCAGTATGTCCAATGTTTCCGATGTTATTAGTGTACAAACACAATTATAAAAATAAGAGTAATAATGTCCGCCATATCAGAGTAGCACTAGCTTCACTGGTTCTTTTTTTTTTTTTCTTTATTGATTTTAGAGAGAGAGGAAGGGAGAGGGAGAGAGATAGAAACATTGATTGGCTGCCTCCTGCAAGCCCCCCACTGGGGATCAGGCCCACAACCTGGGCATGTGTCCTGATTAGGAATTGAACCGGCGACCTCTTGGTGCAGGGTCAACGCTCAACCACTGAGCCACACCAGCCAGGCGCTTCACTGGTTCTTAATAAAAGATATTCAAGAATATCCTTACCCGATGTCTTCATTAGTTCTCCATATGAACTTGGTTTAGGGACCCACTTCGAGTTGTATTCCACTCCCTGGTCATCTGACCTCCGTAAGTCCCTACTCCAACTTGTGCTCTCTTCAAAAAACACTAGCGGGGATCTCCCAACACATCATTTTGTTTCTATTTTTAAAGAACTGATAGCCTTTAAAATATTGTCTATAAAAACTGATACACATTATAACTCTGCCACTACCCAAACATTTAAAATTATTTTTGTATTTACTTTTTTAAAACCTAAGTATAAGATGATTGTTAATGAAGATACATAAATACTGAATACTGTCTTTAAAATAACCCATAAAGCCCTGGCCGGTTTGGCTCAGCGGTTGGAGTGTCCGCCTGCGGTCCAGAGAGACCCGGGTTCGATTCCCGCTAAGGGCACGTACCTCGGTTGCAGTTTGTCCCTGGCCCTGGTTGGTCGTGTGGGTGGCAGCCACTCGATGTGTCTCTTTCACATCGATGTTTCCCTCTCTCTTCCTCTCTCTCCCTCCCACTCTATCTGTACAAAAAATGGAAAAATGTCCTCGGGTGAGGATAAAAAAAATAAAAATAACCCATAAAATTGGCTATCACAATTCTCCTACAATTCCCCCTTTACATAACAATGATTGTAATGCCATTTTGCGAAAAGTACTAGTTCTTAGAGAATCTATGAGTTCAAAACATGAGCAAAGGAAATTCAGAAGAAAAAATACTGAACGCTGGGTATCAAAATGCCTTGCAACCAGATGGTTGTGTGAGACCCTCATTCAAAAATAAATATTTCTCTACACTGCTTGTAACACTGTAATTGTTAAAGGGGTTCAATAAGCATCCTGTTTTAAAAGCTAACTTTTCACAATGATAGTAAAGCTCTAAGTCACCCCACACGTGTGATTTAAATTCTTCTTCCCAATATCTACACTAAGGGAATGACAGTTCTGATAGGTGAGAACCCCCTTTCATCAATTCTAAGGTGCATACATTTGTTCATATTTTAGTATCCCTGAAATTAGGGTGCATCTACAATCAATGGCCTCTCGAAGTTAACTGGAAGCATATTTTCTTTATAAGTGGTCTATAAAATTAGGGTGCATCTTAAATTGATGTAATTCAATACAACTCAACATTTCATCTTTTAAGTATCAAAGAGTTGAACTGACGTGGTCAGCATGAGCCTTGAGGCATTAAGAAGGCATAAACACTAATTAAAGGTGGAAGGGGGAAGAAGAGAAGGAAAGACTTTCTAGTCCAAACAGCCAGAGAGGAAACCCACTGTCCTCTCTCTAGGGTTCCCTGCTCCCAGGACCCAAAAGCCAGGTCAGTACTACTGTAATGAATGTCCATTGCTGGGCTGAACGGACTTTCTCCACTCCCTCGTTTCAGTATGCAACAAAGTCCGTTACTAGTCTGTCGTCGAGCAGCAGAACTAATATTTGTATTAAATTGCGATAAAAGACTAAAGTACTCACAGAACTGCACATTTAACATGTGTACATGGTTGAATATAAATCAGACTTCAATAAAGTTGATTTTTTAAAAGAACAAATGAGTATGCGCAATACGAAAATAGTAGGTAAAAAACTTCACGCCTTAAAAATACCTGTTCCTTCAGAAGGGATTCCATTCAGAAGAAGAAAATGGAGAAGACTTCAGAAGAGATGGAATTTTCGTTGTTTACTTATAAATATTAATTTGGCTGCTTTCCTCTGTCACTGTATTGTACATAGTCTTCGATTTGCAGATTTTTCTGACTTGATTACATTGTTGAAGTCCACTGAATTGCCACTAACTAGCAATAGCCATTTGAACGAATTTTGTTTTAATGCCTCTAGAGATCATTTATCTATAAATAAGATCACTAAACTTCAAGAATCACATAACTCAGAGGTCAACTATTGACTTATTTTGATAGATAAGGATTTAACACACTTTTACCACGGAAAGAGATGGAATTTGAAATGGAACTTGAAGAATGGGCAGGACTTGGACACACGACAATTGGCCCTGTGTGCCGTCCCAGTCGAGGGAACGGCGGCAGGAGCGGGGGTGGGGAGGGAGGCCATGTGCAGGGAGCAGAAACAGTGGAGTGAGATCAAGGCAAAGCCGAGGCCAGTGCCCTCGAAAGGACCTCCTTCAACAGAAGCCGCTGGGAACCTCCGAGCAGAGAAATGACAAGAGCTGGGCCTCCAGACTCATTCGGGCAGCAGCCCCTAAGACAAAGTCGCAATACTATCAATGCAACTGGATAAAGGTGGAAGGTGAAGACAAGGGCCTATCAGTCCAGCTGGAAAAGGGCACAGAGACAGATGCAGCTAGAAAAGGGAAACTATCAAATATACAAATATATACACAATATATAATATTATATGCAAATATATATACATATGTCAAATTTTAAAATGTGAAGAAAAAAGAACGTGAAAACCAAACAACGCGAGATTTAAAAACTCAATAAATAGATGGGTTGGATTAAACACCCACATTCACACAAGAAAAAGAAACCCTAAAATGAACAGCTACTAAACAAATTAAAATGGGACTCAAAGTCCTCTTCAGAAAAGAAGAAAAAAGAAACACAAGAAAACCGGAATGTCTTACAGGTGAGCTCTGCCGAACGCCCAAGGAACAGACAGCCCCAGTCTGCCCGGAGAAGAGAACAGGAAACCGCCCAGCTCGCTGCCTGAGTCCATCCGACCTTGAGACCAACATGCACTAAGCACTGTGTTCGCAGGACAAGAGTGACAACACCATGAGAGCAGAACCCACAGATGTTGGCCACAGACGTGATGGAATGGGCAGGGTAAGGCATCGCCAGAAGTAAGGGGCACCAGGGAAACAAGCCTGGTAAGGAAGAGGAGTTCAGTTTGAATCAGAAGAACCAGACACAGATACACATAAAGCAGGTGCAGAAGAGAAATAAAGGACAGATTTGAGAATTATTCAGACAGAAGGGCCCAGACAATACTATCGAAGGGCCAGAGACACAGGAAAGTGATCTGAAGGGGAAACTTGGCGAATGCAGAGGAATCAGGAAGAAGGAAGAACAGAAAGCATTAAAGGGGCGAGGAGAAACCAAGCCAGGGCCAGCGGAGAAGTCCTTTCATCCGGCTAACTCCTGCTCACCCTTCAGAACTGTCCAGGGTTCCAGAGACACATTTTTCAGGAGGCCTTCTCAGATTCTCCAGCACTGCCAGCCCCGGTCAGGTTCCCATTTTAAGCTCTTAGAATAGCCTACACTTTAATTACTCTCACATATTTAATTACAGAATCATTCTTCCATATATGCCTCCCTCACTAGCCTAAGCTCCAGCCTATTACTTTGCACGGTGTGTCAGAACACAGTATTTGTTCAATGAAATGGATAGATGAATGAAAGGCTACCAAAGGCATTTCGAAAGGCAACAGAAAGCTGCTGGTGAAGTCCCGATAACAAGGGGTTAGGAGGTGAATAGACGGCCAGGAAGTAAAGGCAGGAAAAGTAGACTCCTCTCAACAATCTCCAGGGATGGGATTATGAATAACTGAATTTTAATTTTACTTCAATTTTGCTCTATTTTACAATTATTCTTTAATGAACAGGTATTACTCCTATAAGGACAAATTTTTTAACGTTCATACAATGTGAAAAGGAAACGCAGTAACAAGTACTGGACTCAAGGGAAGGTTTTTGTAAATTGAGGGGTCTTTTAAAAAAATTTTCGATTACAACTGACATTCAGTATTACATCCGTTTCAGGTGTAGCATCCTGGTTGGACATTTATATAACTTACAAGGTGATCCCCAGATAATTCTAGGATCCACCTGACAACATAGTTATTGACTGTACTTTACATCCTGTGACTCTTTTGTAATTGCTGATTTGTATTCTTAATGGTAAATTATGGGAATCATAAGCACAATCTTACTTTTAAAACCCCCACGACAAAAGAGAGGACAGCTCATACTCCATGAAGTGGGAAAGAAGAGACAAATGAAACAAGGTGCTAATAAAAAGAACTTAGAAAATATATTTTTCCACTAAGATGGAAGGAACGACGCAGCTGAGAGAAGGAACCCAGTTCTGGAAGGAGCTTCCCATGGCCGCCTCAAACTTTTCAGTAAAGGGTTTGGATGAGTGAAGGAAAAAGGACCAGTTTGAAACGAGCTCTCTGGAGAAGGGGGTGGTGTGTGTGTGTGTGTGTGTGAAAACCAGGCGCAGAATATTGTTCTATGACAGGAGTCTTCCAAATTTCCATCAGCCTTTTGGAAGCTCAACCTATTTCCAGCTCCGCACCGCAGGTATTTTAGCTTTCCGTTTAAAAATGGAAATCAGGTCCACCAACTTTTTATTCCAACCACTGAGCACAGCGATAAGCATTAAGTTACATTCTACTCGAACTCGGAATCGAACAAGCAAACACAAGAAAAGAGCTGCTCCCAACTCGAGCCCCAAAGGGCGATCACTTCGAGTCTTCTCGACGGAGAAGTGCGGCTCAGCGTAAAGGGGTTTGCGGAAAGGGGCTCGTCGGTGCCTCGAACTCCCCTACGTCCCGCTCGAACAGTGGAGGCCCTGGGTTCAAACCCAGCTCGCGGGGACAAGTGAACCCATCTCTGTCCGTCTCGGGTTCGTGCCTGGAACACGGGGCGGCCGTGACCAGGGTCGCCGCGGGCTCACGGACACGGGCCGGTGAGCGCGCCGAGGCCGCCTGAGCGCCCACGACGCCGGCTCGCCGCGCGGAGGAGAAAAGCGGCGGCGCGTCCACCCGACCCGCGGCCCTTCCTCGCTCTGCGGGCCGCTGCCCTCCCCGCGCCCGCCCTGCCCCTCGGTCCGGGGAGCAGCGGGCCCGCGATCGCCGCCCGTTCGCAGACGCGGGCGTGCGGGGCCGCCCCCGACGCGGCCGCGGGGCAGCGCGGACAACAGGTGACCGGCGGCGGGCCCTTGGCGCGGACGAGCCGGGGAGGCCCAACGCCGGCGCCGAGGCCGGGCGGACGGCGCCCCTCTCCCCGCAGCGCGCGGCCCCGCAGCTCCGGCCGCCGGCGGCGGGCGGGCGCCTTCCCATGTAAGGACCCGAGCGGCGTCGTGGGGCGGCCCCCGTCCGCGCCGCCTCCCCGACCTCGGCCCGAGCGCGGGGTGGGAACAAAAGAGGCGCCGGGCGGCGGGGCGGCCGCCAGGCCCGACGTGGGCGCCCGGGGGCCGGGCCCGGGCGGGTGCGGGAGCGCGAGGCCCAGTGGGCCGCGGCTGAGGCGGCCGGGACGTGGGACCCCGCGGCGCCGCCGGCCCCTCCCGCGCGCACACCCAGGAGCCAACTCACCCAGACCCCGGGGAACGCATCTCCAGCCGCGGCGCGGGGCGGGTGGGCGCGGCGGCCGGCTCGGCCTGGCCTCGGCGTGCGGCGGCCCGGCCCGGGGCCCTCGGCGGCCGTGCGGTCGTCGTCTCGCGCGGACCGACGCGCGGACTCCGCGGCCTCGCTGCCCCTCCTCCCTCCCTGCGCCCGCGAGCGCCAGCAGGCGGATTCCAATCTCGGCGGCCGCCGCCGCCACTCGCAGGGGGAGGGGACGGCGCGGGCGGGGGGAGGGGCGCCTCCGCGAGACTCGGCGCTGCGCGCGCGCACTGGCAGCGCCCCCGCCCCCCCGCCACGCCCCGGACGCGAAAGGAGCCGAGCGCGCGGCGGAAGCGCCCGAAGGACCCGCGGGGCCTGGCGCCCCGGTGCCGGGGAGGCGCGCTCTCGGCCGGCACGGGGGCGCCGGCGGCTGTCGGGGCGTCGGGAGGGGGACCTGCTCCACGAGGCCCCGGGCCCCGCCGCCCTGCAGCCCCCGCCGCCGTGGCGGGGCCCGGGCCCCCGGACGGCCGTTTCCGGCGGGTCCGCGCGGACAGCTCCGGGCTGAGGCTCCACGTGAGCGCCGGCCGGTCGCGGGGCCGGAGCCGCCCGCTCCGGTGCACACGCCGCGCCGTGGCCGGGACCAGGGTGGCACGCGCGGCCGCGGCCCTGGGCTCCCCGCCGGCCGCCAGGCGCAGGGAGCGAGGGGCCCGGCCCGCGCGCCGACTCCACCGGCGAGGAGCAGCGGCGGGGACCGCGGGTCTGCGCTCCGGCCACAGCGCGGCCCCCCGCGCCGGGGGCCTCGGGGTCTCCGTACCCCGCTCGGAAGGTGCAGACCGTGGTCGCTGCCCCTGCTCCCCGAGTCCCTGCATTCTCTGCGGGAAGTGATGTTCCAAGTGCCCAGTGCCCTGTGCGTGGAGACACAGTGGAGGCCTCTTTAACGCCAGATGTGATCTTAATCTCTGGTCAGTTCAACACATGTATCGTTCAATTAAGTCTCTTTACAGAAGATACTTTTTAAAATAAGGTCCCTTTGTAAAATCGCTGTTTAAAGGGAGGGTAAAAAGAAAGAGGGAATGAAGTGTGCCCAGCACTAATCTTTGTTTTTATACACATTCTTCCGAAAAAGATACTTAGATTCCAGAATAGGCCATTGTAGTCTAGTTTAAATATCTGAGTTACGTGCTTGTTTACAGACTTTTTTGTCCATCTTTTATTCTGCTCCTCTTTTCTCCTTTTAGCCCTTAATACCTCAGTGATTACAAATTTGTTTCAATTCTATTTACTATCTATTCCCCCCCGGAGCTTGAGAGTCTCGGTTTCCAGCATCGTGCTTTGTAGGAAGAACTAGGATGCAGTGAATTTCCTTACAGCAGCTAACACTCGTCACTTTTTCGTTGTCTACATGTCACACCACTTTAATTTTAGGAAAAGGCTGGACCTTTTGCTCCAGGAGATTCAGCCTGATTGACCGAAGAACTCATTGATCGATGACGAGTAATGCGCCCTGAGAGATTAAACCACGTCAAGTGTGTCAATATACCCTCTAAAGCCTAATTCCGTTTTCCACAATATGAATCAGTCTATCAAATAGACAAGAATCTCAGGTCGGAACTTTAGTACATCGGGTTTCTGAATGTTCCGGTCGGGATTGCCTGGGCGGTTGGGTGCCACGGGAAATGGGAACAGAATTGAGGCGTCAAATTATAAGGGATATCTTCGCTACTCAAGGAGCTCTTTTCAAGTCTTTGGGAATTTTACTCGACATCCCTTTGCTCTCCTTAAATGAGGCCTACCCAAGTGCCCGAGCTTAAACCCTTAGCATTACCACAGTGGGCATCCCACCTGAGCAGGGCTTGGTGCTCTCTCTGGCTACGGGCATGTGTGTGCATGCCAGCCTGTCTCTCCGGTTTGCCTGCCTGCTAAATGAGCAGAGCAGCCAGGAAGACCAAGAAGACCTCTGGGCACAGATGATCTGGCCCCAAACTCAAAGACAACAAACACCCCACGGTCCAAGTGTAATGTTATCTCATGGGATAGGGTTGTTTTGTGTGTGTGTTTAAGTAGATTAACAGAGTGGGCTGAAATGTGCCTTCTTTCTCTGCTCAGTCAGGTTGAGGTATCGGTCCCAAGAGCATGCCCAAGTCCTATAGCATTAGTTTGCAATGGAAAGTTACCCTTCTCACACAGTTCTGAGATCTTCAAGGACACCTTCACTGATCACCTGTCTTAAATTAGCACCCCAACACAGCCTACTTTGTTTTCTTTATACCACTTTTTACTCTATGAAATTACCTTATTCATTTAATTATCTGTTTATTGTCTGATCTGAGTTTCTCTATTCTGAATCTCTCCATTCTAATTTCCACTAAAATATAAACTCCATGAGAGCAAAGACCTTACCAGTCTTGTTTTCAACTGTTTCCTCAAAGCCTAGGTCCTGGCATACAGCAAGTGCTCCATACTTGTTAAATAAGTGAGAGATAAGGACAGAATTTCCTCTAAGCATTTCTGCACCTTGTCATCAAGGCCCAGTTTTAGAGGGTGGTATGATCTATGTTGGAAAGGGTGAGGCTGGGTCAGGAGAGCTATGGATTCTACATTCTTCAGTGAAACGGAGACTTCTGCTCTCAGGAAAAGCAGTAGTGCAATAGATTAAACCCAGTTCATCCATCCAAAGTCATTTTCCTGTTGTAAAGACTTTATGAGGCAAAGGCAGCACTAAGTCTTTGTGGGAATGGAGATAAGTTAGAGCCCAGTGAAGGGATGCCCTTGCCCGGGTGACGCTTGAGATTGGTTTCACACCTAGGACAAAAGTACATGACGAGCAGAGGAAATGGGTACATTTTCAGCATGGACACAAGCACATCATCGTATTGGTTAACAATACCATTGTGGCTTAGAAGGACCAAGCCAAAACAGAAGTTGTGTTCCAGAAAAAGATTATATATAAATAGAATTCAGTGCAGAAAATAAAGAAAAGTTTAAACATCTAAATTTGTTCTTTTCTTTATAATGGTGTATTTTACTTTCCTTTTATTTTCACTTCTAAATAACTTCTTTTCCCATTTACATTTTCATTTCTCTTTGCTTCAAAGCACTTTTTACTTTGATTAAAAAGACAGTTTACTGAGGCCTGGCCAGTTTGGCTCCAGGGTCAGGGCGTCAGCCCGCAAACCAATGAGTTGCGGGTTCAATTCCGGTCAAGGGCACATACCTCTCTGGCAGCTCATACTGGGCCCTGGTCGGGGTCGTGCGGGAGGCAACCAATCAATGTGTCCCTCTCACGTCGATGGTTCTCCCTCTTCCTCTGCTTCGCTCCCTCCCACTCTATCTGAAGATAAGTGGAAAAATATCCTCGGGTGAGGATTTAAAAGAAAGACAGTTTACTGAGGCTCTTGCTGCAAAGTAGCCACCACTTGATCCTCCCGTGTCCACGGTCTCTATAGTCCTCTACTTACTCTCAGTAAACCCTTTACCACGAAACCCAATCCTCTCCTAGCCCTGTGGCAGCAAGAGTTCTCAGCTCCAGGCCCAGGGCCCAGGCGCCTGCTGCCTCTGCTCCTGACTGGGGGAGCCCTCACCCTTTCTAGGATCTGCCTTGCAGCCTTTACCTATGCTTTAAGTCCTGGCCTGTCCACCTGCGTGGGACTTGGTTTTCTCTGCCCTCTGGAGTCTGTCCTGTCCTGCTAACACAGACTGCTGTGGACTAACAGGTGGCCACCCTACTCGTCTGCAGCTCTGCTCTGTCTTCTCTGCATCCATATCCTCTGGGCTAAGGGCGTCCTGCCCGTCACCTGATGCGTGCTGCCCTCTGGGACGACCACCTGTGGTTTGCTCCCTGCGCTGGTGCTGTCAGGTGCTGCCTGGAGGGCTGGGGTTCCCCCCACCGACAGCTGGAGCGAGGCCCCCCCCCCCCGCTCCCCCTCAGCTCCATCCTGAACAGGGCACCACCCTCACCCCGGCCTTTCGTCTCAGAGCAGAGGCTTTATGGCCTATTACACTTCGGTTATTTTTTAACCAAATAAAAAGTGAAAGTATAATAGGTGTGTGTGTGTGAGTATTTTTATTCATATACATTACATGTATATAACTCATATGTGATTCTGCTTTCTACCTCAGAACATTGACTCAACTCATGAATTCCTTTGGGCCTCGTTGTCCAGGAATTCCAGCCTCTAGACCTGCGTGTGATGACCTAGTGCAGGAAGACGAGGCGTCGTGATAAAGATGTGAGACCTGGAAAGGTGCAGTCCTGACTCCGGAGCGCCGAGTCCTGAACAGCTCGCTGTGCCAACCCCACGATCAGACGCGTTCCCAGGTGTGGCGTGGCGACCCCGCGATCAGATGCGTTTCCAGTGTGGCGTGCCGACCCCGCGATCAGACACGTTCCCAGGTGTGGCGTGGCGACCCCGCGATCAGACGCATTCCCAGGTGTGGCGCGGTGCCACCAGTGTGACCAGGCGTGCTCGTTTACCTGAAACGAGCACTCGCTGGAGGTGCCTGTCGCTGTGCTGGACACAAAGTTCCAGGGGACAGGAACTGCCTTGTTCTCACTGAATTGCACTCCCAGGATCTGGGGTGCTGCCCAGCACCCCAGCAGATAGCCAGTGTATACTCACTGAGCGAAGGGTTGAATATGCAAGGTGATACAGAGGGTTCTTGTCCTTTGGAAGCTTGAACTCTAGTAAAAATAAGACATACAACTTCCTCAGGAAGCCCTTTATGGCAAAGGAGGTATCGCCCTTGAGATACTGATGCTTCACTGTGTTCTCTGGTGATAATCATTTTTTTCACTCATTTTTTTTTTCTTTTACCAACCAAGGCAGGGTTGTTTTGCTTGGTTTACTTTTTTTTTCCCTTCGTGTTTTTGAGGATTAATGATAAAACACATTGACCGGATGAGAGTCTAACAAATGCTGTACATGATAACACTGAACCATCATTGACTTTAAATTCTAACAACTTGTCTTCAACAAACAATGATGGAGCTCTGGGGTCCCACGTGCCTGGGAACCACACCCGCAGTGCCTTCACGGGGAACATCGTGCATTTAACCAGTTAACCAAACCTGTGTCAGCGTTGCAGATTGGTTAACATTCAGTTTGCTGCCCACCTTAAAACTTGCCTTCCTGCCCTGGCCATTTTGGCTCAGTGGTTAGAGCGTCGGCCTGCGGTCCGGAGAGACCCGGGTTCGGTTCCCGCTAAGGGCACGTACTTCGGTTGCAGTTTGTCCCCGGCCCTGGTTGGTCGTGCGGGTGGCAGCCACTCGATGTGTCCCTTCACGTCGATGTTTCTCTCGCTCTCTCTCCCTCCCACTCTATCTGTACAAAAAATGGAAAAATATCCTCGGGTGAGGATTAAAAACAAAACAAAACTTGCCTTCCTCCCTGCGTGCCTGCCTCATTAGCTATCCTCCTCATCGGTCATTTCCTCTCAAGTGATCTTGCTTGATTTTCCCGTATTTCTCTTAATGAGACATTGCTCTTATCAAAATCTGGGCACTGCCGGTGTATGGCCGCACTTTGTCAGACTGCAGCAGGGAGCACACGCGTTCCCCTTTTCATGCCCTTCTCCTGCAGGGCCCCAGGACCGCCTCTTGCAGAAAGTCTTCCAGGACTGCGCCATCTAAACTCGGGCTTCTCTCTCCTCAGTTTGTACCATTGGCCTTTTCTGCATAGTTCACCTGCTCTTTAGTCATTATCCCAAATAACAGTTCATAGCTTTATTCACTTACCTGTGAATAGGGTTTTCCCAGCCTCCTAGCCTGAGAAAGGACAGTTTAAGGGATGTCAGAATACGCCAGCTCTCCAAATAGTAGCCCCAGAGGGAGCCTGCCATTGTAATGATAGAAGTCCTCGCCCCTGCCCAACCACTTGTTCCCCAAGTCCAAGTGAGGTGGAGGGTGGTCACAGGCCACACATCCGTTGTGCTGCTCGCTCCCTCAAGGTTACGGGGGTGCTCTCCTGTCCTCTTTTCTCCCCTCCCCTGGCTGTCACCACAGTGGCTGCAGTCACTACACTGAGCACCCGGAGGGCTCCCTTGGCCGACTCCAGGGGACGCCACTCACGCCCAGCCGTGTGCGAAAGGGGCTCCCCCGAACTGAGCTGTGCAAACCCGCTCCTGGCCCTACTGGACCCCGCAGAAGCGCCACTCCAGGTGCAGGCAGGGAGCGCGGCCCCGGCTTGCTGAAAGCACCCGCTCTTATTGCTGAACGTTATACATGTTATATGTGTGTAACATTATAGATTACATTACATTGTGTTGCATGACATATACTTCTCGGGGCATTGGGGGGAAATAAAAGTAGCAAGATGCATATTTGTCAGAATTAAGTCAATTAGAATCCCATGTGTGGACATGCTTAGTAACAAACGTTATTGGTATACCTGCGATGACTACATTGTCCTGACCAACTTTTAAATACATGTAACCGTATTTCATCGAAACTAAGAGATGACCGATGGTAAGAAACGTCGTTCTTCTATGTACAACTAGAAAAGGGAAACACAGCCAGCGGCACCGGGGCACGTGGGCAGCTGTAAGGCACCCTAATTTCAGGGATGACGGAATGTCCAAAAACGTGCATCTGGGAAATGGTGAACTGTGGTGTGTTTTAATGCACCTAAAAGGCAGAACAGTGTCATACAGGCAATAGCTTGACATGTTGAGTTTCTAGGTTTTCAACATATAATCTTGCTTGTGAGTTGCAATCCTTGAGTAGCCGCACTGCGAATGTTAACCACAGAAGCAGAGACTGGGCAGTTTTACTGCATATAAACACGTAAAACAAACAAAAGTGACGAAGTTATGATTCAGTCCCGTAAAGTTCAGAAGAAATCCTAGCCCCTAGTCCCGTGCTTGGATCACACTACAAATAAAAATGAACTCTGACGGCTGCTTCTACCGAAAACGTGTGGTGACAAGGAGAATGGAGTCTGGGATGTCCCACGCGCTTCTGTCTGTGGAAGAGCGAGACCAACAATCAGAAAATCTCCACCGAGCCGTGGAGGGACTCTGCGCCTGTCCCGGAAGCCGGACAATAGCGCTCATTGCTTACGGGCCATCAGGAAAAGCCGGCTGTGGGTCCTTTCTGGTACAATTGATTGCTTCCGCTGCATATAAAATTGAAAGAATTGGGTGCTTTAGTGCGGAAAAAGGATATCCTGCTACACGGCTCTATTTCCTCACCAAGGCTATTATTGCGCCTTTCGCCATTAATTCACATGCATTGGATTATCCTGTGATGAAAGACCGAGGCTTTTCATTTTCATAGTCTCTTATCTCCTCTTCAGTTGGACCTCTCTGGAGATACCTGCTCTTCTCCCAAGACTGGTTAATTGCTAGGATGTCAGAGGAGCTAATGACCGGCTTCCTTTCCAAAGGCTAATTGTGAGCTCATCTCTATGCTTTTCTGTGGAGTGGCCTTTCTCATCGCTGGGGAATATTCTGAGTTCTGTCATAATTTGAAATGACAGATGTGGCATTTCCAGTGGCCACTTTCCATCCCTACCCACCATACACCTTGAGACCATCAGGTGGCTCTTATAAATCCTCTGTAGAGACCTTCATCACCCAACACATTAGCCAGTTGCTATGTGTGGCTATGTACATTTTAAACTAGTTACAACTGAGTAACATTAAATAAAAGTCAGTTTCTCAGTCTAAGTGCATTAAGTGCACAATAGCCACACGAGGTCAGTGGCAACCATATGGGAGGAGTGAACATATAGAACATGTCCATTTTCACCAACATTTCTACTGGACACTGTTGGTGTAGATTGTGACCTGCTCAACTCAGATCTCCTAAATTTGAGCGCATCTCCTGAATTGGTATTTCCGTTCTCACCATTCAAAACAAATGGCGGGCCCGGTTGATGTGGCTCAGTGGTTGAGCGTCGACCCTGCACCAAGAGGTCACCGGTTCGATTCCCAGTCAGGGCACATGCCCAGGATGTGGGCCCGATCCCCAGGTGGGCAAGCAGGAGGCAGCCAATCAATGTTCTCTCTCATCGATGTTTCTCTCTCTCTCCCCCCCTCCCTTCCTCTCTCTCTCTAAACAATAAAGAAAACAATTTTTTTTTTTTTTAATAAACATATGGCAGAAGACTGGGCTCTCAGGGATCATATCTACAGTGTGTTACTGGAGCAGTTTCTCTGAGCGTGTCGCGTATCAGAACGGGGGGTTGCCGTTCAACAAGTATCAAGTTACAGTCATGTATGTGTTCTTACCACACACAATAAAACTCTAAGTGGTAGAAAATTGGCCAAAATTCTAAGAGTGATTATCTCCAGGAACCACAATTACTTTTTTTCTTCTTCCATTTATATGTGTTTTTCGGATTTTATTCAATAAGCACATATTCCTTTCTTAATTAATAAAAATTACATTTAAGAGCCTTAAACCCATTCTTTTTTTTTTTTTTTTTTTTTTATCACCGATTTCAAACAAAGGTGCTTTTATCCAGCCCCTGTCTCTAAGGGGAAAGTAGTCATTTGAGCAAGTGTTTCTGTACAAATTACTCTCAGCCAACACCGTGCAGCTGAGATGTCTGTCGCCCCTTCTGTCCCAGCCTGCAAAGCAGCGGAGAGCATGCATCCGGGTGCCCAGGGCCTGTTAAACAGCAGCACAGAACGTCCTTCTGGGAGAGATGACTCACCAGGCGCATGGACATTGTACCAGGGTCCACACGTGTCCAGGCTGCGGTCGGGAGTCTGAGAACCAAGGCCCGGCAGGTTTGCGAGGTTCGCGGAGCCGAAGAGGGTTCTAGCTGTACCCCGAGAAGAGAATCGTACAGAGAAGCCCCGTTTTCTGAAAGCTCAGGCATGACCACACAGGTTTAATGAGGAGACGAGCTGTTGAAAGCGAGTTACGAACTGTATAAAGCAGGCTCCGTGGACACTCCCAGAGGACGCCCCACGAGCCCTCACTCCCCAGGGCCAGATTCGGCAGATGGGGCGGCTGAGGCAGGGCGCTGCACGCCAGCCGCAGGAGTGGCCCGAGGTCCCATTCCAGAACTTTCCAGGCCGAAGGAGATGGCCAGAGAGCTCATGGAAAGCTCCTGTTTTTCTTTCCTCTCATTCCTGAAACCTGAAGCCAACCCACTGTTTTCTTGACTCTCGCACCCGCCTGGTGGAGACGCTTCTGAAACAGGCTGAGCACCACAATGTGGGAAGAACTTTGGAGTCAGAATTCTGCCTGAACCTCCTAATGCTTCACCTTGGCCAGAGCCTGTCAACATCTCTGACTCGAGTTCCTTCGTCTCTAAAATGGGGATAAATAATATCAACCCAATGAGACAAATATGAAAATTAACTGAAAATATATGGAAAACAGTTTGCATAGAGTCAATGAGATTAATTTCAGTTACCTCTCTTTCCAGAATGATTGATCCATTAGTGATTATGTTGAAAGGGAAAGAAAACAAACCGTAAAACTTTATTTTTTAAGTATTAATCTTTTTATTCAATAAAGTAAAGCTGCAAACAAATATGTCACTTTTCCCAAAAGTTCATTGCTTTAAAGTGCTGTCTTGCCCAGCCGGTGTGGCTCAGTGGCTGAGTGTCAAACTGCACCAAGAGGTTGCCAGTTCGATTCCTGGTTGTGGGCCCAATCCCCAGTGGGGGGGCATGCAGGAGGCGGCCAGTCGATGTTCTCTCTAATCGATGTTTCTATCTCTGTCTCCCTCTTCTCTTCCTCTCCCTCTAAAATCAATAAAGGAAAAAAAAATTTTTTAATAAAAAATAAAGTGCTGTCTTATCTCTGTCATAAGAATCATCTATTTGCCTTGGCTGGTTTGGCTCAGCGGTTAAAGCATCGGCTCACAGACCAGAGAGTCCTGGGTTCGGTTCCCACTAAGGGCACGTACCTTGGTTACAGTTTGTGCCAGGCCCCAGTTGGGGTCGTGTGTGTGGTGACCACTCGATGTGTCTCTCTCACTTGGATGTTTCTCTCTCTCTCTCTTCCTCTCACTCTATCTGAAGATAAATGCAAAAATGTCCTCAGGTGAGGATAAAATAATAATAATTTTTTTAAAAAAGAATCGTCTATTTTGCATTTGAAGGTCTTTCAGCGAAATCTGAGCACTCTGGTCAGGGGAAGGAGCAAAGGTGTACATGTGGGCAAATCGTTAGCAATAGGATTGGAAAGAAGATGCCCAGACTCACTAGGTGCAGGTCCGAGTGGGTTAATCCAGAGACACAGCTGTGGAACGGGGTTTTTCACGTTTTTCTGGGGGTGGATCCTGGGGTAATTTTAAGACCTGGGCCCTGGCCGGTTTGGCTCAGCGGTTAGAGCATCACCTGAGGTCCAGAGAGACCCGGGTTCGGTTCCCGCTAAGGGCACGTACCTCGGTTGCAGTTTGTCCCTGGCCCCAGTTGGGGTTGTGCAGGAGGCAGCCACTCGATGTGTCCCTCTCACATCGATGTCTGTCTGTCTGTCTGTCTGTCTCTCTCTCTCTCTTCCTCTCTCCCTCCCACTCTATCTGAACAAAAAAGGAAAAATGTCCTCAGGTGAAGATAAAAAAAAAAAAAAAAGACTTGGTGGCACATTTTTAGCTCATTTTGTCTTTCCCAGTGAATCTAGAGGCTTCTTATCACAAGCAGAGTGTTTTGCTGGTGGAAAAGCTGAATGAGATTTGCTTGTAGATCTGAACATAAAGTTCGGAAAAAGAAGTCTTATCCACAGACCGCGCCTCTGTTTTCAGAGGTATGTTAGGAACACTTTTAATGCAAGTCACCCAGTGTCCGTCTGCTTCCACCACCTTGATCTTCACTGAACGACGGTTTCATTTCTTCACTGTTGACACCGAAAGTGTTTCCCATTCATTGTGACACTTCGTGACATTCATGCTTTGGTGTTCGAACATATGCCCTTAAGAGATTTCTCATTTGGATTCTGTTGACTTTTCCTTCTGCGCTACTTAGCAGATTTATCCATTTCTTTTGTTCATCATCCAGTACTTCCTGTTGGACCTCATTTTGGGTTTTTTGTTTGTTTGTTTTTAAATTCTTTTTTATTTGCTGATTTTAGAGAGAGAGGAAGAGAAAGGGAGAGAGAGATGGAAACATCGATGAGAGAGTATGACTGGCCGCCTCCTGCATGCCCCTCCTGGGGATCGGGCCCACAACCTGGGCATGTGCCCTGACTGGGAATCGAACCAGCCACCTGTTGGTGCAGGGTCGATGCTCAGCCACTGAGCCACACCAGCCAGGCTCATTTTGTTTTTTAAGTTCTTCCGTGTGTTCCTCCTTCAGCTCCACGTCAACACCTGCTGGCTGCAGACATCCCGCTACCACCAGTCCTCCCTGCAGACCGTCTGCCTTCTCCTCGGCTCTCGGCCGTGCCAACCTCAGGCCGGCTGGCGCCCGGCGCTCGGGTTTCCTGTGCCCGAGACAGAGAGCCGTGCGCCCTTGCACCCTCTCCTCGGTGACCACATGACTTGTCCCGCCGCCAGGCCCCTGCCTCTGCCGCCGCAGGAGACGGACGCGGCGCTTGCTCCCGCGCCCGCGCGGTGACTGTCCTGCGCTCAGCCGCCCTGTCTTCCGGCCCATCCTCCTGGCAGAGGCGTCTGCTGGTTCTAACGCGAGCTTGAGCCCGGCTCTGCGTCATGCGCACGTGGACCTCCTTTCAGGCACAGTTGGCGCTGGTTTCAGTGTCGGCGCCACCATGACTCGGTTTCCCTGCTGTTGGAGCCGCGCGGCCTTCTCCGGCCTTGATGGGCCTGCACTGGGACCTCGATGGACTCCACTCCCGCACCTGGTTCTCTCTCTTCCGTGTCGCCCGCAGCGAGAACCTTCCCCATCCAGCGACAGGTTCCAGTCCCTCCCTCTCCTCGGCCAAGAGCAGCGCCTGTTGATCTCCTGTCCTGCTCGGGTTCCTCCTCTCCCCTGAACCTCTCGACTCGTGTTCCGTGCATTTTCCCGCCTGAGTCTCCACAGGTGCAAACCCAGCCTGGCCCTCAGGTTGCTTACTGCCTGCGTCGGAAATGTGCCCCTGCCCCCCGCCGCGAACGTCCCACCGGAAGAGTATGTTCAGCACTGCTTGCTTTGGTTAAGGGTCCCCTTGTCTCCTCACTACTTTGGTTAAGGGTCCCCTTGTCTCCTCACTACTTTGGTTAAGGGTCCCCTTGTCTCCTAACTACTTTGGTTAAGGGTCCCCTTGTCTCCTCACTACTTTGAATTCCTTCACACTCCTTGTGCAGGTTTAAAAGCAATATTGAAGTTCTTCCTTTTCTGGACTTCTTCATGCATTTTCTTTTTCTAAGCCTTGAACTCATTGTTCAAGTTTTGGGGTGTCATCAGTGAGACCGTGTTCCTGGTCTACGCCCCTTCGTCCATTATCTCGTGTTCAGTACCAGACAGTGCTTGTGCCCTCGGGCTCTTCTCCCGGTGTCCTTGGGGAAGGACTGTCCTTTCCTGTCAGCCACTCTGCTCCCTGGCGTCAGACTTCACCTCACATTCTTCCGTTGTTTACTTCTTTTCCTCGTGCGTCCGGTCTTGTTCTCTCTCTAAAACAGGGCTAGCATTTTTTGCAGAAGATAATTTTTAAAAAAAAATTCTCACTCAAAGATATGATTTTGTTTATTTTAAAGAGAAAGAGAAGAATGGAGAGAGAGAGAGAGAAACATAGATCAGTTGCCTCCCACACGTGCCCTGACGGGGGATCGAACCTGAAACCTAGGTATGTGCCCTGACTGGGAATCAAACCCACAACCTTGTGGTGTACAGGATGACACTTCCACTGAGCCACTGTCCGGGGTCAGAAAATCATTTTTATTGATATATTTCATTGTAACCTGCAGTTCTTTGACTTTGGTGTGAACTCCCCTTCCTCAGTGTGCAGAACGGGAGTAGTTCCGCATATCCTGTTCGGGGACTCTGACCCCCGGCCACCCCGCGGCAGCAGGTCCGCCAGTTCTTCCGTCCTCTCTTCACATTCGCTTGTCTCGTCTCGATGCCTACTGCTCTGGCAGTTTCTGTCGATGCACATTTTGCGATACTGCCGCTTCAGGCTGATGCTCACCGACGTCTGCATTTCGCGTCCGTGAAGTTCCTGGTGGTGGCCGTGGGTTGGGGCTCCACTGTGGCCAAAGCGGCTGCCGACGTCTGAGCAAACACCTCCCGCAGCTCACCTGGGCCTCGGGTCTCAGAACTTCGGTCCCCAGCCCGTTCGTTTCCTGCGGTGAGGAGGTGTGGTCGGCAAAGTCGATGCGTCTGTGCTGCAGCCCGGGGCGCGGTGGTGGGTGTCACCGCCCAGGGAAGAGGACTCGGGGGTTGAGGGGCACGGCCAGCTCCAGGAGTCCCTGACGGGGCTGACTGCAGCGTCAGCAGCTTGTTCGTGAGCGGCTTCCTTCCAGAAGTTTGCATTCTCCGTGTCCGCTGCGTGGCTGTCGGTGAGCAGCAGGCGCCGCCTTACTCGCTCCTGATCCTGATCACCACAGGGGTCAGTCTCTGTCCCCTGGTCCTCAGGCTGCTTCGTGGCTCCACCTCATCTCCCTCAGAGCCAGGCGCCGCTTCCTCCTCCTGGGTCCCTTCGTCAGCACATCTTTGGTGAAGAGAGAGGCGGCCTGTGGAGGAAGCCACCTACTTGCCCCAAGGAATGACCTAAGCCAGAGGCAAAGCCACCAACCAGGAGGTCATCACGTGGTCTGGGCTGACCTGGTCCGCTCTGCTGGAAGCACACAGGGTGTGGGACAACCTGCCGAGTCGGAGAAGTGCTGCATGGGGCGGGGGGGGGGGGGGGGGCTGAGACTCAAACCACAATGGCCACTGCTGGGCAGCTCAGGTGGCAGGGTCTTCCAGGTGGGCCCCATCTTCAGTGGCAGGGCCCGGCAGGCCTCTCTGTCCCTTCTGTCTCAGTGACTGTCCCTAACGGAAAATGCCCGTTGCCTTTGACTTTCTTGTCACACAGCCCATGTTGTCCTACAGCTTGTGATTCCATGCCACGGTTTTTACCTTTGAGGTCAAATGCGCACAGTGACAGGCATCTATTCAAACAGCATGAATGGCGCCCTGGCTGGTGTGGCTCAGCGGTTAGGGCGTCGGCCTGCGGTCCAGAGAGACCCGGGTTCGGTTCCCGCTAAGGGCAGTACCTCGGTTGCAGTTCGTCCCCAGCCCTGGTTGGGTCGTGGGGGTGGCGACCAGTTGATGTGTCTCTCTCACATCTATGTTTCTCTCTCTCTCCCTCCCACTCTGTCTGAAGATAAATGCAAAAATGTCCTCGGGAGAGGATAAAACATAAGTAAATAAGTAAATAAACAGCACGGATGGGCGCGTTTGCGCAGATGTGTGTGCCTGGGCATGTGTCCACACTGGTCCTTTTCAGCTGCCGTGTATAATGTCCACTGCTCCAGAGCTGTGATTAGTGAGAGTGGTCTCAGGGTCCCCTGCACGATGGCCTGGGAGGCTCGCCGTCACCACGGACCTGGGAACTGATCCAGTAGGGGGCACATTTGCTATGTTTGTAGTGGCTCCAGCTTGGAAGGCAGGGTGGTTGGAACTGGGAGAAATTGAAGTGACTATCTTTACACATAAACAGAATATACTGCGATGGGTAAGTTAGTGGTATGTTCAGATTTTCAAGGAATTCTAATGTCGAATACAGGGTTATTGCTGGGGAGAGGAAGTATAGTACAGAGGATGTGGGGCTTCACTGTAGGAGGCGACAGTAGAAGTTGTCTGCTAGGCTGTAGTTAGAATGAGGGTTAAAACATGACTTAAATATTTTCACTTAGACAGCAGCAATGAAGCATCGAGACTGTCTTTCCTTCTCTAGCTCATTGTAAAGAAGTTTCGCGATGGGTGTAAGAGCCCTCTTGCTGGAGTCACACTTTTTAGGTTTAAATCTGGGTTCTGCTACTAAGTTACGGTTATGTGGGCAAGTTGTGTAACTGCCTCTTAATCTATAAAAGGAGTGAGTAGTGCCTACTTCACATCATGTTCTGCAGATTATGTTACAATGTATTAAAGTCCTCACTCAGGGATTGGTCCATAGTAAGCTTTCAAATGCTGTTATTGTTTATTTTAGATGTCCTAAAATTAGAGTACTATGTTATAGGTATCATAGTGTTTATTATCCTTAAAGTAGGGAGTGTTACAAGTTAGCAGTTCTGAGCTATTTAAGTAGCTTTTGAGATCTTTCTCTTTCTCATGGCAGAGTTTTCAGCCACATCACTAACCTGGCTGTAATTACCCCTAGAGAACACTGGGTAACTGTAAATGGAAATGTTGTTTAACAGTGTTATCCTTATTCCGACTTCTCTGCTCTAGCCTTCCATCATTCAGTCACGAGGACCTCGAACTCAGAGCGTGGACATAACATAAATAGACACTGAAGGTAAAATTAAAGGTGTTTGAATACAATGTTCATAGTAGGAATGAAACATGCTCAACTATGTTATTCGATTTGTTAAAGACATTTGTGAGCACTGTCCTTGCTCAGAGAGTTAAATCCTGCTAGATACAGGCACCATGAGCTCCAGGATGCTAATACACTTTGTTCACTGATTGGTCCCCCCAACCCCACCCTCCCGGTTAGAACTGTGTCTAGAGCATAGGAGTCACTTAGTAACTATTTGAACAAAAGAAATCATTACTTAATTCATTTTAATTGTTCAGTGTACATTTCTTTGCACAAAATATGACTTAATAAGTATTTCTTGAAAGAATTAATTTCTTTTTCTTTATTGATTTAAGAGAGAGAGAGGAAGTGAGAGGGAGAGAGAGATCGAAACATCGATGAGAGAGATTGGCCACCTCCTGCACGCCCCCCACTGGGGATGGGCCCATAACCTGGGCATGTGCCCTGACCGGGAATCGAACCAGTGACCTCTTGGTGCAGGGTCGATGCTCAAGCCACTGAGTCACACTGGCCGGGCTGATGTTACTTTTAAACTAACCTTTACTTTTTAGTAGTATAATTGTCTTTGTGCTCTAAAACAATTTTTTTTTTAAAGCATGAACTTTGTTTTCTTCCTTAGCCCCTGAGTCTGAGCTGATATCTGCAGAGAAGAATTTTCCTCTCAGCCTGAGGAAAAGATGAAGCTAAATTTTCCACTTTCAGAAAAATAGCTTTCTTTTGTTGTCATCGTAAAAGAAAAAAATTCTCTCCACACTGAGTCATTTACACTGATTTTTAACAGGTGTTCAATATTGACTTCGCAGTGCTTGGAGCCTTCTGGGATGGAGGCATTTGTCAAGACTGATGGGAAATTACGATTTTACTCAAACTAATACCAATTTATATTTATTAAAATGTTAAATTATGCCCAGCCAGGGTGGCTTACTGGTTGAGCATCGACCCTGCACCAAGAGGTCGTCGGTTCAACTCCTAGTCAGGGCACATGCCCAGGTTGTGGGCCTGATCCCCAGTGGGGGGCATATAGGAGGCGGCCAGTTGATGTTCTCTCTCATCGATGTTTCTATCTCTCTCTCCCTCTCCTTTCCTCTCTCTAAAATAAATAAAGAAAAAAGAAAAAATAAATAAAATAAAATGTTAAATCATTACTTCAATAAGGATGTAGTACTTAATCATACGTATCCCAAATAATGTATAAGAAAACTAAGCATAAACAGCTATACTTTTATTATTACCATATTTATTTATTTTTTTATTTTGAGAGAGAGAAACATCTGACCAGGAATCAAACCGAAAACCTAGGTATGTGCCCTGACTGGGAATCGAACCTACAACCTTTTGGTGCATGGGATGATGCTCCAAACAACTGAGCCACCTGGCCGGGGCTTTATAATTTTTATAGTGTCCCAATAAAAATAAATTTTAAAAATTCTTAGGAATAAGAGTGCTCCTACTTAGAACATGGAAGTAATTTGTTATGTATTATTTAATTTTCCTGCGTATATTTTTCATGTAAACTTGGAAAGTCATTCCAAGGTGCTATACTTTCGTTTTGTTGTTGTTCATTTGGAGGAAACATCTCTCTTGTGCAGAAGGCTTTGGAACGGCTGCCCCAGCAGCTGAGGTCATGCAGACCTGCAGAGCGTGGTTGCTGCTGGACAATGCTTGGGGCCACCGCCAAGGTCCTGCTGCCTACCGCCGTCTCTTGCCTACAGTGTTACCGTATTCTCTGAACTGATTTCTTTTACTCTAGTTCCTGTTCTGGCTTATATTTTGCATTGTGGCCAGATTCATTTTTTTAAATAGACTTTTTTTTTTTTTTTTACATTTTATTTATTTATTTATTTATTTATTTTTTATCCTCACCCAAGGACATTTTTCCATTTTTTGTTCAGATAGAGTAGGAGGGAGAGAGAGGAAGAGAGAGAAACATCGACGTGAAAGGGACACATCAAGTGGCTGCCACCCGTATGACCCCAACTGGGGCCGGGGACAAACTGCAACAAAGGTACGTGCCCTTAGCGGGAACCGAACCCGGGTCTCTCTGGAAAGCAGGCCGATGCTCTAACTGCTGAGCCAACCGGCCAGGGCTAAATAGCCTTTTTTTAATGCAGTTTTGGATTCGCAGCAAAATGGAGCAGAACACATAGAGTCCCCCAGGACCTCTCCCCAGATCAGAGTCCTGCACCTGAGCAGAACATGGGTCACCAGCAGCGTGCGTCTGACACACCATTATCAGCCCAGTCCATGGTTTCATCAGGGTTCCTCCTGGTGTTGTGCAGAGCTCGGGAGCGTGTGATTTGACGAGTGTATACGTCTATCGTGCGGAGTAATCTCACTTCCCTGAAAACCGCCCCCATGCTGCATAGTCATGTCTCCCTCCCTCCAGCCCCTGGCAACCGCTGATCTTTTCACATCTAGTTATAATCACAGCTAGGTCGCTTCTTCACATTGGTTTCTTTCCCTTTGTAATATGTCTTTAAAGTTTCTTCATGTCTCTTCAGGGTTTAATGGCTCGTTCCTCTTTAGTGCTGACTCATAGTCTATTGTCTGGACGGACCTTTACCATTCACCTGCTGGAAGAATCTCAGCTGCTTCCGAGCGCTGGGACTCATAAATAAAGCGGCTATCACGTCTCCATGCGGGGTTCTGTGCGGACACCAGCTCTCAGTCCACCAGGCTAAGTAGCAAGGAAGGTGGCTGCTGGGTCACATGGCGAGGGTACGTCCAGCTCTGGGAGGAGACGCGCGGCCATCCTGCAGAGTCCGTGCGTTCTGCAGCCCAAGGGTGGCTGAGCACTCTGGCTGCTCCAGTCCTGGCCGGCATCTGGCGTGGTCGGGAGCGGGTCCCAGATACATGTTTGTCACCATCTTCCGCCATTTCTCTCCCGAAATGCCCCAGCCACACTCCTGTCCCTGAGCACGCAATACACCTTCATGACTATCTCCTTCTGTGCTCAGCATGGAAGGTGTTTATATTTCTTTATTTTTGTTACATTTGATCATTTTTTATTTATGATGAAAAGTAATTTAGACTTGATAAAAGCATTTCCAAACACCAGATTACTCCTTTGTGTATCACTGTTGTTAGGGCTGAATCTTGGATCGGTTTGTTGTATACAGTAGTTGGTTACAATATCTGTGTTACAGTTTATTGTATACAGTACTTGGTTACAATACCTGTGCTACAGTTTATTGTCTACAGTACTTGGTTACAATACCTGTGCTACAGTTTATTGTCTACAGTAGTTGGTTACAATACCTGTGCTACAGTTTATTGTCTACAGTACTTGGTTACAATACCTGTGCTACAGTTTATTGTCTACAGTACTTGGTTACAATACCTGTGCTACAGTTTATTGTCTACAGTACTTGGTTACAATACCTGTGCTACAGTTTATTGTCTACAGTAGTTGGTTACAATACCTGTGCTACAGTTTATTGTCTACAGTACTTGGTTACAATACCTGTGCTACAGTTTATTGTCTACAGTACTTGGTTACAATACCTGTGCTACAGTTTATTGTCTACAGTACTTGGTTACAATACCTGTGCTACAGTTTATTGTCTACAGTAGTTGGTTACAATACCTGTGCTACAGTTTATTGTCTACAGTACTTGGTTACAATACCTGTGCTACAGTTTATTGTCTACAGTAGTTGGTTACAATACCTGTGTTACAGTTTATTGTCTACAGTAGTTGGTTACAATACCTGTGCTACAGTTTATTGTCTACAGTAGTTGGTTACAATACCTGTGCTACAGTTTATTGTCTACAGTACTTGGTTACAATACCTGTGCTACAGTTTATTGTCTACAGTACTTGGTTACAATACCTGTGCTACAGTTTATTGTCTACAGTACTTGGTTACAATACCTGTGCTACAGTTTATTGTCTACAGTACTTGGTTACAATACCTGTGTTACAGTTTATTGTCTACAGTAGTTGGTTATAATACCTGTGCTACAGCTGGAGCCGTTCACAGGCTGCCGAGAGGAGGAGCCAGACTGAGCCCAGTGTTCCCGCAGAGTTGAGGTGGCTGCAGACAGGGGTTTGGGGACAAAGGGTAAAACTCTTAACAAGCCTTCCTTCACACATGGCCGGGAATTATGAGTGAGCTCTACTGCCGCGTGGGCTGGTCGCCAGTCCTTGTCCCAGCCTCGGCTCGGGCAGTTCCTTCCTCCGACCGCCTCCCTGCCCCCCCACCCCCCGGCGGAATCCGGGTCCCTCCTGAGATGTCCCGCTGCCCGGCTTCCTTCTTTCCGACCACTTTCCCGCGTCCTGTACTACCGGGCACGGAGTGCCTGATATGGTGCGGAGTGAGTTCTATCTAGTAACAGATAACTTAAAGGGCATACTTTTTCTTAGCCAAAATATTAGATTATGAAGGAAACCCCACATGTGGCAGAGGGTGCGCAGAGGTCCCGTGTTTGTGGCCCTCTGCTTGAGGTCTGCTTGGCGAAGAGCTGGAGGAACTCGGGGTGGCAGGTGAGCGTGAACGGAAGTGGTGGCTTCTCTGTCTTCCCACCAGGCTGTGCGCTCCGGCAGGAGGGCAGAGGTCGTTCCTCCTGCACCCCTGAATTCACAGCACTTGGCTGCGCCCGTGAGGCCCGCTTGGAGTGGAGGCTCCAGAATGTCTGTGAACTGAACTCAGCTCTGTCTTCTCCCAGGACCTTGGGGAGAGTATAGTGTCCACCAAGGACAGGAACTTGAAACTGTTGCACTGATGAAAATTCACATGGAGTGCCTGGTGCAGAGAATACAGTCCTAACTGTGCTTTAGAGAGAAACACTGACCTGAGAGACACACATCAATTGGTTGTGTCCCGCACAACCCTTACCCGGGCCAGGGATGGAACCTGCAACCCAGGTGCATGCCCTTGACCGGGAATCGAACCCATGACTTCGGTCCACGGACCGACGCTGTAACCGCTGAGCCAAACCAGCCAGGGCCTAACTGTGCTTTCTGAGAATGGTTTCAAGCTGTCTCACCTTGGTTTTCCAACCTGGTGGAGGGGGCAGATTTAACGAGAGGGAATCACAAACTGCCAAGCACTGTGCCTGGCACAGAGAAGGTGCATGAAGAAAGCTCCTTACTTTCCTCTCACGTCCCGTCCTGGTTGTTAACCATAGGCTGGGGGACGATTCTGGGCATCCTCATCATTCCAAGCAGCTCAGAAGGCACCTGGTGCCCAGGGCTGAGGTCCGAGCCACGGTCAGGAGCTTTTCCTGCGACACCCTGGTTCTGGTTCTTCCTCCTAACCTTCCCCCTGAAACGACCACACCACCCACCAGCTTCCTTCCTGTCTTGGCTGATCACATTGAACCCAGGCTCATAAGAGAGGGACACTTCAGCCAGAAGGTGGGGGAAGACAACCACCTGTTAGGAGGTGTGGGTTGCAGGGACCATTTCAAGCCTCCCTCCGTAACCTGTGGTACTCCACAGCTCCAAGGCAGGTCTTCACCCTGGTCCTGGAGACAGCCCCGGACAAGCGTGGCCAGTTTCTCACACAGCATGAGCCACCGACCAGGACCCCAGCCCTGCTGTGTCCTTCCCTCTACTGGCCGGGGTTCCTCACTTTTATGCACAGGGCTCCTGTGAATGCTGAGTTGCTGGAATGTTCTAGGTTGAGAGGGGAAGTTGGATTGAATCGAGGCGTGTTCTCATGTAAGCCTTTCTGAAAATTTCCTAAAGAAATTTCGGAAGAAAGAGACCTAGAGACCCACAGTTCCAGGAGGTTGTTGGGACTCTTTCCTCTCATTCTACATACTCAGTTTTGTCATTGATTTTGTTTGAAACGTTATGTTCTTTTCCTTAAAGGGGCCCCGCACACTCTGGCCCCGGGCTGGGTCAGGTCCGTCTCCAGTTGCTGCCCGCTTGTCTCCGAGCCTCCCCTCCTGCGGGTCACAAGGCCGCACGTGAGGGCGGGAGCCGCAAGGGTCGGTGTGGCCGTGACGACCTGCAGGAGGGACCACCCTCAGTGCCAGCAGCGCCCGCCCCGCCTGGCCGGTCTCTCCAGGACCCACTGCATTCCCACAGCTTCCTCAGAAGCAGACAAAACCTCCACTAATGGACTTGCCCCTGAATCTAAAAACTATTTTGAAACAGTCTCTTTAAACCTACTTTTATGTATCAAATATACCTTGAAAAAAATTTTTTTTTCTTCATTGGTTTTAGAGAGAGAGGAAGGGAGGGAGAGAGAGATGGAAACATGGATGAGAGAGAACATGGACTGGCCGCCTCCTGCACACCCCCACTGGGGACGGGCCCACAACCTGGGCACGTGTCCTGATCGGGATCGAACCAGCGACCTCTTGGTGCAGGGTCGACGCTCAACCACGGAGCCACGCGGGATGGGCTCGAATATACTTTGAACTAGAGTTGGATAAAGGAATAACTAATTTGCACATGCAAAGGCAAGCTACAAAAATGTGCTTAATACAATGTTTTATATTTTTAATAGAATTTCTGAAAAAAGGAAAAAATGCCGTTCCCAGCTAAGCGACAATAATGGCATTCTTCTGCGTTTCCGTTCTAGCCCTGTCCGGTCCAGCGCCTCACTCGGGGTGGAAAGAAAGCGCACGGAGGCCGGCGGCCGGCGCGCACTCGGCGCCGAGAGGTCCTCGGGGTCCTGGGGCTCGCGCCCACGGCGCCGGGGTCCTCGGGCTCGCGCCCACGGCCCCGGGGTCCTCGGGCTCCCGCCCACGGCCCCGGGGTCCTCGGGCTCCCGCCCACGGCTCGCCGAGAGGTCCTCGGGCTCGCGCCCACGGCCCCGGGGTCCTCGGGCTCGCGCCCACGGCTCCGGGGTCCTCGGGGTCCTCGGGTTCGCGCCCACGGCTCCGGGGTCCTCGGGCTCCCGCCCACGGCTCCGGGGTCCTCGGGGTCCTCGGGGTCCTCGGGTTCGCGCCCACGGCTCCGGGGTCCTCGGGCTCCTGCCCACGGCTCCGGGGTCCTCGGGCTCCCGCCCACGGCTCGGGGCGCCCTTCCTCGCTGCTCCTGTGGCCGCGGCCAGGGGGACGCCGCAGCCAGTCCTGAAGGGACGTGGAAGTGCGGGAGCGCGGTGGACGGCGGCGGAGGGGACGCTGCTCCTGGGGCCAGGGGACTTCGTGTCGGGAGGCGGGTCCGTGAGGAGGTCCATGGGCCCAGAAAGGGGCGTCTTGTTTGCCCGTTCATTTGGGTTCTAGCGAAGGACACTAGGAAGCCACTTAGCACCAGGCAGGACCGCGGTGCGGTCAGACGGTGGGGGAGCCTCCAGCTGCTGCGGGTGAGCTGGGGCAGAGGCAGTGGACACGGGCCAGGGAGAAGCCGCGACACCACCCAGAGGAGAGACCTCGCGGCGGAGGGAGGCCTGGGAGGAAGAAGGTGCGGAGAGAGCACCTGGCAGCCTGCGGTGAGCTGGACATCGGAAAGCGCCCTTGTGGGAGGAGCAGGACACTCGGTGACTCCCAGGGTTCTGGTCGCTGCCTGAGTGGGCCCCCCATCACCGAGACAGAGGACAGGACACTCGGTGACTCCCGGGGTTCTGGTCGCTGCCTGAGTGGGCCCCCATCACCGAGACAGAGGACAGGACACTCGGTGACTCCCAGGGTTCTGGTCGCTGCCTGAGTGGGCCCCCCATCACCGAGACAGAGGACAGGAGAGGAGAAGCAGGTGCCAGTAGACGGGCAGGTGTGGCCAGTGGCCGCGCCAGGGATCCTGCACAGGGGGTCGGGCAGCAGGACCGTGGGATTGGTCTGGAACAACGTCTATGGTGAGAGGAACTCTGCTTGTACTCTGCGTGTCAATGGTGTGGCATGGGAAGGTGAGTGACTTTCAGGGGACTGGAAGGTCCCCACCGCCCAAATTCAGTTTTGGGCGATTGTGTTATTTAAGGGTTTTTTTTTGTTGTTGCACATGACAGAACCCAATTTATTTATTTATTTTTTATCCTCGCCCGAGGACATTTTTGTATTTATCTTCAGGTAGAGCGGGAGGGAGAGTGGGAGGAAGAGAGAGAGAGAAACATCAATGTGAGAGAGACACGTCGACTGGCTGCCACCCACACGACCCCAACTGGGGCCAGGGACAAACTGCAGCTGAGGTGCGTGGCCTTAGCGGGAACCAAACCCAGGACTCTCTGGTCCACAGGCCGACGCTCTAACTGCTGAGCCAAACCGACCAGGGCAAGAGAAGCTTTAAATAGTGAAACTGTTTTTCCTCAAAACTGCTCCAACATAACTCAGTTATTTGTCTTGCCTGGCTGATTACAAGCCACTAGAATCCGAGTTCCATGAAAAGGGTGTATTTTGTCTGTTTTATCCACTATCGTGTTGTCAGTGGCCAGAGCAGTGCCTGACACGTAGTAGGTGCTCAATGAATACTTGTTGAAAGAACAAGTAAGTGAGCAAATGAATAGATGGATTTTATCCTGTCCGTAAGCCCTCGGTGAACAGGACAGAGATGTTGGTACGAGGTGCGGAGCCCCTTGATCCGTGGCTTCACTGTCCGAGGTTTCTGGTACCGGCAGTCAACTGTGGTCTGAAAATATCCGGTGGAAAATTCCAGAGATAAACAGTTTGTAAGATTTAAATGGCACGAATTGCATGACGCAATCTCACCTGAGCCGTGAGTCACCCTCTCGCGGAGCATCTCCACTCCACAGGTTCAGTACAATAAGCTGCTTTGAGACTCCCCACCTGCCCATGGCCTGTATCACAGCAGATTGCTACGACGGCCCCATTTTATTACTGCTGTTACTTTCTCAATGTGCCTCCTTTATAAATCAAACTACCACAAGTGTGCACGTGTAGGGAAAAACACAGTGCGTACAGGGTTCGGTTTATATAAGCATCTATTGGGGGTCTTGGAACATGTCCCCCACAGATAAGGGGACCCCTGTAGTTAAACCCAATGCGGATCTATGTGGTTCATGCTTCTGGGCTATTTGTCATGTTTGTTCTTGTTGCTGGTTTCCCGGTGGGTTTTTTCCTGGGTGGAGAAGTCGGAGGTGTTACGAACACCGCTGCAGAGCGAAGGCCTTGGTCCTGACCCCACTCCGGGTGAGAATAACATTTGTATTGCGACTTTCTCCCCAAAGCTATTGTATTTGGTTCTCCACCTACCCCGGCAAGGCAGGTAAATAGGCAGGCTTAGAGAGAGCCGCCCTGTGCCACGTAGGTGGTCCTGTCCCGCCGCACCTGCTGTCTCCCCGAATGCTGTGTGCTGGGAAGAGGCCCTCTCTGGGCCTCGGCCCCCGCTCTGGGGACTGTCCAGTGATCTTTCATATTCCTCCCCAACTTCAATCCCATGACTCTGTGGGCCTCCTCCTCCTCCCTCGCAGGTTTGAAAAAACTGTCGCTTTAAAAAGTACTAAAAGAATGAGATTTTCTTTCTACTTGCAACTGCATAGCGCTTTCAAAATCCGATTCAGTTGCTCAAAATCAAATGACGAAAAAGGTCCCTTTCTTTTCAGGGACCGCCGTGACCGCCGTGGACAGACTTGGTGTTGGCGAGCACGGGGCTCGCAGAAGAGTCGTCGTCATCGTTTTAACGCGGTGAGAGGCCCCTTCTCTCACCTTCAATACTAACGAATAAACATAAACATGAAGTTGTCCGGCCGGTGTGGCTCAGTGGTTGAGCGTCGACCCTGCACCAAGAGGTCGCCGGTTTGATTCCCAGTCAGGACACATGCCCAGGTTGTGGGCCCGATCCCCAGTGGGGGGCGTGCAGGAGGCGGCCGATTGATGTTCTCTCTCATCCATGTTTCTATCTCTCCCTCTCCCTCTCCCTTCCCCTTTCTCTATAATCAATAAAGGAAAAATAAATAAATAAAGAAACAAACATGAAACATTTCATCACCAAGTAGCTAAATGACTAAACCTGGTCTTTGGTGTGTCCACCTGAAGTCGCTCTGTGTGTCCTGTCCGTGTGCCGCACGCGGGACCCGCCTCTGGGCCGCTGTGCGCTGTGTGCGCCTCTCCTCTGTCGGGCCTCGCGTTGGTCTCGAACCTGTATTTGTGGCCACGTAGGAAAGAATTGCTTTGCGTGTCTCATGAAAAAATATGACACAGAAAACTGTCTTTGCACAATCTTTTGTGGGTTTTATTTTGCTACAAAGTAGAATTCACATGGGCAAAAAGAAAAACATGCAAAGTATCTCTGTGCACACCTCTAGCACACTCTATTCCCCTCCTGAAGTCTCAGAATCAGAAAAGAACCTCCCAGCAGGAGCGCGAGGGCTGAAAGGCTGACAGAGCAGCGGGCTCCTCACACAGGCGCAGGCCACTCAGCTGCCAAAGTTCATGTTCATGACGATCAAAGAACTGTCAGCACATTTCAGAGACAGGAACTGCGGGGCCAAGGGGTGCTTCCCAGCACGAACTGGTAGAAAGCGCGTTTGCTGGGGTCGGCCATCGGAGATGTTAACCTGAAACTGATTCAACCTCAACCCTGATGCTAAACCGCATCTTTTTCCCGCTCCCTTACAGCACTTCCGCTGGTTCGTTTTGTGTTTTGGTAAATAAGAGTCCCTAGAAGCTACGCTGGCTCTCAGATGTAGGGAAACCAGGTGGACTGAGGTCCACCTCTGAGATATTTCACTTTGTGTTGTAATGGTCACGTGTGTGTGTGTGTGTGTGTGTGTGTGTGTGTGAACCCTTTTAAAGAATGATTTTGGAAGCTTAACTCCAGGGAGCGTTTTCCTTTCCGCATGACCAGTCCCTGATAATTGTTCTGTTTTGTTCTGAGTCCTTCAGAGAAAACGTGCCTCGAGTCTGTCTGTACCGCCAGCGACCTCCTTGTCCCTCCCTGTACATCTGAACTTTCCAAACCAGTGGCAGCTCCCAGTGCCGCAGCCCCTGCCCAGCCGGCAGGCACTCCCTGCAGATGGCTCTGTCCGGGCTCCAGGGCACTCCCTCACAGCTCAGCAAGGGCCCTGCGGCTCGCTGATGTCCCTCCTGCTCCCGGGGACCCCGGTGGCTTTGCCCTTGGAATGAAACACAGGCTTCCTGCGAGGGGCACGTCCAGCTCCCCCCGCTCCCCGGGGAGAAGGGGCCCATGGCAGACAGGCAGACCCCGCAAGCTCAGTTCTCAGAAGAAAGCGTGTCCTAATGCCAACAGTGTTCTCGTAAAAGATTCAAGCGTGCAGAGAAAACCCAAGCGGGACAGAAGGAGCAGCAGCAGGTGCTCAGTGAGCCCCGGCCCAGCGGCCTCCCCAGCGCCGCGTGCAGCGAGCAAACAGTACAGTGCGTCCTAAAGGGGCAGGGACTGCAGACCGTCACCAGCCTCAGAGCTAGGGCGCCGCTCTTCACGCCCAGACAGCTCAGAAGGCCTACTTAACGCCACCTGTCACACATCTTTCAAGGAAGTTTCAAGGGCCAAGTCTACTTGAAGAAATACTGAAATCATCCTCCGTCGACCTAAGGCATAATCTCCCGAGTAGGCATCGGTCCACCTTTCCCTTCGAGCAGCCAACGCAGCGGCACACGACCAGGGTGCCAGGCAGAGGGACACGGAGAAGGGTGCTGACCTGAAGTGGGGGGCCGCCACGCCCCACTTTCCCCGGAGGCTGGCAGAGGGTGAGTCCCTCGCCCCCAGAGGCTGGGCACGTTCTCAGCCCTTCTGCCACCCTGATCCAAACACGGTCTCCCTCTCCTTTCCCAGAAGCCACTAGGCCCGCAGGGGCGGGGGTGCAGGTAGACTCCATGAGTGGGCGTAGGACGGGCAGTGCCATCCACCAGCCTGGACAGTCCTGCTCACAGACCGCACAAAGCAAACAAAGGCCACACAGAACCCACGGTCGCTTTCAAATCTCTCACACACAGCAAAGCAGGATGGGAAAAGCCCAATCCCACGTTCCAGGCGCAATTCACAAAGGAGCCGAGCCTTTGGGACCCGGTGTGTCAGACTGGACGAGGCAGCTGAAGCGCCCGCCTTTGCCCGCTGTGGGCAGCGTGGGCCAGAGCCCCGGGCCTGGCAGTGCCCGTCGGCTCCCAGAACACGCTCCCCGTGGCTGGGCTCCCTCAGGACACTCAGGTCCGTTCCAGGTCTGAGGTCTGCCGCCCAGAGGTAGCTCACGACGCAGCAAGGGAACAGCACTTCCTTTTTTGGTGAGGAAAGCCCAGTGGGTCTGAGCTCCCAAGCCCTCGGCTCTGGCTCTAAAAATACCCGAGTGTTTGGCACTTGGTCTGTTTGCCAAGGAGGGCTGAGAGCCCCGCAGAGCCTCGGCGGCCCAGCCGGCTCTGCCCTGCCTGTGAGCCCGCAAGGCCTCCCTCTGGGCAAGCCCGTGCTGTTGGCGCCGAGCTCTGGGAGTCGGCCCTGGGCGCTGACGCACACTCAGTCTTGGAGTCATGGCTAGCTTGGTTAGGAACCTTCCCTTGGCTTCTAGTCTGAACTATGCGAATACACAATCTGTGTACAGAAGAAAGGACTAAAATTACACTTCAAAGAGCTCAGTGTCTCCCCGTCTTCCTGTCCTCCGAAAAGAATCGTCCGCCTTCTCGAAGCCTCCGCTGCCGGAGGCGGGAGCAGCCCCGCCGGTCCGCGCCAGGTGCCCGGCTGCCTACACGTTGATGGCGTGTGCGTGCTTCTTGCACAGGGGCTTGTCCTTCTTGGAGTAGAACGGCTGCCCCTCCAGGTTCACGTGGCAGACCTAGGACAGAGAGCACAGGCGTGACGCAGGCGTGCAGGCCACACGGCGCGCGCGGGACTCCGGTCCCCCCTTGAGGACAAGCTGCCCACGCAGTGGGGAGCAGAGGCAGCATCTCAGTCCCCCCACGACCAGTTCCTAATAACCGAAGCAGACCAGAGGGCTAAGCGATATGAGATGCAAGGCTTTCGAAGAGGAACATGGACTCAGACCCCCATTTAACTAAATGGACGGAATAGAGAAATATGCATGATGAAGACACTCTCCAAAATCAGCAAGGACCCAAGACAAGTCCCTATCAGCCTCCACGGAGATGGTCAACCTCGGGAGAAATACTGTTAGTAAACAAACACATCAGAAAAATTATCCCCTGAGGGCATAGAAAGGGAGACTAAAACCTCCATAAATACCGCTAGAGAACTATTAATGTGATAAAACAGAAAACCAGACGAAAACAAGAACTCTCCGTAGCTTGTCCCCTTCAACCGTGTGTAACTGTAGCCAAACGTGAGAAAAGTAGCGAAAGTCAGCGGCACCACAGGGCTCAGACCACCCGTGCGCCGCTGGGGCCACGCGGACACTGGGTCTGCCACAGGGACACGCGGTGCGGAGGGCGTGCCCCTGCCCGTCACCCCACTGGAGAATTTCATCTCGCAGAAACTGTTGTGCAGACAAGAAGGCGACGTGTGCTCCACCAGAAACGGAAAACCACTACTTCTCTCATACGGAGACGATGAAGTACGTTTTCAGGGTACACGCCCCAGGGGAGGGCCACCATGAGGAGGTGAACTGAATGCAGAAGTGGACGCAGGAGGTATTGTATGACAGACAGACAGAATGATCTGTCCCGTGATGGCGCCTGCGAGTCGGGTTGGAGGGTGGAGAGTCCCGGAGAGGAGGAGCCCAGGAACGCCTGTCGGGTCCTGTGTGGGGGTCAAGCAGCATGGCGGCCACTCCACGCACATGATCTCATTGAACTCTCACAAGAGCCTTATGGGACAGGTACGACTTCTCTCCATTTCACAGTTGAAAATTGGGGCACGGAGAGCCCACGTGTCTATGCCACAGACCTAGTGAGCTGCGGAGCTGGGAACCCACGTCCAGGCCACAGCTCCCCATGCGGAGCTCCTTCTCCCTGCGCCCACAGCAGGGGGCTGTGTTCCCTTGAAGTGGTTCTGGGAGAGGCAGCCCTCCACGTCTTCAGACGACCAAAACGTGGGCCGGCCTGGGTGGGCAACATGCCAATGTGTCGGAGTGAGCTGGGAAGTCGCACCGGCGGGCCTGGCCCCGGCCTCAGGGCAGTGAGGATGCCTGACGGGGAGCAGAACTGGGCCACCCCGGGCCACTGAACTGGATGAGGACGTGCAGGTGGAGTTCCCATGGGCGGGGACGCAAGAGGATGGAGAAATCTCGTGTGCAAAGCCCTGACGGCCCGTTGAGGATGGAGCACTTGGGGTCACACGGCGCTGCCAACGGGCTCTGGAGGCCAACGGCCTGAAAGCGTCTGAGAACACCCCGGGCGGGTACAGTCACGGTGAGTGGAGCCAGGCGCCTGAGGTGGCCTCGAGCTGCTGAGGACAACCTGGAGCCACGTCCAAGAAAGTGGCCTCGAGGTCCAGCTGGGGGCAGGTGCCGCGGGAGACCGAAAGGCAGCTTGCGGTGAGTTGGCAAGGAGATGCCGTCGAAGCCGGCCCGGTCTGGGACGGTGCTGGTTGCCTGGGAGGACTCGGGGATGGGTCGGGCTGGCCAGGGCGTTGGGGGCACTGAAGACCTCGGAGAGAGGCCGGGAGGACTTCATGGGGGAGGAGGCACACAGGGGCACAGCAGGGAGGCCACCTCCCGGCTCCATGGTCTACGGGCAGCCGGCCTGCTGGGAGGAGCGATGCCCATGGACAGTGCCTGCAGGGTGGGGGCAATGGGACAGGCCCCCAGGTCACAGCGTCAGCGTCCCCCTACCCACGCGGTGAGGAAGGGCTAGAAACCAACTAGCCTTGGAGGGAACCGGGGGCCAGTAAGGTAGGACCCAGAGCCTTTCCCTGGAACCCAGGTGCCGAAGGAGTAGACCCTCACCGGACCCACACCGCTCTTCCCAAGCCTTCATGGTGCGCTCGGGGCTTTCGAGATGCCGTCTTGTCCTGCCCTTTAATTGCTTGCACATGTTAGCTCTGATTCCTTGCAAGATTCTAAATTCCCTGAAGGTGGAGTTCTGGAACATTCCGGCGCTCCCAAACCGTGCTCATTTGAGTTAGCCCGAAGGACGCGCTCCCCCTATGCGACTGCTGGGGACACCGCCCTCAGCTGCCCTGCCTACGTGTGTGTCTCCGTTTCTTTCAAGTTACAGGGAAAATGGACACTCATTAAAAGTGATTTGGAAATATAAAGTGATAGAAAGAGAACCTAAAAAAGCCCTCAAATGTTCCAATCAAAAAATCGTCTCCCAAAAATGAAAGCCGTGCCCACTTCGATGCCCCCTAACAGGACGGGGGGCCACCCAGGGCGCGCTGGGCAGAAGACCGTCGATGCTCCGAAGGATGGGAGCCGCGGGCTGCTTCAGGCGGTCCTTGGGCAGCGCTGTGGGGCTCCCTCCCGACTAGGGCGCATTTGCGTCTCAGGCTTCACAGCTCCTTCCGGCTCCCCCGGGCTCACACTGTGCTGCTCTCGGCCAAGTGCCGCGGGCTCAAGGGAGGACGCCCACAGTCCCCTTTGCCATGGGTCCCTCTGCAGGCATCTCCCCAGCCTGCCCCAGGAGGAGGGGCCGCCTGTACCACTGTCTCCCTGGGCCTTCTCCAAGGCTCCGGGATTCTTCTCGAAACTGGGGAACCAGACTTTCAGGCAACATTTAGGATCAGACAAGCTGTGGCTTGAACATACGGGCCAGAGAGCCATACTCTGTGCCTCGCTGAGCTGTGGCTTTGCAGGGGACAACCCTGGGAAGGGTATTTATACAATCGTTGCCACCTTGGGAGTGGAGGCCCTGATGTATTTAAAGGACTACAAAAAAGTCCAGCCAGTGTGGCTCAGTGGTTGAGTGTCGACCCCGCACCAAGAGGTTGCCAGTTTGATTCCCGGTCATGGCACATGCCCAGGTGTGGGCCAAATCCCCAGTGGGGGACATGCAGGAGGCAGCCAATCCAAGTCTCTATCTCTCTCTCCCTCTCCTTCCTCTCTAAAATTAAAAGAAAAAAAATTTTTTTTTTTATCCTCACTCGAGGACACTTTTCCATTTTTTGTACAGATAGAGTGGGAGGGAGAGAGAGGAAGGGGGAGAGAGAGAGAAACATCGACGTGAAGGGACACATCGAGTGGCTGCCACCCGCACGACCAACCAGGGCCGGGGACAAACTGCAACCGAAGTACGTGCCCTTAGCGGGAACTGAACCCGGGTCTCTCCGGACCGCAGGCCGATGCTCTAACCGCTGAGCCAAACTGGCCAGGGCAAAAGAAAAAATTTTAAAAATAAAATAAAATAAAATAAAGGACTACAAAAAGCAGCTAGAGAATCTGTTCAAAGATCTAGACCATCGGTGTGTGGACTAAATTGCGTGTCCCCCAGATTCGTCCGTTGAAGGCCCAGCCCCCAGCGTTTCCCGCTCGCCCAGCACAGGGACACAGCAGTGTCTCCTGTGGAGACAGCCTTTGCTGATGTCGTTAAGCTGTAAGTTAAGAGGAGGTGACGCTGGAGCGAGGGGTCCTTCTGAGGACAGAAGCACAGACACACACAGGAGACGGCCACGTGAAGACAGACACACGGAGGGCAGACAGTCAGGTGACGATGGCGTCGCAGACCAGAAGCCAAGAAGCACCGAGGACTGCAGGCAGCACCAGAAGCGAGGAGACAGCCTGGCCCGGCTGACGCCTCGAATCTGGATTTCTAGCCCCCGGAACTGAGAGAACACGTCCCCGGGTGCGGCACTTTGTTCCGGCAGGGCTAGCAGGCCACTACCACCGTGAGCGCAGTGCACCCGACCCGCTGGGGGCTGGGGGGTCGCACAGAAATGAATTGTCAAACCAAAGTGTATGGTCAACTTTATGACTCGGGTTGTCCTATGTCCTAAGTCTATAAAAATTCTTCAGGTTTAGCCCTGGCCGGTTTGGCTCAGCGGTTGGAGCGTCCGCCTGCGGTCCGGAGAGGCCCAGGTTCGGTTCCCGCTAAGGGCATGTACCTCGGTTGCAGTTTGTCCCCGGCCCTGGTTGGTCGTGCGGGTGGCAGCCACTCGATGTGTCCCTTTCACATCGATGTTTCCCTCTCTCCCTCTTCCTCTCTCTCCCTCCCACTCTGTACAAAAAATGGAAAAGTGTCCTCGGATGAGGATTAAAAAAAAAAAAAAAAAAAATCTTCAGGTTTAAACTATACAGATCTTTCATATGTCACCAAAATTTACCTTGATCAGCTCTGGTAAAAACAAACAAAAATATGTAGTAGTAGCACATTAATTTTCCCAAATTAAGTTTAGTCGACGACAGACTGTCATTCCAGGCTCATCAGGGACGGCCATTTCCGAACTCTTGCGCAGACTCTGAACGGCAGTAGGCGCAGGTCGGGTGCCCTCCCCGCCCAGAGCCCTTGGAAGGCAAATGCCAACCTCTCATGGTACAAATGACCTGGCTGCTTAGCAGAAATAAACTGCACGTAGTTAATAGTTAATCTAGGGCTTATCTCCTGGCAACTAGGTATCAAGAACAAGACCATTTAGGAAAACGAAATTATATTCAGTCCTACTTTCTAAAGGTTATTATCAAAAGAAACTTTATCTCAGCTTTTCCTAGGGTTAGTCAATAAGCTCCAATCCAGTGTTCCTGGTGACAATTTAGGGGGAAACCCTTGAGTCCCTTCATCGCCTCTAAAACAGCTGTAACCACAGAGCCATCTGCCTGGCTTCAGCTCCAACCAGCATTCACCGCTCACGGCTGCCGCCGACCAGGAATGACGCCAGCGAGGCGCGTCCTGGGACCGTTGTCCTTCGTGAAATGGAGAGTAACAAAGCCATACAGCTTAATAAAGATTATTAGCAATAAAGCTTTGTTCAACGGACACATCGAGACCTCATGGTGCCTGTCATCGTTTGAAAAGGATTGGAACATGAGGACGTAGAGTGCGGGTCGCCCGGCCCGCCTGGTCCCTCCCGCCCCTTCCAGAAAGTCAGACCCCAAGGCTAGAGACATACTGCACAGATGAAGCAGGTGTCGTGCCAGGTGTGTCCCAGGGCTTCGATGAACTTGTCACCAGCCTCCACGGGGAAGTCGCAGCCGTGACACTTGGTGCTGAACAGGTTGATGTAATCTGAAACAAAAGGCAAGGTGACCCAGGCAGGCCGGGAGGGGCGTCCTGGCCACATCCACTCGGTACCAGGAAAACCAAGTCCCCGGGCCAGGGGCAGGGGGTGAAACCCAGCTGGTTACTTGTCATCTTGCAGACAAAATACTCAGTGATACGTTTTTCTTGTTTCTTCCTGACGAGAACCGCCTTTGTGCTGATTCGGGCTCAGGAAATGCTCTAGGCCTGCGGGGTCGGCAAGTACCTTCCCAGACTCTCACTGACCTGCTGCAGGGTGACCTCCTCTGTCTCTGTCACCTCTTGTAGCCCAAACAGACCAATCACACAAAAGACAAAAAACCGTATTTCTCAGCGACTGTGCTTATTTGGGGAGAATGAGAGCCCTTCACAGTTTTAATAGTTACAGAATGTTCTCTGCTTGGTCACTCTTCTGTTATTGGGCACTTGCTTTAATAACACATTTTCACTACTGGAAACAATAACTGAGCTACTTTGTTGCGACATGTACTCAGCGCCCGGCCCCACCCCCGGGCCAAGGAGATAATAATAACAAATGTCGCTTGTACAATGCTTTGTAGTTCGCCAAGCATTCTCACACAATGACATTATCTACTGGTATCCCAGTCGAGGTCTTTGTACACACGTGTTGCACGAATAGGTGAATCAATGAATCAGTCAGTCAATGAGTGAAATTAACCTTTGCAGAACCCTGAAGACTGAACTATCATCGTTTTCCTGTTTGGTTTGGTTTGATTTCGTGGCTGAGGAAACGGGATCGCAGGGGTGAAAGGCCAGAGCCACGGGGCTGAGACACAGGGGCCAGGTCCTGAGCCCCCCACCACAGTGCCTGTCCTCTCTGGTCACAGAGCAGCAGGTCTTCCGGGTTCTTCTAGAAAAGCATGATGGCTTTCACAAAGCCTTCGTCCCCCCGGAAGTGCACCTGTCTCCCCACAGCTGGCCACCAGCGACTTTCCGCCGGATGTCCGTGGGCAGCCTGCTCGCTGTCTAAGCCGCCTGGACGGGCAGGTCGTGGGGTTACGAATGCGCGTTCTGAAGAAAGCAAGCGCTGGGTTCAAATACATCCCAGCTCTACTGAGAACCGTTAAACCCGAGGCGAGTTGCCTGACTTCTCAGTGCCTCGACTTTCTCATCTCTATAATGGGAATGATCCTAGTACCTCACTCATGGAGTTGATAGACAGAATAAATAAGGTAATGTATGCGGAGCGCTTGGCACAAATCCTCAAAACGCTGGCTCTTCTTTTGAAAGTCTTTATGCATGATGACGGGAGGGAAGGAAACTGATTCGAGGGCCAGGTGCCAATCCACGATTCGTACCTTTCTCCGGGTCGCGTTTACTCTCCACAGCAGCTCTGGGAACAAGTATGATTCCCATTTTAAACACAAGGACACTGGCCCAGCCCGTGTGGCTCCGTGGTTGAGCGTTGACCCTGCACCAAGAGGTCGCCAGTTCGATTCCTAGTCAAGGCACATGCCCAGGTTTGGGGCCCGATCCCCAGTGGGGGGCATGTGGAAGGCGGCCAATCAATGTTCTCTCTCATTGATGTTTCCATCTCTCTTTCCCTCTCCCTTCCTCTCTCTAAAAATCAATAAAGAAAAAATAAATAAATAAAAATAAAATAAAGACAAGGACACTGGCCGCAGACATTCAATGGCACAAGCAGTCGGGAGCCTGATGAACTCCAAGTTTATTGTCCTCTTTCCACGACCTCACGCTGTCTCCAGTGACCTGTTTGCCCTTGAGCTTTGATAAGTTACATCTCTTGCATATTTTTCCAATGTATGGCTTCCCTTTTTGGGTTTAGTTATTGTTTGACATGCAAATGCTGCTACGTATATCACAGTCTGTGAACCTTGTTTCTGATCAAAACTTAATCTCTTCAGTAGGCAGAAATCGACTGCCCCAAGAGCTAAGAAAACCCGATTCTGCTTCCTTTAGGACGGAACAGCAGGTTTATGGCTCACTATGCGCTGTAGGAACTTACAGTGTGGGATGAGACACAGAGCTGGAGGTCAACCCCTCTTTAAGCCCTGCCCCTCTCTCCTGGCTTCTCTCTTCCTACTCTCAGTTGGTCTCCAGATGCCCTGGGCTCCTCCTCCTCCATGCCTCCGTATGAACGGCCTGGGCTTGGAGAACCCTCCTCACTTTCTCTACCTGAACCTCTGCAATCCTTTGGGCCAACCCTTCCTCCTGGGAAGTCATCCCCCTCCCCACCAAGAGATATAAGATATTCTTCCAGAGGGCTTCTCCTTCCTTCCTTCCTTCCTTCCTTCCTTCCTTCCTTCCTTCCTTCCTTCCCTCCCTCCCTCCCTCCCTCCCTTCCTTCCTTGTCTCCTAACGGTCCACTGTGTTGGCATATCATAAGATGATGGCTCTACTTGAGGATTTGAGGGCAGAGCCCCCTCCTCTATGCTTAGCATCTTGCACAGGAACTGGGACACATTTGATGGGTAAATGGGTCAAAAAACCTTAATAAATAGTCCTTCCTTCTCCTGTTGTGAAGCCTATGGTTTTTCATAGACTAAGCTCTCAAAATGGCTCGATTTTATTTCTGGAATGTCTAGTTTCTCCCACTGATGGATTTTCTGTTTTAAACGTCATTCTGTATGACCTGGAGAAATGTCAGTTTGTTGTTACATTTGGTATCACAGATCTGACCTAATACATTAAAAAAAAAAAAAAAAAGCTGATATTTTTCTCATTTACTCTGCAGAAGGAGAACGTATCCATATTGAATTAGGTTTGCACGTGGGCCTTTCCACCAGAAGCATGATCTAGTTCCTCATCTATTTAGTCCTTCCTTTTTTTTTCGGTTAACCCTCACCTGAGGATATTTTCCCATTGACTTTTTAGACAGAGTGGGAAGAAGAGAGGGGAGAGAAACACTGATGTGAGAGAGGCACATGGTGGTGCCTCCTGCCCACCAGAATCTCGTCTGCAACCCTGGGCACGTGCCCTTGATTGGGAATTGAACCCATGGACCTTCAGTGCTTGGGCCGATGCTCTAACCGCTGGGCCAGACCGCCAGGGCAGTATTTCTTTCTTCATTTCTCCTATTAGGCCGTTATAATTTTCTGTGACTAATTCTCTTCTGCCCCAAGTTGAATTCATACCCTGCATTTAATGGGCTTCATTGCTATGGTAAAAAGATTTCCATCCATCAGACCACAGATGCTCTGTGTTGGAAAAGGCTTTAGTGCTTTACCAGGACCATGGTTCTCGAAGGTCAGAACCTTCTGGATGGTTCATTCAAACACAGCCTGCTCCCCCCCCCCCCCCAAGCTTCCTATTCAACAGATCTGGGGCGGGCCTGGGAGGTCTGCATTTCTAATAGGTTCCCAGGTGATCTTACAGTTGCTGGGCCTGATGCCCTGGCCGGTTTGGCTGAGCGGTAGAGCATCGGCTTGTGGACCAACGAACGAGTCACAGGTTCGATCCTGGCCAACAGCACGAACCTCGGTGCGGGGTGGTTGGTCCCCTGCCCTGGTCGGGGTCATGCGGGAGGCAACCAGTTGATGTTTCCCTCTCAGGTCGATGTTTCTCTCTCTCCCCCCCCCCTTTCTCTCCCTCCCACTCTATCTGAAGATAAATAGAAAAATATCATCCTCCGGTGAGGATTAAAAAGAAAAGTTGCTGGGCCTCGGGTCACACTTGGGTTCCCAGACGTAGCTGCATAAACAGATCACCGGGGCCGGGAGGGGCACCCTGTGAGCTGCACTGCTGGGGGTTTACACATTTATTTCTCTGTCTCTTTAAAGTTCCCCAGGTGACAGTGACGCCCGGCCAGGCCTGGGCAGTGCTCAGGTGCAGGCCAAGACGAGAGGGGCAGACCCTCCCAACTGTCCTACTTATAAGCAAGACGCCATGCACGGAAGGGTCAGCTCGTCATTTCAGCCCACGGACACGTTCCTGAGTCAGGGCCCTACTGTGCTCTGCCTCCTTCCAAGTGCTCAGGAAAAACAGCGACCAAGTACCGCCACGGGACACCACCTCGCCCACGTCAGGATGGTCGCTGGCAAAAAACAAAATCAGAAAAGAACACGTGTGGGCAGAAACGTGGAGAAGTTAGAGCCCTGTGCGCTGTTGGTGGGATGGAAAACGGGGTGCAGGTCCCTTGAAAAGTGAAAAAGCAGAGCTTCCACAGACCCAGCATTCTCCCTCTCGCGCAGACTCGGAAGAATTGCAAACGGGTCCCGAGGAGCTGTGCGCACACCGAGTCCCCAGCAGCTCTGGTCACAGCCCTCAGAGCGGGAAGCGGCCCGGTGTCCAGCAACCTTTCCGAGGGGCTCCCCCGGAGACGGGCAGTGCTGACGGTGCAAATCTGTCATTCTCTCGGAAACCTGAGACACTGAGCACGCTTGTCGCAAATCATTACAGCCCAGTGCTTCCAGTGGATTAGCGACAGAATTCACGTAGGAACAACAATCCTTTCTTTTCTTTTTTTTATCCTCACCCGAGGACATTTTTCCATTTTTTATTCAGATAGAGCGGGAGGGAGAGAGAGGAAGAGAGAGAGAAACATTGATGTGAGAGGGACACATCGAGTGGCTGCCACCCGCACGACCAACCAGGGCCGGGGACAAACTGCAACCGAGGTACACGGCCTTAGCTGGAACCGAACCCGGGTCTCTCCGGACCGTAGGCCGACGCTCTAACCGCTGAGCCAAACTGGCCAGGGCAACAACACTTTTCTTAATTGCCAATAATCACTGTGTGCTCCTACGAAGGGAACACCCAGGTGTTATCTTCTCCCTTTACAGATGTGGAAACTGAGGCACAGAGTTTCTTAGTGACTAAGGCGTTCAGTGAACTTTAGAGCTGGAAGGAGAACTTACCAGCTCATAAGAACCCAAGAAATTGTTTTATAATTTATTGTCGGGGGGGAGGGGGTTCATTCTGTCTTGCTTCTGCCCTGGAGGGACTGCAGTGTTTGCTGGGTTCTCTTTGTAAGGTAAACTACTGTTTCTCTTCCCCCGCACACGTGCAACCTGGTCTCTGCGGCCCTGTCCCCTTCACACCGGGCGGGCCCGCTCCTCCCTCTTCCACCTCGCACGGCCTTTCTCTTTCTGTCGTCTTAACCTCGCGTCCGTGCTGCTCTGCCGGAGTGGCCTCGAATCCTGTTCGCAAAGAGGCGGCCGGCCGTGGATAAACGAGCGAGTGAGTCCGTGCACGCCGGTCAGCCCGACACCCGACCCTCCGGCGGAGCGCTCCGTCTTCAGAACGTGTGCTCACTCACTCCAAGTGTTAAGAGAACACGCAGCATTGTGGGAAGCAGACGAGCTCTGAGCTCAGAGGGGTTGCAGGACTCAGAAGGAGCGGGGAGGGCGACTTGCCGCGGTTGGTGCTTCACACGCGTTCTCTGGTTTATCCCCCCACAAATGCATGGGGCGGGTGTTTAGCGCCCCCATTTTACAGGTGGGGAAAGTGAGGCTCAGAGGAGTCCAGCAGTTCACTCGGGGTTGTAAAGTCAGCCTGGAACAGAACCCAGCCTAACGTCCAGCCCAAGCCTTTTCAGACTAGACGTTGTGGTCTCCAAATCAGAACCGTCCAAGGAGTTTCCCACGCGCTAAAGATGCCAACTGGTGATCCACACACTTGGTTCAGGGAGGGGGCTGAGACTGAACATGTGAACCACAAGCCCCCTCATTCCACAACCCCTCCAACCTCTCACCCTCACCCCGCCCTGAGGAACGTTGCAACCAAATGGGGGAGACCGTGTAATAAACTTCCTCTGTGCGACACTGGCGTCATTCTGCCACTTGGAGCCTCCGGTGTGTCCCTGTGATTGGGCCGAGGCAGCAGTTCCCTGGGCCTGCCCCTTCCTCCCCTTGGGGGCGAGGGACGGGAGTGGTGGGGTGCCTCCCCTACCTTTCTCACAGTAGGGCTCCCCGTCCTCCATGTGGAACAGGCTGTTCCCGAAGGGCTTCTTGCAGGCCGCACAGACGAAGCAGGTGGTGTGCCACGTCTGCCGCAGGGCGTGCATCACCTCCTGGGGGGGGGCCTCGGTCAGGACGGGGGCCCGGCGGAGCCACCACGCCCAGCCAGCCGAGCATCGCATCTGGGAGCAGGCCGGATGCGCCAAGGAGGGGTCCCTGCTCAGGCAGCACTGCCGGGTGCCAGGTACTGCGTGTGCTTACATAACAGATGCCGAGCACTCCCATCCACCCGGGAGGGAGAACTGCTTGTCCTGCCCTTCCCCAAGGGGCGCCCGGGGTCAAGGCTACACGCGGGCGCATGATGAGGTCAGGCCAGGAAGGCAGCTCGCTCTGCAGAGGCCCCCCATTCAAGCTGGGAGCGCAGGCACGCAGTCACCTCCGGCTTCGAGTGCCCTGCTCCCAGTTCACTGGTGGCAAACCAACTTCCTTCCAGAACAGAAACGGGGTTGCCCTCGCTCTGTGAGCTTTCTTGGGGGAGGGGAGGGACCGGTTGGGGGAGAGGCGGGTCGGAGGAAAAGGACGCCTACCCCCATGATTTTGGTGTTGCACTTGGCACAGATCGGGGCGAAGAACTGCTCGTAGCACCGCTCGCAGTACACGTTGCTCTGCTCCTCCACGAAGCACACGTCGGCCAGGGAGCACTTGCAGGAGGCACAGCTGAACTCCTCCGGGTGCCAGGAGCGGCCCATGGCCACCAGGAAGGGGCCCCTGGGAAGCGGAGAGCAGCACTTACTAAGGCAGCCCCGAAAGCCGGGGAACAGAGAGTTTGAGACCCCCCGGAATGCCCCTCCTTTGACCCAGTAGCCCTGACTTGTGACTGTTCTAAGAAACAATGTAGCACTCAAATAAAGCTCCTGGCGGAAAGATGTTCGCTGCAGCAGCATTTACAGCAGAGAACTGGGAAGCAGCTCAGCGCCGCAGCAGGAGCGGGGGAGGGGCAGCATGGCGGGACAGCCATCGGGCGACATGGCGGGACAGCCATCGGCTGACTGCGGACACTCGTGAGAAGAGGCGGACGACGGTGCTGATGGGTGACGTTACTCAGTGCTCGGGGTGCGCCAGGCACTAGTCACAACGCACTTGGTATTTGCTAACTTAGTTCTCACAGCAATCCTTGAAGTAGGTAACGTATGACCCCCATTTTCAGATGAGGAAACTGAGGCACAGAGAGGTTAGGTTTTCAGGGCCAACAGGGCCGGGGGAGCCTGGTTCCACACTGGCAGTGAGAAAATTGGGCCCACAGGGGAGTTTTATTTATTTATTTATTTTCTGCATTGATCTGCAGATAGAGCAGCAGGGAGAGAGGGGGGAAGAGAGAGAGAGAAACATCGATGTGAGAGGGACACAGCGAGTGGCTGCCACCCACAGGCCCCCAACCGGGGCCGGGGACAAACTGCAACCGAGGTACGTGCCCTTAGTGGGAACCGAACCCAGGACTCTGGTCCGGGGGCCGAGGCTCTAACCGCTGGGCCAAACCCTCCAGGGAGAGGCAATGTTTTATATTTCCATGTTTCCTTCTAATTTTCTAATTCTCCTCTGAGAATGTTACTCTCCGTGAAACAGAAGTACACTTTTCGTACATTTCAAGTGCACTCTGCCAAGGACACACACGAATGCGGTCACACACACATTCCAACAGCCCGCCCTTCACCCCAGCTTCTAAGCCTGAGACGACTTGTTTTCATGGCCGCGGCCGAGGCCCACTGGAGCCCTGAGCAGCACAGGCCTGTCTGTGGAAAGACCCAGAAGACAACCCGCTCTCAGCCAGCTTGCAACATGCCCCATGAACCTCCTGACTACAGTGCCTGCCATTCCCAGAGCCTGGCCTCAGCCAGGGGAGGTCCTGTCCCCAGGCACCACACTGGGGGCATCGCCCACTCACCTGACAGAATCCTCCCACGTCCTCAGGGAGGGAGTGTCACACAGGGTGCAAGCCAAAGCTCAGAGAGGGTCAGACCTGATGTTGACCCAGAGGGACCGAGGCTGCCCTGCGCGTGGTTTCTCCCTGCACCTGCCCTCCCCCGCCCCACCACAGGGCTCAGACAGTGGACAAGCAACCTGCACCCTGCTCTGCCAGCACCCCAACACAGAGCCACAGGGGGTCCTACCGGATGACATTGTTGCAGTGGCCACAGAGCGGAGTCCGGCTGCTGGCTGGGTAGCGCTCGGCCCTCTGGATGGTGCCCCTGGCAAGGGGGGGCACCTGGGAACCTGGAGTGTAGGCAGGAGTCCCTCCGGGCAGGGTCTGCTTGCTGACCGAGGTGGTGCTCTTGCCAGGGGCAAACTTCTGAGAGAAGCTGTCATCTGTCACCCAAGGGGGGCGGCTGGCAGATTCAGCAGGGCCCCCACCGTAGGCCACCGAGGGTGCAGGGTTATAGCTCGGGGCAGGGGAGGGGGTGTAGGCTGGTGCTGGGGAGGGTGAGTAGGTGGGGGCAGGGGAAGGGGTGTAGGCGGGGGCAGGGGAGGGGGTGTAGGTGGGGGCAGGGGAGGGAGTGTAGGCGGGGGCAGGGGAGGGGGTGTAGGGAGCTGGACTGTAATTGGCCCCTGGGGATGGGCTGTAGGTATTTGTGGGCACTGCAAGGCAAAAAAAAAGAGCCAAAGAAAGTGCATCAGAAATTCATTGCCCCAACTTCCCACCCCCAGCCCCAGCCAGAGGAAGGCGACTCTAGTATCAGAGCAGAACGATCCAGTTCTTGGCAGAGGCACTGTCCTGAGTCTTGACGCCCAGATTTGAATTTGCAGCGGGTGCCGAGGGAGACAAAGGGCATGGGAGCAGAGGCCCCAGGAGCCAGGAGCCGGGCTGGGGCTGCCGCTGCAGGGCCGAGGGCCGCTTGTGGGCCCTGGCTGCCGGAGGCCTGCAGCAAGCAGGGGGGGGGCGTGCTGGCCAGGAAGAGGCTGGGACCGGCTCAGCCCCCACTGGAAGGTGCGCCAGTGCACAGCGACTGTGCCATCTGAAATGCCAGTGCGTGCGTCTGCGGAACCTGGACCTAGTCCAGTCTGCGGACAGCAGACGACAGGGCCGCAGGGTTTCCGGGTTCGGGTTTCTGGGTTAGTCACAAGTGTTTTCCTGAGAGACATCTCGGCTTGACTGGCACTGGGAAATTCCCTCTTGGTTTGACTCGGGGAGGGTCTTGAAGGGGTCGCTCAGAGGGAGCCTGGGACAGAGATGCCGAGGGGCCACAGCCCAGGCCTAGCTGCCCTGGGGGCCCCGTGCTCCCCACATCACCTTGGTAGAAAGTAAGTGGGTCAGGGGGCTGCGAGGTTACGAGGTCAGCGTAAGAGTGGGGGGCACTGCTGAGCTTCGGGGACCCCTCCTCCAGCTCTCTGACAGCTAAGGCCTTTTTGGGGTGACAGCACTGAGGAGCACTGTAGCTGCTCACCCAGAGCACTCGGAGGCCTGGCCCCCAAACCCAGGCACCTCAGCGCTCTGTTGCCTCCACGGTGGGACCCGCTGGGGCGCTGACAGAGCTGCGTCCCACCTACACCGTCCCGCCAGCCTCCTCTGCCAGGGAGGAAGGTTCCAGGTGCCCTACCTCCTCAGTCTGCTCTCAGGGAAGGAGGCCTCATTCTCTCCCCAGCCCCATTCCTGAGCCTGGCCTGGGTAAATGGAGGACTGTGCTGAGGGTTACTGAGGTCCCCCCCGCCAGGGTCCCAAGGCCAAAGGCCATGACCTAGCTCTGGTCTCTCCCACCTTGTCCCCCTGGACCTCCTTGGGTGGCCTGTGGCCTGCTGCTCCAACTCTGTACCTTCTCCTCCCAGGGGACTGGTTCTTTGGAGCTGGGTGTCATGGGAAGCCCTGCTCTGGGTGGGGAGGGACCAGCCCTGTGTTCTGGAGGCTGCAGCCCTGCCCTGGAGCCGTCTGGGAACAGGGCTGCTTCAGCCGCCAGGAATCTCCTTCCCACTTCCTGACGGGCAGAGCGGCCCCTAACGTCATCTGTTTACAGCTGAGGCCATGAGCCCAGACAGAGCCAACAAGTGGCAAAGCGAGTCTCCAAACTATCCCTTCTGTCACCCACGCTGCCTCTGTAGAGAACATAAGTCCCATTCCCACGAAACCTGGTGTCCCACGTCACTGGGGTAGCTGTGCACAGGGAGGAGGTCCCGTCCCCTGGCACGCGGCACAGCCGGTAGGAGCACAGCGTGACCATCCAGGCCACGTGTCCTTGGGCAAATTCCTGAACATCTCTGGGCCTGGATGCCCTTGTCTGAGAAGGGCAGTGATGATTCTTGGCCCCTCACAGAGCTGTTCGAGAACTAAGCAGATGGCACACGCGTGTCAGTAACGGTCACTGAGGATGTGGGGTCCGTGGCTCCTGGCTCTCAGCGCACTGTCAGCTCAGCTCCTAGCCTGGTGGGCACCGGAGGGCGCTCACCCTGGTGGACTGTGGGATGCGGAGGCTGGAGACGTGACACCCTGAGGTCAGACAACCTGAGACTGAGTCCACTCGCCAGTGATGGCGTTCATGACACTGCCTGCCTCCTAGGGAGCGGTGGGGACCTGCCAGAGAGACACACTTCATGCACTCCATACATCTGTGAAGTCCAAATTTAAGCTGTTGTCACCCTTCCTAACAGCCCTGCATAGCTCCCAAGTGCCCAGAGCAGAGAGTCTCAAAGTGCTGGGGACAAGGCAATGGGGGGAATGTCTCAAGAGAGCAGATGCGGAGAAAGATAATCTAGCAGAACCTCCGAGTGGCTTCGCTCCTCTCGTTATATGTCCTAGGGTTCTATGCAAGAGGTTTCCTTTGTTTTCTATTTTTTTTTGTAAAGCAGGGGAATCCTGCTAAAAGGGGTTAAAGCAAAGGCCCTGGTCCCATGCTGTCCCATGTGGCTGTGGAGCTTGGAACATGGCTTGTCCGAACAGAGGCACTGTCTGAGTGAGACATACACCCCATTTTGAAGAGCTAATACAAGAATATAAAATATCATAGGAATCATTTTACACTGGCTACAGTTTGAAATGATATTGAGAATATACTGAGTTAAATAAAATATAAAATCAATTTCACCTGCCTCCTTTTACCTTTCTTTAAAATGTGGCCACTGGGAAATTAATTTTTTTTTTTCAGTAGGTGCCCTAGCGGGAACCGACCCGGGACTGGTCCGCAGGCCGGTGCTCCAACGCGGAGCAAACAGGCCGGGGCTGAGAAATGAGCCTTGACTGCAGCGCTGTCCTCCCCAGGGCAGGAGCCACCCAGAGCAGCTGCTTCTGCACGCCAGGCCCTGCTTGTCCCTCGTTCCATGTGACAGCGCCGCCCAGTGAGGCAGGCGATGTTCTTGTCCATCTTACAGATGAGTAACTGAGGCCTGGAGAGCTGAAGTGACCGCCTCCGAGTCATTGAGCTCGTCAGCTACTCGGCTGAACCGGAGCTCAGCAGTCTGACCAAAGGCCGCATCCCCCCGCCTCACCCTCCCCAGGTAGCAAACGAGCCCCTTCCAAATGGGGCCCTTGCCCTTTTCCTGCCTCCCTCCAGGACCACTGAACCCCCTTTCCTCGGCCTGGAACGACATCGCCTCCCTCCTCCGGGTCTTGCAGACTCCTCCAGGATCACTGAACCCCCTCTCCTCGGCCTGGAACGACATCGCCTCCCTCCTCCGGGTCTTGCAGACTCCTTGACCACCCCCCTTTCTAAGTCCCCCAACACGGAGGTCTCAGCCCTCAAAGGCAGGCCAAACTCGGGACCCAGGCCTGGCGGCTTCCTAGCGCAGGGCTCGCCCACCCGGAACTGGGACGTCCCCTGCATGGCCCTCATTCCCGGGGGAGGAGCCCCTCGGCCACCCGAGGGGAAGCTGGCCACCACACCTCTGCGTGACGGAATTCGGCCTGTCCCAGGTACAAGGTGATATTTCACCTTAATGGGCACGTTCAAAAAGCCCTATCGCACTGCAGGCTGGGATCTGTCATTAAACACGGTGACTCTGACTCAGTGCAGGTGGGCGCTTCCCGCGAGCGCCCGGCCCCGCCCGGCCCACGGGCGACGTGGCCTCGGGCCCAGGGCTCGGCCCAGGTGGGATGGGGCAGCGGCCGCCCAGCTGGGCCCGCAGGAGCCCCGGGAGCCGCGGCGGGGCCGGGCCGGGCAGGAGCCGAGCGCTCCGGCCCACGTTCCGCTCCCCCGCTGCCTGCAGCCGCCCGGCCCGGCAGCCCGGCAGCCCGGCCTCCCGAGAGGGGGTGGAGGCCGCTCCTTCGCTCCCGGCAGGAATGAGTTAACGTCTGCGGCCTGGGAACCCGGGAGGCCGGCTCCGGCCGTCTGCCCGCCCCCGGAGCGCGCCCCCTGGCGGGAGATGCCGGAGCCGCCCGGCGGAGCGCCCTGCGCCGCGGGCCAGCCCGCCCTCCTGGCGCCCTGCGCGGCCCGGGCCGCTGCAAACTCCTCGGCGCCCTCGCCCGGTGCCCCGCCTCCGCGCCGCCGCTTCCTCGCTCCGCCCAGACTTTGCACCAGGGCAGCCCGCCCGGCACTGGACGTCCACCTGGGATCTCGGCGTCCCGGCCCGAAGGCACGGAAGGGCGCCCCGGGTACCCAGCACTGCGCTAGGCGCTTCGCTTCCTCCGGAACACGAGCTGCGCGCGGCGTCACGGCCATTGGCCACGCGAGGGAATTCCCGCCCAGGCCACGGAGCCTTTCGCCTTGGACGGCACCGCGCGCCCAACAGGGCAGGGCGGCTGATCCAGACCCCTGGGCCCGCCCACTCTGGCACTGCTGCTCTGTAAACACAGGCTGTGGGCTCTGCCCTCCCCAAGTCCAGCTCCCCTGCAAGGCCCTTCCCCACTCCGCGCCCCTGGGTCTCCCCTGCTCTCCAGCGACAGGGAGAAACCCGCCGGGGTCCCTCTGATCCTTATGAACAAGAAGAGGTCCCGAGTCCACACTTTGCTCCTCTGTTTAGCGTAGGGCGGCTGGGCCCACTGGCCCTCTCTGGCCTGACACAGAGAAGCCACCTCCCTGCCCCCTCAGACTGAGCGACCTCATTCTTTCCCAGATAAGACAGCAGCTTCCCCAGTGGTCAGTTACACCACATGTAAAAATGCACCTGGCCAGTGTGGCTCGTGGTTGAGCCTGGACCCTGCACCAAGAGGTCGCCAGTTCGATTCCTGGTCAGGGCACATGCCCAGATTGTGGGCCCGATCCCCAGTGGGGGGCATGCAGGAGGCGGCCAATCTATGTTCTCTCTCACTGATGTTTCTATCTCTGTCTCCCTCTCCCTCTATCGCAAAAATAAAATAAAAAAATATTTAAAAAAATTTTTAAATGGTGTATGTGCAATAATTTAGGGGTGGAGAATAGTTTGTATCACTACCGCAGGTGGAAGGTTTTTTTGGGGGGGGGGGGAAACATCGACATGAAAGGGACACATCGAGTGGCTGCCACCTGCATGACCCAACCAGGGCCGGGGACAAACTGCAACCGAAGTACGTGCCCTTAGCAGGAACCGAACCTGGGTCTCTCTGGACCGCAGGCCAACACTCCAACTGCTGAGCCAAACTGGCCAGGGCTGGAAGGTTGTTAATGCCTCCCATAAATTCAAGTTGGCTGTAAGAATAAATGTGTGAAATTATAGTGCTTTAAACAAAAAGCGTGTGCCCGCCTAACGTCCTGTCCGACCCCCCTGTGGAACCAGCACCAGGCTACCACTCTGGGCACCCTTGTGACCCGTTAGCCTGAGTGTTCGGCCACCAGAACATGCAGCTCACAGCCTTTCCCTCCCCACCCACGGTGCAGGTGGGGGACACTGGAGCCTCATCAGCATTCATTCCCTGATGTGTTCCTATTTACTGCCTTTGCGGAGCAGCTCCTTGGTGCAGACCTGAGCAAGTCTCTGGTGATACTGTGGACACAACCTGCCCTCCCGGAATTCAGAGTCTGAGTCCCCTGGGAAGGAGTGAATAAATGGTGATATTAGCCCACAGGCCTAGATGCCAGGAGCCCTCCTGTGGGCACATCCTATAGACCAGGGCACATGGGACCTTCTTCCAGCCTGGAAAACGCCTGCTAAAGACCCTGAGGCTCACTGAGCAGGAACAGGTCAGCCTGAGAATTGCCCGGGGGCTCTGGGGAGCAGGCCGAACTTTGGCTGGGAGAGGGGGGTCCTGGGGCTGAGCCCTCACCCCTAGACAGTGAGAAGAGTGGGAGCAGAGTGATAGAATTGAGAGCCAATGGGCTCAGCCCGTCAGGCCCCGCGCTGGCCACTCCGCTTTCCAAGCTCCAGAGCCCGGGCAGGCTGAGCAGCTTGCCCAGGGGCACACCGGGGGCAGCAGGCTGTCCGAAGTCTGGCATTTCTGGTATAGCTGCCCATCCTCAGGCTGGAGCCAGACCCAGACTCCTGGAGGGACAAGCTCCTCCCCCTAAACCCTCTTCCCTCTCCTTGCGCCTGAAAACCCCCAGCAGGAGCATCCTCTTCCTAAGAGCCAGAGGCTCCACCCCTGCCCGGCACTGCCCACCTGTCTCTCCAGAGCCAGGGGCAGGCTCTGTAGAATTCTGGCCCACAGCTGGGGGAAGGGGGCTGAACCTCATTAGCAGGGCCTCACTGACCACCAGCCTGTGGGAATGTGGCCTCGGAGCTGAGCCCTGGAGCCCATACCTGGTCTGACAGTCTCCCCTCCCACTGTCCTCTCACCTGGCTGGTAGACAGAAGGCCGAATGCTGGCAGTGGTGACGACCCGAGGCTTGGGCACAGGGGCAGCTGGGGCTTCGGTGTCTGCGTGGGCAGCAGGTGCCGGAGAGGTCGCCGTGGCGGCACCGGGAGCCTGTGGCCTGGAACCAAGGGGAAAGCGTAAGCAGCCAGGACAGCCGGGCCTTGCAGCCGCGGCAGGCTGGCTCTGCAGTCGTCCCTCCAGAGACTGTAGAGAAGAAACTGGACAGAGTGATGCGGGACAGCAGCCGAGGCTGTGAAGAGACCGCAAGCCTTAGGGGCGGGGCTGCTCCTTAGGTGCTGAGTCTTGGTGAGTTTAGTTAAAGCAGCAGAAACACCTGGAGAAACAGTCCATTGCTGGTGTCGCCGCCTTGGAGAGAGGGAGGAAGCCACCAGCTGGACAGGGGGACGCACAGAAACCCTTCACCCCCACGGGGAGAAACCACCAGGGTAGGTCTGGGGCTGGAAGGACAGAGGCAAGCGAGACGAAGGCAGTCAGAGCTGCCCACTCCCTCTACCCTCACAGCCTTCGACCCCTGGCCCCCCACTTCTCCTAATCCTAGAGGAAGCAGGAAAGTCTCAGGTTTCTGGGCAAAAGTGCTCCAGGGAGAGCTCATGGGAAGCCAGGAGTCCCCCTCACCCCAAACAGCTTCTCTTCCAGATGGGATTCTTGCCCTCTTCCTGCTGGGTCAGCCCCCAAGGAGGGACCGCTTTCTACTTGTGACCCAGCGATCATGGGACCAAAGAGCGGGGGAAAGTGTCCCAGGTCACTGCCCTCAGGAAATGCTGCACTTGGTCTCTCTTCTCGGACCTCAGAAGGCTCCAGGGGTTTCTGGGTGAAGCAGCACGTGGTCTGATCCACGCTTCCCAATTCCATTGGTCTGTGCACCCTGACCCCCTCTTCTCCTTTTCACTTAAAACTAGTGAACACCTTCCAGAACATGTCCCTTGTCTCTCCGTACATCTTCCAGATCCCAGCAGGGACCACGTGACCACACCCAGTGGAAACGGGGTGCTAGAGAAGTGAGCTCCTAGAAACGTACTGCCCCCTCCAGCCCACGCTGCCTGCCTCCCTTCCACCTGTTCTGAACGGGCCCAGGGCCTGCGCAGCATGCTGGCAGGGTCATGAGATAAGGGGCTACCTCCCCCTCTGTGCTCTGAAATGGGGGCCCTGAACTAAGAACCCACCGTCAAGGTCCCGAGTGGTGCCGCCCCAGACAGTGCAGAGGTGGGATGAGCCTCCGCGGCCGTCCTCCCAGACCGGGTGGTGAGTGGACTTGCCCTGCCACACTGCCAGGCTTCTGGCAGATTGTCTCCCCTCCCTGGGCCGGCCCGCCCTTCTCTGACCCAGCCGGTAAGAACAGTGGAGCAGGCGCCTCAACGGAAGAGGAAGAGGCAGTGTCCCTGGGGTGCCCTGCTTCCACTGCGGGGGGTGAGGGCTACGTCAGTGGGTCTTAGCCAGAATTCCTCTCCAGTGAAGGACCTGGCCCCAGCAGGTGCTCCGGTCCTGTGTCAGGGACTGCAGCCAGAATGCTGAGGCCATGCTCCAGTGAAAGTTTGGGGGGCCGTGTGCCACCCACTGCTCCCTCTGCCTCCATCCCAGCCCTCGTGCAAGGGCAGGTGGCTGGGCCCAGAGTGTGATCTCCTGACCTCTCCTGCTCCAGCCCAATGGGGGCAGCGCTCCAGTCCCTTCCCGACCAACCTCCACCAGGCCTCATTTCTCTTTGAAAGACAGAGTGAAGGAAAGGTCTGCCCTGCAGGGAGTCCTGCGGGCCCCAGGGCACAGAGGCCGGAGGGCGCCCAGCATGGGGAGCTCACCCCGCATCGAGAGCTCACCCAGCATCGAACTCGCCCATCCGAACCGGGAGGCATCTTTCTGCCCAGCGACAGGGACACGTCCTACCTCCCTCTACCTCTTCTCTGTGCCCTGACCGGAAGCAATCCTGCTGAGCAGAGAGGAGCAGTGCCCTTGGGAAGCTCGGCTAGAACAACCCCTAGCGGCCGGGGTACGCTCACCCTTGAGGCTTGAGTTGGGCCGAGGAAAGGCTGGGCTCCCCCTGGGTCACTGTACAGCCCCCCGGCCTGCAGGCTACTCTGCTCACCCTTTGGCCCTCAGGCGGCACCAGGGACCTTCGCACCAGGACTCAGAGGCACGTGCTTCCTGGCACAACCCCGGGAGGGGCGCACGGGAGACGGGATGGTTGGCTCTGACCCTGCCCCAAGCCGACAGTTCCATGCAGCCCGTGCAGAGCTGGGTCTCTGCCGCCTGGCACACTGCCAGCCTGGAGTGCCTCCCCGAACCTCCCACGCCCCTCATTCCCCGCCCCCCACCCCCCGGGTGTCCAGGAGGGCAGGCGGGAGAGCGGCAGATTGCAACACGAGACCACTGGATGTGCAGGTGGTTTGTGCACCTGTTCTATCCCTATAAAATCACGTGCACCCAACGCCTTAGCGGATGAGCAGACTGGGGCTCAGAGCAGTTCAGTCTCTGAAGGTGAGGAATGGGAAGCGCTGGGCAGATTGTAATCCCACTGCACCGGTGCCTCCGGGTGAGCACGCGTCTCCGTCAAGACAGCAGGGGCTAAGGGACAGGGCCAGCTCGTTGCTAAATGTCGGGCCTGCCTGTGTCTGGCCCCCTCACGGAGCCTTCCTGGGCTTCCCAGCCCAGGACACAGCTTCCATTCTCCAGATCCCAGTCCCGGAGACAGACGTGCACAGTCTCCGTCTGTCCTGCTGTGCGTGTGTGTGTGTGCACGTGTGTATGTGTGAGTGTGTGCATGTGGGTCTGTATAAATGTGTATGAGTGTGTGCATGCATGTATGTGCATGTGTGTGCATGCATGTGTATGCATGGGTGTGCATGTGTGTGTGCGTGTATGTGTGTGCATATCTGTGTGAGTGTGTGCGTGTGCATGCGTGTGTATGAGTGTGTATGTGCATGTGTGTGACTTTTCCTCCCTCCTTCAGGGAGAGAGCAGGGCAGCACACGAACCCCCTGTCTTCAGCCACACTGCTCACTCTCCACTCTCTGTGGCAGGCAGTGCCAGCCTTGGCCTCCCTGGGCCCTGGGCGCCTGACCATCTGCGATGGGCCTTCCTGAGGCCAGACAGCTGCTAGCAGAGGGACCCAGGGAGAGGCCTTTCCTGCCTCCCTTCCCCACAGCCAGGGCCGGTGCCTGTGGGCAGTTACCTGGGACTGTCCGCGGGGCTGGAAGCAGGGGCTGAGGCAGAGGTGGAGGCAGCGTGGGCAGCGGGTGCAGCCAGGGGAGGCGAGGCCGGGCTTGGAGAGGCGGCACTAGGCAGCTGGGCAGAAGCGGGCAGCAGCGGGGTGGTGGCCTGGCTGGTGCACACTGGAGCATGCTCAATAGGGGTGCTGATGAGGCGGGACCAAGAAAGACAACAGGTCAAGGGCCCTGCGCGGCAGTGGTGGCGGCTGCAGAGGCCCCTTGGGCGGAGGGCACCATTCGCACTGCACACAGAGCAGGATCTTCCGGAAGGCCTGTCCCCAGCTGCAGGGAACGAGCCCCCAAGACCCCAAGAGGACAGGGCTCAAGGAGGCTCGCGGTGACCTCAGAATTATTCTCAACCCTGGTAAGAAGACCCCATCTCTGTACTTCCTAGCTTTTCTGTCTGAGTATGTATCACAAAAACAGTTGGTGGAAGAGTAGATGGATCAACCCCCACCCGTGTCCCTTTGTCTTCTCCCTTCCCCACTTAGCCAGAGGCACACATTGCGTTGACCCAGCAGAGGCCAGATGTGTGGGGGCCCAGGGCTTGCTGAGAACTGGGTCCGGCTGGAGGGACTCAGGATGACAACACATTCGGGGGATGGACGAAAGCCACCACGCCAGGCAGCTCGTGGTAATCCGGACCAGAAAGGGACGACACAGCGTGAGGGATCTGGGAACAGAGGCGGCTGTGTCCCTTTCCCGGGGAGACCCTAGACAGGTGGCAGGACCCAGGGTCTCCTACGCTCATGGTGGAGGGGCAGACAGATCCAGGACAGCCCGGAGGTCCCCAGCTCTCATATGCCCCCGCAGCCGCAGACGGTTTCCCTCGCCCCCGAGGGTGACAAGGACACAGCCCCGAGGGCCTGCCCGTCTGAGAGATGCCGTCACGGGAACGAGAGGCGACCGCTGCGCAGTGTAGACCAGTGTGGCCAGGCAGGGTGGGGACATCCCCGCAGATGCCCGCACAGGTAGCCCGCGACCAAGGACCAGGTGCCCAGGTGCCCAGGTGCCCCACCCGCCTGCCCTGCTCTTCAGCAAGCACCCCAAGGCAAGCGAGGGGCATCAGAGCCCGGGTCGATGGGGTTAGATTTCTGCCACCTGTCAGATCGGGCAGAGAATACAAATTAAATGAGAGAAAAGCAAGGAGATGTCCATCGCTGCTCATCTGGGTCGTGGCACTGAGGTCGGTACTGACCGCAAGGCCTGCAGGCAGGAACGGTGGCCCAGGCTGTGGCATTCGCTTACGGACCTGGTGCTGCGTGCTGCGCATGCGGACCTGTCCAATGTGCCGCGCATGCGGACCTGTTATAGTGTGCCGCGCATGCGGGCCTGTCCAATGTGCCGCGCATGCGGACCTGGTGCCGTGTGCCGCGCATGCGGACCTGTCCAATGTGCCGCGCATGCGGACCTGGTGCCGTGTGCCGCGCATGCGGGCCTGTCCAATGTGCCGCGCATGCGGACCTGGTGCCGTGTGCCGCGCATGCGGACCTGTCCAAAGTGCTGCGCATGCGGACCTGGTGCCGCGTGCCGCATATGCAGATGTTATAGCGTGCCGCACATGCGGACCTGTCTAATGTGCTGCGCATGCGGACCTGGTGCCATGTGCCACGCATGCGGACCTGTTATCGCAGGCGAACCTGTACAATGCGCCGCGCATGCGGACCTGTCCAATGTGCCGCGCATGCGTCTGTCGCTCCACAGAACCATTGCTGTGGATGTTAGCAGCTGTGCGTGATAGATGCGGGGGTGCGGACAGAGAATGCACTTGCTCACCCTCCCAGAATGCACGGGGAGTGACAGAGGACCTGCCTGGGGACGTCGGGGTTTGCACCTTGCCCGGTACCAAGTGGGCCCTCATGGAAGAAGAAAGAAACGTCTTCTCATTTCCCCAACAGAAGGTACTTTCTTCTTCTCTCGTTTTTTTGAGTCTCAGAAAAGGCACTTTCTGACAACACTGCACGAGCTACAGCACTAGCAGGAATGTCGGGGAATCGGCCCCGTCCCTCCAGGAACGAACAAGCCCAGTGACGGGTGTCAGGAAAGACCCTAGCCTGGTAAACACTGCTTCTGTCGCTTGTGCGTGGAACAGGCCCTCTTACACCGATGTGAGGAAAGAATTCCAAACACATGCAGGGAGAAGGGTGAACATATGGTAAGATTATGTTGTGAATTTAGGGGAATTAACATACCCTTGGGGACCCCGAGGGTGGGCAGTCCTAGAAGCACTGCAAGAGGTTTCTGCTCATCCTCTATGTATCTTCTTGGGTCAGGGAGAGAACAAATAACCATTTAAATTATCCAACCCAAATTCCTAACTTTTCCTGGACCTGAACTGGGCCCTCCTCTGAGTAAGTTCTCCTGGGGTTTTGTGCCCTCCATCCAGTCTGAGCCTCTGCCCTTCTGTTCCATCACCCTGACTCCAACTACGCACGTCCAAGAGTCTCATCACGTCTCCAGTTCCTAATGCAAAAGGCTCTATTCTTATTTGAAAGGACTGGAATCCTAACCCTCCCTCTGGGTGCTCGCCGTAGGCCGGCCCTGCGCTAGGGGCTGGGTGAGCAGTGCCCACTGACCCTTTCAGCCTCGCTGGGCAACTGACATCACGATCCTCCTTCCGCAGGGGACAAAGCTGCCTCCAGACACGGACTCTGCTGAGACATCCGCCACCTGCCAGCCCACAGCTCGCCTCAGATTCCCACGTGCAGCCTGGGAGCCGGTTCAGGTGCAGCTTCTGGCGCAGCAGGTGGGCGGGTCTGAGTCTACCTGTCCGGGCTCCCGGCTCCGAGGCCGCGCTGGGAGTGCAAGGTGCCAGGGAGGTCTGTCCCCGACAGCAGCGCCAGTGGGCCATGGCTGTTTGCCGAAGCCTCACTGAATTGCTCTCCCCTCTCGCTGGAGAAGGGGCAAGGTCGCGGGCCCAGTGCCCGCGGAAGGGAGCACGTTCCTCTCCGAGGGTGTGTAAGAAGGGCAGTCGCCATGTCCTGACCAGCCCTTGTCCAGCTCACTCGTTCAGACAGGACAGCCCGGCTCTCAGGCCCGTGGCAGTGCCCGGCCCTGGCCCTTCCGTGAAGCCGCTCACCCACCGTCCATAAGAGAACCTGGCTTCTGGGAGCTGTCTCGGTGAAGCAGCTGAGCAGAGACGCAGCTGCAGTTCCTAGAGTCACATGGTCGAGCTGGCTGCCAGGCCCTCCCATAGGTGGGCAGGTGGGCTCGGGAAAGCCCAGGCTGCCATAGAACGCCCGGTCTCCTGGATCTGTTTCTCCCTGACCCCCAGCGTGCCTCCAGGGGCTTCTGGGAACTGAGGCCTCTGCTCAGGAGAGGAGGACTGAAAACGTCTGGGCTAGGGACAGGGTTGCCCAGGACCAAGAGAAGCTTCACCTTGTCCCCTTCCATTTCTAGTCAGGCCTGCTTACCTGGTACCCCAGACATAGCTCCAGTGAACCCTGGGTTCTAGGGGTGAGGTGGGCCCTAGGAAAATCCATGCTCTACCGCAGGGCCAGGACAAGAGACATGTGAGCCTGTGGTTGGGCCCTTACAGAGCAGCATCCGACCAGGACCACTGTCTACAGACACCATGCAGCTGGGACCCGGGAAGGTGGGGCAGCCTTGGAGAACATCTGGAAGGGCTTGTCTGGGCTAGTTTCTGCCTAAAGTTTCACTAGCCCCCAAACCCCAAGGAGGGTGTGCCAGGGAGCAAGCCGAGAAGACTTGGCCCTGGCTTCAGTGTAAAGGCAGCACCCACGGACCACCCAGCCTGTTTAGGACTCCATAGCTGCCTCCGGCCTTGGTCGTAATTCACTGTAAATATCTAAACAGAATCCAAACCAAACCAACTACATCCAGCTGCTCGTGGCTCCATGGGGAGGGCGTGGGCCGAGGAGAAGCAGGTTGGCCACAGTCCCCTTTCAGCCCGTCTCGTCCCCCAATCCAGTTGGCATTCAGGTGGCATCTGCCAACCTCTGCCCCTGCTCTGGGGTGGTGGCCTCTGGTCGATGCTCTCACTGATGCTGATGATATTACGGATGGAAAGATGGGCTGGCTTGGTGGGGGTGCTGGGTCTGGGGTTTGCTCTTCTTGGGCTCAGATGGGAACTGTCGGGGATGTGACTGATGGCGGGGGTGGGTGCTACCACTGGGGCGAGGACGCCATTTGTATTAGTTAACAGAAGGGAACGTGACCATCTCTGCTGACTGGATGATGACAGACACCAGTCTGGTGGTTGGTCTTTGAACGGTCAATGCCGTCCGCCACCCAGGCGTCGTTCCACCGGGACAGCCCTGACCACATCACTCCGCAGTAGGGCTCCTCACTGCACAACTCCAGGGGCCCAGGGACCCTGCAGTCTGCAAATGACACCCCTGAAGGACAGTCACGGCGACCCTCCAGGCTGCAATGCTCCAGCAGGCAAACCCCAAGCCCGCATCCCAGCTCTGGACCACGGCAGACCAAGACGGTCTCTGTGCTCCCTCCAGTCCAGCCACCATGAGTGACTGGGGTTCTGGGACACCCCTCCTCCTCCTCGGCACCTCTGCCTCCATGGCTTAGGGCACCTGTCCAGCCTTCCCCAACAGCACCACCCCAGCCCGCTGTTCTCCAGGGGCAGGCACACAGACGACTTAGGGTACCTGTCCAGCCTTCCCCAACAGCACCGCCCCAGCCCGCTGTTCTCGAGGGGCAGGCACGCAGACGACTTAGGGCACCTGTCTAGCCTTCCCCAACAGCACCGCCCCAGCCCGCTGTTCTCCAGGGGCAGGCACACAGACGACTTAGGGCACCTGTCCAGCCTTCCCTAGTGCAACCGCCCCAGCCCGCTGTTCTCGAGGGGCAGGCGCACAGACGACTTAGGGCACCTGTCCAGCCTTCCCCATCGGCACCGCCCCAGCCCGCTGTTCTCCAGGGCCAGGCACACAGACGACTTAGGGCACCTGTCCAGCCTTCCCCATCGGCACCGCCCCAGCCCGCTGTTCTCGAGGGCCAGGCACACAGACGACTTAGGGCACCTGTCCAGCCTTCCCTAGTGCAACCACCCCAGCCCGCTGTTCTCCAGGGGCAGGCACACAGACGACTTAGGGCACCTGTCCAGCCTTCCCCATCGGCACCGCCCCATTCCACTGTTCTCGAGGGGCAGGCGCACAGACGACTTAGGGCACCTGTCCAGCCTTCCCCATCGGCACCGCCCCAGCCCGCTGTTCTCGAGGGGCAGGCACACAGACGACTTAGAGCACCTGTCCAGCCTTCCCCATCGGCACCGCCCCATTCCACTGTTCTCGAGGGGCAGGCGCACAGACGACTTAGGGCACCTGTCCAGCCTTCCCCATCGGCACCGCCCCATTCCACTGTTCTCGAGGGGCAGGCGCACAGACGACTTAGGGCACCTGTCCAGCCTTCCCCATCGGCACCGCCCCAGCCCGCTGTTCTCGAGGGGCAGGCACACAGACGACTTAGAGCACCTGTCCAGCCTTCCCCATCGGCACCGCCCCAGCCCGCTGTTCTCCAGGGGCAGGCACACAGACGACTTAGAGCACCTGTCCAGCCTTCCCCATCGGCACCACCCCAGCCCGCTGTTCTCCAGGGGCAGGCACACAGACGACTTAGAGCACCTGTCCAGCCTTCCCCATCGGCACCGCCCCAGCCCGCTGTTCTCCAGGGGCAGGCACACAGACGGACTTAGAGCACCTGTCCAGCCTTCCCATCGGCAGCCGCCTCCATCCCCGCAGGTTCTCCAGGGGCAGGCACCACAGCACCGACTTAGAGCACCTGTGCAGCCTTCCCATCGGCACCACCCCAGCCCGCTGGTCTCCAGGGGGCAGGCACACAGACGACTTAGAGCACCTGTCCAGCCTTCCCCATCGGCACCGCCCCAGCCCGCTGTTCTCCAGGGGCAGGCACACAGACGACTTAGAGCACCTGTCCAGCCTTCCCCATCGGCACCGCCCCAGCCCGCGGTTCTCCAGGGGCAGGCACACAGACGACTTAGAGCACCTGTCCAGCCTTCCCTAGTGCAACCGCCCCAGCCCGCTGTTCTCCAGGGGCAGGCGCACAGACGACTTAGGAGCACCTGTCCAGCCTTCCCCATCGGCACCGCCCCAGCCCGCTGTTCTCCAGGGCCAGGCACACAGACGACTTAGAGCACCTGTCCAGCCTTCCCCATCGGCACCGCCCCAGCCCGCTGTTCTCCAGGGCCAGGCACACAGACGACTTAGGGCACCTGTCTAGCCTTCCCCAACAGCACCGCCCCAGCCCGCTGTTCTCCAGGGGCAGGCACACAGACGACTTAGGGCACCTGTCCAGCCTTCCCCATCGGCACCGCCCCAGCCCGCTGTTCTCCAGGGCCAGGCACACAGACGACTTAGAGCACCTGTCCAGCCTTCCCCATCGGCACCGCCCCAGCCCGCTGTTCTCGAGGGGCAGGCACACAGACGACTTAGAGCACCTGTCCAGCCTTCCCCATCGCCACCGCCCCAGCCCGCTGTTCTCGAGGGGCAGGCACACAGACGACTTAGAGCACCTGTCCAGCCTTCCCCATCGGCACCGCCCCAGCCCGCTGTTCTCCAGGGGCAGGCACACAGACGACTTAGAGCACCTGTCCAGCCTTCCCCATCGGCACCACCCCAGCCCACTGTTCTCCAGGGGCAGGCACACAGACGGCTTCTTCTAGGAAGGCCTGCTCTGACCCTCCCGTCGGAGGGGCGCCCCCTGTCGCTCCCTCGGGGGGGCAGCCTTGCATCACGGTCGGCCACACCGCACCAGCTCGCTCTGATTTCTCTGCACCCTCGCAGCTAGGCCTGCTGCCCATGCACGCAGAATGCAGATGGGGACATCCTTCCTGTGTACTGCGGAGGCTGCATGCAGGGGCCTGGGGTCCCTGGAGCCTTCTAGAGCCTCGGAGGGCCTCGGCAGCCTGGGATCAGGACAGGGAATTTTGAGGCCACCAGGTCACTGATCAGCTCAGGTACTTTGCCAGCTCAGGGTACCCATGCCTGCTCCAGCAGCCCCCGGCCCCACGACCCACCCTTGGGCCTTCGCAGTCCTCAGGAAGGCTCAGCTCAATGCGAGTGTGGCCAGAGTGCTGGGGCAGCAGGGGCTCGCAGCCATCTCCTCTGCTGGCCCCTCGCAAAGCCCCGCCCGGCCTGCAGTCAGGCTGCCGGGAACAGGATGCGATGCGAGGCCAAGGGAACAGGCTGGGGGCGGGGTTCGGAGAGCACCTGGATGGGGGGCAGGACAGAGCAGTCTCCCTGGCCAGCCCTTCCAGATGACAAGGTGGGGGCCAGGGGATCTCTGGGCTGCACGCTGGAGTCCTCTGGGGTGGCTGTGCCCAGTGGGACCCAGATGCCTCACACATTTATCCCTGCCTGGGATGAAGCCCCCAGGCTGCCCCACGCGGGCCTGACGTCCCCCACCATCAGGGCCCCAGAGGCAGAAAGACAGCCTGTGCCCAGGCAGCAGGAGGGGGAGCAAAGCTGTGGCCCATCCGGCCACAGGGGCACAGGGGGTCCCAGGGGTGGGCCTCGGCATCTACCTGTTTGCCAAGTGTCACTGGTATGTGTTCTCAGCCAGTGGTGTCTGCACTCAGGTACCAGGCTGGCAGATAGACGGGGGTGGGGAGCACGCCAGCCTGCTAGTCTGGCCCTTCCTGAGTGCTCGGGTCTGGGACAGGCCACAGGAGGGGTGGGGGCAGAAGCAAGGCCCTGCCAGAGGCCGCCTCCACCTTCCCGGCCCCTGGGCGGACTCCACCAGGCACAGCTTCCCCTCTCCTGCAGCCATGGCCCTGGCCCACCAAGGACCCCAGCAGCTCCCAGACCTGCCCCTCAGAGCAGCATGCCTGCCTGAGCCCCCTCTCCAGCCCGAGCAGGGCCGAGCAGCTCCTCCCTGAGGGAGAGGCTGTGGCCTGTGTTCTGACGGGGAGGGACGGGCGTCAGCCTGCTGGTTGCCGCCGGGGTGGCGGCAGGGGCAGGGGCAGGGGCCTTCCTGCGCCCACCGGTACACGCTGCCCCGGGGAGACGAAGGCTGCTCTCCTGCAGGCAGACTCCCAGCCACCGGCCGCCAGCCGAGGCCCTGGAGGTGGGAAAGAGCGAGGGCAGACCCTGCCCCGGAGGTGCCGCCCTCTGCACCCCTGGCAGTGCGCGCGTCACACAGCACGACGGAGGCGGGCTGGGTGCGTTCAGTCCTGTTTATTTCAGCACGAGCAAGCTCACATGCACAGGAGGGAACGGGGCTAGCACTCGGCTCGGCTCGGGGAGGAGAGCGCACGCTCGGCCTCAGCCCGGCCTCTGCCTCGTCGGCCGCAGCCCGGCCTCTGCCTCGTCGGCCGCAGGCAGCCCTGTTCCGGGCTGCGGGCTCTGGGGGGCAGCGGGCTCCGGGGGGCAGCGGGCTCCGGGGGGCAGGGAGGGCGAGGGTCGGGAAGGGAGTCGGCCTCTTCCCGGAACCCTGATCTACGGGGCCTCCTCCCAGAAGGCACTCGACAGAGCCGCCTCTCCCAGGAGCTGAGGCTGCCAGGAGATGGACCGGCAGCATGCTCCCCTCGGTTCCGGGGTGTGTGCCAGCAGACCCCGTCGCACCCTCTCTGAACTACGGCTAAGGCCCTGGGCGGGGGCTGCTGGGGGGCGGGGGGCGCTGCAGGGCGGGGTGAACGGGCGCAGAGCGTGGGCGGGCAGAGAGGAGCCCCGCACCGGCTACTAAGGTGCCCAGCACGGTCCACATTCCAAGCATCACCATGGGGCTCGCGTGCCGGGTCTGGGGGTGGGGCGGGTGGGGCCTCCAGACTGTTCAGCTTTTAACATTAAGGATTTGGGCAGAGAGGCCATGGTGCCAGTTGCGCAATTTGGCAAAACGTGGGCTGTTACGTTCCGTCTCAAACCTTTCCCTGTGGCAGAGGGAGAGAGCGACAGAGACAGAGAGAGAGACAGACAGACAGACACAGAGGAACAGAGAGAAGAGAGGAGAGAGAGGGGTTAGGGGACGTGTCCGCCATTCCCCTGTCTAATCGCTGGGGCCGAGGTCACGGGAGTGGGGAATTGGCTTGGAGAGGCTTGGCCCTCCATGGGGACGTTTCCAGAAGGTGAGGCCCGGTCTAGGTCAAGACCAGCATCCCAAGGGTCGGGGTGGAGGGACTGACGTCCCTGAGTGAGTGGGCGGCCTGGCGGCGGGCGGCCTCTGGGTTCTCCCTGGCCTGTGTGCCAGGGCTGGCAGGGCTGCTTTGGCTGTGGGCTCTCGCGGTCTCCGCCCCCCAGCCGGGCACGAGGAAGGAGGAGCACCTGTCCCTGTGATGAGGCCTGGCGAGCAGACTCGTCACCTCCCTGTGCTGCCCCGACCTCTGCCAACCTTCCTGTCCCCAGAGAAGAGCCTTCCAACAGCACTGACTGTCCCTGCTTCTAGGCCTGAGCACAGCCAGGCGCACACACACACACCCCAAGGCCGCAGGCACACGGGGGGCCAGACGCCCTGCCTCTTCCCACCGCAGGGCCTCGGGGCTCACCACGAGACAACCAGGTGGGGAGCAGCCAGAAAGAGAGAAACAGGGGATGCAGAGTCCTGACGCCCACCCCCAGGCCGGAGGGGCCTCCAGCAGCCTTCAGACCAGAGGGGCATATGGGGGGCTCGGGGGCCACGCCCAGCCACAGATGCCATGCATTTAGCCTGGACAGTGTTTAAACTCTTTTTTTTTTTTTTATCCTCACCCGAGGACATTTTTCCATTTTTTGTTCAGATAGAGTGGGAGGGAGAGAGAGGAAGAGAGAGAGAGAGAGAAACATCGATGTGAAAGGGACACATCGAGTGGCTGCCACCGCACGACCAACCAGGGCCGGGGACAAACTGCAACCGAGGTACGCGCCCTTAGCGGGAACCGAACCCGGGTCTCTCAGGACCGCAGGCTGATGCTCTAACCGCTGAGCCAAACCGGCCAGGGCTAAACTCTTTTTAAAAAGTAACTGCCACACCCAGACCGTGGACTGCAGAGAGACGAGAACGAGCCCCTGGCAGGCCCAACGGTTCGGGCGCATCCCCAGGGAACGAGGCCGACCGAAAACTCCGGCCCCATGGGGTCGAAGGCTGTGTGATCAGACTTACACGACAGTCTCGAAATGACAAAACGATAGGCGTGGAGAAAAGGTAACGGTGCGTGGCGGCCACGCCGCCGGTCAGGGAGAGGCGGTGCGCACCACGGGGGTTTCGCGCACCCGACTGTCAGCGTTGCCACCCTGGCTGGGACAAGACATCACCAGCAGCGACTCTCCTTTCTGACAACCGCATGCCCATCTGCATTGCCTCGAAATGAGCGCTTCATGCGCCAGTTGCCAGAATGAAACGAGGAAGGTCAGCTGCAGGTCGTTAAAAATCAGGCTGGGCAGTGCCCTTGTGCCTTCTCTGCGCTGACAGCCCCGTGTCCCCCGCCCCTGTCGGCATCACCTGGTGGACGCCCCTCCCCTTGAGTCCTGCCGGCTGACTGCTCGACTCTGGGACAGAAGGGCCCGCTGCTCACGTCTCAGGAAACTGCTGGCCATGTTCCCACTGTCCTAGCAACAGGAGGAAGCCCTGGTCCAGAGACGTCATGACCGGCCTGAAGCCGCAGGGGACAGCGTCAGAGCCCTTCCGGTCCGGGAGGGACCCAGAGGCTGAGCACAGCCCCCGCCAGGCCCGCTGTCCGCAGGGCCAGTCCCAGGACGCCCGCCAGCACGCACAGCCACACTGTCCAGCCAGGCTGCGGCCTTTGCCATCAGTGCCCAGGGCCGGAAGGGACAGTCTGGAGCATCTCAAGTCTAGTGAGCTGCTCTGCGTGGAGCTGTCTGAAAGCTCACAGCAGCCAGAGAGAAGCGTGAGGAGCAGAGGGGAGAGGACGGGAAGAGAGCGAGACGGAGGCAGGCCCCGGACGGCCACTGGGCTGCTTGGGGACGCGGAGGCCTGTCCTGGTCTTCCCAGTGTGCTTTTCAAGCTGTCTGTGCTGGCGGAACATCAAGGACAAATATATCCACAGAACACAGGTACTTTCTGCTAGACAGCTGCCCACGCTCGTCACGAGGGTTCGCGGTGAGGGAGGCCGGGGCCCAGGGAGGCCCGCTCTGCAGGAAGGGGGCGGGTAAGGAGAGCAGAGCTGTGGGTGGTGGCTCAGGGGAGGGGGTTTGTGGAGGGGTGAGCAAGGCTGCCCTCTCCTTCAGCTCCTCTGTGAACGCATCACTAAAGTCAGCTTTGTTCCTAACTCTTGGGGACTGAGAGACCAAGGTTCTTTATCCAGGTGAGCACCAGGTAAACACAGACTGTACTCCTGGATGGCTGCCCCCAAGGTGGGGGCCAGGGGATCTCTGGGCTGCACGCTGGGGTCCTCTGGGGTGGCTGTGCCCAGTGGGACCCAGATGCCTCACACATTCATCCCTGCCTGGGATGAAGCCCCCAGGCTGCCCCACGCGGGCCTGACGTCCCACGCCATCAGGGCCCCAGAATGCCCCCAGCACGGGATTAGAGGTCCAGCTTGGGGCCGGAGGCCAGGAGCCCAGCACTACCTGCACCCATGAGAGCGTCCATGTGGGAGCGGTCAGGAGGCTGGGGCGGGAGCCCCCCTGGGCAGTGTGCTAAGGGGCCGGGTCTCTCCTGGGATGGGAGCCCTTCCCTGCCAAGGCAGGCTCCCCGGCTGGCAGCTGAGCCCTGGAGCCCTGGAGGAAAGCTGCCTGCTACCAGATCCCAGAGGCACCCGCACAGCACCAGAGGGTAAGGAGCCGGTGCAGGAGAAGGGGCGGGGAGAGGGCAGGGCTATGGAGGACAAACCCCAGGCCTCGGGGTGTCCAGAGAAGGGGAGAGTGCAGGGTCTACCGACGTACACAGGCCCCTGAGCCGCCAGCGTGCCGCCTGGTGTGGCCCAGCCGCCGGCTCTGCTGCCCACCACCCAGCAAGGGAAGCAGACACACCTTGCAGGCTGCCAGCCCCCAGCGTCCGCAAACCGGCTCTGCTGAGGGCGCCCCCGGAGCCTCACCAGCAGGAGAGCCTGCCTCTCCTGGCTGCCAGGTGGCGGAACTGGAGGAGGAGAGGGGCCGAGGCTGCCCTCAGCCCACAGACGGGTCAGCAGGGACGAGGGGTGAACCTTCTGACTTGGGAGTGGGGACAGAGGTGTGGGCTCAGCCCCTGTGGAAAGTAAGACCCTCGAGCAGCCTGGACCCAGGGTCGGACACGCATGCCCCCTTCTGCTCAGATGGCTGCCGGTGAGCCCAGGGCCCTGCCCGTGACCGGTGGCCACAGTCCCGGCAGGGGGCTCCCGTCAGACAGAGAGAAGCTCCGCAGCCTCCGCCCCTCACGCCCCCAGGTCCAGGTTTCCTGACAAGACCCCACAGGGGCTGGGGAGAGGCTCTGAGATCTGCCACAGCCTCAGGGCCCCGCGTCCCCTGCCTTCTGCTGGGGACTGGGAAGGACTAGCCCTCCCTTCTCTAATGGGCCCCGGAGATGCTTCTGGAAGCCAGGAAGGGGAAGCCGACGACGAGGCCTGGGGACCACCGACAAGACTGCCTTTCGTGCTCCTCACTCAGCGGCTCCTCAGGGCCCAGAACGTTCCGGGAGAAAGACAGCGGCTCGGAGTCGCCTGCAAGCTACCTGCACGAGCACCCCTGCTTCCCAAGCTGTGTCCAGCTAATGGGGTGCAAGCTGGGGGGGACCTGCCGGAGGGACCTGCCAGAGGGACCTGCTGGAGGGACACGCGGCGACCGGAGTGCGTCGGCGGGGCCAGGGAGCGGCTGCCTCACAGGAGGGAGCTCAAGTCACTGTGGCTTCTCGTTGGCGGAACCCAGGACGGACGCCATCTGCCCTGAGGAGGGCGCTGCGAGGCTCCACCAGGCCTGGCTAAGGCCGCAGAGCTGACAGGTGGTCACACTGAAGACAGCTAGACACTGGCCCTGGCCGGGTGGCTCAGTGGGTGTGATCCCTGGTCAAGGCGTATACAAGACTCAACAGCTGAATCCATAAGTAAGTGCAACAACATTTCTCTCTCTCTCAAATCAAGCAATAAATTTGAAAGAAAAAAATACCTAGATACTTTTTTTCTTTTATCCTCACCCGAGGACATTTTTGCATTTATCTTCAGATACAGCGGGAGGGAGAGAGGGGGAAGAGAGAGAGAGAAACATCGATGTGAGAGAGACACATCAATTGGTCGCCACCCACACGACCCCAAGCAGGGCCGGGGACAAACTGCAACCAAGGTACCTGCCCTTAGTGGGAACCGAACCCAGGTCCTTAGCGGGAACTGAACCCAGGACTCTGGTCTGCGAGCCGATGCTCTAACCACTGAGTCAAACCAGCCAGGGCTCAATAAATTAAAAAAAAAAAAAAACCTAAAGAGTAACTTCTGAGCTCAAACACCATCTCATTTCCGGCGCGTATGGACGGATTGCAGGCCCAGCGGGGTCAGAACTGTCACCGGAACTGCACGCCATTGTGAGCAGGCTGGAAGGACCCCCTTTCGGCTTGGAAGCCCCAGCCAAAGAGTGGGAGCAATTTAGATTGGCAAAAATACGGGTTCGAGAAGAAAACCCACGCGAATTCCCGCTGACGCCAGAGTCCCACGCTCCGCAGTCCTGTGGCCACGACACGGGAGCAGTACAGACAGCGTGGCCCCGAGTGGGAGAACATGTCTGACCCAGCCTCACACAGACGCACAGACCCAGGGCAGGTTCTCCCGGGAAGAACAAGCAGCTGACACTTCCCTCCAAAGCAGTCACACTGGGCTCCATGCCACACGGAAGGCCCCCCGGGTTCTCAGGCAGCGTGCCCCTCGCACCGTGGCCCACGAGCGCCTGGCAGGCCACACGTGGCAAGTTAGTGGCTGTGGCCTCGGGCCTGACCTTGAGACGCCTAGCCCTGCGTGAGCTGCTGCACTGGGGCCGTGTGTGGAACTAACACCTCAACGTCTGACAGCTGAGCCCAGGACCAGGGCCCTGCCCGGCGCCCGGCCTGCACCCTCACAGGGCACACAGGCAGGGCGGCCGCCTCGGTGCCCTCGCAGGGAGAGATGCCCTCTTCTCACAGCCCAGCAAAGGCCAAAGCAGCCCTGCCCCCTGCCCACAGGCAGAGCCAGGAGACCCCAGAATCCTCACTCCTGCAGCCCGGGCCGGGGGACAGACTCGGCACCAGGCACCCCCCTCGCTGCCCCGGGACCAAACCCACGTCTGCTGAAGCTCCCGGGGCCAGGAGATTCTGCTGCGTGAACTTGAGAGGTTCCTTCCGTAAAGCAGTGACTGGGGCTGCCGGGGAGGGATGGGGTTGGGGGCAAGGCCACGAGCCTGAGTCCAGGCACTTACCTGGACCTGCGCAAGGCTTCCTCATCGGGGTCTTGCACTGCGGGCAGAAAGTTCTGGTCAGGAGGAAGCCCGGGGAGCCCAGGGAGAAAACCTCAGAGCTCTGTGGCGCTGGGGTCCCGGCAGAGACGACAGTCAGTGCTCCCCGGCCGGAGACCCGCAAGGAAAGGCCGTGTGCGGGCAGAGGGCAGGAGCGGGGTGTGGGAGCAAAGGCGCAGCTAGGTGGGGTGGGCAGGCTGCGGCCTGTGAGGCTTCTCCCCCACCTGTGGGCGGTCATTCCGCCGGACACACCGTGCCAGCTCGGCCAGGAGGCTGGGGCATTTGCCTGCCCAGAGCCAGACGGGGCTCAGCAGGCCGATGTTTATTCAGCAAGGCCAGCTGCTGTCCGTGGGCCAGGGGCTGGGCCTGGCTTCTGTGGGCTGCGCACCCTCCTTTCTGCACCCCCCGCCCCCACTCACTGTACTCCGTCCCCGTCATCTGGGCCAGGATGCGGAAGGAGCGAGACTGGAGGGTGGAGGAGCGGCGGGCCCATTCATCAGCCTCGTCTTCCGGCCGGTTCTGGTTCTTGATCACAGCCTGGTACACCGGGGAGGCGCTGTCAACAGCCAGGTCTTTCATAGGGAGGCTCCTGCGATGCGGGAGGTCACCGTGGGCGAGGGGAGGCTGGCCCCTGCCCCAGCCCCTCACACCCCCACCCCGCACCCTGTGGCGGCCCCTCCGGTCTGACCCCACCCCGCCTCCACCGCTGCCACCTGAGCGGGGCAAGGGCGTGGCCGGGTCCTCGGTGCTCGGGCTGGTCTCGGTCACACAGGGGCCCCGTCGCGAGGGCAGGAGGCACCACCCCTCCAGCCAGACCCTCTCCCTGCAGCTGTGGAAGCCGACCCGGAGGCACCCCTCCTCGGCTCTGAGTCTCCTTTAAGGAGACAGAATGCAGAAGACCCTTCTCGAAGTAGCTCCCACCTCCCTGAGCAGGCCCTGAGCTTGGGGCTACGTGAGGACAGGCTGTCCGGGGACTGGAGGCTTCCTCGGGGTGGACCCAGTGCTCTGACGGCCTCGGCTCAGCCACAGCAGGGGGGCCACACAGCAGCCGAGCCCTGTGCTGGGTGTCACCTGCAGACGGGGCATCTGGCCAGGGGCGCTGGGAGTGGAGCTGCAGGAGGGTCACTAGCCTTCTGCCCCGGCCCTTCAGGAGGGACCTGGTGACCTTCCCTTCCCTTAGACTCCGGGGGTCTGGAGTAGGTGCTCAGAACTTAGCGGAATAAATTCACCCTATATCAGAGCCCCAAGGACCCCAGAGCCGCCTGGGTTCAGTGCCTCCCAGCCGGGACCAGACTACCAGGCAGGATATATCCAAAGCTCTACGGGTGCCCGCTCACCCTGGCCAGGAAGGGCTAGAGTCTGCAGACGGCCCAGCCCCCTGCCTTGGACTCGGATGCGCTCTCAGAGATAGTGGCCTAGCGGCCTGCCTCCCCAGCCGGCAGCCCGGCCCAGACACTGATGCTGAAACTGAGACCCAGAGAGACAGAAGACTAGCTCCCGGTCACAGCACATAGGCCCCGATAGGCCTAGAACCCAGGCTTCCCGGCTCCCAGCCCAGTGTCCTTTCCACCAGACCCTCTGCAGTGACAAGGGCTCAGAAAGGCCACTTCTGCACACCGGGCCTGGTACACCCCAGTGCTCTACGCCTAGAAACAGCCCAGCCCCCCTGCCTGCCTCTGTGGGCCCGCTGGTAGGAGAGGGGCTCCCCAGTTCCCATGTCTTCTCCCTCCCTGGCCTTGTCTCCCAGGGTCTCTCAGCACTGACGCCCTGTGTCTGGCTCAGGGTGGGCTCGGACAGCAGAGGTGACACAGTGACAGATGGGTGGAGCTGCCCCCCTCCCCTGAGGCTGTGCCCTGGCCCGGAGCCGCAGGCAGCAGCAGCCTGTGGTTGGGGTCCCTGGGGGTCCAGGCAGGGGGGAGCCTGGGGCTTCCAGGAATAGAGGGGTGGCATGTTGCTGAGGGATGCCATTTGCAGCCCAGCGGAGGCAATGGGAAGGCAGTCAGGACTCCCTGTCCTGCCAGGGGGCAGTGTGGACGGTGCCAAAGCCCCGGCCCTGTCTGTGAACGGCCTGCACGAGCTTTGTGGTCCAGAGAGCAGACGCTTGCTGCCACCTCCCGGACCCTGCTCTGCAGCTGCTCCGTTTTCTGGAGCTGCCAGGGCTCCGGAGAGCTGCCAGAGCCGGTCGGGGGCTTCAGTGGGCTCTTCCCTGCGCACTGTGCAGAGCCCGGGCAGGTGCCGCGGCAACGGGGCCGGCGTCCAGGGAAGGGACCCTGTTCCTCTCCAGACTCCGGGGCTCAGGGAGGAGGTGCGCTCCGAGCCAGCGGACCAGGCCCACAGCCCTGGACCGGGGTCTGAGGTTGTTTTCTGCCCCTCCCCCAAGCATTCTTCTTGCCACCAAAACACTCCATAGTCACTGCAGATCGCGGTCACCACGGGCATTTATGCCTCTCACACCGCCCTCGAACCCGACTCATCTTCTGCCTCCCTTGGGTGGTCTTGGCTCCTTCAGGTCCATGTCCATGAAGATTTTGGGGAGTGGCCTCTATCAGGCCCCTTCTCGCCCCTCCCCTGAGTGATGGCCCAGTGCGGATGCTGACACTCAGGCCGGTGGTGCCTCCGTGCACACGGAGAAGGCTGGGGCGACCCCCGCGAAGCATGGCAAGGGGAACACACTCCCGGCCTCAGGGACCGTGAGGCCTCTGCTCTCAGCTGCATCCATAGTGACATCATTTGGGGCCACCCCCAAAAGACAAGGCTGTACAGGCTGAGGTGGGTGTGAGGAAGAACAGGGAGGCACTGTCCTCAGACACATCCCACCGAACCACACGCGACCTCGTGACCAGACAGACGGACGACGGAACAGACACTGGGGTCTACTTACGCCAGCGGTGACGCCCTGCCCAGCAGTGAGTGTGTGTCCATCGGGGGTGGCGAGGGATGGCGCACACACAGGGGCAGGGGTGGGGTCGGAATGAGTTACGGAGCGGGGTGGACCAAGGAGGGAGAGAGAGACAAAGAGAAAACCGTCAGTGAGGAAGGGGTGGCGGGAACCCCAGCAGCAACGGAGCGCCCCCTGCAGAGGCCAGCTCGGACCCGGCACCAAGCAGCACCAGCCTGCAGGTCCGAGCAGGAGAAGGAGTGACGCTTCCCGGGCACACAGGGGTGGGGAAGGCAGGGAAGGGAGCCGGCAGGATGGGAAAGGTCCTTCCGGAGGACCAGGTAAGATCTGCGGTGCATCACGTTAAAAGGAAAAGCGTGGCTCCCCTAGTGGTAGCACCTAGTAATTGCACTCTTTCCCAAGGTGCGGAGAATTTCATTCTCCTGAAGAGTTCTCCCAGCGTCTTCCCTGAACTCCCCTGTGGCGGCTGTTACCACTAGGAACACGCCAAGGACACACTGGCCACCTGCTGTGGCAGACGGCTGGTCACAGGAAATCCCTGTCATCCTCGGCTGAGCCAGGCAGCTTTGTTTTTCTGGGTGCTCGTGAGATAATGGCTGTTTGTAAACCCGCAGCGTCACTACTGTCACTACTGCCGCTGCAAACGATGGAATTAAGTCCACACGGCCCGGGGCTCTGCCTGAGCCGGCCAGTCCGGAGACCCACAGCTCCAGGGCTAGCAGCCGCTGTCCCCTGGTGGCCAAGTGGGCCCTGCATGCCTAAGAGGCCGGACTCTCACCTGGCTGGTGTGGCCCAGTGGTGAGCATCGACCCTGCACCAAGAGGTCACTGGTTTGATTCCCGGTCAGGACACATGCCCAGGTGGTGGGCCCATCCCCAGTGGGGGGCGTGCAGGAGGCGGCCAATCATGTTCTCTCTCAGCGATGTTTCTCTCTCTGTCTCCTTCTCCCTTCCTCTCTCTCTAAAATCAATAAAGAAAAAAAAAAAAAAAAAGAAGCCAGGCTCCCCTTCCTTTGGCTTCTGGAGCCTCCCATCTTTCTTTCTTTCTTTCTTTCTTTCTTTCTTTCTTTCTTTCTTTCTTTCTTTCTTTCTTTCTCTACTTCTTTCTTTCTTTTTTTCATCCTCACCCGAGGATATTTTTACATTTATTTTCAGACAGAGTGGGAGGGGGAGAGAGAGAGAGAAACATTGATGTGAGAGAGACACATCGATTGTTTGCCACCCACACGACCCCAACTGGGACTGGGGAAGAACCGCAACCGAGGTACGTGCCCTTGGCTGGAATCGAACATGGGACTCAGACCGATGCGCTAACCGCTGAGCCAAACCGGCCAGGGCAGGAGCCGTCCCGCCTTTGACCTGCACTTACAGCATGGGCACAGGGCTGGGTCCCAGAAAGGTCGAACACAGTTGCAGTTTTCTGGGACTTTTAACCCTGAATTCCTCTTACAACCTCTGCTTTTCTTAACTTCAGAAAAAAAGTGCATCGTTTTCAGATGCTTTGCCGTGAGTGGCTGGGGCTGCTGACTCAGGGATAAGATGTTGGCCAAAGAGATCATCAGTCAGTTCCGAAAGTCAGCACTGATGGTATGCCCAAGTGGGAAGCAGTCAGAGACCGTGTGTGTGTGTGTGTGTGTGTGTGTGTGTACGAAAGGAGGAGCGAGACAAGAGAGACGGAGAATAGAGAAAGGGACAGAGACACACAGAGAGAGCTAGGGAGAGAGAAAGAGAGAAAAAGGGAAACAGAGACAGAGAAAGGCCAAAGGAGGATGAGGCCCCGTGAATGGTGTGCACCCCTGTTAACGTCTGCACGGTGAGCCGTCTCGTCTACAAATGGTTTGCAGCCAACTCTTTCCCTAGTCAGCCCTCAAGTCCCACGACCACTGATAACAGGCACATCCAGAAACCAAGGCCGACCTGGTCCCACTGCCCTGAGCAAACAGAAGGCAGGTGCCCAGGCCTGGTGCCCCAGGCTCTGCCGTTGGAGACTGGCACCTGGAGGGTCAGCCAGGGGCCCTTCCTCAGCAAGAAACCCAGGCGCGCGTTGGAATTGCTCTTGTCTCTGGAAGAACGCAGCAACTGCCCCAAAGAAAGGCTCGGTTGCGGGAAGACTGGAATATCCAGAATGGGAACGCAACTCTGGTTAACAAGACTCCAGAAGTCTCCTTCTGAACCCACCCCAGGAGCCCGGAGAAACGCAGGGGTGGTGACAAGCCCGGGAGGAATCACGGATTCTGCATTTCTCCACCCTCCTCCTAGCGCTGACCCGGAGATCAGATCCCGAGAGAGCACGCCGAGTTCTGGGCCCCTGTGGCCAAGGCCGGCTCCCCAACAAGGGCTGTGCCCCGGAGGTCCGAGGCGAGGGGGAGAGCTGGTCCCTGAAGTCTCTGACGGCGCCCGCCGGCCGGTGGTGAGCAGCAGCAGCCCGGAGGGAGGCGCTTACCCACTGAAGTCACTGCCCTGGGCCTGGGCCTGCCCGGCGATGGCGTCCATGATGGCGTCCTGCGAGTACATGCTGATGGGGGTGTTGTACTGCGCGTGGATGATGGTGGCCTTGCCGCCCAGCCCCTTCACCTCGATGGGCTTGTGGGTGGACAGGGCCGAGTCCTTCAGGGCGTTGGGGTTGAAGCGTTCCTGGTAGTCGGCACTGGGGGCGGCGAGCAGGTGGCGGGAGGTGTGGGCAGGGAGGCGAAGGAGAAAAGGGCAACAGGTCACGTTACCTGGGAGGTTCGGGCCAGGGCCGGTGGGGGAGGGTGTCAAGAAAGATCCCCCAAAGTCGGACCCCAGGAAGTCTGCCCAAGTCCCCCTGATTGTGGGTGGCCGTGGTCAGGAAAATCCTTGGCACCCTCCCCAAATCCCTCTGCAGAGGTTTTTCTGGCCCATCTGGGCCTTCCCAGATCAGATCCCTGGACGTCTCGCGGCTCAGGCTGAGCTGCCGCTCAGGGCCAGCAGGGGGCGCCAGGCACTGGAAGCTTTCGCCACACCAGCAGAGAAGCAGAGACAGAAAGACTTGGGAAGTGGGGGTTGGGAGCAGGGGACAGGAGCTGGGCCAGGGTATCAGGCAGCTACAGCCCAAGCAGAGTCCAGGACTCCCCACAGTCCAAAAACAGCCCCACTGGGCAACCATGGAGATCGAGAGCTCGGCTCCTCAACGAGGGGCTCATGCTGCCGGCCACTCCCGCAGTGGCCGGGGTCCTGCTCCTGCAGATGCTTCAGTGCTCATGCTCCTGCCGCAGAGCAGGGCTCGGATCAGCCCCGCACGTCCAGCTCGCTGTGTGGCCGCCGGGCAGGCGTGCGCGCCAGCGAAGACCAGGCCAGGGCGGCCCTCCTGAGAGTCCCACCGGGACAGAGAGGTCTTCAGGCTCACAGAGAACCCGGGTCAGTGCGGCACTCCACCCCGCCCCAGAGCCGGCCTGCTGGCCAGAAGCAGCGGCAGCAGGGAACTGGAACAGACGGACGGACCGACGGACGCGACGGAGCCCCAGCACCCTTCCCCAGCGCCTCGCTCCGCACTCACAGCCTCACACACATGCAGGCGCCCTGGGGGACGATGCACACGCTCTCACGCATGCACACACGTACGCATGCTGGCTCAGGCACACGCCGTCCAGACCGCATGCCGGGATTGCACCGAGAGCACACGCATGCTTCCTTCGATACTAACTTGGCTGGCGAGTTGGCTATCACCTGGGAGGAGAGAGCAGAGAAGACGGCTGTCAGAGCGCGGCCCCTGCCCGAGCCATGCGGAGGCAGAGCCAGCCCAGGCTGGCCGGAGGAGGGCGCACAGAGGAGCGGAGCGCTCCCCGCTGGCTCAAGCCGGCGGCAGTTCCCCTCCGTCGGTCCCTAGAACCCAGAGCTTTGCGAGCAGGGATTTCATCGTTAAGGACAGTGAGGACATGCACGCCACCTGCAGCCTGGCTGCGGACTCGGAGAGAAGCAGGACCAGCCGCTGCGGCCAAGGACCCACGTGCCTCCGGGCCAGATGGCCCCTCTGGACCGCCCTGGTTTCATGGGGAGCCTGGGAGTGCTCCCTGAGCAGGAGCTGGGTGTCTGTGAGGTGGGGTCGCCCACAGGGGAGGGCAGGCGGCTGTGGCCAGTCCTGGGGTCAGGGCAGGGAGTCCACGCAGTCTCCGGTGCCTGCTCCTGAAGGCCCTGTGAGCAGGCAACAGGCAGGACGGCGGAGCAAGGAGGCTCAGAAGGTACCGCAGGAAAGCCTCCAGCCAGGGGCCCAGCTTGGGCCCCTGCACCCTCCTCGAGGGAGCCTCCTGGAACGCCCTCTCCCTGGCGGAGGCTTTGCCCACATGACATCTCTGAGCACGAATTCCTGGCCGGGCAGACCCTGGCAGTGTCTGCAGCCTGAGGGGTGAGGGGCAGAAGAATGTGCACAGCGTCCTCGCCCCAAACCCTGCCTCCTTCTCAGGTCTGACCACTGTGGGCTCTGACTGGGGGAGCCTGGGCCCCAGATGGCCTGGCCCTGGTCATCCTTTGGCCGAGACCCTGGGGATCCAGGGGCCCCTGTCTCAGAGCTGATAAGATTTCACTGTTTCCCAGTCTCAAAATAGCTGCCTGGGGAGCCAGCTGGGCCAGGGCCTGCGCGGGCCTCCCGTTCCGGCTCCATGTTTGGCCAGTGCTGACAGCTGACCAGCCGTGCCCCCTGCCAAGGGCAGTGCTACCTCGGGGGCTCCTCTGCCCTGCCCGGGCAGCCAGCCCCTCCTCTGGCATGGATCCCTCCCCTGCTTAGCTCCCCCTGCAGACTGGAGGCTGGAAGGCCGCAGCAGACAGCTCGGACAGGAGGCAGCTCCCAGGTCTAGGGGAGGACGACCCGAGGCTGAGACCTGCCCGGGGCCTGGCGCCGAGGTGGCCTCATGGACGCTGCCCTTTGGGCCCCGCCCCAGAGAGAACACAGAGAGGGCTGCTGGGGTGCCCAGGCCCGCTGCCTGCACCACGTTTTCTCTGCTCCGGGTCCCCGAGGACAGAAGCCACCAAGGAACACACTGCGAACGACTCAGAGAGAGAGCAGGGGAAGGAACTTCCTTCTAAAGCCGGACAGGACAGAGTTCGAGCCCCGATCCTGCCTCTTCCTAGCGCTGAGACTCTGGTCAAGTTGCCCACCTGCGTCAGCCTCTGTCCTCATTCACAAAATCAAGACGGCGATGCCGGCGGCCCAGAAGGGCCGTGCAGGCCAAACAGAATGTGGTAGCAAAGCCCCGGCGTGGGTTAGTGTCCTGGGGCAGGCTCAGGCAGCCAGACCCTTGGTGGTGGTGGAGGTGCCGCAGGCAGCAGAGGCTGCCCAGGCTGGCCCGGCTCAAAGGCTCCGCCCCTGCCGGGGCACTGCCCGGAGACAGCAGTGCCTCCGAAGGTCCGAGTGTCCGGTGACACCGGAACACCTGCCAGGTTCTGAGAGGCCCCTGTGCCAATAGGAGGGCACCTTGGGAGTCATGGGGACTGGGGGGAGCTGGCCCTTGACTTCCCAGGACAGGTAGGTGGGTCCCGGTCTCCATGCAGGGAGGAGTCAGGTCAACCTGGGGCCAGTCCTATCTGCCACCTGTTGGCTGTGTGACCTTGGGCAGATGACTCACTCTCTCTGGGCCTCTGTTTCCAGCTATGACATAGGGAGAGGTGGTGCCCGCCTCAAGCTGCAGAGAGATGTGTTAGCTAAGCACGTGGACTGTTAGAAGGTGCCAGCCCAGCTGAGGGCTCCGAGGCCTCAGGGGTTCAGGGCCAGTCCCCGGGGGACTGAGGGTCACCAGCCCATCCAGGGCAGAGGAGGCCACTTCTACTCTGACTCCCTGGGTGTTCTGGGAAAGCTCCTTGCTGGGACAACCCGGGGTACACAGCTCTGCTACCTCGGCCCGGAAGCCAGGGACTCACAGCGCGGAGTGCCCGAGGCGGCTCCACTGGGGGTCTGAGGGAGCTGGGGATCTAGGGAGGCGGGGATCTCCAGGGGGCGGTGAGCGGTGGGCACTGGTACCTTCAGTGGCACAGGGCATGGGCTTGGGTCAGACTGAGCTGGGTTGCTCTCCTGGCTCACGGGTGTGCCATCTGCGTGCCTCCGGCCCCGGCGGCAGGCGGACCACGTGGGGTGTGCAGAGCAGAGCTCAGCCCTGTGCACACGCTGCCTCCTTTGGCCCCCGGAACCCAGGCACGGGCAGGTCCGTGTGCACGTGCTCCTAACCGCTGGACCACCAGCCTGCCAGGCTCCTGGCACACAGTGGTCGGAGAGGGTCGGACCCACTGCACAGGGCCATGGAGATGCTAAAGTGAGCTAAGGCCGAGGACTCAGAAACTGACCCGTGCTCGGCGAGGGGTCTCCTTCGCCCAGCCCCCCTCAACGCCTACTGGCTCTAGGGGTTTTTAACTCCTGTGCACAAGGTCCCTCCAGCTGCACCCCCGGGGGTAGGGGCGCTGCTGCTCTGCACACCCCTTCCTCCGTTCCTGCCGGTGCCACCCCAGCAAGCCATGCCCTTCACACATGCCCACCGCTTGGAGCCCACAGCCTTGGAGAACACCCTCCCCTCTCCTCCTTCCTTGCTCCTGCCATGGCTCCCGGAGGTGAGGACGAGCGTCCCCTTGCCCAGAGCCCTGGGGGCAGCAGCTGTGTCCTGTCCTGGGGGGCGGCTGTGACAGCTTGGGGCGTCAGAGTCTCTTGCATTCAGCTCGGCCACTTAGTAGCTGGACAGCTGGACCTCGACCTGACCTTCTCCAAGCCTCAGTTTCCCCTCTGCAAAAAGTGGCAGGTCACCGCAGGGCAGGTGCGTGAAGCAACGATGCCCCCGGCTCCCAGCAAATGCCGCAGAGAGATGCTCTCCCGCTCAGCCTGCGCTGCCTCGTGGGCTGGGGCTGGCGCACTGAGGCTCGCTCCTTCCTCTGGCCACCGGACCAGGCCTCTGTGAGCACCGAGGACCCAGGTGGCCCCAGACCACCCGCGGAGAGCTGTGGCCATTACCTACCCTCCTGGGAGTCCGGCACCTGGGGCCTTCCCTCGGAGGCTCATCTGATACATCTGAGCCATTTCCCTCAGGGTCTCTGCCGAGTACAGGCCAATGGGGCTGTTATACTGCCCGGGCCGGCTCGGGCCCATGGGCACTGTCGGGCTGAGTGCGTCCAGGGCCCCCTCCGGGCTGGTCTTGGCCCCCGGGCTGCCCCGTGGAGGGCCAGGGTCAGAGGCCCCCGCGTGGGAGGAGAAGACGGAGGTCTGAGAGGAGGAGCTAAAGGTCTGCCTGACCTCCGGGGTGCCCGGGCCGGCCCTCGCCTCGGGGTCAGGGCTGGGCGCCACCGGGCTGCCGCTGGTGTCCAGAGCGGGGTCCTGGCACGGGGAGCCGCCATGCAGGGGAGAGAGAACAGAGCAGTTAGAGGCACGCCCCTCCCGGGACTCTGCGGACCTGGGACAGGTCAGTGTGGGGGCCGCCTGCGGCCGCTGCCCTGAGCTCGGCGCCGGACAGGGCACCTGGGAGACGGGGGCTGCGCCGGGAAGAGAGGGGCGCACAGAGCTCCGGGGCTGGCGCCCGGACGATGCCAAGTCCCACACACAAAGCCAAGCCAGCCAGCCTGCCCACAGCGGGGGGAAGGGCCGGAACGAGGGGCTGTGGTGTCAGGGGGGAGGGGACCCAACTCCCCTCCGTGTCTGTTCCCTCCCCCGAGTCAAGGCCCCTGGCGGGCGCAGCCCAGCCTCCTGTTCCTGACCCCACCCTGAGGACCCCAACATGGCCAGAGGGGCCCCAGCCGGCAGTGGACAGGCAGAGAGGGGTGCCGGGGAACTGCGGGAGCAGGGGGCTGACATTTGGTTCTTCGGTTCACCTCCGCAACTGCCCCCCAAGTGGCCTTCTGCCTAGTCCCCTATGTGGCATCCACTCCAACCCCGGCAGCCCCTCTCCTGCCCCTCCCTGTCTCTTGCCCCTCTGCCTCACGGAAGAGCCGGGGGTCACGCGGGGAGGGTGCGGAGGGCCCCATGCTTTGAGCTGCCAGGGGAAGCTGGGAAGGAGCCTGGGCACGGGGGGCAGGGGTGTCTGTGGCCTGGGCTCCCCCTTCTCCCCTGTGCCGCCTCGGGCCACCACCAGCATTTCTGGGCGGGCCGCGTGGGCTGCCTGGGGAGGAAGGGACTCAGAGGGAGAGAGCCCGTCAGAGGGGCCCCAGGGCCGGCAGGCCCTCCACACCGAGGAGCTGCTCCCGGGGTGCCCGGTCCAGCTGGGGCTCTGGCTGTCCTGCCACAGCCCCCTCTCCCCTGGGCCTCAGGAAGACAAGGGTCAGAGCCTCTGGACACCGGTCTCGCCTGGCTGAGAGGCTCCCCCTCCTGAGGACATGGCTGCCCAAGTTGGTATTGTGTGAGCCCCGCCCGAGGCCCTGGCAGGCGGCCCCCAGGCGACACTCCACACCCGGGATGTCACGGGGGCCTGCCCACTTCCTGGGGTCAGCTACAGAGGGGCAGTGTGGGGTAGGGCTGACCCCTGCCATGGGCTGCACCCCGAGAGCCGCATCTGAGAGTGGGGTGTGCCACTGTCAGCCGACACCTACCTTCTGGCGGGGGATCACCGGCAGGGGAGACTGGACCGGGGGCGGCGCCGTGGAGATGGGGACGGGCCGCTTCGACCTGCAGGAACCAGAACCGACACCAGGTGAAGCAGCTGCGCCTGGGCAGGAGCTCCCACCTGGGCAGGGCTGGGCAGGGCGGCAGGGGCGTGTTGGGGCCCCAGCCAGGCCCATGGCCCACTGAGCAGGCGGGGCGTCTCCAGGAGCCGCTGGGTCTGACCGCATGGAGAAGCCGTGACCTTGGGCACTGCAGTCCCGGGGGCCTCCGCTGGAGCCCTGGGGCCTCTGCTGGAGCCTGGGGGGGCCTCTGCTGGAGCCTGGGGGCCTCTACTGGAGCCTGGGGGGGGCCTCTGCTGGAGCCTGGGGGGGCCTCTGCTGGAGCCTGGGGGCCTCTACTGGAGCCTGGGGGGGCCTCTGCTGGAGCCTGGGGGGGCCTCTGCTGGAGCCTGGGGGGGGCCTCTGCTGGAGCCTGGGGGGGCCTCTGCTGGAGCCTGGGGGGGGCCTCAGCTGGAGCCCGGGGGGCCTCTGCTGGAGCCTGGGGGGGCCTCTGCTGGAGCCTGGGGGGGCCTCTGCTGGAGCCCGGGGGGCCCTCTGCTGGAGTCTGGGGTGGCCTCTGCTGGAGCCCGGGGGGGGCCTCTGCTGGAGTCTGGGGGCCTCTGCTGGAGCCCGGGGGCCCTCTGCTGGAGTCTGGGGGGGCCTCTGCTGGAGCCCGGGGGCCCTCTGCTGGAGTCTGGGGGGGCCTCTGCTGGAGCCCGGGGGGGCCCTCTGCTGGAGCCGGGGGGCCCTCTGCTGGAGCCTGGGGGGGCCTCTGCTGGAGCCCGGGGGCCTCTGCTGGAGGCCGGGGGGGCCTCTGCTGGAGCCCGGGGGCCCCTGCTGGAGCCCGGGGGCCCCTGCTGGAGCCCGGGGGGGCCCCTGCTGGAGCCCGGGGGGGCCTCCGCTGGAGCCCGGGGGGGCCTCTGCTGGAGCCTGGGGAGGCTGCCAGGCTCCGGGCTGATGGCCCCACACTGGCAGCCCCAAACCCCCCTGAGCCTCGCCTAGCAAGTGAAGCGGAGATAGGCAGGCACTTCACCATGACCGGGGCCTGGCCCTTCCTCTGGTCCAGGGGCTGTTCCTACTGCCCCGCGAGGTCTTGCTGCTGCCAGGCAGCCCCTCCCTTGGGCACCCAGCGCCCCGCCTCCCCGCTCCGCAGAGCTGCACCTACTTCTGCAGCGTGAGGCTCAGGTTGTAGCTGGCGGACTTGATCTTGTTCTGGGCCTCCAGGTGGGTCATGGTGTCTGTGTTGACGCCGTCGATGGCTACCACGAGGTCGCCCTGGCTGAGCTGGGACTGGGCAGCCTTGCTGCCCGGCGTGATCTGAGAGGAGGGGAGACCGGGGTGAGCACAGGAAGGCTGGGCTGGGCGGGGCCCGCTCTCGGGAGGGTCACCGGGGACGCCAGCAGAGGCCTGCTGCCTTGTCCTCGTCGGGTGGTCGGCGCACTGCCAGCTCGTGTCCCAGCGCCTCCTGTCTGCCTGCTCCGCGGGGCTGGCTCAGCCAGTGGGGCGCGGGCGGGGGAGGGGCAGGCCCCGCGGGTCCTGCGCGGCCGCCCTGGCCATCTGCTCTCCTCCTGCCGGCCGACTGGAGGCAGAGGACCAGAGGAGGACAGCCGAGCCCGAGCAGGGACTGCACCATGGCCTTGCTGCTTGAGGACAGCGACAGACAAGCTCTGCGTCGGGTGCAGCGTGAGCGAGGGGTGGGCTTCCGCTGGGCTGAGCCGTGGAGGTTTGGGGGCTGTTCGTTACACCTGTTTGCCTCCTGCACACTGCATCCTGGAGGGCTGGGCAGGAGCCACGATGCAGCATCAGCACAAGACACTGCCAGGGCAGCGGGCGGGACGAACACCCCTCCGAGCGCCCGAGCGGGAGGCCTGGAGCTGCCGCGAGGAGGCTGGCGTCATCCTTCCGGAAGGGGAGGGACACGTGGGGGCCAGCTCCCAAGTCCTGCGCCCTACTGACATCACAGGATGCTGGAGTCTGGGGGCCTGCTCCCAAGGGGATCACGCAGAATGCCAGGCACAGCCCACCCTGGAACAGCCCAGGAGCCTCAGGTGGACGGCTCAGGTTGCACAGCGCCAGGAATGCCGTGGAGACCCGCCCGCGGTGACCGCACACACACCGCGAGGTTCCAGAAGGCCTCGCGACATGGCCCGAAGTAGCCGACGGCCCGCTCCTAGTGACCTCACGGAATGGGTGAAGGTCCCTCTCTGAAGATGTCTCCTGAACGGCCTGAGACCGCTCCGCGCCGTGACATCACGCGGATGCCAGACAGTGGGAGGGTGACCTTGTGACCTGACCTGCTTGCCACCATGTGAAAGGCTCCGTGGGCCCTTCCCCGGTGACACCACAGGAGCCCTGGAGGGAGCCCCTGGGCGGTTCCTTCCCACTGCCCACTAGCCAGTCTCCCTGGCTTCTCTGGGCACATGGAGTCACCTTCCTGGCTGCACCCCAGGGACAAGGCCAGCTCCGGAGGCTGGCAGAAGTTATTTTCTGGCCAAGGTCTCAGAACCATCCTAGAAGGAGCCCAGAGAGGACCTGGGGACAGTCCCATGCTTTGGGTGTCAAGCCTGAGAGGGCCTTGGGCCAGGCCCTGGGCTCCCAGACCTGGTGCGAGGCTCGGCCAGGCCGGCACAGGACCTTCGTCCAGACCAGACCTGGTGCGAGGCTCTGCCTGGCCCTCACAGGGACCTTCGCCCAGACCAGACCTGGTGCGAGGCTCGGCCGGGCCCGCACAGGGACCTTCGTCCAGACCAGACCTGGTGCGAGGCTCGGCCGGGCCCGCACAGGGACCTTCGTCCAGACCAGACCTGGTGCGAGGCTCGGCCGGGCCCGCACAGGGACCTTCGTCCAGACCAGACCTGGTGCGAGGCTCTGCCTGGCCCTCACAGGGACCTTCGCCCAGACCAGACCTGGTGCGAGGCTCGGCCGGGCCCGCACAGGGACCTTCGTCCAGACCAGTTCAGCTGTCACCAGCCTCCAGCCTGTTCCCAGACGTGCTACCAGGTGGACCAGGGGCCGCGGGTGATGAGCCAGCAGCAGCAGCGAGTGCTGCCTGCTCAGACACGGGCCACCTCTGCCCACCCTGGATCTGCGGAGACAGATGGAGACAGGAGGGGACAGCACCCAGATGGCCAAGCAGCCACACTTGGTCTGTCTGCAGAGTCCTGCCTGCCTCCTCAGCCTCCACAGGGCACCTTCGAACCAACTCCTCAAACTTCTAAAATGCACAGTTTCTCCCCACGCCCCAGGCCACAGGGGGCCTCTGCTAGCGGCAGGGGGTGCTGTCCACTCAAGGTGTTAGACTGTGGGTGAAAAGGACAACAGGAAAACAAGACGCGCTGCAGGCTCAGACGGGGCTGCTGAGGACTGCCGCCCGGCTGTCCGGTCCCCACCCTGCCCTCCGCCCGGCCGGGGCTCTCCCAGCATCGTCTTACAGACATCGGCACGTGTACAGGAAGTGGGAAGAACTGCACACGGGACACCCAGCTGCCCCCACCAAGGCCCTACTGTAACCCGTGCCCATCCCCCTCCCGTCCACCAGTCGGCTTCGTGAGACACGTCCAGAGAGCAGCCGACCCAGCGCGCTCACTCAGGATGAAGTGCCCTTTCAGTGGGCTGTCCCCAGAGCACCCCGCCACACTCCCCCACACCAGGGCCCCAGCTGCTTCTGATGAACTGGAGAGAACACCGCCCTGCAGCAGGGGCTCCTGCTGGGGTGGGCAGCCCTCAGCACTGACCGGACAGCAGGACAGCCTGCTGCTTACAGAAGGGACAGCTGCCAGACAGGACCAGTCACGTCCAGAATGTTAGGGACGACAGTGTGAGCAAGGGCACCAGAATGACATCCAAGAGAGGTTGGGGCCAGATCGGCTGGGACGGGGGTGGGGGGAGGGGGCACACCCAGAGTGCCCTGCTCTGGGAGCCGCCTCTCAGCAGGGGCTGGCTCGCCCCAAACCTTCCCAGTGCCCGCCTTCCCCTTGCCCGGCCCTGCCTCGCTCCCCCTCGTCCTCAGGTCGGGACTGGCTGATCCTCGTCCCCAGGGCAGAGCTCAGCCTCCCTGGGGCCTGGTCGCAGCCGGCCACCTCGGAGGGAAGCCACGGAGCTGGCCCTGCTGGCCCTGGCGCCTCTCTCCCTGCACCTGTGTGTGCCCATCAGGGCTCCGCAGGCCTGGCCTCTGGCCACGCTGAGCAGGATCCAAGAGCCTCGGGCTGTAGTCCCCGCTCCCGGGAGGTGCTCATCTAGTCCTGCTGGGCTTTCCCCAGAGAAGGAGGCCGGGGTCTCCAGCTGGGCCCCTCCCCCCAGGAGAGGGCTGCCGCGGAAGGGTGGGCACCCGCACTCAGCCCGGAGCCCAGCGTGTGAAGGGTGCAGTGCAGCCATGAGGAGCACGTGGGTCTCTTGTCGGACTGCCCCTCTCTGCTGCCCTCATCCCAGGAAAGACCCAGAGCAGCTCAACCCTTGGAGGTTTCTCTCCGTGATCTCCGCCTTGGAGCACCCGAAGGACTCTGATGGCGGTTCCCTCCCCCTTCGCTGTCCTCCTCCAGCCCCGGGCACAGCTCCCAGCCTGCGGTCTCCTTCCAGAGGTCCCCCAAAGCGTTTGGGGGTCGAAACTGCCGCCTGGGTCCTTTCACCTTGCCGAGCCATGGCCTTGGGGCACCCCAGAGGGGGCACAGGGACAGCAGGTGCCCGGGAGCCACCCGCAGGGGCCTGTGGGGAGCACACAGGGGAGCGTGGACTTGGTCTGAGCCAGACCTCAGGCTGCAGTGGCCTCCACGCCCCCTGCGCAGGGAGAGAAACAACCCTTCTCAGGGGACCGGACCGCTGTGGTCACTGCTCTGAACCGGCGGTGGAAGGAGGGGCAGAGCTGAGCCGGTTCCCAGGCAGCTCCCAGGGGGAGGGAGGCATCGGTTGCCCCAGCTCCTCCCCGTTGAAAGCGGGGCTGAGGCTGGGGGGCTGCCTCCCAGCCCCAAGGGAAACAAGACAGTGGGGTGAAGGGGTGCCCGGGGACCAGCCCGAGACAGCACGCTGTCCTGAGAGGGGTCTCAGCATTCGCTGGAAGGGGAGAAGTCCTGTCCAGGTTCCAGGGGAAGCCAGACGCCGCTGGGCCTCAGGTGCACCCCTGCTGCTGGGTCCCATTTCCCCAGGGCCCAGGCGGCTGGCTCTCTGCAGAACTTCCCAGCCACCTCCCCAGTGCTCCACGCCAGACAGCCCTGCCCTCCTTCCTCTCTGGAATTTCGGGTGTGATTGGGGGTGGGGAGCCAGGGCAGCCGGCGGGTGCTGCGGATGGCGTAGCTCCCAGCATCCCTTCCCACCCTTCCGGGCTGCCCACCCAGGGGACTTCCGGGGGGGCCTAAGCACATGTAACACGGTCCGATTACGTTACTCCATGCTCTGCTGGAGTCCCATCTGGACCCCTGGGCCTTGCTCCACCCCCGACTCTCCCTGGAAACTTCTGTCTCCCCCTGGCCCCACTTCCAACCCCACAATCCCGGGGCCACTGAACACGGCGGAGCCTTATCTATGCGCAGAAAAGCCTCCTCGCACAGAGGGTTTCCAGGGCAGTGCAAACGGTTTACACTATGAACGTGAGTACACGTCATCACACACGTGTCCAAACCCACACTGCGCAATAACACGAATGCACCCCATGTCTGCTCTGAACCCACAGTGTGCAATAACACGAATGCACCCGTGTCCGCTCTGAACCCACAGTGTGCAATAACACGAGTGCACCCCGGGTCCGCTCTGAACCCACAGTGTGCAATAACACGAGTGCGCCCCGTGTCCGCTCTGAACCCACAGTGTGCAATAACACGAGTGCGCCCCGTGTCCGCTCGTGACCCACAGTGTGCAATAACACGAGTGCGCCCCGTGTCCGCTCTGAACCACACAGTGGTGCAATAACACGAGTTCCCCCGTGTCCCGCTCTGAACCCACAGTGTGCAATAACACGAGGTGGGCCCCCCGGGTCCGCTCTGAACCCACAGTGGTGCAATAACACGAGTGCGCCCCGTGTTCCGCTCAGTGTAACCCACAGTGGTGCATAACACGAGTGCGCCCCGTGTCCGCATCTTGAACCCACAGTGTGCATAAACACGAGTGCCCTACCCCCCGTGGTCCGCTCTGAACACCCACAGTGTTGCAATAACACAAGTGCGCGCCCCTGTGTCCGCGCTGCCACCCACAGTGTGCACTAACACGAGTGCGCCCCGTTGTCCGCTCTGAACCGCACAGTGTGCCAATAACACGAGTGGCGCCCCGTGGCCGCTACTGAACCCACAGTGGGACAATAACACGAAGTGCGCCTCCCGTTGTCGCTCTGAACCCACAGTGTGCAATAACACGAGTGCGCCCCGTGTCCGCTCTGAACCCACAGTGTGCAATAACACGAGTGCGCCCCGTGTCCGCTCTGAACCCACAGTGTGCAATAACACGAGTGCGCCCCGTGTCCGCTCTGAACCCACAGTGTGCAATAACACGAGTGCCCCCCGTGTCCGCTCTGAACCCACAGTGTGCAATAACACGAGTGCGCCCCGTGTCCGCTCTGAACCCACAGTGTGCAATAACACGAGTGCCCCCCGTGTCCGCTCTGAACCCACAGTGTGCAATAACACGAGTGTGCCCCGTGTCCGCTCTGAACTCTGGGTGATCATGATGTATTGGTGCAGGGTCATTATTACAACAAATGTCCCCTGGTGGGGATGCTGATGATGGGGGGTTGTGTAGGGGGCAGGGGGACATGGGACACTCTGTACCTTGCCCTCCATTCCGCTGTGAACCTGAAACTGCTCTAAGAAAAGTCTTTAAAAGAACCAAAGCACCCCCCACCCCGCCTAACCTGCTCTGAGGCTCCTGCCGTGTTTCACCCCCTTTCTTCACCTCCAGGTTCTTTCAGAAGTGACCAGCAGGTTCCCCCTCTACCCCCCATCCCTCTCACACCCGGACACCTGGCTCTGGCCCCACACTCCACACATGACAGTGACCTCCCCGTGCCCAAAGCCAGGAGTCACTGGTCTCCTCTCCGAATGACCACAGTCATGCCCTTCCCTGGCCTCGGAGTCTCTCTCCTCTTGTCCGGGCCAGTGGTGTCTGTCCAGGTGTCACCGAGAATGCTCCCCCGGCCCCTCACTCTCGGTGAGGAGTCCCTTCATGCCGCTTGAGGTGGCCCCTGGGGGGAGGTGGTAATGATAGACCGCCCTGGATGAGAGGGGGCGGTGTAGAGAGGGACAGAGACTCCGGGAGCTGGGGAGTCATCGCCCCAGCTGGAGGGTCATCCCCCCGCGGACCTTACTCGGGGAGCCTCCCCGCAGTCACTGCTGCCCCCCACACCTTCAGTCCGAGGAGCCGTGGCGTTGCCCGTGTCCTGTGTCTGCCCAGGGCCTTGGCGGGTCCCTCTAGCCCCACCAGCCTGGTGCCCCCCCTTCAGGGCCCCCAGCGTCAGGGCAGCTCTGAGCACTGGGCAGGGAGGCGCGGAGCAGGGAGGCCCGGCTGGGAGACCTCTAAGAATACTCCCCAGCTGCGGGCCTGTCAGCGGTCTCCCACTTGTCCAGGCGTGGGGGTGCGGCCTGGCGGCCCCCAGAAGCCCTGCGCGCTATAAACAGCTCGGCCTGTCAGCACGCGGAGGTGCTGCCCCAGGACCGGCTCCAGCAGCCTCTGAATTCCAGGAATTGCCGCACAGTTGCCTCAAAATAGTCTTGGCTGTCCCCTCCCTGGGACCCTCTGTCCTCTGGGTCCCCACTGTACTTGGGAGAGTGTGACAGACAGTGCCAGGGAGCGTCCTCAGGGCTGGGGGGGCAGAGACAGGGAGCGTCCTCGGGGCTGGGGGGGCAGAGACAGGGAGCGTCCTCAGGGCTGGGGGGGCAGAGACAGGGGGCGTCCTCAGGGCTGGGGGGGCAGAGACAGGGGGCGTCCTCAGGGCTGGGGGGGCAGAGACAGGGAGCGTCCTCGGGGCTGGGGGGACAGAGACAGGGAGCGTCCTCAGGGCTGGGGGGGCAGAGACAGGGAGCGTCCTCGGGGCTGGGGGGGGCAGAGACAGGGAGCGTCCTCAGGGCTGGGGGGCAGAGACAGGGAGCGTCCTCGGGGCTGGGGGGGCAGAGACAGGGAGCGTCCTCGGGGCTGGGGGGGCAGAGACAGGGAGCGTCCTCAGGGCTCGGGGGCAGAGACAGGCCCCCCGTGGACCCCCATTCTTACAGCTAGCCCCTGCAGAACAGGGGAAGTGCAATCACAGGTGCCTGTTAACAAGCAGCCCTCAGGCACTGTCTTCATGTCACAGGTGGGGACACTGAGGCTGAGCAGGTGAACGGACCTCTCTAGGGTGACACAGCAGCCGCAGAGCAGAGCCGAAAAAAGGCACGCGGGGCTCCCGTGAGGTCCAGGACCAAACACACACGGGCATGCGGGGCTCCCGTGACGTCCAGGACCAAACACACACAGGCACGCGGGGCTCCCGTGAGGTCCAGGACCAAACACACACGGGCACGCGGGGCTCCCGTGACGTCCAGGACCAAACACACACGGGCACGCTGGCTCCCGTGACGTCCAGGACCAAACACACACGGGCACGCGGGCTCCCGTGACTCTCCAGGACCAAACACCACAGGCACGCGGGGCTCTCCCGTGAATGTCAGGGACCAAACACACAAGGGCACGCGGGCTCCCGTGACGTCCAGACCAAACACCACTAGCCCGGCAGTGGGGGGGGGGGGCTCCGTGATGTCCAAGGACCCAAACACACACGGGCACGCGGGGCTCCCGTGACGTCCAGGACCAAACACACACGGGCACGCGGGGCTCCCGTGAGGTCCAGGACCAAACCACCGGGCAAGCGGGGCTCCCGTGAGTCCAGGAACCAACAAACATCCGGGCACGCGGGCTCCCGTGAGGTCCAGGACCAAACACACATGGGCATGCGGGCTCCCGTGAGGTCCAGGACCAAACACACACGGGCACGCGGGGCTCCCGTGAGGTCCAGACACAAACCACACACGTCACGCGGGCTCCCGTGACGTCCAGGACCAAACACACACGGGCACGCGGGGCTCCGTGAGGTCCAGGACAAACACACACGGCACGCGGGCTCCCGTACGTCAGGACCAAACACGCATGGGCACGCGGGGCTCCCCGTGAGGTCCAGGACCACACACGAACACGGGCACGCGGGCTCCTGTTTGACGTCCAGGACCAAACACACACGGTCACGCGGCTCCCCTGAGGTCCATCAAACACACACACGGGCACGCGGGCTCCCGTGAGGCGCAGGACCAAACACACACGGGCACGCGGGCTCCCGTGAGTCAGGACCAAACAACACGGGCACGCGGGCGCCCGTGACGTCCAGGACCCCAAACAGGTAGGCGCACGTGGCCTCCGTGTCCAGGACACAAAAACCACGGGCATGCGGGCTCCCGTGAGGTCCAGGACCAAACACACATGGGCATGCGGGGCTCCCGTGAGGTCCAGGACCAAACACACACGGGCACGCGGGCTCCTGGGAGGTCCAGGACCAAACACACACGGGCACGCGGGGCTCCCGTGACGTCCAGGACCAAACACACACGGGCACGCGGGCTCCCGGGAGTCCGGCCAAAACAACAGGGCCACGCGGGCTCCCGGGAGGTCCAGGACCAAACACACATGGGCACGCGGGGGCTCCCGTGAGGTCCAGGACCAAACACACACGGGCACGCGGGGCTCCCGTGAGGTCCAGGACCAAACACACATGGGCACGCGGGGCTCCCGTGACGTCCAGGACCAAACACACATGGGCATGCGGGCTCCCGTGAGGTCCAGGACCAAACACACACGGGCATGCGGGCTCCCGTGAGGTCCAGGACCAAACACACACGGGCAGGCGGGGCTCCCGTGAGGTCCAGGACCAAACACACATGGGCATGCGCGGCTCCCGTGAGGTCCAGGACCAAACACACACGGGCACGCGGGCTCCTGGGAGGTCCAGGACCAAACACACACGGGCACGCGGGCTCCCGGGAGGTCCAGGACCAAACACACACGGGCACGCGGGGCTCCCGTGAGGTCCAGGACCAAACACACACGGGCACGCGGGGCTCCCGTGAGGTCCAGGACCAAACACACACGGGCACGCGGGCTCCCGTGACGTCGAGGACCAAACACACACGGGCACGCGGGGCTCCCGTGACGTCCAGGACCAAACACACACGGGCACGCGGGGCTCCCGTGACGTCCAGGACCAAACACACACGGGCACGCGGGCTCCCGGGAGGTCCAGGACCAAACACACACGGGCACGCGGGGCTCCTGGGAGGTCCAGGACCAAACACACACGGGCACGCGGGCTCCTGGGAGGTCCAGGACCAAACACACACGGGCACGCGGGGCTCCCGTGACGTCCAGGACCAAACACACACGGGCACGCGGGCTCCCGTGAGGTCCAGGACCAAACACACACGGGCACGCGGGGCTCCCGTGACGTCCAGGACCAAACACACACGGGCACGCGGGCTCCCGTGAGGTCCAGGACCAAACACACACGGGCACGCGGGGCTCCCGTGACGTCCAGGACCAAACACACACGGGCACGCGGGCTCCCGTGAGGTCCAGGACCAAACACACATGGGCACGCGGGCTCCCGTGAGGTCCAGGACCAAACACACACGGGCATGCGGGCTCCCGTGAGGTCCAGGACCAAACACACACGGGCACGCGGGCTCCCGTGACGTCCAGGACCAAACACACACGGGCACGCGGGGCTCCCGTGAGGTCCAGGACCAAACACACACGGGCACGCGGGCTCCCGGGAGGTCCAGGACCAAACACACACGGGCACGCGGGCTCCCGTGAGGTCCAGGACCACAACATGCCCCAGGGGCGAGGCCGGCTGGGCCCCAGCCTCTGGCCTCCTGGCTGGCATGGGGTGGGGAGGGGCCTCGGTAGCTGCTCCCACCCCTCCCCCGCTTCCTGGAGAAGTGGTTGGGGTTGGGGGAGGGGCGAGCAGCTCAGGTTGCAGCCGGGCGCACCTGTCCAGGATAAATAAAGGCATTTCCCCTCCACCGCTGAGCCTCCTGAACCGCCTTCTCTGTGGGTCCTCAGCCCGAGACCCACAGAAGGAAGGAAGGCCTTGAGGGGTGGCTGCTGCCCTGAGCACATACTGTGGGGCCCGGGGCAGGAGGGGGTGGGGACAGAGCTGCCACCAGCCTGCAGGTGGCTGGGCTGGCCTTTCTCTAGGAGGAGCTGCAGCTGACAAGAGACAGGCCCCACTCAGTGCTCATCCCCTGGCCCCTCGCCAGAGGGGGAGGGGCAGGCTGGGCTCTGGACTGCCGGAGCTCCTCAGTGTGCCTGGGTCCGAGGCCCTGCCCTCGACCCCCCCGACTGCAGCGCAGGTGGGGGTGTAGGGGGAGGGAGCAGGCCACTGTCACCCAAGCGCCCACGGGCCCTGCGGGAAGCGAATCACAGCTGGAGTGGGAGTAGGGTGTCTGGTCCTCATCCCCTTGGGGAGAAGTTCCTGATGCAAAGGGGCCTGGAGAGCCCAGCAGGAAACCACAGCCCCAGCCGGACGGCAGGACTCAGCGTCTCAGGGCCTAGCCTGTCACACAGAGGCTGGGCGCCCCTGGCCAGGTGTCAGTGGCCCACACAGAGGCTGGGCGCCCCCGGCCAGGTGTCAGTGGCCCACACAGAGGCTGGGCGCCCCCGGCCAGGTGTCTGTCAGTGGCCCACACAGAGGCTGGGCGCCCCCGGCCAGGTGTCTGTCAGTGGCCCACACAGAGGCTGGGCGCCCCCGGCCAGGTGTCTGTCAGTGGCCCACACAGAGGCTGGGCGCCCCCCGGCCAGGTGTCAGTGGCCCACACAGAGGCTGGGCGCCCCCGGCCAGGTGTCAGTGGCCCACACAGAGGCTGGGCGCCCCCAGCCAGGTGTCTGTCAGTGGCCCACACAGAGGCTGGGCGCCCCCGGCCAGGTGTCAGTGGCCCACACAGAGGCTGGGCGCCCCCGGCCAGGTGTCTGTCAGTGGCCCACACAGAGGCTGGGCGCCCCCGGCCAGGTGTCAGTGGCCCACACAGAGGCTGGGCGCCCCCGGCCAGGTGTCTGTCAGTGGCCCACACAGAGGCTGGGCGCCCCCGGCCAGGTGTCAGTGGCCCACACAAGGCTGGGCGCCCCCGGCCAGGTGTCAGTGGCCCACACAAGGCTGGGCGCCCCGGCCAGGTGTCAGTGGCCCACACAGAGGCTGGGCGCCCCCGGCCAGGTGTCAGTGGCCCACACAGAGGCTGGGCGCCCCCGGCCAGGTGTCAGTGGCCCACACAGAGGCTGGGCGCCCCCGGCCAGGTGTCAGTGGCCCACACAAGGCTGGGCGCCCCCGGCCAGGTGTCAGTGGCCCACACCAGAGGCGGGGCGCCCCGGCCAGGTGTCTGTCAGTGGCCCACACAGAGGCTGGGCACCCCTGGCCAGGTGTCAGTGGCCCACACTCAGGCTGGGCGCCCCCGGCCAGGTGTCAGTGGCCCACACTCAGGCTGGGCGCCCCCGGCCAGGTGTCAGTGGCCCACACAGAGGCTGGATGCCCCAGGCGAGGCATCAGTGACCCCACCAAAGCAGCTACCGAGAGACTCCAAGCCCTGGGGAGGCCCCGAGGCCCAGTCCAGCTTGCTCCGTGGCTCTGGTGCGTTGGGGTGTGCCCCTCTAGCATGCAGAGACGCCACTATGCCCGACTCCTGATGCCTTGCCCGAGACGCGTTCTATTTTTACAAGTCCCCCTCGTCATCAGCTCCAGAACATCCCAGTGCACCCCCCCCCCCAGGACATTCTTCCTGCTGTCTAGCTTAAGTCTCTGTGCTGCAATGAAGCCCCGGGTTGGCCAGGCCAGGTGGCGCATAGACCCTGGGTGAGGTCATGGGCTATCCTGGGTGCCACTAACCAGGAGGCTACTGCCCGCCGGAGGGGATGGCAGGGAGCACCAGGAGGGGCTGGTGGAGCTGGGGCAGAGTTGGGCTCTGTCCCAGGTGTGGGTGGCCCGTGGACCTACGAGGGTGAGTGTAGACACCCTGCCTCATATAAGGGGGTGCAATCGGGGGGGTGGGGAGGGTGCAGGGTCCCGAGGCCTATTTGGGCTCAGATGCCCGCGTGTCACCATATCATGGAGCGGGATGTGTGTGTCTCTGGTTGTCCTTCTAGTAGGGGACCCTGTAGTCCCCAGGGCAGTGGGTCTGGAGGGCTGTGGATGCAGTTGGAACGAGCCAGCTCTCCAGGGGAAGGACGGAGGGCTACGGCCTTTGCCTGAGCTGGAGCCAGGCTAGCACCCCACCCAGAGAAATGCGGCCTCTAGGGCTGTACGAGCCTCCTACACACCCGAGTGGGGCTTCTCCTTGGGGTCCCTCCAAGTTCCCACATCAGATCCCACAACCAGGACAGCTCCTCCAGTGGGGGTCCCGGCTTCCTGCCCCCTCTGCCAAGCAACTTTCAGGCCTTCCCTGCACCCCTCTACCGCCCAGGCCCACGGAAAGTCTCTACCCTGGAGAAAAAAACATCTTCCAAGTGGCAGCAACCAACACGCGCCTGCCCACCCATCACCCTCCAGTGACAGCCGGGCCTCCGCCTGCCCCTCGTGCCCACACCGGGGCCTCACCCTCAGGCAGGGCTTGTCTGTGCCTCACACACCTCCCAGGCTACCCTGGGCCTCCGGGCCTTCAGCCCGGCTCGGCCAGACTTGTCGGCGAGTCCTTTTACTTGACAAGTGTTGCCTGAGCATCGTCTACATTCTAGGCCCTGGTGTGGGTCCCGGGGACATGGCCGCGGTTAAAACTAAGTTCTTTCAGCAGATCTGGTTTCTCTGCCCTCCGGGTGTCCATGTCCCCAGCAGCCAATAGCTACTCAGGCATTCTCCGATGTTCCGGGACATTCCGGGCAGGCGGTGCTGTTCCCTGACTGCGGACGCTGCAGGACACAGGTCACGTCCCCAGGCGAGCATGGGGTTAGACGTGAACGGGGCACACAGGCCTGCCTGGGGGGTGAGCAGGGGCTTAGGCAGGCGAGGGAAGAGGACCCCACCTCATGAGGCAGCCCGGGCCAGGTCCCTGCAGGCCCAGGAAGGTGGGAGGAGGGGCCTGTGATCTTGGGTCTGGGGTGGAGGGGGCTGGAGCCCGGGAACCAGCCGAATCCAGCCCTGAGCCCTGCCAGCCGAGGCCAGCTGTCGGTCCACCTACCGCTCCACCCTCCTGTTACCTGCCCCCTCCAGCTGGCAGTGCTCGCTCCCCAAAGCAGTCGCCCATTTCCAGGGAGCAGCTCCAGGCTTGGGGGCAATGGCGCCCACCCTGCCGAGGACGGGCCGAGGACGGGCTGAGGATGGGCCGAGGACGGGCCGAGGAAGGGCTGAGGATGGGCCGAGGATGGGCCGAGGACGGGCCGAGGACGGGCCGAGGAAGGGCTGAGGATGGCGTCATCCTCTGCCGGCCCTGAAAACCTGACATTTCCTGCAACAGGCCGGCCACTTCGAGTGGGCGGCCGAGACCTGGGGCCTCGGCTGGCAACATCCAGTTGGGTCCCATCCCAGCCCCCAACTGGGGATGGGGTGTGCTCTACCTTTCCAGAGCCTCGAGGAAGACAGACAGATGGACATACACACCCTCCTCTGAACATGCCGCCCGCAGGGCACCAGGCCGTCCGTGGGCAGCGCACTCACCCGGGAGATGGTGAGTGGCATGTTGAAGTCCTTGCCTCCCTGCAGACGGAAGCCCCAGGGCCCAGGCCCGGTCAGGGTCACGCTGTAAGACATGCCGGTGCTGAGAGCGGCGGCCCCTGTGGACGAGAAGAGAGGGTGGATGAGAGGCCCAGCCCGGACCTCCGCCCTGCCTGTCCCCGGCCGCGACCCCGCTTGCCTGCTCGTCCCCTGCTGCCACCGGCCAGGCGCTGCGGAGCTCCTGAGAGGCTCCTAAGAATAGCTGGGAGCAAATGCCATGGACACTGATATCTGCCCCTGCTGCGCCCATAAATGGACTGTAACCCTACACTGTGCCCGCCCGCAGGCCTCCCAGGCAGTCCACCGTGACTCACGCAGCTAACATAGCCCTGGGGGCGGGGGTCCGGCACCCAGCACCCCCAGGCCAGGTCAGTGATGAGCCCCCGCCGCCCTGCTCTCCTCCCCTTGCCCCCTCTGCCCCCTGGGGAGTCAGGACTCACCCTCCCCAGCCTCACCCACCGTCTTGCCCAGAAGCCAGTAGCTGAGCTTCGGGGCAGGGGCTCCGGGACTTGGGCTGTGGCTGCCCTGTGCCCTCTGGTATCTTGCTCAGTGTGGAGCTCTGATGGCCGCTAGGACCAGGCTGAGCTTCCAGCCAGTCGGCCAGAGTTTCGGCTCAGGAGCCAGTGACTGGCCCAAGGCTGTGCCGCAGGAAGGTGACCATCATCCCGGCAGCGGCTCTGGCACGGCTCAGCTCCAGGCCCGATGCAACACGATCCCCTCGGACGTGAGAGGCTGGCACCTCAGCAGGAGCCAAGCTCGGAGAGGTTAAGTGACTTTTCCAAGGTCACACAGGGAGTGGACTCAGGCACACTGGAGCCTGGGCTAATTCCCATGGGACTCGTGCCAGGTAGCTGGCTCCCAGTGGCCACAGGTGCCTCCCAATGCCCGGGCAGGGTGGGGTCCCGCCTGCACCCCCCGCAGGCTCACGCCCTCCGGACCCTCTGGGACGCGGGGGCTATTCCTGGCTGTCCGGGCTCATCTGTGCCCTGGAAAACTTGACAGCAGTGTGGAAAGCTGCAGCTGCCCGCAGGGCACGCCAGGCTCTTGTGCCCTTTGCACTGGAATGGCGGGGTGGGGGGGTGGAGTGGGGGGGATGCCATTTGCTCAGCTGCTGGGGCACGGGGCCAGAGGGGCCTGGGGGGCAGCGTGTATGGTGTGTTCAGCCCATAACCTGAGACAGTGTGTCTGGGAGGGGCCTCGGACCCTCCTGCCAGTGTGGTGTGTGGGCCCGGAGACCTTCAAAAGCCTTTCTCCAGGAGGGACCTCAGGCCTGGGGGGTCTGGAGATAGATCAAAGCCCACCCTGGCTCCTGGCTGGGGAAACTGAGGCTCAGGGAAGGCAACTGGCTTAGCTGCGCTCTGGCCCTCCTGAAGGGCTCGGACCCGGGCTGGGCCCCAGGACTAAGTGCAGGCCTGGGTGGGGAACTCCCCAGCTGCCAGCATCCTGCGTCTGCCTTGGGCCGCGCAATGCAGGGTGGAGGGAACCCCGTATCACAGAACTTGGTGACTGGCCCAAGATCACAAAACTATCCAGTGAAAGACGTCGAGGAGGCACCGGCGCTTCGTCTCCACCTGCGGTGTCCTGTGCCCTGTGTCCCGGAGCCGGGCTGTCCCCCGCTGGGGCCTGGCCCGGAGGCCAGAGCTTGGAGCACCCCATGTCTTCCCGTGTCGCTGCCGGCCTTCCCCGGGCCCCGTCCCAGCCATCCCTGACTCAGCCCTGTCCCTTTCGTAGGGAGACCTGTCCTTCCCTGCTGGAGAGGAGCCGCAGCATGAACCGTGTGGGATAAGGAAGGAGGGGAGGAGGGGGCCCGGGCCAGGCGTACCTGGAGATGCGGCCCTTTCTCTGGACTGAGTCGTGGCCTGATGCCTGAGGCTGCCTCGGGGAAGGGGAGGGTAAGAGGAAGGATGTTCTTACAGGTGAAGGCCACACCCCACCTGCCTCCCCTGGGAGACCCAAGGCGGCCAGAGAACAGCTGGTACCCACGCGCTGGGTGGGAGCCACGCCTGGTCACACAGCTCACTGCGCAGTGGGGGTGGGGCCGGCCTGGTCGCTGCCCCTCCCCCCCGCCCCACGGTTTGAGACGGGAGCTTGGGGACGGCACAAGGTGGGGGGTGGGGGGCAGAGAAACCGCTGCGGCGGGTTCAGCCCGGCGCTTGCGGCAGGAACCGGTGGAGACCACGACTGAGACCTCCGCTGCTTTATTGTCCCCGCTCTGCCAGAGCACAGCCGGGCAGCGCTCGGGGAACCACGTGTGCTCGGTGTGCATGCAGGCGTGTGTGCACGGACAGTGCCCGCTCGCGACGTGTGCGCGAGTGGGGCCGGTGGAAGGTGCTGCAGGGGCGCGGAGGCGAGTCGCGGTTTCCAGCAAAGGTCTCGGCGGCCGGCGGAGGAGACGCAGCGCGCAGCCGGCACCGCAGGTCACGGTGGCTGCAGGGCCCGGCCGTCCGATGTCACTGCTCAGACCCGCAGGGCGCACACCGCTCGAGGAGGAGCAGGTGCCGGGAAGCAGGGGGGCCAGGCTCCACGCTTCAGGCCGAGCCGGGGTGCAGGGCCGCTTTGCATGCCGGGAGCTTCGTGTCTTAGGGTCCACACACCACGGGCGCCGGGCCACTTCCAAGGCCCGCGGGCTCGGGTGATCCTGGGTCTGTGTACGTGCGGGGTCGCAAGGGGGCTGGCGTGTTCCGGAAGATGGGGAGAGCTGAGGGCACCCTACAGCCTGAGGTCCAGGCTGGGGAGCAGCCCCTTGGTCTGAAAGACAAAGAGCACACTCTGCGGGGCCGGAATGTGCCTGTGGGCAGCCCCCGGGCCCTCTGCGGGGAAGGGGTGTATGGAGGGCCCCGCGGTGTCCTGGCCGAGGTGGGCCCTCAGACTGCAGCAGTGTGGCCCGAGACGGTGCCAGTGTCAGGCTGCGTCGGGACGTCCCCCAGGCTCATGGCGCCTGGGGTCTGGACTGAGGTCTCTGCACCCCTTCCCCGTTTCTCCACTTCCCTCCATTCCTCCGCCACCTCCTCTGCACCACTGTCCTCAACACCGCTGTCTGTCCTGTCCTACAGCTCCGGCTTCCTCCGGTCCCCAGCCTGCAGCTCGTGCCATTCAATCTGCCCTTCCCCCGCCAGCCCACAGGCCCTGCTACGCTGCCAAGTCCTCCCTCCCCCCACCATGGCGGAGACCCCTCTGGTCAGCCCTTGAGTGGGCCTTCCTTCCCAGGCTCCTACCCCCTCTCCTTTCTCCCACATCCCCCCACCAGGGTCCCTTTGGCTGCTACTAAGGTCGCAAAGCAACATTCTGTTCCGGGACACGGAGTTCCCCTGGGCCCACTGCGCTGGCACAGGTCGGTTCCTCGGCCTCGACCCCGCACCCCCATGCTCCCTACGTCACCTCCACCTTCCCTGGAAGCCTGCCTCTGCTTTCGGCTCCCTGGGCACTGATAACTCCGAGGCAGTGCCTATCACAGGTTAGGTGACCGCTGATGAGACAGCCTCTCTGCCCAGCACCCGCCCCGGCCCAGCACGCCCCCAGGACGGGCTCTGTGCCTTCTGTCATTGTCCCACCAGCCGGGGGGACACAGCTGAGCCTCTGTGGCCGTGAACAGTGTGCGGGCTCAGGGCCGGGGCGTGAGTCTTCCTGGGGCCGAAGCATCAGGGAGCGGCCTCCCCAACACTGGAGCTGGGGAGGCAGAGGCTCCCACTGCAGGGAGCAGCCCAGGGCCCCTCGCTCTGGGACACGCAGGGGCGCAGCCGCGGAGAAGAAGAAGGCAAAGTGTCTGTGGTCTTGGCCTTTCGAGGCAGCCCAGGAGCCCAGGCCTGGGTGCCGTGTGGGGGTGAGGGAAGGGGCGGCCCTGGGGGAGGAGGGGCAGCCGGGGCCTGTACACGACATTTCCAGTGTCCCAGAATCCAGCCTAATCGCGTCCACATTCCGTTCCATAGCACTTGGGCCGACAGCTGGCTTTCCTCAAATAGCCACAAGCGTCCTGGGTGACATCCCAATCTCGGGGCACTCTCGGGGAGCACGCACATAGCTTGCGCCCCCCCGCCCCGTGTGCCCAGCCTCCGGCGGGGAGAAGCCCCGCCACCTCCACTCGGTCACGCTCAGCGTAAGGCAGCCACGCTGGGGAGCCCAGTCCCGTCTGTGGGGCACCGTGACGGAGAGCAGGTGCCAGGCACACGGCCACACACGCTGGACCACACACGGGCACACACAGTACAGTGTCCCAGCACAGCACAGCCGCCGCCACCGGCCCACAGCGCCACACGGACCCGCTCAGGGGCGGTCTCGGGCCACCTCAGGCCTGCCCGGAGCATGTGGGGGGCAAGGGAGAGCTGGGGGTACGGAGAGGGGCGACCCCAGCAGGCACTGGCCCACCCACGGACACAAGCCCCCTTTCCTGGCCACTCCCTGCGCTTCTTGGCCCTTGTGTCCAGTCACCTTCCTGGGGTCCTCGGCTCCGCACCCCTGGGGCTCAGGAGGGGCAGCGGCTTCCACGTCTCCCAGGCCCTGACTGCGGGGCGTCCGGCCGCTGCCTCGCCGGGCAGCGCCCCACGTCGCGGACGCCTCCGTGTCTGTCCAGCCCTGGGGAGGAGGGAGTTGCTGTGAGGGGGCCCAGGCCTTCCTCCCTCCTCCCAGCACCGTCCACGCGGGCGAGGCCCTGACACTGTCTGCGGGGTTGCTGGTCACCATGGCTGCCAGCTGTGAGCACACGTGTGTGTGCACATGCACCTTCTAAACATGGGGGGGGGGGGTTGTGACAGTCTCGACCTCTGTCAACACACAAGACTCACCCCTGATGGCCCTCTTCGCTACAGTGGTCCAGGGAAGGGACCTCGGGCAGCTCCTCCCTCAGCCCCTCGGAGACTCCCAAGGATGGGGCTGGCGGGAAGGCCACAGTGCGCCCGGTAGGCACCATGTGGGGGAGCCTGAGTGTGGCTGGAGACAGGAACCCCCGGTGCAGGGAGCTCCCTGGGGACATCGGGGAGCCACATCCCCGCCAATGGGGACATGTGAGCTGGACACGCTAAGGCCTTGCTGGTCCCAGGCCCTAGGGAGGCTGGTGGCCCCCAGGACTGACCACCACTACGGGTCTGTGTCCACCCGCAGGCACCTGAGCCTCCGAGGCAGAGGCGGCTGTTCCAGCAGAGGACACAGAGGGTCAGAGAGGGCAAGTGGCCTGCCCAAGCTCACACCGTCAGGACATGACAGAGCTGAGGCTTGAGTCCTGGCCGAGTGACCCTTCCTCTGCACCCCGGGGGCCCTCCGAGCTCCCAGGAAGAGGGGTCAGTGCTGAGAGCGAGGCCCTGAGCTAGTTCCTGTCTGTCTCTGGAGGCTCGTCTGGGACCGGAAACGCTAACCTGGCCCATCTGCGGCTCTGAGGGGCAGGGCCAGCTGGAGGGAGGTGGCCTGGAGTTGGAGACCCACGGCCAGTCCCAGCCTTGCTGCTGGGCGACCCGGGGCCAACCCGGGGCCAACCCGCTGCCTCTCTGGCCGGGCCCTGCCTCTCTGGAGGACGTGCGTGAGAACTGTGGGGCGGGGAGGGGCTCTTCCTGCCGCTGTCCTGGGTCCTGAGGGTCCTTGCAGCCCTGCCCAGCGCCTGAGGCTGGCCACCGTCGAGGGCCCGGCTCCTTACCATCTCGCTTTCCGAGCCCAGGGACGCCTGCCGCCGCCGGGAAACCCAGCTGAGGTCCGCGGCCTGGCTGCCCAGGGTGGACTGGTAGCTGGGGTACGGGCCGGAGCGCTGCCTCGAGATGCCCAGCAGCACGCTCAGGCAGGGCAGGTGCTGGGCTATGGCCATTCTGCAGGGAGGGCACACTGGTTAAGGCAGAGGGGTGGACAGACAGACACAGGAGACGGAGATGGCGGACACATGGACACAAGACCACGGGAAACGGAGGTTCGGACACTGGGTTATGAGGACAGACGGTCAGATGCTGAGGTGTGGGAATGGACAGACATGCTGGGGCCGCGGGCGTGGAGGGAGAGCCTTCGGTCGCAGGTCCAGCCGGGCGCCTCACTCCCGCCACATCCCTGCCGATGGGCCGTCTGAGCGGGACACGCTAAGGCCTTGCAGGTCCCCGCCGGTGAGCTACTAGCACCACCGGGCAAAGGAAGCCCTGAGGCCCTCTCCGCAAGCCAGTGGGCTGGGTTCTGTCAGCGGGCGCCCTCTGGGCCCAACCCACCCCCAGCCTCTCTGCCAAGGCCCTTGGAGGTGAGCCCTCCCTGCTGGTCTCTCCAGGTGGGCGCCCTCTGGAGGCTTCTCCTTGTAGGGGCAGCCCTGCTGATCGGCGTCCTGGCTGCCTTTCGGCTCGGTTCCAGAGGCACCTAGTTCGGTATGGACGCTGCCTAGGGAGCCTGCTCCCCCTCCAGCTGAGCCTTCTGGGAGCACGGTCACACCTGCTGCAGGCCCCGCCCACTGTCACGCGGGTCCCAGCTGCTGGAATCCCCCCAACGCGTGCACAAGAGACAGGAGAGAGGGTGGCCCCTGCGCGGCCCCAGGCCCAGGCCCTCCATGCCCGTGAGGGTGGACCTGGGGCCTGGGCTGGGCCTGCGGGAAGGTGCACCTGTACTTGGGGTGGGTGATGGCGTAAATGATGGGGTTGTGGATGGCAGAGGCCTTGGCGATGACAGCTGGCACTGAGTTCATGTAGGGCGTCAGGACGTGCGCGTACCTAGGAGAGAGAAGCCTGGTCCTCCCTGGGCACTCACCCGCTCGCCTCTCAGGGATCGTCTTCCTCTGGGCCAGGCCCTGCCAGGGGCACACCAGCCGGGCCCACACCCGCCGGGCCGTCAGTCCACCGGCAGAACTGTGACCCCGGGGGGCTCTGATCTTGGGTGACAGGGGACCCGGAGAGCAGCTGGCAGGGGTCTGGGAGGAAGACGTGCCGGGCTGGGGGTTCACTGTCCCCTGGAGCCTGTGCTGCCAGCAATAAACCCTCTTCGCCCCGCGACCCTGGTCCTCTGCTCAGCACTCCCCACACCGCACCCCTGACGCCCACCGCGTCCTGCTCTGAGGGTGACTGCACAGGCGGGCCCGGAGGAAATCGCTCTTGTACAGAGACGATCTCACCCCCAAACACTCCCAGGGGCTAAGAGCTCTCTGCCTCCAAAGCGCTTCTGAAGTCTGGCTGCATCCGCACCCCTGCCGGTGTCAGAGGCCCCGGGCCCTCGCCCCCCGGGCGGGAGGCCAGCGGAGCCCCGGCTGTGAGCCCAGGTGAGGAGGAGCCCGAAGCTCAGGGACAGCCAAGTACCCCCAGGCGGTCTGGCAGGCCCTCCGGCCCTCACAGGCACTCAGTCCAAACCCAGGGTGGCCCCGAGCTCCCCAGCACGCGCCCCAGGAACCGGCGGCCCAGGGCGCGGGGAGCGTCTCACCGCAGTGGGAGAAGGCTGTGAAGCCAGGGTCAGGGTGGAGACAGCTGGCGTGGGCGGGGTGCTGAGGCAGAGGCTGCCCAGGGCCCCCTTAGCCCCCACGGCCCCTCGGCCCGCCGCTCACCCAGCGAAGGCCATCAGGGCCACGGTGGAGTAGGGGGCCCAGGACAGCACGAACAGGAGGATGACCAGCAGCACGATCTTGGCCATTTTCCACTCGGTCTGCAGCCGCTGCTGCCGGGGCAGTCCACTGCGGCCCTCGCCGGCTCCGAAGGTCTGCAGGGCCCTGCGGAGGGGGCAGGGCCTGGGTCTGCCTGCACGCGGGGTGCAGTGGCTGCCAGGGCCGGGGCAGTGCAGGCAGCCCTGCCACCCAGGAGGTTCTCCGTTATGTCCAGCTGAGCTGCCTCGTTGGGTCCCACCTGCGGCGTCTCCGCTGCCCCCAGGCCTCCTGACCTGCCTACACGCCCCACCGCGGGAAGACCTGTCTCCTGAGACTTCGCTCGGTACCAGGCTGTGCTGGTCTCTAGAGCCTGTGGCACAGGCACAGGTGCTCAGCTGGTCTTTGCCCGTCTGGAGCTGTGGGAGCCCAGTGGTGGGTGCAGATGGGAGCCTCTGGCGAGGACAGGCCCCTCCCGCCGAGCCCTCCTCCACGCCCACTCGTACTGGCCGGTCTCCCGAATGGCCCTGAAGATGAAGACGTAGCAGTAGATGATGACGAGCAGGGGGAGGAAGAACACGAAGCAGAAGAGCAGCATGGTGTAGGCGCGGACCGATGGCGTGAAGCTCATGTAGTCCCAGGAGCAGGAGGTCAGCAGCCCCTCCGGCACGTAGGCACCTGGGGCCGGGCGGCAGGCTCTCAGCGGAGGGGCCGTGTGGCTCGGGCTCCTCGCCTGGCCCACTGGCCGCAGCCCCGCCCAGGGCAGTGAGGGAGCTGGGTACCCAGAAGGGGGCTTTCCCAGCCTGTTCTGGGGGACAGCTGGCAAAGCCCACTGCTGCCCACTCCTGCCAGTGTGGAGCAGAGACCTCCCCGGAGCCCCAGGGTCCTGCCCAGAAGGGCTGGTTCTTTGCTGCTAACCCTCCTGCCTGCTGAGGCCTCAGCCAACCCTGCCTGTCAGACTCACTGCAACTCAGCGTGAGACGCACCCATCCCTTCCTACCACCCAGGAACAGCGTGGCCGCCCCCCGCACTGCGAGATGGGAGCCCAGGTGACCCTCTGGTCGCTGAGGAGGCAGCTTCAGTGTCCCCTGCTATGAGCCACGCCCCCTGGATGTCCATCTGCCGTGAGGCTCAGGCAGCCCCCGACTCTCCTGACCTGCCCGTGAGCACGCCCCTCCCAGACCGCCTTCCTCTCCCCCAGTTTCCGCAGCCCACTTACTCCAGCCAAAGAAGGGTGGAAGGCTCCAGGCCAGGGCGTAGAGCCAGACACCCAGCAGGACCAGCGCCGCCCGCCTCTTGGACACCACCCCAATGGCGGTCAGTGGGCGCGTGATCACCAGGTATCGGTCCAGGGCGATGGCCGTCAGGGTGATCATGGAGGTGATGCCAAAGAGAGCCCCACAGAAGGCATAGAACTCACAGCCTGTGGACACAGCTGCCTGACCTCAGCCCTTGGCAGGAAGCCCATCAGAACCCCAGGGGAGGGAGGGTCTGGGGCAGCAGGTACTGGGCTCCTGCCCTCACCTCTCCAGCATGCAAGCCGAGCCCCTTCCCCCTGCCTACTCGCCGTGGAGGCTGGTGGGGGCCTCCGGACTGGAACCCGAGTCTTCCCTGTGGCTAACTCGCGGGATGAGGGCAGCTACCCACTCTGCTAAGGAAGGGCATCACCTCCTCCTCTGAACCACCCTGCAGCAGGGATCCCCGACACACCCTTCCTCCTCCCTCCAGCCAAAGGGAGCCCGAGTGTCTACCTGCCTCCCCAAAGAGCCACCGCTTGTAGAGGCTGCTGGCGAAGACCACGGGCGCCTGGGTGAAGGTCATGAGGAAGTCGCTGATCGCAAGGTTGATGATGAACATGTTGGCGGGTGTTCTCAGTCCTCTGCTTCTGTGAGGGTGGAACGGTCAGAAGGTGCTTCTAACGGGGAGCTGCCTCCACTATGGGTGCAAACGCACACGCACATGCACACACACACACATGCACGCACACACACATGCACACACACCTATGCACACAATCCACACGCACACACCTATGCACACAATGCACGTGCACACACGCGCATGCGCACACGTGCATGCACACATATGCACTGCACTCGTGCACACGTGCACATGCATACACACGCGCGCACACACACGTGTGCTCTCAACAGACACGAACAGCTGGGCCATCCCACTGCCCGGCGAGTACCAGCTGAACAGCTCTGGTGCCCAGGAGGGGGGCTGAGAAGCGAGGCCCTTGTTTCCTGGGGTTCACTCCGAATGCAGGGGTACAGGGCCTGTCCCAGAGCTGCCGCTCAGCCCGGCAGAATCTGGTTCTGGTGTTGCCCACTCCTCACCCAGCTCTCTTCTTGGACCCAGCTCACTGCTCTGAGCCCCTTCTGAGCGCCTTCCCACGTGCCTCGGGCACCCTCCTCAGCCCTTCCTCCAGGCTCCTGGGCCGGGCCCTGCTCGTCCTGTTGTGTCTGCATCCCTCACCCGCAGGGCTGGCAAGGGGCAGTGGCGTTGGCGACTTCCCCAGCGGCAGCCCTTTCCCCCCCTTGTCCCCTGCAGGCGTCCATCTCTGTGTCCACCCCACTTTCCAGATGAGAACACTGAGGCTGCCACTTGTGATGGGGGTCGCTCCAGAACATGAAACTCAGTCCGCGGCCCAGCCAGGGTTCAAGCAGACCTGCTGGGCACTGCACACACCCACGCGATCGCTACATCGGCTGCGCAAAGCCCGGCTCCATTCTGCAGACAGGACACCCGGGCTCCCAGAGGACGAGCGATGGCCACAGCCATGTCGGCCAAGAGGCCAAGAGGGCTTTCAGCCTTGCCAGGGCAGGTGCGGAGGAAGGGGTGCTGCTGGGGGCTCGGGCATTCAGGGCCCGGGCGCCGGGCTGCTCTTTGAGGCAGACGGAGGGTGCCCCTGGCAGGTGATGGTGGAGGAGATCTGACAGCAAGCGGAGTGGGCAGGGACTGAGTCCTCGGGAGAACCACCCTCGCAGAGGCTGTACCTGGGGCCCCGTTGGCATGTGCCCTGTGAGCTGCCTGGACTATTTTGGGGCCCCTTCCCTGAGCTTGGAGACTGAGGCCTGGGCCTGAGACCACGGAGGGCTGAGCCTGGCCTCACTGCCCAGGCTCAACAGTGCCCTGGCAGAGTTGGCGCCAGCATTTCTGTCCTGGGTGCTGCCCGGTCTCTGCGCGGCTGGCTGCCCTCCGTGCCCAGGCACCTGCAGAAGGTGTAGATGACGGTCAGGTTGCCCAGCATCCCCGTGAGGCCCACCAGCAGGATCACCGTGCCCAGGGCGTAGTGGGCGTGGTCCGGGACATCAACTGTAGGGAAGGAGACCCAGGCGGCAGCCTGAGCCCCGGCTGCCTGCAGAGAGACGGAGAAACGCGGCATCTCGTTATCCGGTCACGTCTGGTAGCCCCGAGGAAAAGGGGCTCAGGCTCCCGAAGGGCGGGGTGGGGAGCTGAAGCGCTGGGCGCAAAGCTTCACCCACACGGCCAGCGAGTGGCTGAGCAGAGGGAAACGCCGGTCTCCCGAAGTCGAGCCCCAGCTCCTGCACCGTCGCACAGAGGCGCAGGCTCCCAGGGGTGGGCTCAGATCACCTGCGGGAGGCTGGGGAGACAGACTGGCACGTGCCTGCAGCATGGCAGGACGGCCACCTCTGCAGGGGAGAAGGCAGACCAGCTCTTGGTGGTTCCTCTCTGCTACCTGGGACCTGTTCCAAGTGCTCAGACAGCAATGATATTCCCGGACCCTCGATGCGGGTGGTGGAGGGGGGAGCCCTCTCCCCTGGAGTCCCCCCCTCCCAGGACGGGCACACGATGGAGGGAAAGAATGTCCCGTTAGAAAGAAGCTCAGATCTCCCAGGGTCACTGAGGGGGATCAGGACCCCGAGAGGCCAGTACAGAGATTTCAAGATACCTCCCTTGCCCAGCCGCTGTGGCTCAGTGGCTGAGCATTGACCCACACACCAAGAGGTCACTGGTTCAATTCCTGGTCAGGGCACACGCCCAGGTTGTGGGCCAAATCCCCAGTGTGGGGGGTGGGGTGCAGGAGGCTGCCAGTTAATGTTCTCTCTCATCGATGTTTCTATCTATCTCTCCCTCTCCCTTCCTCTGTCTTTAAAAATCAATAAAGGAAAAAATGAAAATGACAAGTAATAAAGACACCTCCCTCCCCAGCGCCTTTCGGGGGGTGGCTGTTTCTATCCTGCCTCTATAGCTGCAGGAGCCACCCCGCCCTGCCCAGAGCCCAGGCCAGCAGTGGGGTCCTGAGGGCACCCTCTGCCCTCCCAGTTGATGTGGGCTTGGTGGGTATGGCCCCGGGGCTCGGGCTAGAATGAAGGAGGCCGCAGAGCGCCCCTAAGGCCTCGCTCCGGGCTGGAGCAGCCCGGAAGCCCAGAGTGAGCCCTCTCCTCTGGAAGGCTCCACGGGCACCCATCCATCCTCAGGGAGGGGTGAGCGCACCGAGGGCAGTTTGCGGCATTCCGGCCCCTTGTCTTTCAGGGCTACCTTTCTGTCCCTTGGCTGCTCCTCAAGGAAGAGTGTCGCCCACGCTCCCCTCTAGCGGCTTCTCTGAGGGCAGGCTCAGAGGTGTCCAGCGAGGTGCCCAAGGCTCACAGCAAGGCACCGCCTTTCCATCTCCCTATCGATGGCCCTGTGTGTCCCAGGACGGGGACCAGAATGGAGAGAAGGCTGTGTGCCGACGGACGCTCTCCCCAGCTTACCGTGGGACTGACGGGCAGCGGTGGGTCCAGGCTGGAGGTGCTGCCCCGGGAGCCGTCCCAGCTGCTGGGTGACACTGGGGTGGCTACGCAGCCAGGCTCGTGGGCGGGGTCCAGTGGGACTCTTGGCGCCGAAGGAGGGTTCATCCTGAGATGGAGGGGTTTTTCCTTGAGCCCAGAGAGAGGTCGGAGCACGGGCACTCAGGGTGTGAGCTGTGGCCAGTGCCCCAGCACCCCGCTCAGTCTGTCAGCCGCCTCGTGTGCAGCCAGCGTGGACCCAGCTCGGGGCGGTGGCTGCTCGGCGTCCAGTGAAGCACGAAGGAAAGAGTGTCACAGTCAGAGCGACTCGGCCACAAGGTCCGTCCCCCTAAGTACCAGGGCTGGGAGTGCACATGCTCAGTGGCTCCGTGAGACCGCCCTCAGACAAGGTCCCTGCGGATGGCGCATGTGTGTGTGTGTGTGTGCGGGTGCGAGTATAAGTGTGTCAGTGCAAATGTGTGCGCGCGTGTATATGCGTGCATTGTGTGAGCATGTGTGTCAGTGTGTATGTGAGCATTTGTGTAGGTGTGTGAGGGTGTGTGTGTGAGTGCGTGTGTGGGTGTGCGTATGTGTGTGAGCGTGTGTGTGTGTCAGTGTGTGTGTGAGCATTGTGCATGTGTGTGTGAGCGTGTATGTGTGTGTGTCAGTGTGTGTATGTGTGAGTGTGTGTGAGCATCTGTGTATGTATGTGTGTATGTGTGTGAGTGTGTGTGTGAGTGTGTGAGTATCTGTGTATGTGTGTGCACGTGTATATGTGTGTGTGAGTGTTTGAGCGTGTGTATGTGTATGTGAGCATCTGTGTATATGTGTGTGTGTGTTCGTGTGTGCACGTGTGTGTATGTGTGTGCGTGTGTGTGTATGCGTGTGTATGTATATGTGTGTGCACGTGTGTATGTGTGTGTACGTGTATGTGTGTGTGCACGTGTGTATGTGCGTATGTGTGTGTGTGTGAGAGAGAGAGTGTGTATTTCAGAGGACAGTGCCAGGCTCAGGCTCCTGGACAATGGGCAGAGTCTTTGTCCTCCCCCCTCACCCAGCTCTTCCTTCCTGAGCTCATCAGGGGGCCTCTGCCCCCTCCCTGAACCCCAGGGCTGTCCAGTGGGCAAGTGAACCTGTGGGGCCAGCCTCGCCCTCGGCACGGGGTGCCCCAGCTCACACCCAGCCCACGCCAGCCCCTCACATCTCACGGCCACACAGAGCCGAGACTGGGCCGAGATGAAGGAGCTCAGAGCTGAGCCAGGACATGCATGCGACCTTCCAGTCAGGGTGAGATTAAACCATGAAGCATTGCTGCTTGTTGTTTTCTTATAATAAAATTTTTAATGCAAGTACAAATGTTAAAAAATCCAACAGAAATGCAGAGTCGGTAGAGACCTGGGAGCTCCCGCTGGCCTGCAGTTCTGGCCCCGAGATAAGTGAGTGTCAGAAGAGGAGAGGGGACCCGGCAGAGGGGTGGTGCCGGAGCTGGGGACACACAGTTTCCAGGGCGTCTGCTGCTTCCGGAAACGTCCCACTTGTGAGCCGTGTCCTGAGGCCCAGAGCCGGGATTCGTGGAGCTGTGTGTGGAGAGATACACCACCTCCTATTCCGAGGTCCCCCCAGTCTTCAGTTTTCCTAGGGCCGCAGATTTGGGCTCGGGGCGGCTGCACCCACAGGGCAACTTTCGGCTCAGCTGTGCTTTCCTTGGTGTCCCAGGTCTTGAACTCACAGAGGTCCCCTTGGGTGGTCGGTGAGGCTGAGGGGCTGGCTTGGCTTTCTCTCCTTTAAGCCCACCGCGGACTTGCCAACTGCTGGCGTTCAAATGCGGGTGTCAGACTACCCATCTCAGCTGGGAGCAATTCTGCACCCACAGAAAGTCCCATTTCGCACCCTCCCCTGTTCCCACCTCGCCAGGCGAGGAGGCAGGTGGAGGAGCTAGCAGAACACGGCAGTGTTCGCGGGTGCACGCTAAGAGGGGCCACACACCGAGAGCCACAGGCCTCCGAGCAACGCCTAAGGCTCCAGGAGCCGACTCCCCCAGCCTGGGGCTTCGGGGTCCACAGCTGTCAGTGTCTTTGCTCGTGGCTGACACCATCTCCTCCTGACCCCCGGGCTCCTCACCTCTGTGCCCCACACCTGCCTGGAGCCTGCCATCTGGGCTGGCCCGGAGGGCTGGCTGTGTGGGCAGCCTCAGCCTCCAAGGACCGAGGGTTGGACTGTTGTCTAGGGGAGCCCCTGGCTTTCCTTTGCTCTCCTCAGACCGGGTGACACCTGCCCTCCAGGCACCCAGCTGTGTCCCTGCCCCCAGCCCCTCTGCTCCCCACTCTGCCGCCTGGCTGTCCCACCAACAGTCCACGAGAGGGAGCCTTTGACATGCCGCCTCCACCGCATTGTCGGTTTGGCTCAAACCCTCATACAAAAGTTTAAAACAACAAACCAAAACACCCGTCCCAGGAGTCTTGTTCCGCCCAAGAATCTCAGTGCAGGGGGCTCCGAACCCTCGTCGCCCTGTCCCCACCCACCCCACCCCCCGCAGAGGCAGGTTGGTCCCTCTACCAGCACAGCCAGGGGGCACGGGGCTCCACTCTGAGCCAGCCCCTGGCCCCTGTGCGCCCGGGCCCCTGAGCGGATCGCAGGGCTGGCTGCTGTCGGGCTCCTCGCTCTCCCTTCCTCCCCACCCTAAGCCCCTGTCACACCGCAGCCCTGACCTGCTGGGACGCACATCCCCACCCGCTTAACCCTTTACAGCCTCCACTGCTCTTCAGTCAGCAAAGCCCGAAAGTGGCGCAGTGGGTGGGGGAGCACAGCGGTGTCACTGGTGTAAGGGGTGAGACGTGGGCTTTGTGGGGGAACCGAAACAGCAGGGTCAGCAAGCAGAGGCCTGCTGCCCCCCTTGGTGTCTGTGCACGGGCCAGGCTGCCGGCACACCCGGGGACCTGCCCTGCTCCTGCCCTTTTTCATGCAAGAGCAGCCAAGCCCGGCGCCAGGCAGTCTGGGCGTGGCTGCCAGCTGAGCGCAGAGGTGTCGGTAGGCACGGCTGCCAGCACCCGCAGGCCTGGCTGGGTCCTGCCACGGGGGAGGGGAGGCCTGCTGGGGGGTCCAGTTCAGGGGCAGCCCCTCTTGCTGGGCGAGCAGGAGCCAGCTTGGTACCTGCAGGCGGAGCTCCCAGCCCAGTCACGGGGAGTCCTCGCTGCTCTGGCCAGACTGGCCTCTCGTCCAGAGAGTACACGCTGTCCCTGTCACCCAGCCCTGCTCGGGGCCTGAGTGCAAACACCACCTCTGCAAGGTGTCAGGGCAGCTGTCCTGGGATCCCGCTGCGCACAGCCTGCTGTCCATCGGAGCATGCACCAGCGGTGTCATTGACAGCGACTGTCATCCGGTTGTGTCTGTCTCCATCTCTGGGCCACAAACAGGTCTATTTGTTTGACCTCTGGGGCTCTGCATGTTGTTTCAGGGAATGACAACCTACCGGGTCCTTGCTCCCCAGGTGTGGCCACAGCAGCGCCTCTGGAGCTTGTTGGAGGAGCCGTAGAATCAGGTGACCCAGTCAGCACTCGGTGGGACAGGTGCTGGTCTAGACTCTCCGAGGCTGTAGGGACTGGTGACAGGTGTGGGAGCCAAGCTGAGGGCACCTGAGGCCACCCAGAGACTAGCAGCAGCAGGGCGCACTGCCACGCCCACGCCCACGGTGGGTGGACAGCAGTGGGGTGCTCGTTGCAGGGGTTGGGCTGCCCAGCAGGGTGCAGAGATGCTTCCTGTGAGTGGGAGCTGGAGCCTCGGTGGGGACGCGCTGCTGGCAGAGTGCCAGGCGAGCAGGACGCTGGGGGTGGGCTCCCACGCCCCTCCTCCTTGGTCTCCTGTGTCCTACTGATGCCTCCCACGGCCAAACCTACTCGGAAGCCAGAGGCAGGGGTCTTGAGAGATGTGATTCCCGGGGCAGGGAGCAGGGCAGGGTGATGGAGCCCCCACCTTATCCCTCCACCGCGCCCCCACCTGCCAGCACCCAGCGTGGGTCCCCCTCCCGGCCAGCAGGGCAGCCTTCCCGTCCACCTGGGTGCTTTCGCTCCTGGTCTCCTCACCCCACCCAGGGGCTGCTCCTGGAGGGATGGCGGAGCCCTGGGTGGGCAGCGGTGCCCGCGCTCTGACTGGCCTCCCTCTGCTCAGCCTGTCCCGGGAATCTGGGAGATCACACTGGTCCCTCCACCGCCGCACACCTGCCACGCCAGGGAGATCCGAAAGGGCGACGTGCTCCGCGTGCCAGGGCCCTTGCCCACGCGTGTGCCCACGCTCTCTGCTCCCCGCGCCTTGCTGCACGGCTGAGTGGGAGCCGCTGCCCAGCCCCCCTGGAGGGAGCGCCAGGGCGCAGGGATGCCCTGCCCCCGGGGGCGCAGAGGGCGCAGTGTGGTCAGCAGCACGTGTGAGCAGCGCAGCAGCGGGCCCTCCGCAGACAGGTAGCGCCCCCTGCAGGACTAGGATCAACCGGCCTCCCGAGCACTGTCCCGGCCCAGCGCTGACTTGACGCCCAGGCTCTCGGAGCCCCAGGATCCCTGTCCTTGGGGGAGAAGTCCTGGGAGCCCTCTTGAGAAAGCTGATGGCAAAGCCGGGCAGGGCCCTGGCCCCGACCGCCCAGGGCCCCGAGGCGGGCCCCGCCCTCCAGCCTGCCCAGCAGGGGACGCTGTAACGCCTGCCGCTCCCTTGCCGTCCTGCCTGCGGCTGGGACGGTCCCTCACCCCGGGGCTGGCAGCCGCCTGGTTACCCAGACACTCCCGGAAAACTAGGAGCTGTTGCCCAGGGACTTTTCAATGTCTCAGCCGCATCCTCCTGCAAGCACCTGACCAGGGCGTACCTGGCCCTCTCCCGGAACCTGCTCCGTTTCCCACAAGCCCTACCAGGACGGAGCTTCCCTCCCGTGCCTGAGGGCGAGGCCGCCTGCAGAAGCTCGGAGACTCCTTTCCACGTGCCCCACAGTGCATCCCTGTCCTCCGGAGCCAGCCAAGTGGCCCGTGGTCCTGTTACTGTCCCCAGAGGCATCTGAGGTCCTTTGGTCCCTGCAGCCCACCTCTCTCTCCGTGGTCTCCCATCCTTACTGCCCACTCCAAGGTCCTCCCACTGACTCCCTGCTGTGCACAGTGGGGCTGGAGGGGGACAGGATGGGGCCTGGTCTGCAGGCCCTGAGGGACTGCTCCCTAGCCCCCTAGCGCCCACACTGGGGCACGGGGACTGGGGGCCGGGACCACACACGTCAGAGCTGTCCCCTACGCGGCTCCTGCCTGGCCCGTGTGTTTCTAGGGAGGACAGCCTGGGCTCTCCAGCGTCACACCGCGGGAGGCCACGCACCCTCCCGCCACAGCTGCCTCGGGCTGTGACCGTCACAGCAGCTGCCCTGGGCGAGCTCGCTTTGCGACCTGAGGGAAAGGACAGGCCCCCAGAGTGTGGCCTCTTCCTCTGCTTAGCCGGGGCTTCTGTTGAGGGGGTGAGGGTCAGGTAACGGGCGTGGGAAAGGGTGAGGGAGCAGAGAGTCGAGGAAAACGTGATCGAGGCCAGAAGAACCAACATTTAACTTGAAAGTGGATTATACACCCTGGGGGACAGGTGGGTGCAGAAACAGCAATCAAATGGACATCCCTGTATTTCACACACCGTGGGCACACCCAGCAGCCCACCGAAAGCAAGCACTTGCTACTGGATTTAAAAAGCAAAATTCAGAATGGCCGCCATCAACAAATCATCAAACAACAAGTGTTGGCGAGGGTGTGGAGAAAAGGGGACTCTAGTGCACTGCTGGTGGGAATGCAGACTGGTGCAGCCACTATGGAAAACAGTATGGTGTTACCTCAAAAAATTAAAAATTGAACTTCCATTTGACCCAGTGATCCCACTGCTGGGAATATACCCTAAGAAGCCTGAAACACCAATCAGGAAGAATATATGTACTCCCATGTTCATAGCAGCACTATTTACAATAGCTAAGATCTGGAAACAGCCCAATTGTCCACCAGTAGACGAATGGATAAAAAAGCTGTGGTACATATACACAATGGAGTACTATGCAGCGGTAAGAAAGAAAGATCTCTTATCCTTTGAGACGACATGGAGGGACCTGGAAAGTATTATCCTAAGTGAAAGAAGCCAAGCAGAAAAAGACAAATACCACATGATCTCACTTATATATGGAATATAATGAATATAACAGTCTGAGGAATACAGTAGACCCAGACACATGGAAGTAGGGCACAGACTGACATCCCTCAGAAGAGGGGATGGGGGGTGGGGGGGTGGGAAGAGAAAAACCACAGAACTTATATGCATGTGTGCATGTCCAATGGACATGGACAACTAAGCCGGGGACAGGGTGGAGGGGGGGTGGGGTGGGGGGTGCCAATGGGGTAAAAAGGTAAAATATCTGTAACAAAAAAATAAATAAAAATTCATAAAAAAATAAATAAATAAATAAAATAATAATAAAAAGCAAAATTCAAGGTGGGCAAAATAGGTAGAAGTGCTCCGAAGGCAAGCAGCTCCCGTTATAAAGTAAGCCAGGCTGGGACAAACGGCGCGGTTGCCTTAGGTAACAGCACTGCTCTGCTTATGTGAAGCTGCTCAGAGATGAGTGTGGCAAGTTCTCATCACAAGAGGAAAGTGTGGTGACTGCGTGGTCATGGGTGCTAGCTAGACTTCTTGTGGCGATCATTTGGCAACATACAAAGACCAAATGCTTATGTTGTGCACCTGGATGAATATAATGTTGTATGTGAATTACATCTCAATTTTACTTTATTATTTTCAAAATTAATTTTAGAGAGAGAGGAAGGGAGAAAGGAACACTGATTTGTTGTTCCACTTATTTAGGCAAACTGGTTGCTTTTTAAAAATTGATTCTAGAGAAAGGAGAGAGAGAAGAAAGGAAAGAGAAACATCAATATGAGAGAGAGAAACATCGATCGGCCTCCCACACATGCCCCAACCAGGGATTGAACCCACAACCTGGGGATGTGCCCTGACCAGGAATGGAACGGGCCACCTCTTGGTGTATGGGACGGTGCTCCAAGCAACTGAGCCACACTGGCCGGGGCCACTGGTTTATTCTCGTATGTGCCCTGACTGGGGACTGAACCCACAACCTTGGGGTATGCGGACAACACTAACCAAATGCACACAATTCGTTCCTTAGACCTTTGACATGTCCCAGGTGGCGCGCAGAGAGGCCCCACCCACCCCAGGACTCACGGACTTCTTTACTTTTTGCTGGCATGAAAAAAAAATTCTTTCTCCAAATGCTCTAGTTCCTGAGCAGTTCCCTGAGCAGTGGGGCTTCTTCCGAGGGGGAAGAGAAGGGAACAGGGAGCCACTCCGAGCTGTGACCGCCCAGAGCTGCTGGGGAAGGCAGGCGGGACCGCAGGGTGGAGGACGTGCCCGTGACGCACGGAGGGGCCCTCGTGCAGGTGTCTGGTCTGCTCCCTGACACCCGCAGGCCCTCTCTATCTGAGCATTGGGGGCCCGCATGGGGGGGTGGGGGTGGGGGAGGAACATCTGGGCAGAAAGTCTGCGTTTGAATTGGCCTCGTCTCGCGATGTGACTGTGGACATGTCAGCTCTGCAGACGGAGTCCCAAAGCTGTGATGATGGTCTGTTCCCCGTGCTCGCCTAGCGGGGGGAAGGGCCTCGGCTGGCGGTCCAATGGCAGAATCTGGGAGTGACCGAAGCCCCGCCTCCGAGACTCAGTTTCCCCCTCTGGCTTCACTTGTGAGAAATGTGTAGCGTGCTCAAGGCTGCAGGGCCGAAGCAGGAGCGGGGACATCCTGCCCGCACGCTCCCCAAGGACCCTGGGGCCAGCCAGGCCGGCACCACCCTGAGAGCTGGGCACCCTGGGCAACTCCATCGCGCCGGGCCTCCCTCCTTCCCTCTGTGAGGTACAGCCAGCCAGTCTCATCGGAGGCAGCTCTGGCTTTGACAAGACACGGGAATGACGCCGCCCGGCGCTTGGAACAGCGGCTTCGGCAGCGCAGCACCAGCCTCTCCTTCGCTTGGGTGCTGAGGCCTGGGGATGGCCGGAGGGGTTCCTCCTCCCCTGGAGCCAAGGCCCTTCTCGCAGGCTCCTGGACCACCCTGGCAGAATGGGGCCCGCCCCGAGCCCCCTGAGGTGGGAGGGCAGCGGGAGTCAAGGCAGGGGCCAGGGTCACAGCCCCTTTCCCGCGAGGGGAGGGCGCTCCCTGTCCAAGGACAGCCAGCGGAGGCAGGGGGTTGGGTGTTTGGGGGGCAAAGGGTAGGGGGAAAGGGCTCGCTCTCCCCTCGGAAGGCTGGCCGACTCCAGGGACGGCTGGGACGGCTGGCGCCCTCCGAAAGGAGCACCCCGCTCGGCAGAGAAGTTCGGGAGCCCAGGCCCCTCTCGTCTGCCCTTCGCTCAGGCCCGCGAGGCCCTGGGCTGAGCTCCGCCAGCGTCCAGATGTACCTGTGAGCCCTCCGGGGCCTCTCTCCTCGTCCTGCCACCGCTCTGTCCCACTTCCGCAGCCTCCGGGGAACACTGCTCACCTGGGAGCTTAACCAGTGGTGGTGCCCAGGGCCCACCCCAGAAACTCTGGATTTCGTTGGCCTGGGGTGTGGGCAACACAAAATCACGGGCATCCAACCTGCTGTCCACACACACTCACAGGTGAGCCTCCTCTGCCCTCCCACTCGCTCTAGGCCCCTGGGCGCCAAGCTCCGTCTGCTCTGCGTGCTCCTGCCCTTGGCCCGGCCTGGGAGCGAACCCCCCCTTCTCTGACCTGCAGCAGCCCGGGGCGGGATTCCGGCCCCAGCCGGCCTTTCTGAGCCCCTGGAACGCGGGAGAGAAGATGGGGATCGGGAGTTTGGATACTTGTTGCTTATGGGCGGAGGGACCCAGGAGAGGAGCCCGGTCGCAAGGACGATTTCAAGCAGAAGCTACGAGGCGAGGGTGAGGCGGACGAGCAGGATTCTTAGCCCGGAGTCGACAGGTCACCTGTACCTCAGGTGAGAAGACATGACCCTGCTTCACACGAACCCCGGCTGACAGCGTCTCCTCTCACTGTAAGTCAGGCAAACTGCTCAGTGGTCTTCCCTGTGAATGTGCCACCAACAGAAAGCACTGCTGCTTCTGTGTGACAGACGGATGTCTTGTTCGTGATCCTCCAGTGCCGGACCTGCGGTTGGTCGGCGCCTGCCGCGCCCTGCCGGTCCCCGTCGCGGACGCAGTGGTCACTGTTCCCGGAGCGCGGCTGCACTGTGGTCTGTTCCCTGTAAGCCTCTGCGTTCCCCGTGCTGCACTGAAAAGACTCCGCGGGCTGCACCAGAGCCCGAGGGGAGCAGGGCAGGGTAGAACGTGGGGTGGAGGGCGAGGCGTGTTCAGGGCCAGGAACCTGGGCCACCTCGAGGGCTGCCATTCTGCTGGAAGTCTCCTGTCTGTGCCACGCCCGGCTGGTCAGCTTTGCCCGGCCCCAGCCAGTCTGACCAGCCCCGTCCGGCCTCGAGGCCCCGCCGTGCACCCCCAGCCCCGGAGCCCCGTGTTCAGACTTTCTCCCACGAACTGACTCCTTGCAGCCAGCAGAACTGACAATGCGGGGAGGGTGGAGCCTTCCGGAGGCCTGGGCCCCCAGAGACCTGGGATCGCAGGGGCAGCCGCCCCCTGGACCGAGCAGGCAGGTGAGCCCTGCTCCAGGAGCGGACACTGCTGCAGGCCGGGCCCGGGACGCTGCTGGGCCTCCGGGGCAGGCTGGACAGGGACCGGGAAGTGGCACCAGGTCCAGGGCTGACTGCCCGGTCCCGGGATCCCTCTTCCCTGCATTGGCCACAAAGGGAATGGAGGCCCAGGCGCGGGCCCCCCAGCACGGACCCTCCAGCCGACCTGCCCCCTGCTCTTTCCACTTTGAGGGGCTGTGGTCTCCACCAGAAGCTGTGGCCTCAGCTTCTCAGAACCCCAATTCCGAGAGCAAACACCACGGCTTCTCCCTGGGGCTGACGGCCAGGATGCCCAGAACCTCCCACCGGTGCGAGGGCAGCTGCTCCCGGCCCTGCCCACGCTGGGCTCCGGGCTGTTTGGCAGAGTGGGCAGGGACAGGGACCCGCGATGGGGGGGGGAAGGGGCTTGCCCTCGCCCCACAGATCCCTGGGGGTGGGCCCCAGCCCGGGGATCCTGGCTTCGTTCTGTAGTTTTTATTTGTGTGATCTGATTGATGTCAGCACATCCTTTAAAAATGAAATTATGCCAAAAAAGTTCATTATGAGAAATAGTGCCCTGTCCCATTCCTGCGACTCCAGTCCACTTTCTGGAATCCACAGTTGTCCACTCTTCAGCATGTTTTCTGCTAGTTATCTTCATACACAATAGTGTAAATAAAAGGCTTACACTATTGAATCTTGTTCACAAAAATGTGGAAAGAGACTTTTCCTGTCGTTGGTTAAAACCCTAAAGCGGGCCCAGCCGGTGTGGCCCAGTGGTTGAGCGTCGACCCTGCACCAAGAGGTCGCCGTTGGATTCCCGGTCAGGGCACATGCCCAGGTTGTGGGCTGATCCCCAGTGGGGGGCGTGCAGGAGGCAGCCAATCGATGTTCTCTCTCATGTTTCTCTCTCTCTCTCCCTCCCTTCCTCTCTCTGTGAAATCAATAAAAGGGAAACAAATCTTAAGTCCCAAAGCAGAGCCAAGGGGCTTACAGGGCCCAGTCTAGGAGGAGCGTCAGAGATGCTCGAGGGCCCTCAAGGCCACCTCGGAGGGGCCGGGCCAGCCCTTCAGACCTCCCCCTCCCCGCCAGTGCTTCCGGAAAGTGCGCTGTGTTTCCTCCCATGGAGGCTGGGTGGGGCCCCACCCCCTTCTTCACAGGGATGTCTGGCTATTTGTGGGGACCCCGACATCAGCTCTCCGGAGAGGGCTGAGTGGAGAAGGGGGCTGGGCAAGGGCATCAGCATCCCCTCGGCCTCTGGTTGCACATGTTCTCCTCCGCCTGCCGCCTGCAGGGAGACCCCTGATCCACCTGTCCCAGAGGGCTCGTGGTCTGCCGACGGGAGACGCTGTGCGGACGGAGCGGGGAGGCACCGAGGACTTGGCCATCCTCTCTGCCGGCCTCTCTCCGCCTCTCCACCCTCCCAAGGCCCCGGGTCTGGGCCCCTGGGCAGATCTTCCAGTGTGCCGGTGCGGTTTAGGGTCTGGCTTTCTCGGGGCTACTGAGTCCACTCACCCACCCGCTTCCAGAGTCCAGATTTTTGGGGTTCCTCCGCTGTTGTCCCCATCTTTGAGGTGTTTGCCTTTGATACCCTGGGCTGTGATGGAGTGGAGGTTTGGAGGGAGCAAGATCAGATGTGTGTGTTCACTCGGAAGTGTCGGCTGGTTTGCCCCGGGGCTGGACGGCTGGACGAGGCTGTGTGAGCACCACCCTCGCCCAGGTCCCCAACCCCAGGTCCAGCTGAAGGACACCACAGCCGTTCACAGTCCTCTCCCCACAGCCCAGCCCCGACTGGCGCTCCCTGGATTCCCGTTTCTAGTACTTGGACTTGTCACACAGAAGTGACATTTCCCCGCGAGACAGAAGCCAGGTCTGGCCTCCCTGACGACTTTGTTTCAGCCTCCTGCACAGGCTGGGGTCCAGGGGGCCTGGGTGCGAGGCCTCAGGCTCCTCATAAGTCGGGGACAGGGTGCCCTCCCGGGCCGGCACTGGCTTAGGACACAAAGACAGACGTCTGCAGGGGCCAGGACCAGGGCGGAGCTCGAAGGAGGACCTGCGTCAGGGACGACAGAGCCTCTCCCCAGAGCCAGGCCAGGCGCTCTGCAGGGGTGCGGGTGCTCACCCCTACGTGTGCCTCACTGAGGACCACAGGGCAAGACCAAGCCCCCGCGGAGACCCCCACTCCCCGCCACTCTGCCTGCCCCTCTGCTGCCCCTCTGCTGTCCTTCTGCCGCCCCTCTGCCGCCCCCGCCTGCTGGCAGCCCTCTCTCTGCCGCCCCTCTGCCTGCCCCTCTGCCGCCCCTCTGCCGCCTCTCTGTTGCCCCTCTGCCTGCCCTCTGCTGCCCCTCTGCCTGCCCCTCTGCCTGCCCCTCTGCCTGCCTCTCTGTTGCCCCTCTGCTGCCCCTCTGCCTGCCCCTCTGCCTGCCCCTCTGCTGCCCCTCTGCTGCCCCTCTGCTGCCCCTCTGCCTGCCTCTCTGTTGCCCCTCTGCCTGCCCCTCTGCCTGCCCCTCTGCCTGCCCTCTGCTGCCCTCTGGCCTGCCCCTCTTCCTGCATCTCTGCCTGCCCCTCTGCTGGCCCCTCTGCTGCCCTCTGCCTGCTCCTCTGGCTCTGCCCTCTGCCTGCCCCTCTGCCTGCCCCTCTGCCTGCCCCGCTGCCTGCCTCTCTGCCTGCCTCTCTGCCTGCCCCTCTGCCTGCCCCTCTGCTGCCCCTCTGCCTGCCCCTCTGCCTGCCTCTCTGCCTGCCCCTCTGCTGCCCCTCTGCCGCCTTCTCTGCCTGCACCCTCTGGCCGCCCACTCTGCCGCCCCTCTGCTGCCCCTCTGCCTCCCCTCTGCCGCCCCTCTGCCGCCCCTCTGCCGCCCCTCTGCACACTGCTGCGCCCTCTTGCCTGCCCCTCTGCTGCCCCTCTGCCCGCCCCTCTGCCTGCCCCCTCTGCCGCCCCTCTGCCGCCCCTCTGCTGCCCCTCTGCTTCCCCTCTGCCCGCCCCTCTGCCTGCCCCTCTGCCGCCCCTCTGCCTGCCCCTCTGCTGCCCCTCTGCCTGCCCCTCTGCTTCCCCTCTGCCTGCCCCTCTGCCTGCCCCTCTGCTGCCCCTCTGCCTGCCCCTCTGCCTGCCCCTCTGCCGCCCCTCTGCCGCCCCTCTGCCGCCCCTCTGCTGCCCCTCTGCTGCCCCTCTGCCTGCCCCTCTGCCTGCCCCTCTGCCGCCCCTCTGCCGCCCCTCTGCCTGCCCCTCTGCCTGCCCCTCTGCCTGCCCCTCTGCTGCCCCTCTGCCTGCCCCTCTGCCGCCCCTCTGCCTGCCCCTCTGCCTCCCCTCTGCCTGCCCCTCTGCCTGCCCCTCTGCTGCCCCTCTGCTGCCCCTCTGCCTGCCCCTCTGCCTGCCCCTCTGCCTGCCCCTCTGCTGCCCCTCTGCCTGCCCCTCTGCTGCCCCTCTGCTGCCCCTCTGCCTGCCCCTCTGCCTGCCCCTCTGCCGCCCCTCTGCTGCCCCTCTGCTGCCCCTCTGCTGCCCCGCACTCAGAGCTCGCACTAGGCTGTTTGGGTGGCACTGACCAGGGTGAGGCCTGACAAAGGCTCCCCTAGGATCCCTGCCTGTGCTCGGCAGCTTTGCAAGGACAGGGATGGTGGCCGGTGCTGTGTGGGCCCTCACCCCCCCGGCCACTCGGTCCTGCCTCCTTCCACCTGCACAGCGCCCCAGGCGCAGGGCACTCCCGGCCAGCTCTTGAGAGCCCACCCAGATGTGGACGGTGACATCACCTCTACTAGTAAAAAGGCTCCTTATTGTCCCTTCATACAGTTGTGAATCCCACGGTCGTTCACATTCCTCACCGCTTTGCCGTGTCTCTGGCTGTCCTGTGTCTCGTGCGAAACGTGTAGGTTCTTAGGAAGGACTTCAGGGCGTTCTAATTCGGGGTCTGCCCTGTGGCTGCCGCTGAACAGAGAGATAACAGTGGTCGAAATTACTGGAAGGATTTTGTTTTGGTTGGTCTGTTAAAATGGCACAGAGGACTGAATTCTCCCTGAGAAAATAAACATTTAAAAAAGTTCCTTCTTCCACTTGACCTTTGATAAGAGAGGTTTTGTTCTTTTGCTCCTCACTGCCCACCCTGGACCCTGCAGACAGAATGAGGTGCACATGTGCTGCGGACACCTCTCCACAGGCGAACTCTGGGCCACCATCCCAGGAAGGCAGGTTCGGGGTGCAGACAAGGTTTAGGGGAGCCAGGAACTCTGCCTGTCATCACCCAGCTTCTTCCTCCTGTCGTGCCTCCCACAAAATGGTGAGTTTTTCTTTTAATGTTCTCGGAGATCTCTGTTTTCCTTCTCGTGTCGGTTGCTCTCTGGGGCACAGGCCCTGACTACTCCGCGCTAAGAATATCAAATATTTCGGATAATTCTTCACGCCCCGGAAAGATTCGACCAGGAGCCCTTTGACTCCTTCCTCAGCGCAGTAATAAACCGCTATGTTCTTTCTCTCCTTAGCGTTTCCCCCGGGGCTTCAGATTTCACAGGAAATCGCGTTTCGTTCTTCTCCGGAACAAATTTAGGGCATCAGAGAGTCGGGGAAACGGCTTCTGTGGACTGAATGTGCTGGTTCACTTCTTACCCCACACAGACTGTGCTCTGCTTGCTGCACACAGTCGGAAAGTCACTGATGTTGGAGCCGAAGTCTGTGGTCTTAAGTCCTAGCTAAATGACCGTGTAAGTGACCTTGTAAAAGCCACTTTGAGTTTAATCAATTTATTTCCCTAAAGTAGAGGTTGGTATGAAAATTGAACAGCATAAAATATATGAAGTGCCTGACACCGGTCTAGGAAGTCGACAGCACATCTAGATCCGTTTTTCTCTTTACTTGTTCGATCATCGCTAGAAGGCCAGTTTTATTTGAAACGTTCCCGTTTTCGCAGACAAGTGTCTATGCTTAGAGACAGATGCTCAGCCAGTGCGACCTCGGGGACACCAGCCATTCCGCACCGGCTGAAGCGGACAACCTGGAGGGAAGGAGGAAATCGTAAGCTCTCTTCTAGCGAACCCCCAGGCTCTGCTATGTGCTGTCCTAAGAAGACTCACTACACACGAAGAAAAGGAAATGAGCAGCTGTCTTACTAAGAGTCTTTATCAACAGAGAATATCGACTCCCATTAGTGGAAAGAGTTATGACATTGAAATTACAGTGAATTTTTTAAAGTATATTTTAATAATACCTAGTCCCAACTCTAATACTAACTGGTCAGTTGGTCTAGTAATCTTTTATTTTGCCTAATAATGCAATTATGTCTAATTTTACTTAAGAGTGTCCCTTGCCCTGGCCGGTTTGGCTCAGCGATTAGAGCGTCAGCCTGCGGTCCAGAGAGACCCGGGTTCGGTTCCCGCTAAGGGCATGTACCTCAGTTGCAGTTTGTCCCCGGCCCTGGTTGGTCGTGCGGGTGGCAGCCACTCAATGTGTCCCTTTCGCGTCAATGTTTCTCTCTCTCTCTCTCTCTCCCTCCCTCCCACTCTATCTGAACAAAAAATGGAAAAATGTCCTCGGGTGAGGATAAAAAAAAGAAAGTGTGTCCCTTGTCGCCCAGCCAGTGTGGCTCAGTGGTTGAACATCGACCCATGCACCAAGAGGTCACCAGTTCAATTCCCAGTCAGGGCACATGCCCAGGTTGTGGGCCCATCCCCCATAGGGGGCATGCAGGAGCGGCCAATCAATGTTCTCTCTCATCGATGTTTTTCTCTCTCTCTCTTCCTCTCCCTTCCTCTCTCTCTAAAATCAATAAAGGGGAAAAAAAGAGTGTCCCATGTCATCTACCTGGAGTCATGCTGTGAAACCTTTCCTGCATGAAGTCAATAACCCACACACCACTGACGGGCCCAGGCTGCGTCCGGTGACAATTTCAGGCAGAGTCCCAGCCTCTGCTGCTGGGAACTCGGAGTGAAAATGACCGGTGGGAGTTGGTCCAGCCTCAAAGAAGGAGCTGGGCTTTCCTTCACTAGCGATGGCCAGTGGCCACAGGCTGTCCTGGAGGGACAGAAACACCACCAGATGCCAGCCCCAGAACGGGCCAGTGCAAAGAGCTGATGAATGGGTGCTACAGGACCTGGGCAGAGCACCAAAGACGCTACTGCATTTAGCAAGCACTGGGGATGGAATTCTCCAAAAGACGGGCAGTCCTCAGCGAGGCACTGAATTCCAGTGGGAAGGACGTCGACCTCTCTGGGGACAGGGAGGCTCCCCTCCCCTGCAAGGGTTAACATCCCTACGTAGTCAGCCTCTCTCTGGCCCACCAGCGTCCTGCCGGACTTGCCAGCTGACCCACAAGCTGCTGGAACAGCCTTTGGCCAGCATCTTCTCAGATGATGGGGTGACCCGGGTACTTACCTCCCAGCCCCCTGCCCTCAGTCTCTAGGAAGGATAATCACACAAAGCATTTCTAGCGAATCTACCACTGGGCCCTCTCTCCATGCTCACAGGTGTGAGGTGGCCAGCGGAGGGGCTTGGGTCACCCCAGATGAGTCTCGGCAGTGCAGAGAGCTCAAAGCCACCGAGACCCAGTGGGCTCAAGATAAATTTCTGACCCTCCCCACGGCTATCGAGAAGAATGTAAACTAAGGGTCTGGCACAGGGTACGAGTTGTCACCAGAAATGACCTGCGTGGCAGGGTGAACTCCTGAGCGTGCTCTCCCTGTGACCTTGGGAGCCCTGGAGGTGCCTTACCGTGTCCCCAGCTCAGTGCCCATACCCTCCACCTCCCTCTCTGTGTCTGACTCTCTCCTGTAGGTTGGGTTCCCATCCATCCACGGATGTAAACTAATTTAGTCATTTTCTCTCGCGGATCTGTCTCATGTCTATTTGAGTATAGACCCGCCAAGAGAACCTGGAAGGCAAGGAAACCCCCCACACACCAGCAAGGACGCGGAGTCCCGAGGCGGCTGGAACTTGCCTGTCCTGCTCTCCGTGTTGTGGGGCACTTGCCCCCAGGCCCCCTCCGTCCCGCGGGCGCTGGGCAGGGGCGCGCTGGCCGTGCGCACTCCTGGGCCCAGCTCTCTCCTCGGCCTGCGAACGGAGCCGCTAAGTGACCGCCGTGAGCAGAGCTGAGTCCCAGGGTGACTCTGTGAAACAAGGTGTGAAGAATGAGCGTTGTCCTAGTTTGGATTCCCCGGGCCATGGTCTGGGGCAAAGCTTAGCCGCTAACACTTTGGGGGGAGTCAGTCCCAGGGAAGCAGGGGTGAGGCGGCGGAGAGGGCGGGCGTGGCTGCCGGCCAGGCGTCCCACAAGCCCAGCGACTACCTGGCCCTGTACGAGGTCTCCGAGCGTCGGCATGAACCCTCCCGGCGCCAGGACGTCTGCCTTGGAGAAGGAAGGAGAGCAAGCGACCCACTGCCGCTCACTGCGGAGCCTTGCCAGGCTCTGCGCCCTGCACGACGTGTGCGTGGTACCCCGAGGCCCGGCAGGCGCGGGAAGAGCTGGATCCCAGCTCGTGGTGCGCATCTTTGACACTGGCCACGCCTGCAGTCAGCTCGCCAGTGGGGGGCCGCCAGTGGCACCCCGCCCGCCAGTGCCCACCAGCGCGCACTGCGCCCCCCAGCCCCCGCCAGCGCCCCCCAGCATGCACTGCGCCCCCCAGCGCCCCCCCAGCGTGCACTGTGCCCCCCCAGCACCTGCCAGTGCCCCCCAGCGCGCACTGCGCCCCCCCCAGCGCCCCCCAGCGCCCCCCAGTGCGCACTGCGCTCCCCAGCGCCCCCCCAGCGTGCACTGCGCCCCCCAGCGCCCCCCAGCGCCCCCCAGCGCGCACTGCGCCCCCCCAGCGTGCCCTGAGCCCCCCAGCGCCCCCCAGCGCGCACTGCGCCCCCCCCCAGCGCCCCCCAGCGCCCCCCAGTGCGCACTGCGCCGCACCGCCCAGCAGGCCAGACATGTGCTGACCACCAGCAGCTTTGCAGCGTCCGCGGCTGGGGCTCTGGGTGCCGCGGGCCTTGGGACCAGCCTTGGGACTGGCCTGGGCTCAGCAGGCTGCACTCCCGTCCCTTTCCCGGGGTGCCAGTGGGCAGGGCTGGGATCCGCGCACCCAGCGCTCAGAGATCCCATCTTGGCAGCAACAGCCCTTCCGCTGCCGGAAGCCCCGCCTTCAGGACCCGCCCGCCGGAGCACCCCCGGGGCGCTCAGTGCACAGAGTGGCGCTGGCGGGCCTGAAGCCAGCCTCAGCATCCCCGAGGGCACCCGGGTCCTGCTCTGGCCCATCCGCCTTCCTCCCTGTGTGCAGTCCAGCAGCAGCTCTGGAGCAGGCCTCAGATGCCGCGGAGGGCCCCTTAGACAGAGCCTGCACCCCTCGGACCCAGCGACCCAGGGCCTGGAGTCTGCGGCTGTAGCGACCCGGTTAGAGAGACGCTGCCTGAACCACTGCGGAAGAGGCACCTGCTACGCCCACCGCGCCTGCGGGCCTCCGCTCCTGCAGAGGGCCAGGGCCTGACTGCAACCCGGCCTGAAATCCCGCCTGCAGCAGCTGACTCTCCTCCGAGCCCTGCACTGAGTGCTGGAGAAGCTGTGCAGACAGGTTTACACCCTGAGAAACTGATGGTCACATGACATCTACAGGAAGAAACACATGCAAACACTGAGACATTTTTGAGAGAAAGAGGAAGGAGAAGGAGAAGAAGAAGAAGAGGAAGAGGAAGAGGAAGAGGAAGAGGAAGAGGAAGAAGAAGAAGAAGAAGAAGAAGACGAAGACGAAGACGAAGACGAAGAAGAAGAAGAAGAAGAAGAAGAAGAAGAAGAAGAAGAAGAAGAAGAAGAGTTCCATGTCTTGCGAAATATATAGAAAATAGCCCTGGCTGGTTTGGCTCAGTGGTTAGCATGTCGGCCTGCAGACCAGAGAGTCCTGGGTTCGGTGCCCGCTAAGGGCACGTACCTCGGCTGCAGTTTATCCCCAGCCCCAGTTGGGGTCATGTGGGTGGCAGCCAGTTGATGTGTCTCTCTCACATGGACGTTTCTCTCTCTCTCTCTTCCTCCCTCTCTCCCTCCCACTCTATCCAAAGATAAAAAAATGCAAAAAATGTCCTCAGGAACAGAAAAAACAAAGATCAGAAACAGACCCGCACCCCTGCTCATTTGTATGTGACAAGCCACACTTTTAAACTCTGGATAAAGGATAGATTATTCAATAAATGATGTTAAACATTAAATAGATGATTTTGGTCCATTTAAAAAAGAGATATCACTTTCACAGCCAAGATTTAATAGCTTTTATTTTATTTCTTTCTTTCTTTTTTTTTTATTCCTCATCCGAGGATATTTTTCCATCTATCATCAGATAGAGTGGGAGGGAGGGAGGGGGAGAGAGAGGGAAACAGAGAGCAACATCAAATAGCTTTCATTTTTTTAACACAATAGGTTTTTATTGAAGACAATATGCAATTATATTGAAAAGCACACTAATCTTAAGTGTACAAATCAAAAATCGATCTTCCCTATATTAATACACAACTCCCAGATCAAATTACAGAACATTCCAGCATCTTATGAGATTTCCTCCTGCAGTTTCCATAATAGTTTTTAGAAATTAGTCATAATACAACAGCAAAAAAAAACAAAAACAAAAAAACGATAAAAAACAAACAGAACCAACTAAACAAAAATTATAGGGCCATATTTTCATAATCTTATAGACCTTTCCCAAACATTTCAGGAAAAACAAAGGGTCATAGAAATATATCGACAAATTTGTCTGCTCAAAAATGTAAATTTTATCTATGGAAAAATGCAACAAACACAGATAAATGAAAAACCCGGAAAACGCATTGATGAATGTATAACAGACACAGTACATAAAGCAGCCCATTCACAAAAGAAATACAGCCGTGGCCAGAGTGGCTCAGTGGCCTGGGTGTTGTCCCACGCACTGAAAGGTTGCTGTTTCGATTCCTGGTCTGGGCACATGCCAGGGTTGCGGGCTCAATGTCTGGTAGTGTTTTGTTCTCACATCGATGCTTCTCTCCGATTCCTCAGCCTAGTATGTTGGCCTCTTTCTGCTTGAGGTCTATTCCATCCCCTCTCCACCTCCACCTGCTCCGCCCCAGCCCTGCCCTGCAGAGACGGCCGAGTGACTCCCGGGAGAGAAGCTGGAAAGTGGGGATCTCGCTCCATGTTCCTCCCTTCTTTCAAGGACCGTGTACCCCCTTCCGTGGCTCGCAAATGCCTTCAACCAGTGACTGCAAGTATTCTGTCCAGGATGTATAACTGTTGTCAGCAGGACAGTTCGTTTAACACGAACCATGATTACTAGAAATGAAAACTACTAGAGTTTTAAGCCTGCTTGTTGTTTTTCAATGTGCATTTCTCTGTTTGTGAATGAGGTTTAGGGCTTTTTGCATCCTTATTGGCCATTTTTATTTTTTTAATATTTTAATTGATTTTTAGAGAGAGAAGAAGGGAGAGAGAGAAACATCAATGTGAGAGAGAAACATCGATCTGTTGCCTCCCATACGCTCTGACCAGGGATCAAACCTAGAACCTAGGTATGTGCCCTGACCAGGAATTGAACCCCAAACCTTTCAGTGTATGAGACAATGCTCCCACTAACTGAGCCACAGTGGCCCTGGTTAAAATTTTTAAACTCTGTCAATCACAATATTCAGAAGGCAAAAATTCTCCAGCCGTGCTCAAAAGCAAGAGAACGTGACTCACAATAATGAGGGAAAAGGTCACTAGCAGCAGCCCAACAGATGACACAGATGTTGGAATTAGTAGCCAAGTATTTTATTTTATTTTTTTGTTAATCCTCACCCAAAGATATTTTTTCCATTGATTTTTAGATAGAGTGGAAGGGAGGGAGAGGAGAGAGAGAAAAACACTGATGTGAGAGAGACTCATTGACTGGTTGCCTCCCGCACGACTCTGACCAGGGCTGGGGATCGAACCTGCAACCCAGGTACATGCCCTTGACCAAGAATTGAACCGGAGACTCTTTGGTCCACGTGCCAATGCTCTAACCACTGGGCCAAACCAGCCAGGGCTAGCAGCCAAGTATTTAAAAATAAGTATTATAAATATGTTAAAGAATGTGCAGGAAGAATAAATATAAAAGGGGAGGAGATGGGAATTTCAGGAGAGATATAAAAATTCTAAAAAAATAAACCAAATGCAAATGCTAAAATGAAACATAAACAAGATCTGAAATTAAAAAATTCATTGAAAGAGCCTAAAAGTAAATTGGACATTGCGGAAGAAAGGATCGATGAATTTGAAGACAGTCAATAAAACTGAAGAACGGGGAAAAAATCGGGAAAAAGAGAACAGAATTTCAGGAACTTGATAAATCAAGGTTGCATATCATATGTAACTTTTAGAGAAACTGCTAAAATTAGAATGTAAAAAGCTCTGGGTAAAATACCAATAAATGAGATGAAATATAATACTTTTAAAAATGCTCAGTTGACCCAACAGAAACCATGAGAGGTGATACGAAGGATCTCCTGAGTACTTCTCTTGCATAAAGTGTCTTGTCATGTAAAGCCAACCTTGACCAACACATGCTATTAATATTCTGTTGTCTAGTCTCTTGCCTAGAGCTACAAGCTCACTGGGTATATGACCTGCCTTCTAAGTCACTACAGGTGATGGTTTTGACAAATGTACCAACGTAAATCAGTTTTCTTGCCCCATGATCCTAAGTCGGTGTCACAATGACACACCCCATCTCTCAGCATCAATTCCGATGTCAATCAAGGAATGCTAGATGATGTCAAAAGCTCAATGACATGAAATAAAGTTTACTTCTTGCTTATGCTCTATGTCTGTTGCCAGTTCCTGGGGAACCTGCACTTCACACCTTCTCGCTCTGGGATTCAGGCTGATGGCGCAGTGATGTCACACGGAAAGCACAGGGGGTTGTGGAGAGGGACCTACTGGCAATGAGATGTTCTGGCCCACAAGGGACACACATCCGCTGCTCAAAACTGATTGGCCGGAACTAGTCGTGTAGTTCCCTACCCAACCACAAGGAGGCCAGGAAAGGAGCAGGTGCCCTGCAGGTGGACAGGGGGATGTTTAGTCCAGAGGTAGGTGGCCGTGTGGCTCAGTGGTTGAGTGTCACCCACGCACCAAGAGGTTTCAGTTGGACTCCCAATCAGGGTGCAGGAGGTGGTCAGTCCATGTTCTCTCTCATTGATGTTTCTATCTCTCTCTCCCTTCCTCTCTCTCTAAAATCAATACAGAAAAAAAAAAGTTCTTAGAAGAGCATAATCCAGCGGCATATGAACTATATAATCAAATATATTCTAGGTCTGCTCTGGTGACTACAGGCCCAACTCGACTACAGCTGCTGCCCGTTGTAGGCCCATTTCCAGACTTAAGAGGCCTGTGGCCAGTTTTAACAGCACAGGCGCATGCTGTCAGCCCTCCACCTGGTCTCCCAGGAGCCTGGTGAGTTCACCAGGTGACTGCCACGTACAGAGGAAACGCCCACGTTTTCCGTTACAATTGAAGTAGATGACACGCCCTGTGAAGGAGCCATCGTCAGGGTCATTTCCCAGACTCCAGATGTGGAGGTGGAACAGGTGCCCAACGGCCATGGGAATGCCCCCTGACTTGGGGGGTGAGTCTACCATGCGAATGGCAATAGGAAAGACCCAGTAGCAGCCCCTGGAGCGCCCCCCCGCCCAAGGCAGGAAATGAAAAGGGAGCGAACTGGACTTCCAAGGCTGGAGGTTGTGGGCGTGGCGTCCGCCTGCCTCCTGCACTTGAGCAATAGCTCCCGCCTGGCCCTACCCGTGTGCACAGGTCCAGGAAGTGAGTCCGTGAGAAGCCACCGTAGATCAGACGGCAGAGCTGGGGACACCTGGGGATGGCCAGTCTCTAGGCACCAAATCCAGGGTACACAGAGCTCATTGTGTGGAGGGAGAGAGAGACCTGGTCAAGGGCAAGCAGGAGTCAAAGTAAAACCAAAGTAAAACCAAAACCTAGAAGGACAAGAGGAGTCCTCTCAGGAAGTGAGTCTGTCCTCCTGAACTAAAAAGCACTTTATGTAATCCAATGGACCTTATCAGAATATCTCGCTTTTTTTCCAACTTTTGTTCACTGTGAACATAAGACTTTTGAGACATAGAAGAAATTATGTCTGTGTTCATCTACTTTATTAATTTCGTTACTCATATTTTAAACTACCTATTTTATAAAGCAATATTTCGATCTGTAAATGTTTCTTTTTTTCCATCCCACATGTTGTGAAACCACCCCGGTGTCTTGATCACCCCCCAAGCTTCCTGTTGAGTCATCTAACAGGGTTTTTTAAAAACTCATTACTTTGAAAACAACAAAACCAAAAAGGCTTAAAAATTTCAATTCCCTGCTTACCATTAAAAAGGTCTCAAGGAAGAGAGTGTTCAGATGGTACACTTACCGTAGGTGGAAATGGGGACCCACTTGACCCCTCTGCGGAGGTGCGAGGCTGGTGTCACACAGAGGGATACGCAAAGCCCTGTAGCAAAGGGTGGGAAGAGCAAATGGCTGTACGACTGACTTGTGACATGGTCACAACAGATTAGGTTACAGACAAAGACTCTAAAAGCGCTACTTAGGTTAGAAAAAAAGATTTGATAGAATAAAAGAACTGTAAGTGTCATGCCCATAGAATGTAATGTGTGGCTCGAACCAACATTTGGAGATAGTCAAGGAGATTTGATCTTACTGAATATTACATGTTTTTAAAAAATGATTGTTTATTTTTAAAATGAGATGATGGTATGGTGTTTATGTTAAAAGAGTCCTTTTCTTATGGATGCATAGTGTTAGAATTTACTTTAAAATAATACAGCAGTGCAGGTTGGGGAGGAGACCGTATGTGCTGAAGGGACAGAATACGGCGGAGACAAGACTGGCCACAGTTACCATTGGTCAAGCTGAGTGCTGTGCACTTGGGGGATGATTATATTATTCTCTCTACTTTTAAGTATGACTTCCTCCATATTAAAAATAAAATATTTTTGGCCAGTGGCTCAGTGGTTGAGCATCAGCCATGCACCAAGAGGTTGCTAGTTTGATTCTTTCTGGTCAGGGCACATGCTCAGGTTGTGGGCTCAATCCCCAGTAGGGGGCGTGCAGGAGGCAGCTGATTGATGTTTCTCCCTCATTGATGTTTCTCTCTCTTCCTCTCCCTTCTTCTCTCTGAAATCAATAAAAGCATAGTTAAAAATAAAATACTTTCAAATGTTTGTTTTCTAAACTCAGATAATTTAGAGAATATCCTATAATATGAGATACTCTTTAAAAACTAATTGAATTTTATGGGGTGACATTAATTAATAAAAGTGATAATTTTAAGGACTGTATTATTATTATTCACTCTTCTCTGAAAGAGTCTTTGAAAACAATAACTCTCTCTCTCTCTTTTTATCCTCATCTGAGGACATTTTTCCATTTTTTGTTCAGATAGAGAGGGAGGGAGAGAGAGAGAGAAACATCAATGTGAAAGGGACACATCAAGTGGCTGCCACCCACACAACCCAACCAAGGCCAGGGACAAACTGCAACCGAGGTACACGCCCTTAGCAGGAACCAAACCCGGGTCTCTCTGGACCACAGGCCGACACTCTAACCGCTGAGCCAAACGGGCCAGGGCAAAAACAGTAACTCTCGATACTGGTTTCTGTGTTCATAGCTGAACTAAGGTCATAAACCTACTACACAGTCGAGTTGGGATTTGGTCTTTGGGAGGTCACTCCAGAGACTTCTCCCTCAATAACCATGGGACTCTGAGGGCAGCCAACACCTCAGAACCTCAAACTCGTTTATATCACAACCCTCTTGTCTGTCTGAGTTAGATCAGGACCTGTAGTTGGTCAGCTAACCAGGCAGCAGTGAGGCATGCTGGGAAGTGGCCTACCCGCCTTGAGGGTTCAGCGCCACGGGCGTTGCGAGTGTTTTAAAGAAGGGAAGGAGAACAGCGTTCATCTGCAAAGGCAGTTAAGTGGAGTGCAGTCCACAGCGCTGCTGTTATATTATTGAGGAAATCGTGTATTAGTCAACTTTTCTGTGGTAACAAACAGCCCGGAGTCTCGGTGATTGACAACAATGTACATTTCTCCTTTGCATGGCCTGTTGGTAGCTGCAAGTCTGCGGTGGCGGCTCCACTCACGGCCTCTCATTCCAGACCAGCCTGAAGGAGCAGCCCTGGCTTAGAACATGCGTTCAGAAGACCACCCTGAAGGCAAAGCTAAGCAGAGCTTTTCAGACAAGGAAAATGATTCCAGAAGGGAGACTGGAGATGCAGGAAGGAGTTAAAAGCAGTAAATGATAAATATTTGGATAATTCGAATTAAATTGACTGCGTAAGACAACAATTGCTGAACTATTATGGGGTTAAAAAATATGTAGAACTAAAATACATGACAATAATAGCACAAAAACATATGTGGGGTAGTAAATGGAGTTAAAATAGTGTGATGTCCTTGCATTCCTGGAGGGAGGGTAAAATTCCAATTAATATTAGACACTGATAAGTCAAAGATGCATACTATAATGTCTAAGATAAATACAAATATCTTAGTAAAAGAACTCAACCTAAAAGAAAGAAAGAAAAGCCCTGGCCTATTTGACTCAGCAGTTAGAGCGTTGGTCTGCGGACCAAAGAATCACAGTTTCAATTCTGGCCAAGGGCATGTGCCTTGGTTGTGGTTCATCCTCAGTCCTGGTCAGGGTTGTGCGGGAGGCAACCAATGTCTCACTCACATTGATGTTTCTCTCTCTTTCTCCCTCCCACTCTATCTGAAGATAAATGGAAAAAATATCCTTAGGTAAGAGTAAAAAAAAAAAAAAAAAAGGACAGAAAAGATAAAAAAGAAAGATCAAGAAGACAGGACAAATAGAAATCATATACTTAGATAGTAGAGTTAAACCTGAATACATTAGTAATTACATTAAATGTAAATGGCCTATATATACCAGTTAAAAGACAAAGATTTCCAGGCTGAATATAAAAACCCAAATATATCCTGTTTTTATGAGACACATCTAAAATATAAGGGAAAAAAATAAGGAAACAGAAAGTTTAAAAGAAAAAGAGTGGAAGGGAGGGAAAAAAATGGCGGCGGAGTGAATGGAGCTACACAGACCATCTCCCAGGACCAAACTGGAATTACAATGAAAATAAAGACAAATCATCAGGAAGGGGCAACCGAAACGCAGCTTGGAGGACCACATAACCAGGGACACTGACTCAATCCTGGTAGGCTTGTGAGGACACGAGAGGGGGCCGGGAGCCCATGGTCCGCAGCGGCCTGGGCTGGGACCTGCTGCAGCCCCGGCTGGGACCAGTGGCCTCGACTGGAAGCTGCGCCCTCGGCTGGGACCTACGGCCTTGGTTGGGACCAGCGGCTGCCTCAGCTAGGACCTGCAGCAGCCTCGGCTGGGTCCTGTGACCTCGGCTGGGTGCTATGCCCTCAGCTGGGAGCTGCCGCAGCCTCAGCCACCCTTAGCTGGGAGCGGCGCCCTCGAGTTAAAGTCCCAGGTGGCTCCACAGCACAGAGCCTGGACAGAGGCTAAATTGGCAGCAGCCACTCACCTTGGGCTCCGGCAGAGGGAGGGCAGACTGGACTGGAACTGTGTGGGGACACTCAAGATTTGGAGGGTGCTCAGAGCTTTTGCCGAGTGCAGCCACCAGAACTGTGGTCATCTTACTCCTTCCCAGGGCCCTGGGGAGAGGTGGCGGCCCCTCCCTCAGAAATTCAACCCCACCTGGTGGCCATCCAAATGCTAATTGAGGCCCATTAACAACCAGCATCTGCCCCACACTTGGGAAATCCTCTTACACTGAGCCCCTGAGGGAGTTTTTCATTCGACTCAGAAACCAAGGTTCTTCAGATGACCACTACTAATAGCCTCCAGGCAAAAAAGCTAGAGGCTAACTACCATTCCCTGGGCTGGCAACTCTAACCAGGAAAGTTAAGACTTGACAGTGGTGTTTAAAGTGGGTCCTCCCTGCCTCATCCAAACCCAGGAGAGGGAGCCACAAACAGCAGAACACCAACACCCACAGGGAAAATTCGGCAGGCCCCAAAGCCCACTGTGATAGCCAAAATGGTGAAAAACAGAAACAAAAGCCAAATGAAAGCACAAGAGACCTCTACTGAAGATGAGATAAATGAGGTGCAGTTAAGCAAGTTAACAGAACTAGAATTCAAAGCCATGATCTTGAGGAAGCTCAACAGCATGTGTAAGGACATGAGCACCATGAGTAAAGACATAGAAATGTTGAAAATCAACCAGGTGGAAATTAAAAACCACCAAGAAGAAATGAAGAATGACATATCAGAAATAAAGAACACATTGGAAAGTCTAAATAGCAGAGTAGAGGAAGCTGAGGACCTGATCAGTGAATTAGAAGATAGGGTAGAAAAAAATCAACCAATCAGAAAACCAAAAGGAAAAAATAATTAAAAAACAGGAAAACAGCTTAAGAGAACTGTGGGACAACTGGAAACATAATAATATTCGCATCATAGGAGTCCCCAAAGAAGAAGAAAATGAGCAAGGGTTAGAGAATATATTTGAAGAAATAGTGACAGAAAACTTCCCTAATTTGGTGAAGGAAGAAGGCATTCAAGTTCAAGAAGCACAGAGAGCCCCAAGTAAGAAGAACCCAAACAGGCCCACGCCAAGACACATAGAAATCAAAGTGCCAAAAATTCAAGACAAAGAGAGAATCCTAAAAGTAGCAAGAGATAAGCAACAGGTTACCTACAAAGGAAACCCCATAAGGCTCTCAGCTGACTTCTCAACAGAAACACTACAGGCCAGAAGGGAATGGCATGAAGTACTCAAGGTCATGAAAAAAAAAGGATCTGAATCCAAGACTACTCTACCCAGCAAGGCTATCATTCAAAATAGGTCAAATAAAGAGCTTCTCAGACAAAAAAAGGCTAAGGGAATACATTAGCACCAAACCAGCACTGCAAGAAATGTTAAAAGAACTGCTGTAATTAGCAAGAGAAATAGGAAGAAAAATATAACCACACTAAATAAAAATGGCAGTAAATAAGTACATATCAATAATTACCTTAAATGTAAATAGATTGAATGCTCCCATAAAAAGACACAGAGTAGCTGATTAGATAAGAAAGCATGACTCATCTATATGTTGTTTACAAGAGACCCACCTCACAACAAAAGAATCACATAGGTTGAAAGTGAAGGGATGGGAAAAAAATCTTCCAAGCAAACAGAAAGGAAAAAAAAGCTGGGGTAGCAATACTCATATCTGATAAAATAGATTTCAAAAAGGAGGCCATAATTAGAGACAAAGAAACCCACTACATAATAATAAAAGGATCTATCCAACAGGAAGATATAACCTTGATAAACATATATGCACCCAATATTAGGAGCACCAAAATATATTAAAAAACTTCTGGAGGACTTCAAAGGAGAAATCGATAGCAATACAATCATAGCAGGGGACTTCAACACCCCGCTGACATCACTGGATAGATCCTCTAGACAAAAAATTAGCAAGAAAACAGAGACTCTAAATGAAGCACTAGACCAAATGGATTTAATAGATATCTACAGAGAACTACACCCCAAAACTACAGAATTCACATTCTTCTCAAGTGCACATGGGACATTCTCAAAGATAGACCACATGTTAGGACACAAACTAAGTCTCTATAAGTTCAAGAAGATTGAAATCATATCAAGCATCTTCTCAGATCACAATGGCATGAAACTAGAAATCAATTGCAAGAAGAACATACAAAGACATTTGAACACATGGAAGCTAAATAGCATGTTATTAAACAATGAATGGGTCACCGAGGAGATCAAGGAAGAAATCAAGAACTTCCTGGAAACCAATGAAAATGAAGACACAACAACACAAAATCTATGGGATGCAGCAAAAGCAGTTCTGAGAGGGAAGTTCATAGCACTATAGGCCTACCTCAAAAAACAAGAAAAATCTCTAACAGACTATCTAACCTCACAACTTAAAGAACTAGAGAGCAAAACAAACAAACAAACAAACAAACCCCAGAGCAAGTAGAAGGAAGGAAATAGTAAATACAGAGCAAAAATAAATGACATAGAGTCCAAAAAAAACAATTCAAAGGATCAATGAAACAAAGAGCTGGTTTTTTGAAAAGATAAACAAGATTGATGGACCCTTAGCTAGACTTACCAAGAAACAAAGAGAGAGAACCCAAATACACAAAATCAGAAATGAAAGAGGAGAAGTAACAACTGACACCACAGAAATACAAAAGATCGTTACCAACTACTATGAACAATTATATGGCAACAAATTCGACAATCTAAGCGAAATGGAAAAATTTCTAGAAACACATAGTCTCCCAAACTGGACCAGGAAGAGATAGAAAACTTGAACAGACCAATAACAACAGAAGAAATTGAAGATGTAATCAGGACTCTCCCAGCAAACAAAAGCCCAGGCCCGGATGGCTTCACGGGGGAGTTTTACCGAACATTCAAAGGAGAACTAACACCCATTCTCCTCAAACTATTTCAAAAAATTCAAGAAGAAGGAAGACTTCCAAACTCGTTTTATGAAGCCAGCATAATTCTAATTCCAAAACCAGAAAAAGACACTACAAAGAAAGAGAACTACAGGCCAATATCCCTGATGAACATAGACGCCAAAATCCTGAACAAAATACTAGCAAATCGGATCCAGCAATACACCAAAAAAATTATCCACCATGACCAAGTGGGATTCATCCCAGGGATGCAAGGCTGGTACAATATTTGCAAATCAATAAATGTGATACACCACATAAATAAAATGAAGAATAAAAACCACATGATCATATCAATAGATGCCGAAAAAGCCTTCGACAAAATCCAGCATCCATTTCTGATAAAAACGCTCAGCAATGTGGAAATAGAGGGATCATATCTAGACATAATAAAGGCCATATATGAAAGACCTACAGCCAACATCATACTCAAAGGGCAAAAACTAAAAGCATTTCCCTTAAGAACAGGAACAAGGCAAGGATGCCCACTTTCGCCACTCTTATTTAACATAGTACTGGAAGTCTCAGCCACAGTAATTAGACATGAAGAAAAAATAAAAGGGATCCAAATTGGAAAGGAGGAAGTGAAACTGTCATTATTTGCAGATGACATGATACTATACATAGCAAACCCCAAAGACTCCATCAAAAATTTACTAGACTTAATAAATGAATTTGGAAAAGTAGCAGGATACAAAATTAATGTCAAGAAATCGATGGCATTCTTGTACACCAATGATGAACTCACAGAAAGAGAAACTAAGAAAACAATCCCATTTACCACTGCAGCAAAAAAATTAAGATACCTAGGAATAAACTTAACCAAAGAAATAAAGGACGTAGCCCTGGCCAGTTTGGTTCAGCGGTTAGAGCGTCGGCCTGCGGTCCTGAGAGACCCGGGTTTGGTTCCCGCTGGGGGCGCGTACCTCGGTTGCAGTTTGTCCCCGGCCCTGGTCGGTTGTGCGGGTGGCAGCCACTCGATGTGCTCCTTTCGCGTCGATGTTTCTCTCCCTCTCTCTGTTCCTCTCTCTCCCTTCCACTCTACCTGAACAAAAAATGGAAAAATGTCCTCGGGTGAGGATAAAAAAATAATAAGAAGAAATAAGAAATAAAGGATCTATTCGCAGAAAACTACAGGTCATTGAAAAAAGAAATAGAGGAAGATATAAAAAAGTGGAAGCACATACCCTTTTCATGGATTGGAAGAATTAACATAATTAAAATGTCCATACTACCCAAAGCAATCTATAGATTCAATGCAATCCCCATCAAAATACCAACGGCATACTTCACAGAACTAGAACAAGTACCTCAAAAGTTCATATGGGACCAAAAAAGACCTCGAATAGCCACAGCAATCTTGAAAAAGAAGAACAAAGTTGGAAGGATCACATTACCAGATTTCAGGTTATACTACAAAGCCACTGTAATCAAAACAGCCTGGTACTGGCACAAGAACAGGCCTATAGACCAGTGGAACAGAACAGAGAACCCAGAAATGAACCCAAGGCAATATGCTCAATTGATATTTGACAAAGGTGGCAAGAGCATACAGTGGAGTAAGGACAGGCTCTTTAATAAATGGTGTTGGGAAAATTGGACAGCTACATGCAGAAAAATGAAACTAGACCATCAACTTACACCCTACACAAGAATAAACTCAAAATGGATAAAAGACTTAAATGTGACTCATGAATCCATAAAAATCCTAGAAGAAACTGTAGGCAATAAAATTTCAGACATCATACGCAGCAGGATTTTCACTTATACATCACCTAAGGCAATAGAAACAAAAGAGAAAATGAACACATGGGACTACATCAAACTCAAAAGCTTCTGCACAGCGAAAGATACAATCATCAAAATGGAAAGGCTACCCACTGTATGGGAGAGCATAATTGCCAATGATGTATCAGAGAAGGGGTTAATTTCCAATATATATAGAGTGCTCATACAACTCCACAAAAGGAAGACAAAGAACCCAATTAAAAAATGGGCAGAGGAACTAAATAGACACCTCTCCAAACAGGACATACAAATGGCTAAGAGACATATGAAGAAATGCTCAACATCAGTAATCATCAGAGATATGAAAATTAAAACAACAATGAGGTATCACCTCACACCTGTCAGAATGGCCGCCATTGACAAATCATCAAACAACAAGTGTTGGCGAGGGTGTGGAGAAAAGGGGACTCTAGTACACTGCTGGTGGGAATGCGGACTGGTGCAGTCACTATGGAAAACAATATGGTGTTACCTCAGAAAATTAAAAATTGAACTGCCATTTGACCCAGTGATCCCACTTCTAGGAATATACCCTAAGAAGCCTGAAACACCACTCAGAAAGAATATATGTACCCCCATGTCTGTAGCAGCACTATTTACAATAGCTAAGATCTAGAAACAGCCCAAGTGTCCATCAGTAGACGAATGGATAAAAAAGCAGTGGTACATATACACAATGGAGTACTATGCAGCTGTAAGAAAGAAAGACCTCTTATCCTTTGAGACAACATGGAGGGACCTGGAAAGTATTATCCTAAGCAAAACAAGCCAAAGAGAGAAAGACAAGTATCATATGATCTCACTTATTTGTGGAATATAATGAACATAACAGTCTGAGGAATGGGGTAGTCCCAGAGATGTGGAAGTGGGGTACAGACTGACAATCCCCAGAAGGGGGGTGGTGGGGGAGAGATAAACCATGGAACTTATATGCATGTATGCATGAACAGTGGACATGGACAACAAAGCTGGGGACAGGGCAGGGAGGGATGGGGAGGGAGGAATCAGTGGGGGGAAAAGGAGAAACATCTGTAACAAAAATTAATTAATTAATTAATAAAAAAATAAAAAGAGAAAGAGTGGAAAAAGATATACTACACTAATATTGATCGAAAGAAAACTGATATAGCTACATGTCGGAGATCTTATTTTTCCATAAATAGCCAAAGAAATATTTCTGATCTCACATGCTCTTCCAGATTTTTTCCACTCCTTTATTAAGAATTAGAGTCTAGCCTTGGCCGGTTCATTCAGCAGTTAGAGCATGGGCCTGTGGACCATAGTGTTGCAGGTTCAATTCCAGTCAAGGACACATACCTGTATTGCAGGTTCAGTCCTGGTCAGGCTTGTAAGGGAAGCATGCAATTGATGCATCTCTCTCACATCAATGTTTCTCTCTCCCTCCCTCCCTTTCTCTCTCTCTAAAAAAAATAATAATGGAAAAATATCCTTGTGTGAAGATTAACCAAAAAAAACAAAAAAGAATTAGAGTCTATTCTCCTTGTCCTTGAACCTAGGCCTTTGTGACTGCCTTGATGGACAGGATGTACTAGAAGTAATACTGCATGACTTTGGAGGCAAGGTCGCAAAACACAATAATACAGCTACTGCTTGGTTCTCTCTCTCTTGGGATGAACATCCTTGGAACTAAGCCAGCATGGTTTGAGGAAGCCTAGGCTACAAAGAAGAACCGCATGTAGGTGTTCTGGCCAGCAGCCTCAACTAACATTCTAGCCCACAACCAGAATCAACAACCAGACAGATGAGTAAATGATCCTTCAGATGATTCCAGCCCTCAGCCTTTGAGTTACTCCAGCTGATACCAAGTGGAATAGAGATCAAGTGTCCCTACTAAATGCTGTTTTCTAAGCAAATTGAAGTTTTCTAAGCAAAATATATGTCATTGTGTTATAAGCCACTAACTTTGGGGTGATTTGTTATCTATATAACAATAGAAAACCAAAATAGAAAAGATATACTTACATGTACCTAATAAAAAGAGACTTAAAATGTATAAAGCAAAATTAAGAGAACTAAAAAAAAAATACACAAATTCACAAACTTGGTGGTAGATTTTAATACATATCTCTCTAATTGAAAGATGATCAGAAAAAATTGGTAAAGATATAGATTTGAATAACACAAATTTATAAATAAGAGATTGAACTCAACAGTTGCACAATTCTTTTCAAAGACACAAGGAACTTTTATAAAAATTGACCACATGCTAGGCCATAAAACAAGTCTTGACAGTGTACTGACCTGCTCTTATCACCTCGTCCTCATTAATAAACAAAAGGCCAACTATGAAGCTTTCAGATGCGAACTGAGGAAGTACAAGTTGGCCTCGTACTTCTCTAAATGAATTTGTTCTCTAAGGAAATTTGTTAGTTTTTAGAACTCAGATAATAGGATGAATAACAGGATAGTTGTGTGATGACCCAGTTCACCCAGTTCCCTTACACCTCAGCTCCCTCCCACCTCTGTTACCTCTCACTTATGGCTAACTGCCTCCGCTTCTATACTTGCTTGCTTGCTCTCCCCCAAGGCAAACAAGAAATGCCAGTTGCAGAAGTTTGTAACAAGCCCCCTATAAAATAAAAAAGTAGCTGAAAGTCGGGGCTGATCTCCGAGAACTCAGGATCAGTTGCCGGCCGGCTTTGCTCTCTATTTGGCTTGAATTTGGCTCTGGTGGTCTCTCGGTTCTCTCGCGCCACAACATTTGGAGGCCCCAGCGAGATTCTTCCCTTATGAGGATGCCCCAGACTGGACCACTAGACCAACTATCCAAACTGCAAGGGGGGCTGGTCTGGGGGAAGGCCTCAGAGGGACATTCCTCTACCTTGGAACTAAGCCTGCCCTCCCAGTTTCCCTAGCCTGGTCTCAAATCCTGCTCTAAATGGAATTCTGAGAGAGCATCTGGACTCATCTGAGTCATCTGGAATCTCATCTGGAGTTTTCTGTTCTGTGGGGCACCTCTCAGTGGCAAGGGGGAAGGCTGGACGCGGCATTACTTCCCCAGCCAGGTTCCTTAGTGAGACATGGCAGGGAACTTCAGTCTGTTGTCAGTTCTGTTTTTTGGTTTCAGTAACTTCGGTTTCAGTCAGTTCTGTAATGTTTTTCTGTTTGTTTACTGGCCCTCCAGATTGTCTGCAGTTGTCTGATTGCACTTCCCTTTGTTGTCATGGGCCAAAGCCAATCTGGTACAAAACTCCATTGCAATGCCTACTGGATAATTTTAAAGATTTCAAAGCTTGAGCAAAAAGCTGTAATGTCCTGGTAAGCTCTGGGACCTTAGGGACCCTATATGAACTCGAATGGCCTACCTACGGGGTTAAGTTGGCCATCCGAAGGTAATTTCAATTTGCAATTGGCTTTCATGGTCCATTAGAAAATATACAGGAGCCCTGGACACCCGGATCAAATGCCATATATTAAAAAATGTCAATGTCCAGAGGTTCCAAAGAAAGGAAAAACAGTTCTGTTAACAATGCCTCAGTCTGCCCTGAAGAACAGTAACTCCTCCCAGCCCCTGAGGAAATTCTATCCCGTCCTTCAGGACCCCCCCACCCCCCGAGGCTATACTAAAATGTTAATTAACCCGAGTTTGCCTACTTTGGGTTCTTATTACAGAAAAGCTAGAGGATAGATTTGGATCTGTTAATGACCTAGTGATTTGAAAAATGTCTATTGAAAATATGAATATAGTTGCCAGTCTGAGGAATGTTAATTACTTGTCACAAAAAAAGAAGAAAATCAACATTTCTAAGAGTTATAAATTCAGATTAAGTTAGAAAGAAATTATATGATTTTGATGAAAGAAGATATAAGATATGGAAATATATATATATTCATTGAAAAAAAATTGTTCTAAAACTGGTTATTTATGGATAGATAAAAAGGTTTATGAAAGTTAAAAGATTTGTTAAGAGAAATCTTAGAAAGAAATAATAAATAAGATTAATAATAAATTGAATAAGATAGATGAATCTAAAATAAATTAATATAGAATTTATTTGGTTCTTTTTCAGCCTGTTAAAAGGGAAAAGGTTTTTTTCCCCAATATTTGCCTGGGAAGCAAATATATATATAATTGAAATGGTTCTATATTATGTTAATCAGGTACTTGATTTCTTAAAGACCCATTTTCTTAATCATAAAAACTGAAGTTTCACTGACCTATGTTTATGTTTAACATCTGTTGTTTTGTCACTTTAAATGAATAAATAATTAAATACTGTTTCAAAATAATACTATATAATCTTTTTTTTTTTTTTTATCCTCACCCGAGGATATTTTTCCATTTTTTGTACAGATAGAGTGGGAGGGAGAGAGAGGAACAGAGAGAGAAACATCGACGTGAAAGGGACACATCGAGTGGCTGCCACCCGCACGACCAACCAGGGCCAGGGACAAACTGCAACCGAGGTACGTGCCCTCAGCGGGAACCGAACCCGGGTCTCTCCGGACCGCAGGCCGACGCTCTAACCGCTGAGCCAAACTGGCCAGGGCAATACTATATAATCTTTAGGTCAAATATATTTGACAACCTTCCCAGGATTTGAATTTTAAGAAACTTTTTCTTGACCTGGAATTAACTTTGAGTCATATTCCAATAGGACCTGGAATTCCCCAAGGATTTGTTTTCTCTCCTTATGAAAGGAAACCAAATCAGTGCGGATGGCTTAACACAATCTGTTTCCCACTGGAGTATGGATAAGGAGACAACAAATTCCAAATGCAAGAACATACACACTACTAAGAGTGATTATTTGTTCCCTTAGCAGATGCATAGATGCCTCTTATATGTGGGTCTGTGCTAATGCTGTGGGCTATTCAAACACCGTCCTCACTCTCAAGGGGCTTGTAATATAAGATATTTGGTAAAGTCATGCTTGGGGTTACTTAAAGAAAGAACATGATTAAGCCCCAGAGGCCTGAAGATCAAGCTCTTTTTGGTTTAACTGAGAAAGTTTTTACTCACATATTAAAAGGGAAAAATGGATTGGAGCCATGGTTACTATAGCATGGATAAAATGATACCTCTGATGTACCTGGGTCTCCACCTGAGAAGGGCTTTATGAGAGGAAATTATAAAAATAATGAGGATCTAAGGTTTATGAATGATAGAAGATAGGAAAATTGACATAAAAGAATTTAAAAAGATGACGATTCTTTGCCGCTTCCTCCTGCCTGGCCGGCGGGGAGGCCTCTCTCGGAGCCTGGGCTGTTGTGTCCTGTGTGCGGGAGGACCCGTGTCTGAACGGATGTGGGTGTTTTCGGGTGTACTGGCTTCTCTGCGGTGAGGGCTCGGCGCCTCTCTGCGAGGCTGATTAACATCCTCACAGGCAGGCTGTTCGACTACTGACGTGCCGGCCCCTGAATCACTCATCACTCTGTCGTCTGCCGGCCTTGTATGGTGTCTGTCCCCTTCTCCACAAAGACCTGTGTAATTGGAAACAACAAGACCCCTCTTTCTCTGACAAACCCCAAGGGTTAATCTCTCTGTTAGAAACCGGCCCACTTGGGATGATTGTCGGCAGCTTCTGCAGGTCCTTCTCACCTCTGGAGAAAGGGACAGAATCCACGGAGAAGCAGCCACGGCTGTTCCCAGGCCAGAGGAGAACCCAGCTCTGATCCCGACCGGCTCACGGGCTACCCACAGCCCCACGGTAAGCAGGTTCTCGAACAATGTCGCCTGACTCTATTACGGGGCATCTGGGGAACAACTGAAAACAACCGACCAACTTGTCTAAGGTGAGCGAAACTGTCCAGGGGTCGGGGGAATCACCTGGATCCTAGAGCGTCTGACAGAAGCTTACCGGCTGTTTACACCATATATGCAGAAGCACCTGATATAGGAGAGCTGCTAATATTGCCCTTGCTACCCGTGGGCCCCAGGCATTAGGGGGAGGTTACAGAAGTCAGAGGGTTTTGAGGGAAAGCTCAGTTATGCACCGAGGATGCCACCTGTCTGGGCTATGAGCCCAGAGGAGGAAAACGGTCCCTCTCCTCAAGCCGCACTGAGGCCCTTCTGAAAATACCCCGACCACAAACACAGAAGCAGGCCCGGGAATTTCTAGGAACAACGGGGTGCTGCCACCTCTGGATACCCCCATTTGCAGACATCGCAAAGCCCCTGTACACCAGTACAAGGGGAGAGACAGACGATTTAACTTGGACTGAAACTGAGGAAGAGGCTTTCCAAGAACTAAAAGAGACTCTCATCAGCGCCCAGGCCCTGACCCTACCGGTTATTTGTCTCCGAGAACCGGGGGACGGCTAGAGGAGTACTCTCACAGGCCCTCGGCCCCTGGAGACGTCCAGCCACCTACCTGTCTGAGAGACTAGACCCAGTAGCCTCTGGGCGGCCACATGCTTAAGAGCCAGAGCAGCTACACCCCTGCTCACTGAGGAAGCCTCTAAGCTGATCCTGAGACAAGATTTACAAATTATAGCACCCATGCTGTCGAAACCCTGCTCAGGAGTCCCCCTGAACGATGGCTGTCCCATGCCAGAATTGTCCAATATCAAGTGCTCTTGTTAGACCCCCCGAGGATTAAATTCCTAGAGACTACTGCTCCAAACCCTGCCACCTTGCGGCCTGATGATGACCCAGCAGAGCCTGTTCATAACTGCCTCGAGGTCCTGGCCTCCTTGACTAGTCTTCGGACGGACCTCAGAGACACACCCTGGCCGGACCCAGATGCTGATCTCTACACAGACGGAGCAGCTTCATGTCAAACGGCACCAGGTATGCAGGAGCTGCTGTGGACACAAGATAAGGCGCTCTGGGCACAGGCATCGGGACATGTGCACAGAGGGCTGAACTCAGCCTTAACACAAGCCCTACACTGGGGAAAGGAAAAGACTATATACATTTACACTGACAGCAGATATGCATTCGCTACTGTTCATGTACATGGGCCCTCTATCAGGAGGGGAACTCCTCACCTCAGAGGGAAAGGAAATGAAAAACAAAGCTGAAATCCTAGCCCTGTTAGAGGCCATCTGGCTGCCTCAAAGGGTTGCCATCATTCACTGTAAAGGACACCAGATAACCGATGACCCGGTGGCCCAGGGAAATGCTTTTGCAGATCGGACTGCAAGAGAGACTGACCCCAAACCAGTGGGGCCTCTCCAGATTTTACCTGTGCTACCTCCACGAAATCTCCTAAATTTCCCTCTTATACAGAAGAGGAAAAAGAACTCAGAATTAAGCTAAAAGGGAACATACACTCTTCCAGTTGGTACATACTCCCTGATTGGAGAATTCTGTTACCTGAGGCACTAAGACGAGATCTTATTTTTAAGACTCATCAGAGTACCCACGTAGGGGGGGAACTAAACTGATTGAACTTCTTCATCAAGATTAGTACATTGCAAGACTTCACCATTATGCCAAGCAAACTGCGGCTCATTGTCCTACTTGTGCTCAAATAAATACAAAAGAAGGAAATGCTCAATCAAAGATTTGACTACGTGGACAGAACCCAGAGGAACATTGGGAAATAGACTTTATTGAAATAATTCCAGGGATGTTTGGTTACAAATACCTCCTCGCTTTTATTGACACTTTTTCAGGTTGGACAGAAGACTTTCCAACTAAATCTGAAACAGCTCAGACAGTAGCTAGAAAACTAATATCAGAAATAGTCCCCTGGCCGGTTTGGCTCAGCGGTTAGAGCGTCGGCCTGCGGTCCAGAGAGATCCGGTACGGTTCCCGCTAAGGGCGCGTACCTCGGTTGCAGTTTGTTCCCAGCCCTGGTTGGTTGTGTGGGTGGCAGCCACTCGATGTGTCCCTTTCATATCAATGTTTCTCTATCTCTCTCTCTCTTCCTCTGTCTCCCTCCCACTGTACCTGAACAAAAAAAATGGAAAAATGTCCTCAGTTGAGGATAAAAAAAAAAAAGAAATAGTCCCCTGATTCGGACCCCCCTTTAGCCTTGGGGTTCGACAACGGCCCGGTGTTCCTCGCCCAGACCACACAAGCCTTAGTTATAATTTTTAAAATTACTTGGAAATTACACTGTGCAGACAGGCCTCAGAGTTCAGGACAGGAAGAAAGGATGAATCAAACACAAAAGGAGACTATTACTCAATTAAAATTAGAGACAGGCGAAGATTGGGTCAGCCTCCTTCCTTTGGCCGTATTGCGGTCCGATGTGCTCCCTGTATTAAGGGTCTCTCTCCCTGTGAAATAATGCACGGCAGACCACCACTCCTCCCCAAACTGGGAGAAGAAGCCCTAACGAACTGATTAACCGTTATCTTCTTAACTCCTTTCAGGCTCTGCAGCTCGTCCCGAGGAACCATCAGATGATAAGAGAGTCTGTCCCTGAGCCCCTCTTCCGCGTGGCTCGGCGCTCCTCGATGCTCAGCCCGGAGATTGGATCTGGACATCCAACCTGCTTCGCTGGAACCCAGATGGACTGGTCCCCTCCTGTCATCCTCACCACTCCGACGGCCCTTACGGTGACAGGTCGCCACTTTGGGATCCATCACTCCCAGGTCAAGAAGGCTCACCCGACCAGATACCAGAAAAATGGACCCTTCGATGGACAGACGACCCTTTGAAGATAAAATTACTCCGGTCCTGCTCCTGCTCCTTGGGACCTCTGCTTCTCTGACCCGGGGAAATCCCCACCAGCCGACTCAGTGTCTGTGGAGCCTCAGTCGGACCCATGATGGACACGTTATTGCCACGAACACACCTATGGAACCCCGAGCTCGCATTTTGATTCCTAGGCCAGAGGACCTCCAGGAAGACCGAGGCCCCAGGTTGCTCGTAGCCCAGAAGGGACTTGGTTCGCCTGCACTACCGGACTGACTCCCTGTATTAACTCACACGATGATGATTCTGGGCTGTGTATTCTAACTTCTGTAGTCCCACAGGTCTACTTTTACCCCGGTGAAGGTGGGCATTTTGGGATTTCAGCTGGAAGGGAAAAACGGGCAATACTCATATTAGTTCGTCTCTAAGCGAGCTTAGGAACAGCAGGCTCTGCAGCCATCGGTACGACTGCACTAGTCACGGAGACCAGGATTTTAAGGCCCTTAGTAAACAGATAGATCGAGACCTCTCAGATCTAGAAAACTCTATGGTCATAGAGTTTTCCTATGACCTATTAGAAAAGTCCCTAAATTTCTTAGCTGAAGTAACATTACAGACTAGAAGGGGACTTGATCTCCTTAATACAAGGAGGTCTGAGCATGGCTCTGGGGGGACCTGCCGTTTCTGCGCTCATCACTCCGGCATCGTACGGGACAGCCTCTCCCTGGTTAGGCGAAGACTCCAAGACAGAGGAGAACTAAGAAGATCGGGGAGCAACTGGTTCGAGGGTCTAAATAATTGGTGTCCATGGTTAACAACCCTCTTACCAGCAATAGCAGGACCTCTTCCATTGTTGCTCTTAGGGCTACTTCTTGGCCCCATAATTATTAACTGGTTGACTGAATGTATCAGAGAAAGAATCCAGACAGTTAAACGTATGGTCCTAAGCACCCATTACCAGAGAACTCAAAATTCAGACGGGGAAACAATGATTCGATTCCCCTGAAGACCAGCGGGGAGCGGACTGGCCTGCTCCTAGCACCTCGTCCTGATGAGATAAACAGAAGGCCAACTGTGAAGCTCTCAGAGGCAGACTGGGGAAGGGCCAGCCGGCCTGTACTCCTCTCAATGAATGCGTCCTCTAAGCGAATTGGTTGGTGTTTAGAACTTGGAAAATAGAATGACTAGCAGGACAGACGTGCGCTGACCCAGTCCACCCAGCTTCCTTTCGCCTCAGCCCCTCCCCCCTCCGCTCCCTCCCCGTATCTCTAACTGCCTCGCATCTGTACTTGCTTGCTCCCCCCAAGGCCAGCACGAATCGCCAGCTGCAGAAGCTTGTCACAGGCCCCCTACAAAATAAAAATCAGCTGAAAGTCGGGGCTGAGCTCCGAGAACTGGGGCTCAGTCGCCGGCCGGCTTTGCTCTCTATTTGGCTTTAATTTGGCTCTGGGGGTCTCTCGGTTCCCTTGCGCCACAACAGACAGATTTTGAAGACCTGAAATAACACAGACTATGTTCTTCCATCAGAAAACAATTGAATGCTCAATGATAAGAATACAAATAGAAAATTCACATGGGTTAGAAATTTTAAAAATACACCTCTAAATAATTAACCAACTGATGGAGTAAACCAAACAGGACGACATTCTTCTCTTTACTTTGGGCTCCTGTAAGACCAGAATCTGAGAAAGTCCTTGAGACATGATAGCAGGAAGCAGAGGAGAAGGAGGGGGGACAATAAACCCAGAAAAAGCCCGTGAGGTCGAGCTGGCGGAGCGAGCCCCCCAGAGAACCCTCCACGGGCTGTGACCTCTGATGTAGAAAAGCGGGGGGATCACAGCGTGTGAATGGGGTTCTGGCAGGAACTGCCCACCATGGTGCGCTGGAGCCGGCGGTGGTAAGGACAGCATACTGCCTGGTAGGCGTCCATGGCCTCTGTGGCCAACAGCCCAGCCTCTAGGTCCACTCCGGGGGCTAGGAAGCCGATGAACCACCACACCCGTTTTCTCTAATAGCTAGAAACAGTTTTAGGCTTTTTGGGCCTATGGTCTCCTTGGCAACTACTCGACTCTGTCACAGTGGTACCAAAGCGGTCACAGACAGCAGGTGAACAAACTAGCGTCCCAATAAAACTTTACGCACGGACACTGAGATGTAAACGTCCTGTCATTTTCCCGTGTCATAAAATGATTCTTCTATTTATTTTTTTCAACCGTTAAAAATGTCCCAACCATTCTCAGCTCACAGGTCCGTACGGAAACAGGGGCAGGATGGATCTGAACCACAGGCCATAGCTTTGTTGACCCCCGGCCTAGAGCAACATGCTCCTTTGCTTCTGGTTACAGGCACAGGCAAGCGAGCAGAGGGCCAGGGCGCCTGGGGCTGGACGCACCCCTAACTGCCTCCACATCAGGTTGCCTTGGTGACTGCATCCTCTCCTGAGGAGGCCTCTCCGCAGACTGCCCAGGCTCCACTCACCCTGTGCCCTTTCAGGCCCTCGCCGTGGCCAGCCCCAGGACACCGAACCGCCCGCGCTGGCTTACTCTAAATACCCATCTCAGAGCGACCCTCTGACTGACCCAGGCCCCCCTCCCTTCCCACCCTTCCTCCCAGGCTTCCTCATTCAGCTTCTACACGACTCCAGCAGCTCAGAAAATTCTTTTGAGCTTTCTGTGTTATATTATAAATCACAGGTTTATTTAATATGACTTTTTTTATGGTCCCCATTTCCCCCAAGATCTTGGCACCTTTCATCAGAGAGGGTTTCTTGCCCTGGCCAGTGTGGCTCAGTTGGTTGAGCATCATCCGGTGCACCTAAAGGTCACTGGTTTGATTCCTGGTCAGGACACATGCCTGGGTTTTGGGCTCAATCCCCAGTAGGGTGAGTATAGGAGGTAGCCAATGGATGTTTCTCTCTCTCTCATTGATGTTCCTCTCCCTCACCCTTCCTCTCTCTCTCAAATCAATAAAAACATATATATATAATATATTATATATATGTATATGTGTGTGTGTGTGTGTGTGTGTATGTATATATATATATATACACACACATATATATATACAGTGATACCTCGGTTCTCGAACATAATTCGTTCCAGGAGGACGGTCGAGAACCAAATTGTTCGAGAACCGAAGCAATGAAACCCAATAGGAAATAATGGAAACTGGATTAATTCGTTCCAAGCCCCAGAAAATGCCTATTTACTGGCCTAATTTGTATATAATATGTAGAAAAACATAAGTCTCAACAAGAAATAAAAGTGTACAGTATGTCTAAGGGTTAAATTCAGTGTAAAGCGTGACTCTCTCCACAAAGCGTGACTCTCTCTCTGCACTCACACTGCTGACGCAAGCAAGGCGCGCTGGGCCGAATGAACGCCATTCGGCTCAACTCGGCTCATCTCGGAAGTTCGAGTTCCAAATATTTGTTCGGATTCCGAGACAAAAGTTTCTCAAATCTCCTGGTCGAATACCGATTTGGTCGAAATTCGAGGCGTTCGAGAACCAAGGTATCACTGTATTAAGATAGAGGTGATTTCCCTTCCTGCCTGCAAAGAATTTGTTCTAGTGTCTTATCAGTTCCTAACAGTCTGGGAAGCCACACCCAGCTCAGAAGCTGAATATGTCAGGGTAGCCCCGCCCCTGCGCAGTAGGCACAGCTGTGGTAGTACCTCATTGTCCCCTCATGTGAAACCAGGTCTGAGATGTCTGTGCTCTCTCATCTAAACAAGCATAATATTGTCTTTCCAAAAATACAGAAGCTGACCCGCCCACTTTTCCCAGGTTCACCCTCTGCTTTATCAAGGTGTGGACAGGAAAAAAGAGGTTCTATGGACAGCAACCTCACAGGGTGATCTGACCATCAGCTACTAACTGGGCAGGTCATGGCGGGTAGTCCGCCCCAGGAATATAACTTTTTAGTAAAAGTCTTATCTTTGCCTTAAGTAAACCCTGTCCATTGTTTCTGTGTATCCAAGTTAACACAACTTTGAAATAAACTGTTACCACCCTCCGGAGAACATATACTCTTATTAATTATCCTGTAATCCAGCCCCCACCCTGCTTTCTCCTGCCTCCATGTAACCTTCATCAATCCTCTCCTTCATTTCAAAAGCACAAAAGCAGCTGCAAAACTGTTATTCTCAGGAGCTCTTGAGATCTGTTCGCTGGCATGTCATCAGCTTGGCTCAAATAAACTCATAAACATTCTCCACAGGTCTGGACATCTCTTACGTGGACAAAGACCAGTTCCACTCAGGACACAGCTCTGCTCACGGGAGCCTGATACAGTGCCCAAGGCTGTCCTGAGGGGCAGAAAGAAGGCAGCTACTGGAGGCGCCTGGGCAGACAGGACAGAGCAGCTGCCAGGTGTCCACGGGCTCATGGTGGGGACAGAGACCCCGATGACTCCGAACAACAAAATAACGGCTTCCATTTGTCACAGTGATTATTCACATTAAGAGAAGAAAGCGGCATTTGAGCTGAGCCCAGTGCCCAAGGTAAGGAGGGAGGGGGCAGCGCACTCTGGCGGGCAAGAGTTTGTTGGATGAATCAGAGTGCCCAGAAATTTGGAGAGGGAGCCCCAGGCCTCAAAGCAGCCGGCCTGAAGGGTCTAGTATCTGCCTGTGGCCCCCACCAAGGCCTGCCCAGAGGGAAGTAGAGGAAGGGCCCTGCCCCCCACCAAGGCCTGTCCAGGGGGGAGTAGAGGAAGGACCCTGCTCCCCACCAAGGCCTGTCCAGGGGGGAGTAGAGGAAGGACCCTGCCCCCCACCAAGGCCTGTCCAGGGGGGAGTAGAGGAAGGACCCTGCTCCCCACCAAGGCCTGTCCAGGGGGGAGTAGAGGAAGGGCCCTGCCCCCCACCAAGACCTGCCCAGGGGGGAGTAGAGGAAGGGCCCTGCCCCCCACCAAGGCCTGCCCAGGGGGGAGTAGAGGAAGGGCCCCGGGCCCGAACCCTTAGGGTCTGGCCCGCTGTGGAAGAGGTGTGGAGGGCCTGACGTGGCCTGGTATGAGGTCAGAACACAGGGAGAGAACAGGGGCCTGGCTACCGGGCAGCCGCAGACGGCGAGGCCTCCCCTCAACGCTTGGTTTGCGGTTCTCATCTGTGAAACGGGTCCTCCACCGGGGTGGCTTTCTTCAAGTCCTTTGCAAGTTTCAGCGTGGGTGGAACCCGATCCTCAAGGCCCACAAGCAAATACGATCGTTTTTCACAGTACACGTGGGAAAGCACCATAGTCAATGCACGCGGTTGTGACTCTTTAGAAGTAACATACCCCAAGTCTGTATAGGAGATTCGCCTATTCCAGCCACCTGCGTCCGCATTGGCTAACTCACTGGCCCTCGGACCCACGCCCCTCTGCGCCCCTCTGCGCCCCCTCTTGCTCGCTGGGGATCGCATCTGTTGGCTCCAGGTGGGCTTGGCCAATGGGATGAACCACAGGACAGGGATGGAAGGGGAAGGGCTTGCGGGCAGAGCATCCGGAGGCGGACTTCACGTGGGCACTCACCACGGGGCACAGGACCTCACACTTAGTGGGGGCTGCGGAGGATGTGGGGCTGCAGGGGGTGCAGGGCTGCCGGGGGGGTGCGGGGCTGCGAGGGGGTGCGGGGGTGCAGGGCTGCGGGGGTGCAGGGCTGCGAGGGGTGCGGAGGGTGCGGGGGTGCAGGGCTGCGGGGGGGTGCGGAGGGTGCGGGGCTGGGGGGGTGGGGCTGCAGGGGATGCGGGGGATGCGGAGCTTCAGGGGGCTGCGGGGGGTGCGGGGCTGCGGGGGTGCGGGGCTGCAAGGGGTTCGGGGCTGCGGGGGGTGGGGGCTGCGGGGGGTGTGGGGCTGCGGGGGGTGCGGGGCTGTGGGGGGTGCGGGGCTGCGAGGTGCGGGGCTGCAAGGGGTGCGGGGGTGCGGGGTTGCGGGGGGTGGGGGCTGCGGGGGATGTGGGGGTGCAGGGCTGCAAGGGGTGCGGGGCTGCAAGGGGTGCGGGGGGTGCGGGGCTGCGAGGGGGTGCGGGGGGTGCGGGGCTGCGGGGGTGCGGGGCTGCGGGGGGTGCTCATCCCTAGGAGAGGTGGTTCCACCTGCACCTTCGTGGCCAGGGTCGTGACAGTCCAGTGGGCCACTGGACGCCGGTGGCGGCAACCCGAGCGCTCTCCGGCTCTGGCTCTTTTCTGAAAAGTAAGATTTTCAAAGGAAGGGCGCTGATGATGAGGGTGGGGGACCAGCGTCCCCAACACAGGCCCCGAGGTCCGCAGAAGAGTAGGAGGCCAGGAAGGAAGGAGAGGCCTCTGAACCCTCTGCGGGTCCCATCTCTGATCCCAACCAAGAACTTTTCAAAGTGGTGGGAAATTGGCACCCGGCACACTGGGGGTCCCCGCTTGGTACCGACGGGACACCTGGGGGTGCCCCCCCAGCCCGAGGAGCAGAGAGTGCCCATTGCCCAGGCGAGGAGCTGAGGAGCAGAGGGCACAGGACACGCACACGGGGGCCCCGCCAGCCAGGCAGTGAGGCGGGGATCCCAGAGTTCTGCTGCCGGCAATGCTGGCCTCTTCCAGCCGCAGAGAGCCACGGGACCTCCACGGAACCCCGGGGTGTGGCCAGAGCCCCACGCTGGCCGCTGGCTGAGCGGATGTTAGCGCCTTGCGCTCTGGTGCAGCAGCTCCAGGAGATGTATGTATGTCCGTATATATATCTGTTCCCCCTGGCCTGGAAACCGAGCCTCTGCCTCCTCAGTGATCTCACACTCGGGTGGATCTCAGAGTCACCTGGGGACTTGGTAAAAATGCTACAACTGGCCGCAGCCTCCCTGATCGGCACCTGCTCCTCAGCGTCACTGCAGCACCACCGCTGAGGGCTATGACCACCTTCGTGGAGAGGCTGCACCCGAACCACAAAGCTCTGGTCACCCGCTACCCATTCCCAAAGCCACCAGTGTCAACCCGGTGAGTATGCGGACTCTCTCCAGTTCCCCCGCAGATGCTCTGCCTTCCAGCAGAAGCCCGTTTGAATGTGGGGGGACTTAAGGAATTAATTCCAAATGAGACCTAAAAAATGAATGTATAAATGATCAAGAGTAGTCACTGGGGGAACGCAAGACCAAACCGCAGTGAGATGCCACTTTACACTCATTAACATGAAAACAACAAGTGCCGGCAAAGGTGTGGGAGCATCGAACCGCACTCTGGTGGAAACACACAATGGCACGGCCGCTGCAGAAACAGCTCGGTGATTCATAAAGTTAAACGTAGGAGTATCCTATTCAGCTTTAAAAAGAAAGGGAATTCTGCCCGGCTGGTGTGGTTCAGTGGTTGAGCATCGACCCTGCACCAAGAGGTCGCTGGTTCAATTCCCGGTCAGGGCACATGCCCAGGTTGTGGGGCCGATCCCCAGTGGGGGGCATGCAGGAGGCGGCCAATGTTCTCTCTCATCCATGTTTTCATCTCTCTCTTCCTCTCTCTCTAAAATCAATAAAGAAAAAAAATTAAAAAGGGAATTCTGATACATGCTACAATATGGATAAGCCTTGAAGACATTATGCTAACTGAAATAAATCAGTCACAAAAAGACTCACACTGTCGCCCTGGCCAGTCTGGGCCAGGCTCAGCAATTAGAATGTCAGCCTCACGGACTGGGGAGTCCCGGGTTTGATTCCTCCTAAGGGCATGTACCTCAGTTGCAGTTTGTCCCCAGCCCCAGTTGGGGCTGTGTGGGTGGCAACCAATCGATGTGTCCTTCTCACATGGATGTTTCTCTCTCTCTTCCTTCCTTTCTCCCTCCCACTCTATATGAAGATAAATGCAAAAATATCCTCAGATAAGGATAAAAATATATAAATATATATATACATTAAAAAAAAGACTCATACTGTCAGATTCTACTTACATGGGATCTAGAGAAGTCAAGTTTGTAGAGATACAACGTGGAGTGGTGGTGGCCAGAGGCTGGGGGGAGGGGAAAAGAGGGAGTTATTGTTTAATGGGTATAAAGTTTTAGTTTTGCGAAAGAAAAAAATGTCTAAAGATTGATTGCACAACGTGACTATATTTAATACTGCCAGTTCAGTTAGAAATGGCCAAAGTGTTCAGTTTTATGGTATGTGATTTTTTTTTTACCACAGTTTTTAAAAATGTTTAACACAGAATTACCATATGCCGTGGCGAACTCACTTCTGGTTATGTGCCCCCAGACACTGAAAGCAGGGTTCCATACCCCCCAAAATGGAAAGCGGGGGCTCCAGAAGAGTGTCCGCATCAGTGGTTACAGCGGCACTATTCACAACCGAAAGGTGTCCAGCAACGGATGAATGGATAAACACAATGGGCTGTATAAACGTACTGCAATAGTATCCAGCCATACAAACACAGAACTTTGATATATGCTACAACTTGGTAGGCTTGAGAACATGATGCTTAGTGCAATAAGCCAAACACAGGACAAACAGTGTGTGATCCCACTTATCTGAAGGACCTGGAATATGTACATCCTTAGAGACGGGAAGCAGGACAGAGCTCATGAGGGGCTGAGGGATGAGGGGAAAGAGACGTTATTGTTTAATGGACGCAGAGTTTATTGGGGATCATGAAAAAGTTTGGGGTATAGATAATGGTGGTGGAAACACAGCACTGTGAATGAGTCAAACCACTGAACTCTAGACTTAGACATGATTAAATGATGAATGTTGCTATGTGCATCTGACTGCAATTTTTAAAAGTTAAATAAAAAATAATAAGTGGCCCTGGCTGGTTTGGTTCAGCGGTTAGAGCGTCGGCCCGCGATCCAGAGAGACCCAGGTTCGCCCGCTAAGGGCACGTACCGCGATTGCAGTTTGACCCCGGCCCTGGTTGGGGTTGTGCAGGAGGCAGCCACTCAGTGTGTCCCTTTCATGTCGACGTTTCTCTCTCTCTCTCTCTCTCTTCCTCTCTCTCCCTCCCACTCTATCTGAGCAAAAATGGAAAAATGTCCTCAGGTGAGGATTAAATAAATAAATAAATAAAGAGTGGCAACTTATTAGATCAGACCCAAAAAAGCTAAAACAATCAAAACAATGTGCCCTGGCCGGTTTGGCTCTGTGGTTAGAGCATCAGCCTGTGGTCCAGAGAGACCTGGGTTCGGTTCCTGCTAAGGGCATGTACCTCGGTTGCAGTTTGTCCCTGGCGCTGGTTGGGTCGTGCGGGTGGCAACCGCTAGATGTGTCCCTTTCACGTCGATGTTTCTCTCACTCTCTCCCTCCCACTCTATCTGAACAAAAAATGGAAAAATGTCCTCGGGTGAGGATAAAAAACAAAACAAAACAAAAAACAATGTGATGCTGGGAAACAGTATCAATGGATCAGAGCAGGTGGTGCAGAAACAGAGCCTTGTACACACATAACTTCAGGGGGCGCCCTCACAGGGAAGCCTGACTCGGACCCTTGTGCAGGGGTGTGCTGAGGGCGAGCTCTCGGACCTGCTGGGGAATGAGGACGGCGGAACAGATTGGGGGAAGAAGCCGGGTGGGCTGCGGGTTCGGGAGAAGCCCAGCCTCAGCCCGAAGTCTCGGGGCTCTGGAGGATGATGGGCATCACAGAAGTTGTTCCCAGCTTCAGGGCACCTGCGTAGCTTATCCACTGTCCTAACAATGTGGCAGCTGACTCCCCCAGAGTGAGTGGCCCCGAAGGGAAAGAGAACCCACGACGGAAGGTTTACAACCTGCTATCAGGAGTGGCATGCCATTAGTTCTGCCGTATTCTTCTCGTCACATGGTGCTAACCCTGGCATTGTGCAGGAGGGGACATTATGAGTGTGTGAATATTAGGAGCGGGAACCCAGGGGCTGTCTTGGAGGCCGACTACCACACAAAGTCCATGAAAATAGGTAGAAAAGTCTTTTCATAGTCTTGGAGGCTATACATGTCACTAAATCCAGAAGGCACAGGGACATATGGACTGTTTGTGCAGATAAAAGACAGGACCGCCCTGGCCGGTTTGGCTCAGAGGTTAGAGTGTTGGCCCACGGACCAAAGAGTCCCGGTTCGATTCCCGCTAAGGGCACATACCTCGGTTGCAGTTTGTCCCCGGTCTCGGTTGGGGTAGTGTGGGTGGCAGCCAGTCAATGTGTCTCTCGCATGTCGATGTTTTTCTCTCTCTTCCTCCCTCTCTCCCGCCTGCTCTCTCTGAAGATGAAATGCAAAAATGTCCCCGAGTGAGGATAAAAAAAGACATGGCCTTCCTGGTGTTCTGACAGTAGCGTCTCCCTCACTGCGCACAGTTTGGGTGGGTATGACAGACTGGGTGTGCTGGCCACTGTAAACACCCTCACAGGCTCAGGCTTAATTCAGAAAGGTCTCCTCCAGTTCAAACAGAAGAGGGAGGGCAGGGTCCCCTGGGAGGCCGGGACCTGGTGTGACGGACCAGCAGGGGTCAGGGCAGACCGGCTCAGAGGCGCCCAGTGACCGGCTGGCTGGCATCTGAACTGTGGAGGACACCAGCCCGGGAGCTGCCTTTCAAAGGGAATACACAGCCCGGCCGGGCGGCTCAGGGGATGGAGCATTGTCCCCTGGACTGAGAGGTCCCGGTTCGATTCCCGGTCAGGGCGTGTGCTGGGTGCTGGCCTGATCCCTGGTGGGGGGCGTGCAGGAAGTGGCCGATTGATGTTTCTCTCTCATCGATGTTTCTATATCTCCCTCCCTCTCCCTTCCTCTCTCTCTCTCAAAAAAAAATCAAGCCCAGCTGGTGTGGCTCAGTGGTTGAGCGTTGACCCTGCACCAAGAGGTCGCCGGTTCAATTCCTGGTCAGGGCACATGCCCAGGTTGTGGGCCCGAACCCCAGTGTGGGGCATACAGGAGGCGGCCAGTCGATGTTCTCTCTCATCAATGCTTCTATCTCTCTCTCCCTCTCCCTTCCTCTCTCTCTCAAATCAATAAAGAAAAATTTTTTTATCAATAAAAACATTTAAATAAAAAGATTTTTAAAAAACAAAGGGAGAGACTTCTGATCAGGATGGCGGGTAGGTAAATCAGTATCGCGTCCTCCCACAACCATATCAACGTTACAACTAAACTACAGAACAACCATCATTCAAAACTGCCTGACATCAAGCTGAATGGAAGTCCTACAACTACGGAATTAAAGCAGCAGCCACAGGGAGACTGGTAGGAGAGGCGGAGGGGACGGGCTGGTCCCACACCCACGTGTGGCGGATAAAAATCAGGAGGAAACCTCAGCTGGGAAGGTCCTCCCTGAGGACTGAGGGGTCCCCGTCCCACACCAGGTGCCCCGCTCAGGGTTCCAGTGCCAGGAAGAGAGTCCCCATAACTTCTGGCTGGAAAACCAGCGGGAACTGAGGCTCAGGGAGGCTGAGGCGGCTGGAGCCCCAGGCAGCTCCTTAAAGGGCCCGCGCACGGACTTATCGGACTCACTCCCTCTAAGCTCGGAGGGGAGGCAGCTCGAGGGGCACCAGAGACATACAGGGAAGAACTGAGCTGTTTGGCACTGGAGCGAGGGCTGGAGAGGAGGCTTTCTCCAGGACAGACGTGCTGTCAGAGGCCTTTATTCCTTTGGTGAGCCCTTCCCTGGGGCGGCAGACAGCAGCCATATCTGGGACTCCAGCAACCTGGCTCACACTGGTAACCCCGCCCTGGTGATTCCCTGAGGCCCCGCCCCTCCCAACTTTCAGGCCCACCCCAGCTGTTGCCACTTGCTTAACCATAGGATTGGCCTGTCTTGGATCCTGCTTCAGGTTTTCCTAAATTCTTTCAAACAAGTAGCATCTGGTCTCAGATAGCCCCATACCCCTCATTAAGTAATACACAGAAACAAACACAGGGAGGCAGCCAAAATGAGGAGACAAAGAAACAGGTCCCAAATGAAAGAACAGAACAAAACCCCAAGAAAAGAACTAAGCGAAATGGAGATAAGCAACCTAACAGAGGCTGAGTTCAAAATACTGCTTATAAGGATGCTCAATGAACTTAGTGAGAACCTCAGTGAACTTAGTGAGGGCCTCAAGAGCATAAAAAAGGACCAGTTAGAAATCATGGATACACAGAATTGAAGGAGGCATTAACCGAAATAAAAAATAATTTACACAGATTCAATAGTAGAGTACGTAAATTCAAGAAGCAAATCATCGATTTGGAATATAAGGAAGCAAAAAATGCCCAATCAGAACAGCAAAAAGCAAAAGAATCCAAAAAAAATGAGGATAGTGTAAGGAGCCTCCAGGACAACTTCAAGCGTGCCAACATTCGCATCTTGGGGGTACCAGAAGGAGAAGAGAGAGAACAAGAAATTGAAAACCTGCCCTGGCCAGTTTGGCTCAGCGGTTGAGCGTCGGCCTGTGGACCAGAGAGTCCCGGGTTCAGTTCCTGCTAGGGGCATGTACCACAAAAAAAAAAGAAAAAAAAAAAAAAAGAAATTGAAAACCTGTTTGAAACAATAATGGCAGAAAACTTTCCTAACTTGGTGAAGGAAACAGACATACAAGTCCAGGAAGCACAGAGAGTCCCAAACAAGATGAACCCCAAGAGGCCCACACTAAGACACATCATCATCAAAATGCAAAAGATTCAAGACAAAGAGAGAATCTTAAAAGCAGCAAGAGAAAGGCAGCTAGTTACCTACAAGGGAGTTTCCATAAGGCTGTCAGCTGATTTCTCAAAAGAAACTTTGCAGGCCAGAAGGGAGTGGCAAGAAATATTCAGAGTGATGAAAACCAAGAACCTACAACCAAGATTACTCCATCCTGCAAAACTGTCATTTAGAATCAATGGCCATAGGAAGAGTTTCCCAGACAAGAAAAAGTTAAAGGAGTTCATCACCACCAAACAGTTATTATATGAAATGATGAAGGGTCTTTTTGAAGAAAAAGATAAAATGTATGAACAAACAAAATGGCAATGAATACATATCTATCAACAGTGGAATCTACAGACAAAATGAACACGCAGAACAGAAACATTCTCATAGATACAGAGAACATTTTGTTGGTTGCCAGATGGGAGGGGGGTTGGGGGAATGGGTGGAAAAGGTGAAGGGATGAAGAAGTACAAATTGGTTGTTAGACTGACAAACCTCAAAGGGAAAGGGTTGGGGGGGGGAGAAATAAACCAAAGAACTTATATGCATAACCAGTGGACACAGACAACAGTGTGGGAAAAGGAGGGAGGGGGGCGGGAGTGGGGAGGAGGGGGTCAATGGGGGAAAATGAGGAACATCTGTAATACATTCTACATCCAACAATAAAGATTAAAAAAACAAACAAGAAAACAAAGGGAATACACCTCTATCATGCTGCAAGGCCCTTTTGCTCTCCTGAAACAGAATGATGCTCCCAAGCTCTGCTTACAAACGTCTCTGCTGCTCCGAGTTTCAGGGCAAAACGTTCAGCACCCTGTTTCACTGGAGCCTGTCACTGAGTCCTCAGCAGGAAAACGGGGACGACAGTCCCACCTCCGAGGGGTCCCGTGAGGGTGGAGGGGATGGTGGGAAGGAAGCTGGCTCAGGGTGGCCACCAGATATTTACATCTGCATCACCAATAGCACTGACGAGTTTTCAGTTCAACTTCATTAGATGCTAGGTCACTTTTTTTCCCAGAAAAATCTTTCTTGTTCCCATTTGGTCCATGGCATGGGAGAGGGCTCCAGGGTAGTTAGAAGTCTGTCCCGCGGTTGCAGGGACAGGCCCAGGCAGGAGACAGACACCGGGGGGGGGGGGGGGGGAACAGCCCTCTCAAAGGCCTCTGGGCTCCACAGGCTCCTTGTCGTGCTGGAGGGTGAGCCTTTCACAGGGACACTCGCCCGCCCCGGGCCGCCAGCCTTCCACGTGTAGTCAGATGTCGCCCATCTTCCGGGTGAGACTCACCTGCTCCTCCGGGAGGTGGCCCCCAGGAAGCCACGAAGAGGGGGCTCTGTGCGGGCAGAACCCAGGGCATGCGGATCCCAAAGGACCTGGTTCAGGCTCTCCTCGGTGACCATGGCATTTCCTGGCACCCTGAGCTCCACCCCGCCTGCCCTGGGAAGGCTCCGGCGCGCCCTGGAAGAGGGCCTGGTGGCTGCCGCCCGGCTGCGGTCTTTAAGAGACGTTGGGTGCCCTCCTGCCGCTCCCTGGGCGGCTCCCCGAAAGGGTCCCCTCCCTCCAGAGCCACATTGTCGCGCTGAAGTAGAAGCCAGAGAGAGGGAGGTCGGCGGCCTGCAGATGCGGCTCCACCAGACAGCTCCGGCCCGGGAGTGACGCTGACGGATCTGGGGTTCCTGGGGCTCGGCAGTGAGGGGCTGAGCTCGGACCCAGTGCTGCTGGCCTCGGAGGACAGGTGTGCGGGGATGGTTCTGGCTGGAGAAGAGGCTGGAGGGTGTAGGGAGCTAGAGGGGTGTCCCTGGGTCTGTTCCACCCAAACACGATTGAAGCAAGAGACAGACCTGGGGGACACCTAGGGCACTGCCATAAGCTACTTCTTCATCTTTTATTCCTCACCCGAGGATGAGGATACTTTTTATTTATCATCAGGTAGAATGGGATGGAGGGAGGGAGAGAGAGAGAGAGAGACATGATAGAGCCACATGGACTGGTTGCCTTCCGAACGACCCCGAACCCCAACCCCAACCGAGGCCCGTGCCCTTGACTGGAATCAAACCCGCGACTCATTGGTCCCAGGGCCGCCGCTCTAACTGCTGAGCCTAACCGGGCAGGGGCCATAAGTTACTTTTAATAATTATTGTCCCGCCCTGGCCGGGTGCTTAGTGGTTAGAGCATCGGCCTGAGGACCAATGAGTCGCGGGTTCAGATCCGGCCAAGGGCACGAACCTCGGCTGTGGTTTGTCCTTGGCCGGAGTTGTACGGGAGGCGACCAGTCAATGTGTCCCTCTCACATCAATGTTTCTCTCCCTCCCTCCCCCTGTCCCACACTCCCTCCCACTCTGGCCGAAGATAAATAGAAAAATATCCTCGGGTGAGGATTTAAAAAATGGTTAAAAGGGGGCCGTTGGTAACCGGGGCTAGGAGAACCCTCAGCGCAGGGGAGGAGTTTGGACCCTGACAGTCGCCCGCGGGGCACACGCAGGGCCCGCCTGCCCGCAACCACGGCAGAGTGGCCACGGCAGCCGCTGGGCCCCCGGGACCCCGGGACCCTGGCCACAGCTCCTCGCCGCAGCCGCTGGGCCCCGGGACCCCGGCCATAGCTCCTCGCCGCAGCCGCTGGGACCCCGGGACCCCGGGACCCCGGCCACAGCTCCTCGCCGCAGCCGCTGGGCCCCGGGACCCAGGCCATAGCTCCTCGCCGCAGCCGCTGGGACCCCGGGACCCCGGGACCCCGGCCACAGCTCCTCGCCGCAGCCGCTGGGGCCCCGGGACCCCGGCCACAGCTCCTCGCCACAGCCCCTGGGGCCCCAGGACCCTGGACACAGCTCCTCACCGCAGCCGCTGGGACCCCGGGACCCCGGCCACAGCTCTCCGCCACAGCCGCCTTCTCCGCACACCCCCGGGGCCTGCCAGCACGTCCTTCCCGCAGCGCCTGGGCATCTCCCGGAGCGCAGAGCGGGCTGTCCATTTGTCATTTATTGGCTTAAAGTCCTAGACGTAGTGAATATGTGTTTAACCTGTGAGGCCCTGCTCCCCCACGTCTGATATTTCGGCATTCTTCCCGGAGAGCAGGACCTGCCAGTCCCCAGGTGAGGAACCACCAGGACCCACTTTGTAGTCAGCCTGTAGCTGTGTAGCTGTGTCTCGTATTTGCTGGCTGGACACAGGACGCGAAAGCCGACACCTGATTCTGCGTTCCTGTCCCTCCCCTCCTCACTCCCTCTGGTGCACAAGGGGAGCCCCCACCACTTTGAACAGTGGTGTTCCCTTTTGCCCTCCGTCTGAACCCAGGCCAGAGGGGTCCCTGCTCCCCGGCTTCACCCTGTAAAAATCCACCCTCTCCTGGTCCCAGGGCTGCTCCTCCCTCTCTGAGGGCCGACGTCTCTCCTTATCCGGAACACAGCTCCTGTCCACTGCCCTGAGTGGGAACGCTTTATCCTATAAAACTCTTGTTGCTCCAAGGAAAAAACTTGAGGGAAGGAAAGGTTTAGGAAGGGAACACAGTATCTTCTTCTGAAATCAGGAGTCCTGGCGCCCCAGGAGGGTCAGCCTTGTAACAGGATGGCCTCCACTTACTGTGAAGAAACTGAGGCCCAGAGAGGGGCATGGCATGTCCCAGGCCACAGAGCGAGACAGGGTCACAGCCAGGACTAGGACAGGGCCTTCCCTTGCCCCCTCTGCTAAGACCCAAGCCAAAAACTGACTGTGCCCATGCATTTGGCAGGCGCGGCCGCTCTGAGTTCCTGCTACACGCCGGCTCTGTGGTTGTCCCAGCAGTGCAACTGGCTGAGGGGTAATAGTACAGACCAAACAGACGCAACACCTGCCTGCACTTTACCTGTATGGGCTCATTTGTTCCTCACAGCCTGGCCAGGCAGGTACTGTCATTATTCTCCATTGTACAGATACACAAGCGGAGGTCAGTGAAGTTAAGCAACTTGCCTGCAGTCTCACAACAGATACAGGCAACGCTGGACTGTGAATCAAAGCTGCGCACACTGGATCCCTGGGGGCGCGCTCGTGAAGGGTGCCCCAGGAAGGCAGTGTCTGAGCTGCATTTTGGAAGTTTTGATCGACTGGGCAGGGAGAAAGGTCAGCAAGACAGGGAGCAGAACCACATGCACTCCAGGTAGATGCAGCAACACAGAGCCAAGCCTCTGCGCCCCAGGATCCCGAAGGCGCTGGGCGTGGTCCTCTGCTCTTCCACCCGGATTTTGACCCCAGCTGCGGAGCGCAGGAGGCCTGAGGTCAAGTCGGTCTCCCTGGACTCCTGCAGGAAGCGGCCACCACCAGCAGGGGGAGGGCAGGACGCTCCGTGAGCATGCTCAGTACAACTATCCTGCCGCTGGGCGGCGCTGCGGCTCCTCAGGAAAGCCAGAGCGCTGAGCCCGGCAGGCCGCAGAAAGGCGTGGGCGCGCCCCGCCCTCGCAGGGCTTTGGGGTTCAAAGAGGTCTGAGAGAGAGTGGCTGCCTTCCAGGAGACCACGGTGGCTCAAGTGGACACACGGGTAACTAATTAATTGCTCCAATGATAGACATAAGTAATTGTTTCAACAGCTGGCTCCAGCCAGGGGCACAGGGAGCAGGAGGCCCTGAGCTGGATGGAAGAGCCCTGGACAGGCGTTCGCACAGCACGGCTGCGAGGCCTGGCCGCCAGGGCACTGCGCGGGCCTGGGGTGGCGAAGGGGCTGCAGCCCTGGGAGGGCAGCGGCAGGGAGCCGGAGCTGGGAGCTGGAGCTGGGAGCAGGAGCTGGGAGCTGGGAGCAGGGAGCTGGGAGCTGGAGCTGGGAGCAGGAGCTGGGAGCAGGAGCTGGGAGCTGGAGCTGGGAGCAGGAGCTGGGAGCAGGAGCTGGGAGCAGGAGCTGGGAGCTGGAGCTGGGAGCAGGAGCTGGAGCTGGGAGCTGGGAGCTGGAGCTGGGAGCAGGAGCTGGGAGCTGGAGCTGGGAGCAGGGAGCTGGAGCTGGGAGCAGGAGCTGGAGCTGGGAGCTGGGAGCTGGAGCTGGGAGCAGGGAGCTGGGAGCTGGAGCTGGGAGGCTGAGCTGGGAGCAGGAGCTGGAGCTGGAGCTGGGAGCAGGAGCTGGAGCTGGGAGCGGAGAGCAGGAGTGAGCTGGAGCTGGGAGCAGAGCTGGGAGCAGGAGCTGGGAGCTGGGGCGGGAGCAGCTGGGAGCTAGGGCTGAGCGGGAGCTGGGAGCTGGAGCAGGGAGCTGGGAGCAGGAGCTGGGAGCAGGGAGCTGGAGCTGGGAGCTGGGAGCTGGGAGCAGGAGCTGGGAGCAGGGAGCAGGGAGCTGGGAACTGGGAGCTGGGAGCAGGAGCTGGGAGCTGGAGCTGGGAGCAGGGAGCTGGGAGCAGGAGCTGGGAGCTGGGAGCAGGAGCTGGGAGCAGGAGCTGGGAGCTGGGAGCAGGGAGCTGGGAGCAGGAGCTGGGAGCAGGGAGCTGGAGCTGGGAGCAGGAGCTGGGAGCTGGGAGCAGGAGCTGGGAGCTGGGAGCAGGAGCTGGGAGCAGGAGCTGGAGCTGGGAGCTGGGAGCAGGAGCTGGAGCTGGGAGCAGGAGCTGGGAGCTGGGAGCAGGAGCTGGGAGCTGGGAGCAGGGAGCTGGGAGCAGGAGCTGGGAGCAGGGAGCAGGAGCTGGGAGCTGGGAGCAGGAGCTGGGAGCTGGGAGCAGGAGCTGGGAGCAGGGAGCTGGGAGCAGGAGCTGGGAGCTGGGAGCTGGAGCTGGGAGCAGGGAGCTGGGAGCAGGAGCTGGGAGCAGGGAGCTGGGAGCTGGAGCTAGGAGCTGGAGGCAGAAAGTGGGCCTCTGTGCATCTCGGCCTCACACGGGCTCGTCTCCACAAAGCGCTCGGCTCAGAGGCAGGGGAGAAGCCGGTGTTAAGACTGGAAGAGGCCGGAAGGCCGGGCATAGATGGAGACGGCTGGCCTCCTGCGCTGTCCTCCCTGGGGCTCAGCCCCAGTCCGGGCTCTGGTCCCACCTTGCTGCAGGCCCTGGGTCCTGATGCAGCTGCTCTTGGGGGCGCACTGACTGCATCTGTGAAAGGGGCATTTCGTGTACACGAATGTGTTGAATAAATGCACACGCATATGGAAAATAAATCCAACAGCAACAAGAACAGGTGCTGTTTCCCGCCTCCCTGGGAGCAGCCCTGGTCTTCCCAGAGGGGCGGCGGGGGAGAACCCTCCGCAGGCTCCAGGCCTGCGCAGGGCCCACGAGGAAGCCAGGGTCTTGGCCCCTGGAGAACAGTTCAGCCCCACGGCGTCTGTCAACTGTGATGTCCGAGCTCTGCAGCAGGGAATGGCTTAATAGCTGTCCGGTAGCTGCCTGTTAATTTTAAAGGCAGAACAAAGACTGTTTCCAGGTATTCTGTTCAGAAGGTAGCCCACCACGGTGTTGACACCCACGCCCTAATGGGTGACTAAAATCGGCTTCCTAAAGCAAAACACGGGGAAGAGGCTGCCGTTTGCAGGTGGCGGTCTTGGGGGCACTCACCCGTCACCTGGAGGGGCACCTGGTCTTGCCCAACCCTCCACAGGAACTGAGGGCACAGGAGGTGGGAGCTGCCAGCAGGCTGGGTGCATCATTTCAAGCAGATGTCCCAGACCTCCTCTGTCATGTGCCAGCTGGCTGGTGAGGGTGGAAAGGGCATTTGGAGGCACCCGGGTTGCCAGGGTGGGGCTCCTCCTCCCCCAGGGTCCAGCGGGAACCAGACTTGCCCACCCAAACTGGGGTGCCCAGGTCACCTTTTAGAGTTTAGAGATTGTTCCCTTCAACCCAGTGACGGCGCCAAACATGTCCCAAGGACTTTGCTCTAAGCTACATGTACAGCAGTACAACCTTTTCCTTAAATAGTGTATCACTTAAATTGCAGCTTTTCCAAATACACTTTTATTTAAACATTGCGCTACTAAGTGACAAATAATTATCTGAGAAATGATGAGGGGAGGAGAGGATGCTGAGAGGAGCTGATGGGGAACATGGGAGATAAAGCTTTTCGGGTCCTGCCCTCCCCTCTGCCTTTGCCCCTGTTTGCTCCTTAACAGTTACTTTTAAAAAGAATAGATTAAAAAAAAAAAACTTATCTTTATTATTGAAGGTACTACAGATGTTCCCCCATTGACCCCCTCCTGTCTTCCCGCACTGTTGTCTGTGTCCATTGGTTATACATATAAGCTCTTTGGTTCCCCCACCCCTTCCCTCTGAGATTGGTCAAACGACCAATTTGTACTTCTTAATTCCTTCATCTTTTTCACCCAACCCCCCAACCCCCTTCCATCTGGCAACCAACAAAAGTTCTCTGTATTATGAGTCAGTTTCTAATTTACTTATTCATTTTGTTTGTAGATTCAATTGTTGATAGATATGTGTTTATTGACATTTTATTGTTCATATTTATTTATTTATTTATTTATTTTATCCTCACCCGAGGATATTTTTCCATTTTTTGTACAGATAGAATGGGAGAGAGAGAGAGGAATGGAGAGAGAGAGAGAGAAACATCGATGTGAAGGGACACATCGAGTGGCTGCCACCCGCACGACCAACCAGGGCCGGGGACAAACTGCAACCGAGGTATGCGCCCTTAGCGGGAACCGAACCCGGGCCTCTCCGGACCGCAGGCCGACGCTCTAACCGCTGAGCCAAACTGGCCAAGGCTATTGTTCATATTTTTTATCTTCTTCTTCAAGAAGACTCTCCAAGCCAAGTCAGTGTGGCTCAGTGGTTGTGCATTGACCCATGTACCCAGAGGTCACCAATTTGACTCCCAGTCAGGGCACATGCCCAGGTGTGGGCCCAAATCCCAGTGGGGGTCGTGCAGGAGGTGGCCAGTCCATGTTCTTTCTCATCGATGTTTCCATCTCTCTCTCTCCTTTCCTCTCTCTGTAAAACTCAATAAAGAAAAAAACAAACAAAACAGAAGACCCTTCAACATTTCATATAATACGGGTTTGGTGGTGATGAATTCCTTTAGCTTTTTCTTGCTTGGGAAACACTTTATATGTCCATGGATTAAAGAGTTTTGCAGCAATAAATCAAGAAATGCACTTGCCAGGCTTTGAGGTACCACACTCTGCAGTCAGGCTGAATGTGATTTCATTCCCAAATCTATAGGGAGCTGTCAGCGCTGACCAGACCAGGTGCAGAAATGCTTCATCTTTGCACACAGAAAACTGGCCTGGGGGGGGGGGGCAACTGAGTTCCCCAAAGGCATGAAGCAACATCAATTCCCCCCAACGCACACACACACACACGCACACACACAGATTTATTATCTGCAACTGCACGTCCCAGGAGAGGCTTCCGTGGAACCTGGAAATTTCTCTACCCCTCACCTGCCCTGCAGAACACTTCTAATCTCTGTGGGCGGCCGGCACTGCGGAGGCCCCTTCGTAAATCTGCGACATGGAAACTGAAGTGAGCGATGCCGTGTCTGCCCTTGCCATCGGAATGTACTGTTGACTGTCAATATCTTGGCTGTGTATCATCTTTAATACACAAAGAGCTCAGGTAAATCAAACAAAAAATGAGTCGCCCCGTTGAAAAACTGGCAGAAGACAGCAAAGACACAATTAGAAAAAGGTTAGGAAATGCCCCGGGTTAGCGAGGAGAAACTGACCCTCACTGTCGATGACTATGCACATGGTTTTAAACAATCTTTTCCATTGGGAATAGTTTCAACATTTTGAATGTGTATACTCTTTGATCAAGCAACACCACTTCTTGAAATTTATCCCGTGAAAACATCTGCCCAACTAAGCAGAGACAGGTGTACAAGGATTTTCCTGTAGCATCATTTACTACATAGACCACCAAGAGAAGATTGATTATACTATGGAATAGCTGTACAATGGAACACCATATAGCTTGTTTTTTTTAGAGAGAGAGAGAAATAGAAACATGGATAAGAGAGAACATCGATTGGCCGCCTCCTGCATGCCCCCCACTGGGCATTGAGCCCACAGCCTGGGCATGTGCCCTGACCAGGAATCGAACTGGTGACCTCTTGGTGCATGGGTTGATGCTCAACCACTGAGCCACACTGGCCTGGCCACCATATTGCTATTTTTTTTTAAAATAAGGAAGATCCATACCTCTTAATGTATGCCAATATGTCCTCAAACAAACAAACAAACAAAACAAAACAAAACAAAAAAACCTGATTAAAAAGTAGTATGTTCTTTACGAGTTCTTCTATGTAAAGATATAAATCTATATATACATTAAAAATCTGGAAAGTTATACAGTACATTAAATTTTTACAAATGGCTAGTTTGGGGATAAATTTGAATTTTCCTATTTTCTTTTTTTTTTTTTTTAAATTTCTCACCTGAGGATATTTTTCTACTTATTATCAGATAGAGGCGGAGGGAGGGAGAGAGAGAGAGAGAGAGAAACGTCAATGTGATAGAGCCACATTGACTGGTTGCTACCCCACCAGGGCTAGGGATGAACCGCAACCAAAGTCCATACCCTTGACCGGAATCGAACCCGTAACTCTTTGGTCTGCAGGCTGATGCTCTAACCACTGAGCCAAGACAGCCAGAGCTAAATTTTTTTTTTTTTATCCTCACCCGAGGACATTTTTCCATTTTTTGTTTAGAGAGAGAGGAAGGGAGAGGGAGAGAGAGAGAAACATCGATGAGAGAGAACATCAACTGGCCGCCTCCTGCACAACCAACCAGAGCCGGGGACAAACTGCAACCGAGGTACGTGCCCCTAGCGGGAACCGAACCCAGGTCTCTCTGTACCGCAGGCCGACGCTCCAACCGCTGAGCCAAACCAGCCAGGGCAGCCAGAGCTAAATTTTCCTATTTTCTACACTTCTGAATTTTTTAAAAAATTTATATTTCTTAGCACTAAGATCAATAAAAATAAATAGTATTCCCATTTGAGGAGAAAAACATTCCAACACTTTAATCCCTATATCTTAGAATATGTATATTTAATTGATTTTTAAAGAAAGAGGAAGGGAGCCCTGGCCGGTTTGGCTCAGTGGTTGGAGCATCGGCCTGTGATACTGAGAGACCCGGGTTCGGTTCCCGCTAAGGGCACGTACTTCGGTTGCAGTTTGTCCCCGGCCCTGGTTGGTCGTGCGGGTGGCAGCCACTCGATGTGTCCCTTCACGTCGATGTTTCTCTCTCTCTCTCTTCCTCTCTCTCCCTCACGCTCTATCTGAACAAAAAATGGAAAAATGTCCTCGGGTGAGGATAAAAAAAAAAAAGAAAGAGGAAGGGAGAAGAGAGAAACATTGATTTGCGAGCTATACACCTATCTGCCTCCTGCACGCCCCCTACTGGGGATCAAGCCTGAAACCTGGGCGTGTGCCCTGACCAGGAATCGAAGGAGCGACCTTTGGGTGCGCGGACTGACACCCAGCTAACTGAGCCACCAGCCCAGGCTATCTTGGGGATTTTATGTGTCATCTGCACTTCTACAGGGCAGGAAGGAAGCTGGTCCTGTCACCTGGGTCTTACAGACAGACACCTTGACCCCCACAGTGTGGGGGCGTGGCCAAGATCTCACATCTGAGGGCACTCTCTCCGCTTCAACCGGACCTTCCACCAGCCACCAGGTCTGCTTTGTTGTGCTTCTTCCGGGAGCTGCCCCCCTGCCCTGGCGTCCTCGGGGTAACAGCCCATGGGCAGCCCGTGCTCTCCGTCCCAGGTGCTGCCGGCACCCTGCCAGTCTGCTCTGCACCATCCGGGTTCCTTGCTGGGCGGGGCCGGATGCTGGCACCGTGATAGCTGCCTGAGAGCCCTCTCTGGCTCTGGGACCCCTCTGCCCAGACCCCTCCGTGCAGCGCCCTCCCGTGTTTGGCACCGGCTTCCCTGGTGCCGAGCTGGACCTCCAGCTGCCCACGTGCAACGTGCTTGATAACACACACTCTGTATTGACTCTTTCTCGCCCTACTTCCCTGGGCCCTTACGAGTTCCCAGGGCTCCCTTCCCACATAAACCACTTTCTCCTAAATGCCTGTCTCAGAATCTGCACCTGGACGCACTCAAACAAAGACACTGTGCTTTGTCAGCAGGTAGGAAATGGGGTCAGTCATGATGGAGCAGCCACCGTCTCAGAGCAGCTCTCACCCCCACACGGCTCCTCCACGCCGGGCAGAGCTCTGGAACACCCCAGAGAGAGGGCAGTGCCAACCCCCTCCAGTGCCGGCGCCCCGGGACAGGGCTCGGCCAGCGCTCTGACCAAGGCCAGGCGGTCTCTGCTGCAACTGCCCAGCTCGGCCGTGTGGCCTCAAGGCACAGATAATACAGCCAAGAAGGAGTGTCTGTGTCCGATCAAACTTTATTTCCAAAACGGCAGCAGGCTGTAGTTCACTGACCAGAGAGGCTGGGCAACTAGTGGGCGGGCATCGTGTGCCAGGCGGGAGGTGAGGCCAGTGCCGCCGTGGACTCTGCATGGAGGCCACCGCTGTGCGGCCAGGACACACGGCTCCGCCGCTGACAGGGACGGGCCGCCGTGTTCCAGGCCCAGGCTCGACCCGCTTCCGTGTCGCCGTTCTGCTAATAGGCCACTTTTTCTAACGGAGAGGAAAAAATGAAGCCCACCAGAAGAAAACAGCAACTACATATTTAAAAAGACATATGACACGGCGAATTCCACTGATATTTCCAATACGACGAAGAATGCGAACCCTGATCACAGATAACGTGTCGAGCAGGCCACGGGGGCTCGCGGGAGAAACCGGAGGCAGGCTGTCCACAGCTGGCCGAGGAAGCCTGTTCGCCACACCGAGCGGCGCAGAACCACTCACGCAGGGGAGTGGTCCAGAAAGACGGGCGAAGCTGTTCGGGAAACAGCGGTTCTAAAGGACACACGGCTCCGGATCTGGTGAAAGGACATTCTGGAAAAGCCACAGCGTACGGTGGATCAGCCTTTCCAGTTTCCGAGCGGAACTCTCCTGCAGACCCTGGGCCGGGTTCCAGACCGGTTTTTGGAGAGGGTGGTTTTCGAATGCACCTAAGGAGACAGTGAGACTGACTTCATTTTCTTTCTCCTTGGTGCTGCTGGGCTGATGGGTCAGAAAGTGCAGAGGGTGTGGCAGCAGCATGTGTTGAATGATTAACTTCTGTGCTTTTCCCTGTTCGCTTCCTAGTACCTCCTGGCCCCGCCCAGCCCATCAGCCAGGACCTCCCCCAGTCCTGCCTGAAGTCCAGATGGGCATAGATATCAAAGACTTCTTAGAGTTTTAAAATAGGCCTTAGGAATTCATGGCAAAGACAGCACTTGGATAGGCAGGTTAGGAATTCCCAAAGCTTGCCCTTGCCTTCAAGGGCAAAAATAAACCACAAAAGAACTCAGGGCATGTAACTTATGCCATAAACAACTGTTTGGGGAAGTACAGACAAAATGCCAAATTAACGCCACTCCACGCACGTGAGATAAGAGCCCCACTGCCCTGGGGAGGGGCAGAACAAAGTCGGAAAGGCTAGAAGGGTTCGAGCCAGGCTTACGGGGACAGGACTGGCGGACAAGGTCAGACCCAGCATGAAGACACGGCCCCGGTGCTGTCCTAATTTTGCAGAGGAAAAGTCATTTCTAACTTCCAAGTTCTCCAAACTTCAGAAGTCATAAAATAAAAAGTCCAGCCCTGGCCGGCTTGGCTCAGCGGTTAGAGCGTCGGCCCGTGGACCAGAGAGCCCCAGGTTCGGTTCTGCTAAGGGCACGCACCTCGGTGGCAGTTTGTCCTCGGCCCCGGTTGAGGTCGTGTGGGTGGCAACCAGTCCATGTATCTCTCTCGCGTCGATGTTTCTCTCTCTCTCTTCCTCCCTCTCTTCCTCCTGCTCTATCTGGAGATAAATGCAAAAAAAATGTTCTCGGGTGAGGATAAAAAAATAATAAAATAAAATAAATGAAGAGCCCATCAGTTGATTATGTACTATTCAGACATTTCTGTGTGGCAAATACAGCCATGAAAAAACAAAACAAAAATTCGAGGAACAATGGCCAGAACACACGACAGACTTCCGTTTCAGGCCACCGTGGAATAAAAAGGACCAGTTGAGCATCCCACCAAAAAGCCAACCAACAAACAAAACCTGGACAGAATAGGTGGAACTGCTTTCAGACATCGACTTACAGACAACACACAAGGTGGCTTTGCAGAGAGGATGCAAAGGAGCCGAGCCCTCTGGCCGTGGCCTTCTGCCGGAAGGCATGTTGCAAGCTGGAGTTGGGGAAGGGAAGCCAGGCAGAGCCCGACCGCCTTGCTTAGGGGAAGAGCCAGAGGCTGAGCTCAGGTCCAAGGTGGCGAGAAATTGCAGGGCAGAGTTCAAAGAGCAGGGAATTATGCAGAAAAGTAATTCCAGAACTCTCCGTAGGTTTCTCCACGAATCCCTGCTGACTACTCAGGTGTGGATAAATGGGATAAAACTCCACAGATCGGGCTGAGCAGAAAGCAACCAGGAACTGTGAGCTGAAAGGCCCCAGAACTCACGAACCATGAAAACACACTGGAGTCCGACCAGCCAGAGCAGAGATCGCAGCTGATCCCTTGGGCCATTCAGCAGGAGCAGTAAATGGGCCTTCGTAAGAGGGCAAAACGAATCCCAGATACAGGTCTCTTCATATCCACTTTAACTACACTTTTTTTTTTTTTCAGGTTCTATTTATCTTTATTTTTCTTTTTAATAATTAAGTTTTGTTACAGATATTCTCCTTTTTCCCCCAGACACCCTCCTCCCTATCCCGCCCCCCACCCTACCTCCCACCAAGCATTGTTGTCCATGTCCTTTGGTTACACATACATGCATGTAAGTTCTGTGGTTTATCTCATCCCTCCTCCCTCCCAGCTCCCCCCTCTGTCAGTCTGAACCGTACTCCTTTCTGTGCCTCTGGGTCTATTTTGTTCATCAGCTTGTTTTTGTTCGTTATGTTCCACAAATAAGTGAGATCATGTGGTATTTGTCTTTCTGTGATTGGCTTATTTCACTTAGCAGCACTATTTACAATTGCTAAGATCTGGAAACAGCCCAAGTACAGTATCCATCAGTAGACGAATGGATAAAAAGCTGTGGTACATGTATACAATGGAGTACTATGCAGCTGTAAGAAAGAAAGCTCTCTTATCCTTTGAGATGACATGGAGGGACCCGGAGAGCATTATGCTAACTACACTTTTTAAAAAGCCTCAACAGGATTGAACTGAACGGCAGGTAACTTCACTGAATGTGAGAACAAAGCCCAACACCGAGCGAAGGGAGACACAAAATGTAAGCACTCAGCAATGCAACTCAGTATCCAGCCCCCATTCAAATGTACTCAACGTTGAATGAACCAGGAAATGTGACCTACAAGTAGGAGAAAAAATAGGCAATAAAGTGGAGCTTTGACTTCCTTTTAAGGCGGCCAACCATAGGAACCTACCTATGACTTGGTGGGCGCCGGAGCCCATCACTTTGCACTGTGGAGACCATAGAGGCCAGACACTCACTTTTCTAGCTCCCTTTGCAGACACGGCTGGTGTGACGAAGGCTCGGCCAGAAGGCTGTGTCCCCTCCAGAGCCTGACGCGGGGCTAGTGGGCTGAAGAACCCTTTCCAGGGCCATCAGCGGCATCAAGGGTCCCCTCCAGGTCCTGGGGAAGTGAGGGTGTCTTGGAACCAATATTAGCAGAAAATCCAGGGCTGACACAGTGATGTCACAGGTTCCATGTTGACAGATCAAATGGAAATAGTGGCCTCATTTCACATCACTAGTTTCCTTCTACAGCATAACTGTGGCTGGGACTCTGGCTGCATAGCTGTCCTCAGACCTGCCTGTTGCCCAGGCCTGGTCTCCAAGCCTCCCCATATCTAGTCTATTACATCATCTTTTTGGTGAAATATATATTCAAGTCTTTTGCCCACCTTTTTAAATTTAGTTTTTTAAATTGATTTGAGAGATAGAGAGGACAGGAGGGGAGGGAAGGAAAAAGGGAGAGAGAGCCATTGATTTGTTGCTCACTTACTTATGTGTTTAGTGGTTGATCCTTGAAGTGTGACAAAGCTCTTAACCAACTGAGCTACTCAGCCCAGGCTGCCCATTTTTATTTTTATTTTTAAATTTTTTATTTTTCTTTATTGAATTTAGAGAGAGAAGAAGTGAGAGGGAGAGAGAGAAACATTGATGAGAGAGAACATTAATCGGCCGCCTCCTGCACGCCCCCCACTGGGGATCGGGCCCACAACCTGGGCATGTGCCCTGATTGGGAATTGAACCGGTGACCTCTTGGTACAGGGTCAATGTTCAGACACTGAGCCACACCAGCCAGACCAGACTGCCCATTTTTAAATTAGATTTTTTTACTGTTAATTAATTAATTACATTTTTTTATTGGTAGAATGGAAGGGAGGGAGAGAGAGAGAAACATCGATGTGAGAGAGACACATCAACTGGTTGCCTCCCAAATGACCCCAACCAGGACCAGGGATTGAACCTGCAACCCAGGTACGTGCCCTTGACCAGGAATCAAACTCGAGACCCCTCAGTATGTAGGCCGACACTAAATGCTGAGCACACCAGCCTCCACTGTTAACTTGTAAGAGTTCTCTATATATTCTGAATATAGTCGGTTCTTTATTAGACGTATAATTTGAAATTAGCTTCCATCATTCTGTGGTGTCTTTTCACATTCCTAATGGTGTCCTTTAAATCCCCAAAGTTCTTAATTTTGATGATTTCCGATGATCTTTATTCCCCCTGTGTTTTCGGGTGTGTCTGGCATGATGCCCAGTGACGGGCGTGAAGGTTCCATTCTGCGCTTTCTCCTGAGGTTTTAGTTTTAGCTCTGGCGGTTAGGTTGGCCGTGTTGAGTTCATTTCCCCCTGTGTGAGGCGGGGAGGGGAGGTCATCTCCGCATGTGGAACTCCGTCATCCCAGCACCATTCGCTGGGTACACTGTTCCGTTCCCATTGAATTGCGTTGGCATCTTGTTGAAATCAATGGACCATACATGTAAGGATTTATTCTCGGATTCTAAACTCTACTGTCAGGGTTACGCGCAACAGAAAGCAACTCTGACAGATTTCAGAAAAAAATGGAATGTCAGGGGAAAGCCCAAAAATATGAACAAAACCCTCGCCCGGAAGATACTGAGTGGTCAGTGCCCACGGGAAAGATGATCACCCTCCGTTGCTGTCAGGGAAATGCACACTCAGCTTCAGTCAGCCACCACGACGCAGCCGCCGACCGACATTGAAAGGACTGGCACTCTTTATGATTGCAGAGCTACACCAGAACCCACATAGTTCTGGTATCAGTGTTGTTGCTAAAAAACAATTAGAAAAACAGTTTGGCAGTTTAAAAAAAAAATAATAAAATTGCCCTGGCCGGTTTGGCTCAGCGGTTAGAGCGTCGGCCCAAGGACAAGAGAGACCCCGGTTCAGTTCCCGCTAAGGGCACGTGCCTCGGTTGCAGTTTGTCCCCAGCCCCAGTTGGGGTCGTGTGGGTGGCGGTCACTCGATGTGTCCCTTTCATGTCGATGTTTCTTTCTTTCTCCCTCTCTCTCTCCCGCTCTGTCTGAAGATGGATGACAAAATAATAATCATCATAAAATAAAAATAAATAAATAAAATTAAAATAATAAAATTAAACACAGTCCTGCCATGAGACTCAGCCATTGTACTCCCAAGAGAAAGAAGATATATCTACACACAGACTCGCATGTGAATATTCATAACGGCTTTGTTTACAATAGCCCAAGTGTGAAGCGATATAAACATCCATCAACAGGCAAGTGGATGAACAGTGGGAGTGCATCCATACAGGGTGTGCACACAGAAGAAACAAACCCAGGCGCCTGGGCTGTGCCACTGGTTCTCCAGCTGGGAATCCGAGCAAACGGGACCCCCACCCGGCGGGGAGCCCCAGGCCTGCACCTCTGGTGGGTGAAAAGGGGAAGAGGGCACAGAAGTCCTATGGATCTGAAAAGAGGGCAGGAGTGGGAGGGGAGGGAGGGGGAGGGAGGGGGGAGGGGAGAGGGAGGGGGAGGGGGAGGGAGACAAGGCAGCAACGGGCATGGAATCAGACGGGAGAGCATCAGAGGCCTTCCTGCCAAGAGCCTGCTGGACCTGGGTCCGGCTCGGGCTGGTGTCCGACACTTCGTGGGAAGCCCAGACAGCGACACGCAGGGGCCGGTTCCAGCCAGTTAGCGACTGGATGTAAAACCTTGAGACTGGACTAGAACACAGAATCTGAGAGCATGAAATCTCACATACTCACAATCTGAAACGAAATGGTTTTCTTTAGTAACAACCATGAATTCATACCCTGGACTCCTTCTGAAATGTAAGAGACAGAAAACGGGGTTCGGGGTGAAGGCTGTGGAACTGCTCCTCTGTACTCGTGCAGAAGAGCTCCGCTGGACCCGATTCCTGCATTCGCTCATGATCAAACTTCCGCTGAGCAAACAAACAAGGGAGTGAAACACGTGCATCTAACCTTAATCCTCCAAAAACCCCAAAAAACTACACTAAGAGGATTTACAATTACTTTTTAAATTTGGATCTATATATTATTTATTGTTGTAAAATATATGTGAGAGCCCCGGCCAATTTGGCTCAGAGGTTAGAGCATCGGCCCACGGACCAGAGTCCCGGGTTCGGTTCCCACTAAGGGTACGTACCTTTGTTGCAGTTTGTCCCTTGGTTGGGGTCGTGTGGGTGGCAACCACTCTATGTGTCTCTTTCACATCAATGTTTCTCTCTGTCTCTTCCTCCCACTCTCCCTCCTGCTCTATCTGAAGATAAATGCAAAAGTGTCCTCGGGTGAGGATAAATGTATATATGATATAAATTTTATTATTTTAACCATCTTAAGTATGTATAGTCCAGTATCAGTAAGTACATTCATAGTGTTGTTCAACCATCACTACTATTTACTTCCAGAACCATTTCATTATCCCAAACAGAAAGTCCACACCCACTGCACAGTCACTCCACGTTCTTCCCTCCCTATGTCCCCGGCAGTCTAATCTCTTTCCTGGCTCTGTGAATTTGCCTTTTCTGTGTACCTCATAGTAGTGGAATCATGCAATACTTGTCCTTTTGTGCCTGGCTTACTTCATTTAGCACAATGTTCAAGGTTCATCTATGTTGTAGTGTGCATGAGAATCTCCTTTTTCAAGGCTGAGTAATAGTCCACTGTATAGATGTACCACATTCTGTTTATCTGTGCATGGACACTTGGGCTGTTTCCGCCTTGCGGCCGTTGTATTACTGCAGCTGTGAGCACTGGTGTACAGCTCTCTGTCCCAGCGTGTGTTCTCAGTTCTTCTGGCTGTGAGGCCAGAGGTGGGGTGGCTGGGTCGCACGGCAAGTCCACATTTAACTTCTTTGAGAATGACCACACTGATTTTCACAGAGACTGCATCTTCTTGTACTTCTACCAGGACTGTATGAGGGTCCCAAGTTCTCTACATTCTTGTCAACACTTCTTTTTCGAAATAAAATTTTCTTTAAGCAGGTTAAAAAACAACAACACTTCTTTTTCTTTTTTCTCTTTTTAATAATAGTGCAGGGGTGTGCCCTGGCTGGTGTGGCACAGTGGTTAGAGCGTCAGCCCACACTCCAAAGGGTCACGGGTTTGATTCCCAGTCAAGGCCACATGCCTGGGTTTCGAGTTCAATCCCCAGCCCCCCTGGCAGGGCATGTGCGGGAGGCAATCAATCAATGTGTCTCTCACATTGATGTTTCTCTCTCTCTCTCTCTCGCTCTCGCTCTCTCTCTTCCTCTCTTCTCTTCTTCCCCCATCCCTTCCTTCTACTCTCTTGAAAAAATCAATGGAAAAAATATCCTTGGATAAGGATTAACAATAATAATAATAATAATAATAATAATAGTGTGGGTGAGAGACAAACTTTCCTCTACCCTCAAGGTTCTTCTGGCTGGTCCAATAATCAAACACACATGAAACAGATTAGTAAGAGGAAATAACCAAATTCAATACATACATATACACAGGGACCCCACATACAAGAGAGGCTCAGAGCTAGAGGGGGATTGAGGCCCATGGACACTCTGAGCCAGGGACGAGGTCATGCACCTTGGGGGCTTCAAACGGTCATTGCAGGGTGATAAGAAGAGCAGAGGTTAAGTGAATAAAAGTTTTCCTGCCATGCAAGTGGGCTGAAGGTTATCACTGATGATCCCTACGGGCCAGGCTCCTAATTCAAGTTCTTCTAGGTAATTAAAGGGAAGGGCCGAGTTTCTCTTGAGCCAGAGCTAAAACTGCCTTTAGCTCAAATTAATCCTCATCCCACCGAGGCACATTTGGGGGTGGCTCATCCTGAACCCCCACTGTTGCTGTCCTATGAGTACGAAGTGGTACGTCACTGTGGTGTAATTCCTTTTATAATGCATAATCTCCCAAAGCAAGGGCTACACCCAAGCCTGTTTGAGCATGAGTTTCCGCTCCATATCCTGGCCCCTTGGGCGGGAAGTTTCCCAGCGTCACCGGTCTTAGCGTAGATGCGTGGTCTCTGGTGTTGACACCATGCATCTCATCTTCAGGCTTGTGTCCCAGAATCCCACCTCAGGGACTTGGGGAAAATAAGCCTGAGGCTTATTTTTATTTTTATTTTTTAATTTATTTTAAAGAGAGAGAGAGAGGAGGAGAAGGAGAGAGAGAGAGACATCAATTTGTTGTTCCACTTCTTTATGAATTCCCTGCTTATTTCTCGTATGTGCCCTGACTGGGGGTTGAACCTGCAACCTTGGCGTATGGGGACAATGCTCTAATCAACTGAGCTACCCGGCCAGGGCAAGGAAGCTTATTCATTTATTTTATTTTTTGTTCATCCTCACCCGAGGATATTTTTCCATTGATTTTTAGATAGAGTGGAAGGGAAGGGGGGTGGGGGGAGACATGAATTGGTTGCCTCCCGAATGATCCTGACTGGGACTGGGGATTGAACCTCCAACCCAAATATGCGCTTGACTGGGAATTGGACCCGCGACCCTTCAGTCCATGAGTCAGCACTCTAATCGCTGAGCTAAACTGGCCAGGCAGGAGGTTTTTTTTTAATACTTTGTTTATTGATTTGAGAGAGAGAGGAAGGGAGAGGGAGAGAGAGAGAAACATCGATGAGAGAGAACATCAACTGGCCACCTCCTGCACGCCCCCCACTGGGGATCGGGTCCACAACCTGGGCATGTGCCCTGACTGGGAATCGAACTGGAACCTCTCAGTCCATGAGACCATGTGCAATCCACTGGGCCACACTGGCTGGGCAATTCTCATTCATTCTTAAATTGAGGTATAATCGACATACAACACTGCATAAGTTTAAGGTATACAACATAGTGATCTGATACATGTACATTGCGATCTGATTGCCATTGTAGCCTTGGCTAACACCTGTTGTGTCACATAATTACCATTGCTTCTGGTGGGGGAACCAATTAATCCAGTCTCCTAGCAAGTTCAATGTTTATAATACAGTTGTCTCTAGTCACTGTACTGAGTTTAGATCCCCAGGACTTACGTATCCACTGGTTGCGGGCATGTGCTCTTAAACAACATGTCTTCGATCCCCTCTCCCCCTGCCATGGTAACCACCGCTCCACCTTCTGTTGAGGACACTAGGTTGTTTCCATAGCTCGGCTATTGTGAATAACACTGCAGTGAGCCGGGTGGAGGGGGTGGCACCGGGGACGGGGTGCAGCCATCTCTTCCACGTCAAGTTCCACGGTTGTTGAGCAGCATATCATACTGTGTTTTGAAATTTATTCTGAATCCTCTGCTGGCACCTCAGGTGAAGTCCAAGAAAGGTGTGATTAAACATGTACTGTCCCACCTGGCCGGTGTGGCTCAGTGGTTGAGCGTGGACCCTACGCCAAGAGGTTGCTGGTTTGATTCCCAGTCAGGGCACATGCCCAGGTTGTGGGCCCGATACCCAGTGGGGGGCATGCAGGAGCTGGCCAATCGATGTTCTCTCTCATCGATGTTTCTATCTCTCTGTCCCTCTCCCTTCATCTCTCTCTAAAATCAATAAAGGAAAAAAATAAATATAAAATTTAAAAAGTGGAAAAAATTATCCTTGGGTGAGGACTAACAACAGCAGCAATGTGGTGTCCAAATTTCAGGGGGCCTCGACAAATCTGTCACATTGGGATGGGAACCATCACGAAGGGTTATAGCGTGGGGGGTGAGACTAACCCAAACCTCCCATTTCCGTGGATTCAGTGACCACTAGGGGCTGCTATAAGCTGTGCTGTGCGCCCCACCCAGGCTCTGTTTGCCACTCCTTCCCACGGGAAAATGACTAACGTTCATTTTAAATGTCTTGTGTTAGGGCACGCTTGCATGCATTCTTTTTTTTTTTTATCCTCACCCGAGGACATTTTCCCCTTTTTTTGTTCAGGTAGAGTGGGAGGGAGAGAGAGGAACAGAGAGAGAGAGAGAAACATCGATGTGAAAGGAACACATCGAGTGGCTGCCACCCGCACGACCGACCAGGGCCGGGGACAAACTGCAACCGAGGTACATGCCCTTAGCGGGAACCGAACCCGGGTCTCTCAGGACCGCAGGCCGACGCTCTAACCACTGAGCCAAACCGGCCAGGGCTTGCATGCATTCTTTTATAATAATTTTTCTTTATTGAGTTTAGAAAGAGAGGAAGGGAGAGAGATAGAAATATAGATGAGAGAGAACATCATCTGGCCGCCTCCTGCGTGCCCCCCACTGGGAATCGGGCCCACAACCTGGGCATGTGCCCTGGTCAGGAATCAAAGTGGTGACCTCTTGGTGCAGGGTCGACGCTCAACCACGGAGCCACCCGGCAGGGCTGTATGGACTTTTTTATACCACGTGCAGCCCGGCGAATTGGATGCACTGCCTTTCTTACATCCTGAGCAGCAGTGGGAACTAAGGAGTCTGGATGCCTTCTCTGGGCCGGCCGTTTTCGTACATGTTTCTGTTTCATCTCCGTGCTGGGTGTCGTCTGCTTCCCGTTCCACATCTGCTCTCCACGCCTCTCCACCCACTGTGCCCCAGAGGCTGAGCGGAGATAGCATCAGCCAGCTCCCTCCTCCTTTGGCTTCCTGTTGGGTGTAGCAAGGAGGAGCACCGGGAGGAGGTGGCACCGGCGCCCCTGAGGTCTGCAGGCTCTGCTGGCTGCCTGGGGCCTGCCCCGTGGCTCCGCCCCTGCAGGGGGCCTTCACACAGCCTCTCTGTCTCCACGCTTTGTCCTTCAGGCCCAGGGGAGGTGTCCTCTGTTTTCTGCCAGGACCCTGACCGATATAATCCCTAAAGAGATAAGGAGTAACTCATCCAAATTTAAGAGTTAGTAGGTGGCATAACTGGGCTGGAAAAACCAGTCCGTCCGCTTCCTTTGCCAAGTCACACTGCACTGCCCAGGAGGGAGCCTGCTTGAGGAATGGGCAAGGTGGGCGCCCCAGAGGAGGCCCAGCACTGGGCACAGGGAATGGACTCTCCTGCGCCCGGCCCTGGCCTTCTGCAAGCCCAGGGCGGTTCACCCTGCCTTCCCAAAGCGGGTGTGCGCCCTCCGCTTCGGGGTGCCATCGTCGGCTGGCACCGCATTTGTCCAGGGAGCTGGTGCCTGCAGAGCCCAGAGCAGCTCCCTATGGCTCCTGTGAGGGTTTGGAAAACGCCCACATGTTCTCAGAGATCCATCCCGTCAGGAGTGGAGTCCAGTTCTCCTTCCCTGGAATACGGGCTGACCCTAGTAATTTGCTCCCAACAATTAGAATATGGAGGAAGTGCTGAGGCATTACTTCCAAGGTGAGGTCATAGCAGCAGATCAGCTCTGCCAGCCTCTCTCCTGGGACACGTGTTCGTGAAACGCAGCTGCCACGCTGTGAGGAGACCTGGGGACGCGTGTGTGGGCGGGAAGAGCCAGCCGAGACCCCAGCTGAGTTCTGGCTGTAAGAAGCCTTCGACTTGGACTGAACTGCATGAGATGTCCCATGGCGAACTGCCCCCCCGAACCCAGTCAACCCCGGGGACAGAGGGAGATGAGAATAATAAAACGATTGCCGTTAGATCAAGTCACGGGTTTTAGGATAACGCGTGACACAGCAAATTCATCAGCTCCCTCTGCGTACAAGCAGTGGAGCCACCGACACTGATTCTCTTTAGAGTGTCCGCTACGTTCTGGGAGGCGGCGCTGTTCTAAGTCTCTCAAAACTCCCCAAATCTCCAGTTTTAGCTCCACCGTGATCTCGACCTACCGGTTGTTGCTTCTGGATACTTTAAAAGTTGTTAACTTCAGCCCTGGCCGGTTTGGCTCAGCGGTGAGAGGGTCGGCCTGTGGTCCAGAGAGACCTGGGTTCAGTTCCCGCTAAGGGCACGTACCTTGGTTGCAGTTTGTCCCCGGCCCTGGTTGGTCGTGCGGGTGGCAGCCAGTCGATGTGTCCCTTTCACATCGATGTTTCTCTCTCTCTCTCTCCCTCCCTCCCACTCTATCTGAGCAAAGAATGGAAAAATGTCCTCGGGTAAGGATAATAAATAAATAAATAAATAAATAAAAGTTGGTAACTTCTTGAAATTAAATGTACCTGAATTCTTTTTGTTAAATGTGTTTTGTAATTGCCCAGCCAGTGTGGCTCAGTGATTGAGTGTCAACCCATGCACCAAGAGGTGGTCGGTTCGATTCCTGGTCAGGGCACATGCCCAGATATTTTATTTTTTAATCTTTATTGTTGAATGTATTACAGATGTTCCTCATTTTTCCCCCACTGACCCCCTTCTCCCCACTCCCGTCCCCCTCCTGCCTTTTCCCACACTGTTGTCCGTGTCCATTGGTTACACATATAAGTTCTTTGGTTTATTTCTTCCCACCCACCCAACCCCCCTTCCCTTTGAAGTTTGTCAGTCTAGCAACCAATTTGTACTTCTTCATCCCTTCACCTTTTTCACCCATTCCCCCAACCCCCCTCCCATCTGGCAACCAACAAAATGTTCTCTGTATCTATGAGAATGTTTCTGTTCTGCTTGTTCATTTTGTTTGTAGATTCGATTGTCGATGGAAATGTATTCATTGCCATTTTGTTTGTTCATATTTTTTATCTTTTTCTTCAAAAAGACCCTTCAACATTTCGTATAATAATGGTTTGGTGGTGATGAACTCCTTTAGCTTTTCCTTGTCTGGGAAACTCTTTCTATGGCCATCGATTCTAAATGACAACTTTGCAGGATAGAGTCATCTGGGTTGTAGGTTCTCTGAAGAAATATTCACTCTGAATATTTCTTGTCACTCCCTTCTGGCCTGCAAAGTCTCTTTTGAGAAATCAGCTGACAGTCTTATGGGAACTCCCTTGTAGGTAACTAACTGCTTTTCTCTTGCTGCTTTTAAGATTCTCTCTTTGTCTTGAACCTTTCGTATTTTGATGATGATGTGTCTTAGTGTGGGCCTCTTAGGGTTCATCTTGTTTGGGACTGTCTGTGCTTCTTGGACTTGTATGCTATTTTCTTCACCAAGTTAGGGAAGATTTCTGCCATTATTGTTTCAAATAGGTTTTTGATTTCTTATTCTCGCTCTTCTCCTTCTGGCACCCCTAAGATGCGAATGTTGGCACGTTTGAAGTTGTCCCAGAGGCTCCTTACACTATCCTCATTTTTTTGGATTCTTTTTTCTTTTTGCTGTTCTGTTGGGTGTTTTTTGCTTCCTTATATTCCAAATCGGTGGTTTGCTTCTTGGCTTTACCTACTTTGCTATTGAATCTATGTAAATTATTCTTTCAGTTAGTGCCTCCTTCATTTCTGACCATGCATCCATCATTTCTGACTGATCCTTTTTTATGCTCTTGAGGCCCTCACTAAGTTCATTGAGCATCCTTATAAGCAGTGTTTTGAACTCAGCATCTGTTAGGTTGCTTATCTCCATTTCGCTTAGTTCTTTTCCTGGTGTTTTGTTCTGTTCTTTCATTTGGGACCTGTTTCTTTGTCTCCTCATTTTGGCTGCCTCCCTGTGTTTGTTTCTATGTATTGCTTAATGAGAGGTATGGGGCTCGCTGAGACCAGATGCTGCTTGTTTGAAAGAATTTAGGAAAACTTGAAGCAGGATCCAAGACAGGCCAATCCTATGGTTAAGCAAGTGGCAACAGCTTGGGTGGGCCTGAAAGTTGGGTGGGGCGAGGCCTCAGGGAGTCACCAGGGTGGGGCAACCAGTGTGAGCAGGTTGCTGGAGTCCCAGATATGGGGGCTGTCTGCCGCCCCAGGGAAGTGCTCACCAAAGGAACAAAGGCCTCTGACAGCACGTCTGTCCTGGAGAAAGCCCCCTCTCCAGCCCTCGCTCCAGTGCCAAACAGCTCAGTTCTTCCCTGTGTGTCTCTGGCGCCCCTGGAGCTGCCTCCCCTCCAAGCTTAGAGGGAGAGAGTTCGGTAAGTCCGTGCGCGGGCCCTTTAAGGAGCTGCCTGGGGCTCCAGCCGCCTCAGCCTCCCTGAGCCTCAGTTCCCGCTGGTTTTCCAGCCAGAAGTTATGGGGACTCTCTTCCTGGCACTGGGACCCTGAGCGGGGCACCTGGTGTGGGACGGGGACCCTTCAGTCCTCAGGGAGCACCCTCCCAGCCGAGGTGTCCTCCTGATTTGTATCCGCCACACGTGGCACTGAGACTCTGCATCTCGTGGCTTCCGTGTCCTGCAGCAAGCGCCGCGCACTGAGCCGAGAAAGTGGGAGGAAGGCAAGGGCTGTGCCAACGCTTGGCTGAGAGAAGGGGCCGCGGAAACCACCGGCAGCAGGTCGCCCAGAGACATCAGCGGCCTCTCTGAGACCTTCTGCCTCCAATCCGAGTCCAGTCGGCAGCAGGAGTCTCTAAGGGTAATGAAAGGACACACACGCAAGGACACGGGCAGAAGGTCGTGGCGGCGCAGCGGCCTTTCCCTGTCCCAGGGCCAGGCTGGAGTGAAACTAACTCGGGAACACTGGCTGGGAACGCCAGCTGAAGCCCAGAGGAGAAGGAGACTCGACGAGGAAGGGCGGGAGCCAGCTGGAGATGGGCGTGGTCACAAGAGGGCTGGCCCAGCGGCCAGGGCCGTCCAGGGCCGTCCAGGGCCGTCCGGGGCCGTCCAGGGCCGCAGGCTGGCAGGAGCGAGCTGTCTCGGCTGCCGGGGGTCTTCCTGGGGACGAGGCCCAGACCCCCGGCTGGAGCACCGCAGCCAAGAACAGCGGCCCCTGTGACCTCCAGTCGTGAAAGACCGCGGACCTCCCGGCCCTGCTGGGAGACCAAACCTGTCCAAGATAAAGCCGCACATTTCTTTATTTTGTTTTTAAACTCAGACCACAGGATTTTCATTTGGAGCTACTCCTTCAAGGCCTTGGAGGAGGGTGGTGTGGACTGACGTTGCCTGAAGGGAGGCTGGGGTGGAAAGCATTGTGGGGAGCCATGGGAAAATGGTGGCCAGGGAACCTGCAATGGGTTGTACCCCCCAAACTGTAGTGGCCATTTTTCCTGAGAGGCACAGGCCCGTCCCAGCAGCCACAGCTCAGGAAAAGGCACATACCCCACCCTTAGGGGATGCAGTGCGCCCCGCCCTCAGGGAGCCCCCTTGCCACACCAAGCACCTTGACCCCTGCAGAGGAGACAGCAGCAGAGGCCGAGCCTATGAGTTTGAACAGTCTCAGGGAGCATCAGCGACTGGTTGGGAGTGGGGACATCCACCCCACTGTCCCGGGATCCTGGCTGGTGTCTCCCCGTCACGGGAGAGCTGACAGAATCTCCGGGTCCCTTGCAGATCCCACTAGACTGCACACAAGGATCTCCACCCAGCTGAGGACAGAAAAATGTTCTGAGACACTCAGAGGAGTAGCCCTAGGACAGCGGATCTCAACCTGTGGGTCACGACCCCTTTCACAGGGGTCGCCTGAGACCATCGGAAAACACATATTTCCGATGGCGATTCATAACAGTAGCGAAATTACAGTTATGAAGTAGCAACAAAATAATTTTATGTTGGGGTCACCACGACACGAGGAGCTGCATTAAAGGGTCGGCATCAGGAAGGTGGAGAACCCCTGCCCTGGGACAAGGAAGCTCCCACTATTTTCTCTGAAATCTGAGTGTCCTTCCCCCTCGTGGGCGATCCAGAGGTCTCCTATTCCTGGTTCCACCAAAAGCCCTTTCAGAAACAGCCTTTTTGGTGATTAAGACGGACAGCTGGCCAGCAGGCAAAGGCGGGCAGAGGTGGAGTCCGGGGAACCTGGGGAAGTTGGCTGACCCTCCCTGGGCCTGGTGCTGCTAACAAGCCAGCCTTAGAGTACAGCCTGGCCGCCCCCGCAGCCAAGTCCTGAGCAGACAGACACAAAGCGCCGAACAGGATGCTGAGAGCCAAACGTGGACAGCTTGACAGTGGCCGGCACCACAGAACCTGCCAGGAGGCCCGGAGACAGCAGACAGCAGCCTCAGTCCACAGAAGAGCAGACCAAACGGAGCTCTCAGCAGGCATTGACTCTGCAGAGACAGACCCCACTTCACTTTTATTTTCTTGCATTATCTTCTTTATTGCTTTGTTATTACTTTTGTCTCTCTTTTTTCTTTCACATCTGTAATTTTCCTTTCTTTTTCTTACTCTACCTTTTCTCCTTTCTCCTGCTCTTTTTTTCCTTTTCTTAATTTTTGTCTTCTCTCTTCTTTTTCCCTTTTCATAATTTTTCTTCCTCTTTTCTTGCCTACCCTTTTCCTTTCCCTGTTCTTCATTCTTCTTTCTCTCCTTCCTCCTCTTTCCTATTCCTTTTCCGTCCCCTTTTTCCCTTCTCCTATTTTTCCTTTCTTTTTCTTTATTATTCGTGCCCTCTTTTCTCTTTTGTATTCTCTTTTCTTTTGTGGTTGCTTTTGTTGTTTTTGCGGGGGTCTTCTGCTCGTTTTTGTTTGGTTTCTTGTTTGCTGTGTTGTTGTGTCACGCAGCCTGGACAACAGGTCTCACGACGAGGTCAGGAGTGAGCCTCAGGGTCAGTCAGCCTGAGAGGAGATCCCGCCACAAATGAGACAGCAACAATCGAGACCAAATGACACCAAGAGAGCCCGAATAGCCAAGACAAGGAATGTTCCTGGAGCACCCAGCCTAGGAGATCAAAGACATTGCACCACCGGGTCCCGCAGGACACTTACTACACAAGGCCACCCCACAAAGACTGGGGGGCATAGCAGTTTGATCTAATATATAGAACAAATACCAAGGGACCACATAAATGGGGAGACAGAGAAACAACTCACAAAACAAATGAAGGAAAATGAAGAGCCCTGGCCGGTTTGGCTCAGCAGTTAGAGTGTCGGCCTGCGGTACAGAGAGACCCGGGTTCGGTTCCCGCTGAGGGCGCGTGCCTCGGTTGCAGTTTGTCCCCGGTCCTGGTTGGTCGTGCAGGTGGCAGCCACTCGATGTGTCCCTTCACATCGATGTTTCTCTCTCTCTCTCTTCCTTTCTCTCCCTCCCGCTCTATCTGAACAAAAAATGGAAAAATATCCTCGGGTGAGGATTAAAAAAAAAAAAAAAAGAAAATGAGGAATCTCAAAAAAAAAAAAAAATAGATAAATGAAATGGAGACAAGCAATTTATCCGGTATAGAGTTCAAAGTAGTGGCTATAAGGATGCTCAAGCGTCGTGCACTGAGCCGAGAAAGTAGGAGGAGGGCGAGGGCTGTGCCAACGCTTGGCTGAGAGAAGGGGCCGCGGAAACCACCGGCAGCAGGTCGCCCAGAGACATCAGCGGCCTCTCTGAGACCTTCTGCCTCCAAGTCTGAGTCTCCAAGTGAGAATGACAAGGGACTTAGTGGAAATTACAACAGAAACAAGAAACACCAACCATAAACAAGAACCAGGTGGAAATGAAGAAAGACAGAGCTGGCATCAAGAACACACTGGATTTCTGGCTGGTCTAGCTCAGTGGTTAAAGTGTTGGCCCAAGGACCACAGAGTCATGGGTTCAATTTCAGTAAAGGGCACACACCTCAGTGCGGTTCAGTCCCTGGCCCTGGTTGGGGTTGTGTGGGAGACAACCAATTGATGTGTCTTTCTAACAATGAATGCATCAGAATGGTACCAGAAGGAGAAGAAGCTGAGCAAGAAGTAGAGAACCTGTTTAAAGAAATAATGACAGAAAACCTCCCTACCCTGGTGAAGGAAAAAGTCACACAAGTTCAGGAAGCACAGAGTGTTCCAATGAAGATAAACCCAAAGAAACCCACATCAAAACACATCAATTTAAAATGACAAACATTAAAGACAAAGAATTTTAAAGGTAGCAAGAGAGACAGAAAGTTGCCTTCAAGGAAGTGCCCATTTGAATGTGAGCGTATTTCTCAATAGAAACACTTCAGGCTACAAGGGATTGGCATAAAGTGTTCAAAGTAATAAAAATCAAGGACTTGAACCCAAGATTACACTATCCAGCAAGGCTACCCCTTAAATTTGAAGGTGAAATAAAGAGCTTCACTGACAAAATAAAAGCTAAAGGAGTATATTATCACCAAACCAGCATTGCAAGAAATGTAAAAGGGAGTGCTTTAAGGAGAAGAAATTGAGAGAGGAATATAGGTATAAAGAAAAAATATGGCCATAAATAAGTACCTATCAATAATAACCTTAAATGTAAATGGACTAAATGTTCCAATCAAAAAACATAGGGTAACTGAATGGATAAGATAACATGACCTATATATATGCTGTCTACAAGAGACCCATCTCAGAACAAAAGATTCACACAGACTGAAAGTGAAGGGATGGAAAAATATTTGATGCAAATGGAAATTTAAAAAATGCTGGGGCAGCAATATCCAACCTGACAAAACAGACTTCAAAACAAAGACCATAGCAAGAGATAGAGAAATACACTATATAGTACTAAAGGGATATATCCAACAAGAAAATATAACTCTTGTAAAGTTATACATATCCAACATAGGAGCATCTAATATATAGAAGAACTCTTGAAAGACTTTAAGAGAAAGAAGGCTAGCAACACAATCATAGGAGGGGACTTTAACATCCCACTGATATCACTGGATAGATCTTTCAGAAAAAAAGAAGTCAACAAGAAAACAGTGGCCTTATATGATACACTAGATCAGATGGATTTAATTGATATTTACAGAACATTTCATCCCAAAGAGGCGAAATACACATTCTTCTCAAGGACACATGAATCATTCTCAAAGACAGATCACGTGTTAGGACACAAAATAAGTCTTTTTTAAAAAACATCTTTAAAATATGTTTTCATTGATTTTTTAGAGAGGAAGGGAAAGAGAGATAGAAAATCAATGTGAGAGAAACATCGATCAGCTGCCTCCTGCATGCCTCCTGCTGGGATCCAGCCCGCAACCCAGGTATGTGCCCTGGCTGGGAATTGAATCAGGACCTCTAAGTCCATGGAATGATGCTCAATCCACTGAGCCACCCTAGCTGGGCATGAAAAAAGTCTTAACAAATTCAGGAAGATTGAAATTATTTCAAGCATCTGCTTGAATCACATGGCATGGAACTAGAAATCAAGTATAAAAAAAAAAAAACACTCAAAAACATTAAAACACATGGAGACTAAATAGCTTGTTACAAAACACTGAATGGATTACCAATGAGATCAAGGCAGAAATAAAAAACTTCCTGGAAACAAACGAAAATGCATACACAACAATCCAAAATCTATGGGACACAGTGAAAGCAGTCCTGAGAAGGAAGTGCATGGTATTACAGGCCTACCTCAAGAAACAAGAAAAAGCTCAAATAAACAGTCTAACCCTACAACTAAAAGAATTAGAAAGAGAACAACAAGAAAAACCCAGAGTAAGTAGAAGGAAGGAAATAAGATTAGAGCAGTAATAAATGACATAGAAACTAAAAATAATAATAATAATACAGAAGATCAATGAAACCAAGAGCTGGTTCTTTGAAAAGATAAACAAGATTGATGAACCTGTAGCCAGACTTATCAAGTAATAGAGAGGATGCAAATAAATAAAATCAGAAATAAAAAGGGCAAAGTAATAACATCACAGAAATACAAAGGATTGTAAGAAAATACTGTGAACAACTATATGCCAACAAACTGGCCAATATGGACAAAACTGGACAAATTTCTAGAAACATACAATCTGTCAAAACCCAATCAGGAAGAGTGAGAAAACCCGAATGGGCTGATAAAAACTAATGAAATTGAAGCAGTTATAAAACACAAAAAAACCTTCCAGCAAACAAAAGCCCTGGACAGGATGGCTTCACCAGTGAGTTTTACCAAACATTCAAAGAAGAATAATACCTATCCTCCTCAAACTGTTCCAAAGAAATTCAAGAGAAGGGAAGACTTTCAAGCTCATTTTACAAGACCAGCATTATCCTAATTCCAAAACCAGATAAAGACACTACAAAGGAAGAAAATTATAGGCAATATCCCTGATGAACATAGATGCTAAAACCCTCAACAAAATACTAGCAAAGCATATCCAGCAATACAATGAAAAGATCATACACCATGACTCAGTGGGATTTATTCTGGGGAGGCACGGATGGTTCCATATTCGCAAATCAATAAACATAATACACCACATAAACAAAATGAGGAATAAAAACCATACGATCATATCAATAGGTGAAGAAAAAGCATTCAACAAAATCCAGCACCCATTTATGATAAAAAGTCAGCAAAGTGAGAATAGAGAGATCATACCTCAACTTAATAAAAGCCATATATGACAAACCTACAGCTAACATCATACTCAATTGGTAAAACCTAAAATAAATTCCTTTAAGATCAGTAACAAGACAGGGTTGTTGCTTTCACGACTCTTATTCAACATAGCACTGAAGTCCTAGCCATAGCAATCACACAAGAAGAAATAAAAGGGGTCCAAATTAGAAAGGAAGAAGTGAAACTGTCATTATTTACTGATGACATGATATTGTACATAGAAAACCCTAAAGAGTCTATCAAAAGAACTGCTAGATTTAGTAAATATATTTGGCAAAACAGCAGGACACAAAATTAACACCTGAAAATTGATGGCATTTTTTTTTTATCCTCACCCGAGGACATTTTTTCATTTTTTGTTCAGGTAGAGTGGGAGGGAGAGAGAGGAAGAGAGAGAGAGAGAGAGAGAGAGAGAGAGAAACATCGATGTCAAAGGGACACATCAAGTGGCTGCCACCCACATGACCAACCAGGGCCGGGGACAAACTGCAACCAAGGTACATGCCCTTAGCAGAAACTGAACCCAGGTCTCTCTGGACCACAGGCCGACATTCTAACCACTGAGCCAAACCAGCCAGGGCTTGATGGCATTTTTATACATCAATAATGAACTCTCAGAAAGAAAAACTTTTAAAAATCCCATTTACCATTACAACAACAACAACAACAACAACAAATAAGGTACCAAGGAATAAATGTAACCAAGGAGGTAAAGGACCTGTACTTTGAAAACTATAAGACATTGAAAAAGGAAATAGAGAGAGATACAAACAAGCAAAAGTATATACCATGTTCATGGATTGGACGAATTAACATCATTAAAATGTCCATACTAAACCAACCGGTGTGGCTCAGTGGCTGAGTATCACCCATGCAGTAGGAGATCACCAGTTCGATTCCTGGTCAGGGCACATACCCAGGTTGCGGGCTCGATCCCTAGTAGAATGTGTATAGGAGGCAGCAGATCAATATTTCTCTCTCACCTTGATGTTTCTCTCTCCCCTTTCCCTTCCTCTCTCTCTAAAATTAATTTTTAAAAAAATTTTTAAATAAGTAAGTAAATAAATAAAATGTCCATGTTACCCAAAGCAATCTACAGATTCAACACAATCCCTGTTAAAATACTAATGGCCTGCCCTGGCCGGTTTGGCTCAGCGGTTAAAGCGTCGGCTTGCGGTCCGGAGAGACCCGGGTTCGGTTCCTGCTAAGGGCATGTACCTCGGTTGCAGTTTGTCCCCGGCCCTGGTTGGTCGTGCGGGTGACAGCCACTCGATGTGTCCCTTTCACATCGATGTTTCTCTCTCTCTCTCTCCCTCCTGCTCTATCTGAACAAAGAATGAAAAAGTGTCCTCAGGTGAGGATAAAAAAAAAAAAAAAAATACTAATGGCCTATTTTACAGATCTAGAACAAATATTCCAAAAATTTATATGGAACCAAAAAAGACCAAAAGAACAGCCACAGCAATCTTGAGAAAGAAGAACAAAGTTGGAGGAATCACAATACTGGATATCAAACTATATTACAAAGCCATTGTAATCAAAACAGCCTGGTACTGCACAAGAACAGACATGTAGACCAATGGAACAGAATAGAGAACCCAGAAATCAACCCCTGCCAATATAGTAAATTAATATTTGACAAAGGAGGTAAGAGCATACAGTGGAGTAAAGATAGTCTCCTCAATAAATGGTCTTGGGTCCGGCCCAGTGTGGCTCAACCCATGCCCCAAGAGGTTGCCAGTTCGATTCCTGGTTGGGACACATGCCCGGGTGGACCCGATCCCCAGTTGGGGGCATGCAGGAGGCAGCTGATTGATGTTCTCTCTCATTGATGTTTCTATCTCTCTCTCCCTCTCCTTTCCTCTCTGTTTAAAATCAATAAAGAAAAATAATTTTTAAAATAAATAAATCAATAAATGGTCTTGGGGAAAATTGGACAGGTACATGCAAAAAAAAAAAAAGAAACTAGACCACCAACTTACACCATGCACAAGGATAAACTCAAAATGGATAAAAGACTTAAGTAATGAAACCATAAAAATTCTGGAAGAAAACATAGGCACTAAAATCTCAAATATCTCATGTAGCAGTATTTTCACTAACACATTGCCTAGGGCAAGGGAAACAAAAGAAAAATAAACAAATGGGACTATGTCAAACTAAAAAGCTTCTGCACAGCAAAAAAAAAAAAAAAAAAAAAATTAACAAAATAAAAAGGGAACCCACTGTATGGGAGATCATATTCACCAGTGATACCTCTGATAAGGGGTTAATTTCCAAAATATACAAAGAACACATACAACTCAACACCAGAAAGACAAACAATCCAATTTAAAAATGGTCAAAGGGCCCAGCTGGTACGACTCAGTGGATTGAACAGCATCCCATGGACTGAGAGGTCCCAGTTCGATTTCTGGTCAGAGCACATGCCTGGGGTTGCAGGCTCGATTTCCAGTAGGGGACATGCAGGAAGCAGTCAATTGATGTTTCTCTTTCTCTCTCTCTCTAAAAAAATCTATAAAAATGGGTAAAGGACCTGAACAGACACTCCTCCATAGAGGACATACAGATGTCCAATAGACAGATGAAAAAAATGCTCAAAGTCACTAATCATCAGAGAGATGCAAATTAAAATGACAATGAGGTACCCTTTCACACCTGCCAGAATGACTACCATCAATAGATCAACAAACAAGTGTTGGCCAGGGTGTGGAGAAAAGGGGACTCTAGTACACTGCTGGTGGGAATGCAGACTGGTGCAGCCACTATGGAAAACAATATAGTGTTTCCTGAAAAAATTAAAAATAGAACTGCTGTTTGACCCAGCAATCTCACTTCTGGGACTATATCCTAAGAATCCCCAAACACCCATCAGAAAGAATATATGCACCCCTATGTTCATAGCAGCACCATTTACAATAATTAAGATCTGGAAACAGCCCAAGTGCCCATTAGCAGGTGAGTGGATAAAAAAGCTGTGGTGCATTTACCCAATGGAACACTGTGCGGCTGTACAAAGGAAGGAGCTGTTACCCTTTGAGACAGCATGGATGGACCTGGAGACTCTTATACTAAGTGAAATAAGCCAGTTAGAGAAAGACAAATATCACATAATCTCACTTATGTGTGAAATCTGATGAACAAAATAGGGCCAGAGGTATAGATGCACAAAACAGAATACCAGATCTCATTGTGTGGGAGGGGTTGGAGGGGCCAGGAGGAGATTAAGTAAAGAACATAGAGGCATATACGCATAACCCATGGGAAAGGCCCAGGGTGGGACGGGAGTTGGGTAGAAGCAGAGAAATAGGGAGAAAATGGGAGACACCTGTAATACTGTCAAGAATTTTTTTTTAAAAATTTCCAAGCTAAATATGCCACCAGATAACATGAACCTACTACTAGAGAATTTGCTAATCCACTTACTTATGCATTAATTTTTTTCATTTACTCATTCAAAACATCATCAAGTGTTCCCTACATGTCTGGTGGTAGTTTTTGAGAATATTAAGTACTTTTTAGAACTCTAAGCCTAATTTTATAGAGACAATTTTTTGCTTAACTTAACCCAAATTGATTTCCAATCTTGTAATGAAGAACTCTGAATAGAATGGCAGTTGATTTGAAGTGTGAGGTGTAAGCAATAGTCTAGGGGGAACGGGGAGAATCTGAGACTAGTCATCTTCCCTAGAGAGAGCTGAAGTTGATTTTGGTTGACAGTCTTTAAGATGGCTCCCAAAGGTTTCCCCTCCTGCTACTTAGGCTATTGTGTAACCCAGACCTAGTGACTTGCCTCTAACCAATAAAATATAACAGAGATGATGGTATATCACTTCCATGATCAGGTTACAAAAGGCTATGACTTCCACCTTGCTCCACTGCCTTCTATGTTTGCACACTTAATTTTTTTTAATTAAAAAAATTTTTTTATCCTCACCCGAGGACACTTTTGCATTTTTTTCCCCTCACCTGAGGACATTTTTTTCCACTTTTTGTTCAGATAGAGTGGGAGGGAGGGAGGGAGACAAACATCGATGTGAAAGGGACACATCGAGTGGCTGCCACCCACACGACCAACCAGGGCCGGGGACAAACCGCAACCGAAGTACGCACCCTTAGCGGGAACCGAACCCGGGTCTCTCTGGACCGCAGGCCGACGCTCTAACTGCTGAGCCAAACCGGCCAGGGCTATGTTTGCACACTTTAATGAAGCAAGCAGACATGTTGGAGAGGTCCAAATGACAAGGAACTGAGGGTGATTCTCTGACCAACAGCTGTTAAGGAGGTGAATCCTGTCGAGCACCACGCGAATGAGCGTGAACATGGGTCTTTCACCAGTGTCACCTTCAGATGAGACCACAGCCCTAACTGGTGCCTTGACTGCTACCCTGACATAAAGTGTGCAGATCAGCTGCACCTAGATCCCTGCCTTACAGACACTGAGATAATAAGTACGTGTTGTTTTAAGCACCTAAACTGTAGAGCAATTTGTTATGCACCAATAGATAACTAACACCGTAATTATTTAGGGATGGGAACTTTCAAGTCATGACATGTGGTGATTTAACCATTGCTTAGGGTTTCCCACAATGAAACATCCACTGAGACAAAACTCGGGGGACAAAGTGGCTGCCACCAAAACCATCATATAGGGAATGAGGAATTCAAGGACTGTGGATGATGCCATTGCTTTGAATTCTGCTGGACAATTTAAGGAAAGAGATTGATAAACATAAGATCATACCTTCTTGTTCCTCTTCTGCTTCCCTTTACTTTTACTCTTCGCTTCTCTTGTTTTCTGTTACCTTCCTGAAAAATGTTGCTCCTGAGTCATCAGGTAGGACAGAGCAAGAAAGGCATTTGTGCCTGGAGAGGAAGGAGCTATGAGGCACGGAGAGGGGTATCCGATGGAATTGGGTAAGGAAGTATCTGTGTAGGCGGGCTGTCCAGCATGCAGGGTCAGACCCCAGCTGGCTGGGGAGGGCATTCACACAGGAGGGCGGCTTTGCATGGGTCCGAGCCCAGAGGGTGAGGACAGTACACAGACGGTCACTCAGAGAGGTGTAATGACAGTTATCTCTTGCAACATAAGAAATTACCCCCAAACTTAGTAGGTTGGAGCTATAATCTTTTACTATCCCACAGTTTCTGCGGGTCAAGAAATCGGACAGGGCACAGCGGGAATGGCTTGTTCCTGTTCTGTGACATCTGGAGCCTCGGCTGACAGATTCGTTGACTGAGGGCTGAAACCATCTGAAGTGTTGGCTGAGGCTGGGGATCAGCTTCTACGGTGGCTCCCTGCATGCCTGGAAAGTCGGTGCTAACAAGTTGGCTTCTTCCATGTGGGCCTGTCCACACGTGGCCCCCTCCACAGGACTGTTGAGCATCCTCACAACGTGGCATCTGACTTCCCTGAGAGCCAGTGATCCCCGAGAGTGAGCCAGGAAGAAGCTATGCTTTGTACTACCTAGCTTAGAAAGTCAGAGGGTATCATTTTCATCATATTCTACTCATTAGAAATGAGGTGCTAAGTCCAGACCCCAGTTAAAGAGAGGGGCTCCACTTTTTGAAGGAAGGAGTACCATATAATCTGTAGACATATTTCAAACCATTACTGGAGACATGGAGGGGCAGCCTGGTGTGGGGTCTCAAAGCCCGAGCAGGGCGAAGAGGGTATACGCACCGAGTCTGGGTTGGGGGAAGCTGGCAAGAGCCTGTCAGCGCCCCAGCAGGGTGAAGAAGGCACCCACGTGGGAGACAGACGGGCGTGGCAAGTTGGAGGGGGGGAGGGGCGGTGTCGGAAGATGGTTTGCATACAGGGAATTTATCACATGAGTAAATGTATGAAGGATAATTGGGGCCAGGGTTTCCACTGTCAGAAGAACGAGTTGCCAATATGGAAAGGGAGAAAAATAACATGAACCCCATGATATAGGATTAGGAACTGGAGGCAGCAGGGAACGCATGGTTTTCAAGACAGACAGGCAGACATGTGTGTGTTTCCCATTGCCGTCTGGAGGACCTGGAAGAACAGAATCCTGATCACAGGTGCTCTGCTCCAGCTTTACCAGAGGGACCTCTTTCAGTTTCCTCCTGTGTCCCTTTGACATAACAAGCCAGGACTGTGGGTTTTCAGTGCTGCCTTACATCCTGTCACCACAAGATGCTCCAGGCTTACCGTGTACATTTTCTTGCCCCAGTCCTAGAACTTGCCATTTCTCCAAGGGGCCCTGGTTCCTTTTACACTAAACCCAAATCTTCCGGCCGGTGTGGCTCAGTGGTTGAGCATCAACCCATGCACCAAGAGGTCGCCAGTTTGATTCCTGGTCACGTCACATGCCCAGGTTGTGGGCCAAATCCCCAGTGTGGGGCATGCAGGAGGCGGCAGATCAATGTTCTCTCTCATCAATATTTCTCTCTCTCTCTCCCTCTCCCCTCTTCTCTCTCTAAAATCAATAGAGGAAAAAAATTTTTAAAATAAATAAATAACCCAAAATCTGACATCTAGGTGTAATTTTTATACCCTGCTTTAAAAATGTTTTAAAGTGACCCAAATAAAAAGAGCTGTTAGAATCCCCAGGTCAATGACCCCGACTGGCACGTGCCCGACCTCAGAATCTCCTTCCTGGCTGTCCTTTGGGAGTCACATTTTGGAGGCTTTCCTGACCATCACCTGTTTGATGGCCGGCCTTCGGGTGGGTACCAACCTGCCACTGGTGGGCACTGGCAAAACTAACAAATGATACTGTCAGTGCTCAACGAGCAGAAGGTGCAGGTGCACAGAGGAAGCAGGGAGGAGCTGAAGAAGTTTCAAGGCTTGACAGTAGCTCAGGAAGTGCTGTGGGCGAGCAGACACTATGGTCATCATCTTTCAGACCCCATGCTCTAGGTACCCTTGTCCCCTGGCTCACAGCAGTCCTACATCCTTACCTGCTGACGGTCCAACTCCACTGACTCAGGGCAGCCCACCGAATATGAGAAGAGCCCTCCACTAGGGAAGCCCCCAAATAGTTCTGCAGCCTGGATGCTCGCTCTCGGCAGAAGAATCCTGGGACATTTCTGACATCCAAAGATTCACCTGGGGATTTCTGAACCATTCTTGGTGATATCTCCTCTCGAAGCAGCATTTGGGTGATTACCTTAGAAGTGGTCATCAAAGGGGTCCTCAAGCCAGGGATACAACCTGATAAATTCTGAGAGGGAGCTGGATTAATGAGTGGGGAGGGGACAGAGAGGAGGCAAGTAAAAGCTCTGTCCCAGGAGCATGTCCGTAATTGGAGCTGAGAAAAATCTAATGAAGACAAGAGGCAGCAGGCTCCACGTCAGAAGGTTCAACCAGTGGCTGCAGGGATGCAGGTGGTCCAGGGGTCTGGACACCAGCGGTCCACAACCCTCTGTGGGTTCCTGGCTTCATGCAGGAAAGAAGGCAAATGCAAGCCAGCACAGAGTTTCAAGCAGATGACTAGATAATATAGGCATGCCATGTATACCGCTGTGCCAAAAAGCCACAGTTGACACTCCAGGTCTGTTGCCCACTAATTGATGGGGGAAGGGACTGGACAAAGGCAGGTAAGGTGCATGCCTAGTAAGGTCTGAGTGACATGGGAAGGTACTTTACCTGTCCTATCTGGGAGCGAGTCAGTGGCCAGAATAGGCACGGCCTCTGCGAGCCCACCACACCTGAATATCTAATCTCCCGAACAAAGGAAGTTCGTTGTCTTACCTTACTCTCTTGGCTCTCTCCCTTGCTGTCTGCACCGGACTTCCAGCTTGGGGACTCCCACACCCCGCGCTCCTGATGTGGCCCCCAGCTATGTGGACTCCATACAATGGACTGATGGACTAAATCTAGCCTGATGTCCCCCCAGACCCAGCTTTACCAGGGATAGGAAACTGGATGTTGGTACTATTTCTATCCCTATTGATTCCACAGCTGCATGTCTTCCAGGACCGGCTTACGGAAACTGGGACTTTACACCCCCAGAATTGTAACTCCACACCAATACAATCATTCATTCTGCAAGTCTTAGAAAATTCCTTTTCTGAAGATACTGCAGGAGACACTCCACCCCCACTAGCAAGTGGGAAATCTGGCTCACTAGTTACTCTGGTGACAGCTTGGCGAGCCAGCCAGGAGCAGTTCAGCTGGGAGACTGTACTGGTGGAGCAGGTGGAGGGCTTCCCTTCGGAGATGAAAGCTGACCAGGAGCCACCCCTGCAGACATCCCTGCTGGCGTCTGACCTGGGCAAAGGGAAGGATGAAAACCTGGCCTGGAGTCGCTGGATTCCAATGCGATAAACCCTGAACTGGGGGTTTTCTCTCTTTACCTTCCTCTCTCTCTAAAATCAATAAAGAAGCCCTGGCTGGTTTGGCTCAGTGGTTGGAGCGTCGACCTGCGGTCCTGAGAGACCCGGGTTCGGTTCCCGCTAAGGGCGCGTACCCTCGGTTGCAGTTTGTCCCCGGCCCTGGTCGGTTGTGCAGGTGGCAACCACTCGATGTGAAAGGAACACATCGATGTTTCTCTCTATCTTCCTCTCTCTCCTTCCCACTCTACCTGAAAAAAAAAAAAAAGAAAAAAAAAAGAAATAAAATCAATAAAGAAAAAAAAATTATAAAGAGGAGCTGCCTGGGATTCAAGCAGCCTCAGCCTCCCTTAGCCTCAAACCCCACTAGTGTTTACAGCCAGAAGTGGTGGGGATTCTCTTCCTGGCACTGGGTCCCTGAGCGGGGAGCCTGGTGTGGGACGGGGACCCCTCAGTCCTCAGGGTGAACCTTCACAGCCGAGGTTTCCCTCCTGACTTTTATCTGCCACACATGGGTGTGGGACCAGCCCGTTGGCCTCCACCCCTCCTACCTGTCTCAATGTGGCTACTCCTTTAATTTTGTAGTTGTAGGACGTCCATTCAACTCAGTGTCAGGTGGTTCTCGGATGGTTGTTCTGTTGTTTGGTTGCCATTTTGATGTGGTTGTGGGAGGAGGTGAGACCACGTTTATCAGCCAGAAGTCCACAGTTGTGCTTTGAATTGATGCGATTGTTGCTGCTTGTCACTAATGCTTCTTCCACAGATGTGATTAATAGAAAAGGCTTTAAATATACAGGTGCTGCCCAGACGGTGTGGCCCAGTGGGTTGAGCATCCTCACATGGACTGAGAGGTCCCAGTTCAATCCCTGTCAGAGCACATGCCTAGGTTGCAGGTTCAATCCCCAGTAGGGGCGTGCAGGAGGCAGCCGATCGATGTTGCTCTCTCACATTGATATTTCTCTCTCTCCCTTCTTCTCTCTAAACAAAGTTTAAAAAATCAATTTGAATATACAGGTCCTCAGATAAATAAAAGGTTTTTGTTACTTAATCTTGGAAACTGACCGTAAATAGAATTTAAGCCCAGGCCTGGGGCATTAAATTCCATCCAGCAAATTGGCCGCAAATGCTCATTTCTTTCAAGGGAAAGTGTCTCACTGCTACGCGAAGCCTCTCAAGAAATTGAGGCTGTTACAAAATTATGAGACAATGACAGGTGACCAGCCCAACTGTTAGGGGCAAATGAAAAGAGCCAGACATTTTCTATGACAGCCTCCAGTGAGGTCAGAGGTCATCGGAATCTTCCGGGTGGAGGTAAAGAGCCCACACCTGGACTGTTTCGGGGAGAGTCTCTCTCAGGCAGGGGAAGAGACTTCAGACTGTGGGCGAATGTCCGTTCCCCGAGTCGGCTCAAGAAGCTCGAGAGCATAGATAGGCATTGTGCCTGCCTCAATTTTTTGTTTTTTCTCCTCAAAATCAACAATACAATTTCCATTCAAGAGTGCGCACTCTGGCATAAAATTTTATTCTGGTTTTGTCTAAACTCGGAGGTGGGGAACCATTTTACTGCCAAGGGCCATTTGGATGTTTGTCACATCATTTGTGGGCCATAAGAAATTATCAACTTGCCCTGGCCGGTTTCTCAGTGGTTAGAGCGTTGGCCCACGACCCAATGAGTTGCAGGTTTGATTCCAGTCAAGGGCATGTACCTCAGCTGTGGTTCGTCCCCAGCCCTGGTCGGGTCATGTGGGAGGCAACCAGTCGATGTGGCTCTATCACATCGATGTTTCTCTCTGTCTCTCTCTCTCCCTCCCTCTCACTCTATCTGATAATAAGCAGAAAAATATCCTCAGGTGAGGAATTTTTTAAAAAATTATCAGTTTAAAAATTAGCCTGCTATATTTGGTCAGGGCTGGTTGTTCCCCACCCCTGGTCTATAGGAATTGTCTGCCTTTGTAAGGCTGGTCTTTGTTTTTTTGTTGTCGTTTTCTTTTTTTAGAGAAAGAACATTGATTGGCCACTGATCAGTTACTAAGGGGTCCTGCATGCCCCCCACTGCGGATCAGGCACACAACTTTGGCATGTGCCCTGACCGGGAACTGAACCGGCAACCTCTTGGTGTGTAATGCTGGTCTTTGTAAACCTGGTCTTCAGTATGCTTATCTAAGTCACCTATTGGAACACAGATTCTGAAAAGTAGATCTAGTCAGCCTAACATATCTAAGCCAATCTATTTAATTCAGTTCATCTGTGACTACTAAATCAATGCGTTAAAATAGATCTTAGCTGAGCTTAGCCAGTTTGATTCAATTCACCTGTGGTTTGCTAAATCAGCGAGTTTTAATGTTTGCCGATAAGAAAGCCTGTTTCTAAAAGTTATGAAAAGTGTTTGCCAATCTAGGGAATGCTAATTGCTCACTTTTAGCTTTTTCTCCCTACCTGATCCCTCCAGGATTTGGCAATTCTTTTTTTTTTTTCCTCACCCGAGGACATTTTTCCATTTTTTGTTCAGGTAGAGTGGGAGGGAGAGAGAAGAACAGAGAGAGAGAAAGAGAGAAATATCAATGTGAAAGGAACACATCGAGTGGCTGCCACCCGCACAACCGACCAGGGCCGGGGACAAACTGCAACCGAGGTACATGCCCTTAGCGGGAACCGAACCCGGGTCTCTCAGGCCCTCAGGCCGACGCTCTAACCGCTGAGCCAAACCGGCCAGGGCTGGCAATTCTTAATGAGTGAGTCATGGCAATACATTTCTTTGCATAAATCCAACAAGACCACTTCCAAACTGTGTGGTCCCCTCGACTGAGACTTTGACTGGAATGCCGTGTCTACGAGAGACATGCCTGGATTCTGGCTGCCACCAGAAGGCCTTGAGGACTTGAGACTGACTCTCAGAGCTGATCGGAGCTGATCAGAAGCCACTTGCAAAACGAAGGCTGATGCCTGGCTTGGCCACGTGGTTCATGCGCTCTTTCCACAGCTGCATGTCTTCTGTGACTGGGTTAAGGGAGCCGGGACTTTCCAGCCCGGGATTGTAATCCATGCCAGTAAAAATCATGGGAGTCTTCGAGAATTCTTTGTCTGAAGATACCACAAGAGACACCCCACTCCCACTAGCAAGTGGGAAATCTGGCCCACTAATTCCTCTGGTCACAACCGCAAACAACACTGAAGCTGGACAGCTCGGGGACCTGCTGGGGAACAAGGCCGGCGAGCTGGGCAGGACAAGGGGGAAGTGGAGGCCGGGAAGGCTCTGGCACCCAGTCCTTGCAGGCCTGGGCACATTTCAGGGCCTGGAGCTAGAGTTTAAGGAGGGTAAGTATCCTTTCCCAAAGGGCGAGACTGCTAAGGGGTCCCTGTAACTGCCAGACAACCGGGGCTTCTGGGCCCAGCCAGATAAACTCGCCTGGGATGGGCCTTAGGCTTATCAAGGTCTCCCAAGTAGCGGGGGCCCTTAACTCACTGGTGCCACCTGAAACCCTTGCGGGGTGGAGGGGTGAGGACCGCTGTAGTTGTCCTCATTTGATCAAAACGGACACCTTCCCTTTGCACAGTCCCAAGAACACCCTTGGAAGCATCTCCGTGGTTCTAGAGAAGAGCGTGCACCGGAGGGGAGCGCGGAGACCCCGGGAGACCCTGTAGGAAAACATTCGTTCTCCAGGCGAGGCCCCCACGGCCCGGGGAGCCAGGGCGCACGTAGCTCGTTACAACCAGGACTGTGACTTCGTAGAGCGCTGGCAGGGTGGCCGAGGGATTCGGGGGCAGAGGACAGGCCGCCGGCCGCAGGCTTTGCGTGTCGTGTGGATCAGCTGCATTAGGACGGAGGAAGCCACGTAGCCCTGAGCGCGGGAGGCAGGAGAGCGCAGCCGAGACCCGCGGGGACTGTGCGCCGGGAGGGGGAGCCGGGAGCGGGGAGCCCGGGAGCCCCGCGCCAGGGCTGGGCGGGCACTGCAGCCCGTGACGCGCCATTAAGCGGCCTCGGGGGACCAGAGCCTGCCCGCTGGGCGGGTTCGCGCCCACACCTACTTCCTCCGGCTGCACAGGCCGCCCCTCGATGGGACGCAGTGGGCGGGCGGCACCCAGACGCGGGGTGTCCACCTTCTCAGGAAAGGCGCAGAGCATGTTGCTAAGCGCTTTTGGACGCAAAAGCCTCAGACACGTAGGTCAAAGCCCGGGTCGGGGTGGACAGGCCAGTTTTGCAGCCGCCAGTTGGTCACCGGCAGCTCTTGAGCACCTGGCCGGCGGGAGCCCCAGGGTTCGCCTTCACTCAAGGCCAGGCGCCCACTTTCCGGCCGCCCAAGCCTTTCAGCCCGCAGCCTTGGCACGTCGATCTGCCCAGAACGTGGCTGCAAGGTCATCAGCACAACAAAGGCAGCCCCAAGTGGCGCCTTCTGTCTTGTAAATAAATGCAGGGTCCGGCCCGGGGCGAAAGAGGGGCCTTGGGCTCCCCCAGCCCGCTCCGCCCCGTCTTCCCGCCCTGGAGCGCATTCGTTTGAAATGAGTGTCATGTTTGAAGCGTCCCTGGTGGCCCCGGTCTCGCTCTCTGAAAGCTGAAGCCTCGAGGACTAGTCCGCAGACCGAACCCGCACTTGGCTGGGGGGAACCGGGTACACATTTGTTGGTCCAAAAGAGAGAGAGGCAGGTGCCACGTAGACAAACGTGGGTAAATTATTGCACAGCCCCGGCCACTCTCTTTCCAAAGACTCCTTTGTGCACCGATTTCAGGAGTTGGAGACGTTTTCCCAATCAACAGACCCTGATTTGCACCCCACCGGCTGAGCGCCCTAGCCGGCCTTTCGCGCCGCCTGGCCCAGAGGCAACCAGGTCACCGGCGAGGGCCAGTCCGGGCCGCGGGGGCGGAGCCGAGCCCAGGCCAAGCGGTACTGCTGGGCGGCACCCGGTCCGCAGCTCCACTGCGAAGTGGCCGCTGGGTAACAACAGTACCCACGAATAGCTGGGGGCGCTGACACCAAGCCAGGCACTGCTCAAACCCTGCACGTGAATTCATCCGTGGTAAGACGTTTGTTAGGGACTTGCTTCTATCTGGAAAGGATCACATCGCCTGCTCTCCAACCATTCTCATGGGGTGAGAACAGATTGGGGTGTGCGCCCTCATTGCTTATGGGGTCCCAGTTGTGCAGGGCTGACTCCCAGGGCCCCGGACTTGTGTGTGCTGGGGAGGGGCTGGCAGCCCCCCACAATTACCCAACGCCAAAGTTCTTTAACTCACTACATCCTCCAAGCCAGGCTGTCTGGTCTTCCAAAGGCTCTCTCAAGCTAGGAAAGCCCAACAGAAGAATGATCATTTTTCAACCATGGGAGCCACCGACACTCATACATAATGAAGCAAGTCACACAAAGGCCGGGATTCTTTCCCCCTCTCCCTGGAGAAGCCCCTCGGCTCAGGGATTCTTCAGAGCTGCCCAAACCACCCAAACTGTGGGCCTGGCTGGGGGCTCACTGCGAGCCCTCCTACCCACCCCAAGGCTGGAGGTGGTCACCCAGCTTATTCATAAGCGCTTCTTAGAAATCCAGTTCCTCCTTTCTCTCCTTGTGGATGCCGGCGAGGGGGGGGGGGGCGACCAGCTTACAGCAGAGGAGCCCCTCCACCCCAGTGATAGAAAATGGGTGCTGTCAGAGGACCCAATGGGCACCGGGAAGAGACCATACGTCGCCTGGTGAAGTAAGACGAGGCAGTGGCCTGGACTTGGTGAATAAGCTAGCTGTGCACACATCGGTCTGCTCCTCTACGTGGTGCGCGAAGATGCATTGTCTCCCGTGTCCGCCTGGCTCCCCACGGGCACCGGATTCCTGACTCCTCTCTCAGAGGCTTGTTTCCTTGAACACTCTGAGGTCTCCACCGGATCCTCATGTCTCCGGACGGCTCTGGCCCCCCTGCCGGAAAGGACGGCAGAAGGATGGGGTTCCTCTACCCGGCATGTTATTTAGGGCCAAGGAGAGCACATGCTTCACACCCAAACCCTTGGGAAGACTGACACCTCCTAAGTACTGGGTGATCGTGAGCAAGTCATTTATCTTTGCCCAGACTCCTTACACGTCCCATCAGTGAGGTGGTAGGACAGCACCACCGCCCTGAGAGAAGGAGGCAGGAAATCAGCACTGAACTCAGCACCTGAAGCCTGCCCACCTGGGTCACTGCTCACCTGTGTCACTGCCCCCTGTGTCACTGCTCATCTCTGTCACTGCCCACCTGGGTCACTGCTCACCTGTGTCACTGCCCCCTGTGTCACTGCTCATCTCTGTCACTGCCCACCTGTGTCACTGCTCACCTGTGTCACTGCCCTCCTGTCACTGCCCACCTGGGTCACTGTCCTCCTTGGTCACTGCCCACGTGGGTCACTGCCCACCTTGGTCACTGCCTACCTGGGTCACTGCCTTCCTTGGTCACTGCCTACCTCGGTCACTGCCCACCTGGGTCACGGCCCTCCTTGGTCACTGCCCACGTGGGTCACTGCCCTCCTCGGTCACTGCCCACGTGGGTCACTGCCCACCTTGGTCACTGCCTACCTGGGTCACTGCCTTCCTTGGTCACTGCCTACCTCGGTCACTGCCCACCTGGGTCACGGCCCTCCTTGGTCACTGCCCACGTGGGTCACTGCCCTCCTCGGTCACTGCCCACGTGGGTCACTGCCTTCCTTGGTCACTGCCTACCTCGGTCACTGCCCACCTGGGTCACAGCCCTCCTTGGTCACTGCCCACGTGGGTCACTGCCCTCCTCGGTCACTGCCCTCCTCGGTCACTGCCTACCTGGGTCACGGCCCTCCTTGGTCACTGCCCACGTGGGTCACTGCCCTCCTCGGTCACTGCCCTCCTCGGTCACTGCCCACCTGGGTCACGGCCCTCCTTGGTCACTGCCCACGTGGGTCACTGCCCTCCTCGGTCACTGCCCACGTGGGTCACTGCCCACCTGGGTCACTGCCCTCCTCGGTCACTGCCCACGTGGGTCACTGCCCACCTTGGTCACTGCCTACCTGGGTCACTGCCTTCCTTGGTCACTGCCTACCTCGGTCACTGCCCACCTGGGTCACGGCCCTCCTTGGTCACTGCCCATGTGGGTCACTGCCCACGTGGGTCACTGCCCTCCTCGGTCACTGCCCACCTGGGTCACTGCCCACGTGGGTCACTGCCCACCTGGGTCACTGCCTACCTGGGTCACTGCCCTCCTCGGTCACTGCCCACGTGGGTCACTGCCCTCCTCAGTCACTGCCCTCCTCGGTCACTGCCCACCTGGGTCACGGCCCTCCTTGGTCACTGCCCACGTGGGTCACTGCCCTCCTCGGTCACTGCCCACGTGGGTCACTGCCCACCTGGGTCACTGCCCTCCTTGGTCACTGCCCACGTGGGTCACTGCCCTCCTTGGTCACTGCCCACGTGGGTCACTGCCCTCCTCGGTCACTGCCTACCTGGGTCACTGCCTTCCTTGGTCACTGCCTACCTGGGTCACTGCCTTCCTTGGTCACTGCCTACCTCGGTCACTGCCCACCTGGGTCACTGCCCACCTGGGTCACTGCCTACCTGGGTCACTGCCTACCTGGGTCACTGCCCACGTGGGTCACTGCCCTCCTCGGTCACTGCCCTCCTCGGTCACTGCCCACCTGGGTCACTGCCCACCTGGGTCACTGCCCTCCTTGGTCACTGCCCACGTGGGTCACTGCCCTCCTTGGTCACTGCCCACGTGGGTCACTGCCCTCCTCGGTCACTGCCCACCTGGGTCACTGCCCACCTCGGTCACTGCCCACCTGGGTCACTGCCCTCCTGTGTCACTGCTCTCCTGAGGTTCCACTGTTAAAATAGAGCGAGTGAAGGTGATGTCACCAACACACTGTCATCAGCCCTGGGGGTGAAACACCTGAAACCGAATCACCCTGGCACCCTGGTTTGGGTGAGCAGCAGAGGCAGATTGACTTTCTGAGCAGGTGACAGCCCAGAGGCCTCTCTCCCATCCGGTGGGGCGGCAGGCAGCCAATACCCCCTGGCTGCTGAGCAGAGCCGGCTCCCAGCAAGGTATCCCCGTGCCCCCTGCAAGGAGGGCCGAGCAGCTCTTCGCTGACATTTAATACCTTGTTCTGGTCCGCTGCTTCCCTCTTAAGGATATTAACCCCTAGCCCGCCATGGTTATCAGAATTCTTTTCTAACATGTTCAAGACTGATATGTAAACTCATATTTTCCATCTCCCAAACCATTAGAAAGTGGCACAAAATGCCACGTGCCTGGTTTTCTGTATCTTAGTTTAGAACCTACGGCAATAAGGAAGGAAGGATGACTGGCATCCAGGAGAGTGTATGATAAGGTCCCGTGGAGACGCGTGACAAGGGGGGGAGAAGGACCATCCAGGCGAGGGGACTGCACGAGTCCAGCGACAGAGGCTTGAGACCCTTGAGTGAGGAGTCTTGCCATAGCTGGGGCGAAGTGGTGGGAACCAGGGGTGAGGTAGGGTGGCAAACAGCTGCAATGCCAACGGATATGCACTTATTTCTGGGAAGCAGTGGGGAGCCACCGACGCTTTTTAAAAGGGAGAAGTGGTTCATTAAATTTTTGTTTGGAAACACCATTCTGGTGGCTGTACAAGAGTGGATTTTTTTAAATAGACTTTTTAAAAACGGTTTTAAGTTCACGGAAAAATTGAGCATGTATAGTAAAGAGAGCTCCCAGGAGCCTCCCTCCCCACGCCCACACTTTATTATGAGTGTCTAGCATTAGTGTGGCATATCTGCGTCAATGGGTATATGGGTATATTGGGATATTGTATGGGTATATTGTTAACTCAAGTCCGTAGTTTACAGGAGGGTTTGCTCTCTGTTGTACAGTTCTTGGGGTTTTGAAAAGTATACAATATCATGAACCTGCCATCACTATATCATACAGAATCATTTCCCCAGCCCCAAATTCTCGGCACCTCTCCCACTCACGACTCCTCCTCCCTCCCCGTGAGCCCCTGGCTTGACGGCTCACTTATTTTAGTAAGTCTATTTTATATTTTCCTTCAATAAATATTTACTGAATTTCTGTATCAGTACTCTTCCATAGAAATGTAATGTAAGTCACAAATTTACTTTTTCTAGCAGCTGCATTAAAAAGGTAAAAAGAGGCCCTGGCCAGTTTGGCTCAGCGGTAGAGTGCTGGCCCGTAGACCAATGAGTCATGGGTTCGATTCTGGCAAAGGGTATGTAACTTGGTTGTGGTTCATCCCTGGCCCTGGTTGGGGTCATGCAGAAAGCAGCCAGTCGATGTGTCCCTCTTACGTCAATGTCTCTCTCTCCCTCCCTTCTACTCTATCCGAAGATAAATGGAAAAATATCCTTGGGTGAGGATAAAAAAAATCACTCAAAAAAGGTAAAAAGAAATGAAATTTTGCCCTGGCCAGTTTGGCTCAGCGGTTGGAGCGTCGGCCTGCGGTCCGGAGAGACCCGGGTTCGGTTCCCGCTAAGGGCACGTACTTCGGTTGCAGTTTGTCCCCGGCCCTGGTTGGTCGTGCGGGTGGCAGCCACTCGATGTGTTCCTTTCGCATCGATGTTTCTCTCTCTCTCTTCCTCTCTCTCCCTCCCACTCTATCTGTACAAAAAATGGAAAAATATCCTCGGGTGAGGATAAAAAATAAATAAATTAAAAAAAAAAGAAAAAGAAATGAAATTTTAATAACATATTCTACTTAATATATTTTAAATGTTTCAACATTTAATCAGTATAAAAACGGAGATACTTTATATATAGTCCTTTTTGTACTAAGCCTTGGCAATCCTACATTCTACATTCTGCATTCTGCATCCTACATTCGCAGCACATCTCGCGTTGGACTAGCCGTCTATTTCCTGGGCTCGGCGGGCACTGCGGCTGGCAACACAGTGCTGTGCTGGGGACAGAGCAGGGACCAGCACGCCACCATCTCTGCCCTCACAGCTGACAGTCCCGGGTGGGAGACAGGTAACAAAGAAGTGAAATCACTTCAGAGAGTGGCAACTGTTACTGAGAAAAGAAAGCGCCTGGATTATACAGAGGCTGGGAAGCTACTTTAGATTGCCCGGGCGGTCGGGACAGCCTTTCCGAGGCTGAAATCCAAATGGGAGGCATTAACCATCAATTATCTATTGCCACAATAACGCTGTAGAACAAACCATTTCAAAATTCAGAGGCTTAACGTAATGACTAGTTATCATCGCTTGAGCCTGTAAGTCAGCGGGCAGGTCTTTGGTCCCAGGTGAACTCACATGCGTCTGTGGGTGGCTGCAGGTCAGGTGGGTGGGGGAGCTGATCCTGGCTGGGCTTGCTCGTTCGGGGGCTCTGGCTGCCGACTGCTGTTGCATGACCTCAGCTGTTTTCCACGTGGCTCCTATCCTCCAGCAGGCTCGCTCCGGCCTGTTTTCATGGTGGAGACAGGGATCCAAGGGAGAATGTGGAAGCAGTCGAGGGTTCTCAAGGCGCAGGCCCAGAGCTGTATAACTTCTGCCACATTCTTTTGGCCAACACAAGTTATAAGGGCAGCCCAGCTTCTCGGAGGAGCTGCCCAGCTTCTCGGAGGAGCTGCCCAGTCGCACTGCAAAGATGTACATACAGGGAGGGATGGAACAGCCAGGCAATGTTTGCAGTTAATCTCCCATGTTACTTAAAAAGCTTTCAATTTCACCAGGAAGTTGTAACAATTTTATACCACTTATATAGGCCCAATGTATTACCCTCAATATATAAAAACAAAAATAGAACTACAGGGAAAAAATTGACAAGATTACTCTTTGAAAAAAAAATTTTTCTTTTATTGATTTTTAGAGAGAGAGGAAGGGAGAGGGAGAGAGAAGGAACATGGATGAGAGAGAACATCGGCTGGCCGCCTCCTGCATGCCCCCCACTGGGGATCGGGCCCACAACCTGGGCATGTGCCCTGACCAGGAACTGAACCGGTGACCTCATGGAGCATGGGTCATGCTCAACCACTGAGCAACACGGACCCAGTGACAAAATTACTCTTATAGTGGGAGGTTTTAATATACCACTTGCAATTACTAATAGGTCAAGTGCACAAAAAACATTTGTAAAGACATAGGAGAGCTGGACGCAATTTATGAGGCTATTGGTCAACAATGTGCACGGCACACTTTCTGTGAGGCACTGTTCCAGACCTGCAGGGCACGTAGCATTGAACAGAAGCCAGCAGTCCCCGTCCTCCCAGGGCTCATGCTTCAGTGGAAGGGAACCAAGAACAGCAAGCATGGCGACTACCTGGAGGAAGCAGCAGGTACGGGACACAGGGAGCACTGGGATGGCCGGCACAGAGCTGAACAAACAGCAGGGACCGGGCAGGCGCCACTGAGCAGAGCGAAGACCTGAGAGGTGAGGCCGTGAGTCAGGTGCGCATCTCCAGGACCAGTGGAGGGAAGGCAGGCACCACGGCCCTGATGGGAGCTGGTTTGGCAGGTCCGAGAGGTAGACAGGGGCAGGCTTGGCACTGTGGGAAGAGATGGGAGCAGTCAGGGGCCAGAGCATGTAGGACCTTGGAGGCCATGCTAAGGGTTTTGGATCTTCCTCTCGGTGATGGGAAACTCCAGGAAGGCTCTTGTTTGGAGGGGGAGGGGTGGAAACCCTGGGCAGAAGAGAGCTGTTGAGAGTCAGGTAGCTGGAGCTAGAGATTGCTGGGTACCGATCCTTGTCAGGCAGCTTGTCCCCAGGGAATTTCCCTAGCTTCGTCTTCCAACTACATAGACAGCCGTTTATTTCCCAAAGGACAGCACTGTCTCCAGAGAACATATTCCAATTATCCTGCAAAACAAGGTAATTGGAATTATAGTGGCATTCGTTTTCTCAATTCTCCGAATGAAAACCCATCCAAAGAAAGAACAAAAGGTGGCTCTGGAAAGCACTACCCTGTCCAGTGGGAAAACTGGTCACAATTTAGGGAGCCACAAGTTACTGCCACTATTGTTAGTTTCAAGTCACTTTCCTTCCGAGATCTAATTTTACAAGATGTAGGAAGTAAATGGGGGCATTTCTTCAACAAACATTTGTCGAGCCCCTACCATGTGCCACACACTCTTCGAGGTGCTAGTGACAGAGCAGAACACAAGACAGGCAGATTCCTGCCCTCTAGACACATATGCAAGAGAAGCAAATGTGTGATATGGTACATGAGAATGTAAATGCTCTGGAGAAAAATAAAGTAGAAATAGTGAGCATTTGGGAATGGGGATGTTATGATTTAAAACAGCCTGGTCAGGGGGAGAGTCATTGAAAAGTCACACCTGCCCAATATGGGCAGAGCAGAGCAGATTTAGGGAGAGAGCGAGCGAGAGATTAAAAAAATTTTTTTTCTTTATTGATTTGAGAGAGATAGAAACATTGATTAGAGAGAACATCGATTGGCAGCCTCCTGCATACCTCCCACTAGGGATCTGGCCCACAGCCTGGACATGTGCCCTGACCAGGAATTGAACGGGAAACCTCCTGGTGCATGGGTCAATGCTCAACCACTGAGCCACACTAGCTGGGCAAGAGGCAGAGAGATTAACATCAATGTGAGAGACACACAGATCAGATGCATGAATCGGTTGCCTCCCTCATGTGCCGTCAGGGGGCTGGGTATGTGTCCTTGAAGGGGAGTTGAACCCCATTCGAGGGCCGAGGCTCTAATCACTGAGCCACACTGGCCAGGGTGCTATGAGCATACTTCAAACTACTGCTTGTCAACCTTTAATGTGTGGGCCAGTCACCTGGGAGAGTCCTGTTAGGGTGCAGATTCTGATTCGGTGGAGTTTGGGTGGGGACAGGAATGCTGTCCTAACAAGCTCCCAGGTCAGGCCCATGCTGCTGCGGGATCGTGCTCTGAGCAACAAGAATTTAACACTACCAAGCCCATTACTCAACACTACTTACACACAAAAAGCCCTCAAAAGGGTTCCACATATTGTCCACTGACCCGGCTAAGTTCTCAGCCGCAGCCAGGCCGGGGCATAGTGACTGCGGGGCACAGTGAATTCAGGGGTGGTGGTGGTGGTGTGGGGGGTGTTCACAGCGCTCTTGTACGGGAAGATCTTGAAACTGCCTCCGCCACTTTTGGCTTTTGATCTAAGCCTTTGCCTCTGATAATTACCCCTTAATTAGCACCCACCACCATGTCATTTAAATAATTATAGTAAGGGCAGCTTGCACCTCAGGGGGCAATCTTCAAATAAACTGATAAAACAAGATCCAATGCTGGCTTTTTAAAAAGACAAAACTGACCCAAATAAGTTATGTGCCCACCAATCGCAGTGAAATACAGTGACTTGCTGTAACGTACATTCAAGTGGGCTAAGAGTTGATTTATTTCTAAGTTAAAGAAAGTCCCAATGTAGCATTTGGGAAACTGTAAATGTCAGAATATTAATTTTGCAAGCAGAGGCATGAAAGTACAACATTTCAACCACGCGAAGATCCACCTCACATTCCTCGTGGGAAGGGCTGCAGGAGCTCTGGACTGTTTTTTCTCTATTCGGAGTTTTCCGAATACATTGGAGGAGCTTGACGTCTTCCGGGTGACTTCAAAGCAAATTAATCTATTTGTGGAATAAAGGGAGGGCTTTTCACGGAAAGCAACGAGCGCTTTTCTAATTTCCCAGGTGGATCTCCATTAACCGCCCCCCAAACACGGGGCCGCCGGAGCCCCATGAATCACGCACGAGGAGGAACCCACTGAGCTCCTCTTCAGAGCGCGGTTTTCCCACTACAGCCTTGAAAAACAATCCCCCAAACTGCCTGCTTTCCTCAAAGCACGTATAGGTAATACCTTGTCACGGGGAAGAAAGAAAACCTTGAGCGGCACGAAAGGTTGCGCACGGAAAATAAAGACTTTCCCCTTTCATTCCCTCCCAGGCAGTCACGGGTTCATTTCCGTGAACTTTTCGTGATGGAAAGTTACAGACGGAGAAGTCGAGACTGGACGCCGAGCTGGGGTGCGCCCGTCCGCAGCCTCCAGTGGAAAGCGTCCCGCGGGCGTGCGCTCCTCCGCCCCGGCCGTGCCGGGGGCACGGCACGGCCTCGGCACCTGCCCTGGGTGCTGTCGTGGTCAGAACTTCAGGACGCCTTTTTAAAAAGCAAAACCAAACCACATCGCCGTTATCACACCCGGCAGGCTCGGGAGAACCCTTATCCGACACTCCCAGGGCGCAGGGCGCGCGGGGCGCACGCAGGAGAGCTGGGAGGTAAGGGAGGGCCGCGCGGGTGCAGGGGGCGCAGGGAAGCCGCGCCCTGGGGGCCCGCGGCCGGGCCCGTCCCCGCGCGGTGACCGCGCCGGGCCAGCTAGACGCGAGCTCCGCAGCGCCCGTCCCCGGGCCGCGGCCCCAGCAGGCCCGGCGCAGCTGCACACCCGCGTCCCCAGACGCCGGCGGGTCCCTGGAGGGGAAACGATTGACACAGCTGCCTGCACTGCGCCCCTGGCCCGGCCGCGCGACACGTGTGCGTCCCCGCGGGGCCGGCAGCCGGAACCGGCTCCCGAGCCGGGCGGGCCGTGCCCGCGGGAGCCGCTCTGCCCGCCGCCCGCGCCCGCGCGGGGCTCTAACCCCCGCGACCTCGCGGCCCGGGACTACAACTCCCGTCGGGCGCCGCGCGCGGGCCAATGGCGGGCACCGGAGCATGCGGGGCGCGGCGCCTGCGCGGCGGTTGAGTAAGCGGCCGCGCGATTGGCTGCGGGGTCGGCGGCCGCGCGGGGCCTGTGGGAAGCGGAGTGACGGAGCGAGCGGCTGTTGGAGGAAGGAGGTGGGGGCCGGGAGCGCAAATGGCGTTGAGATGGTTCAGGGCCCTGTTCAAACTCCAGCGCTGACCATTCCCCGGCGGAAGCGGCGGCGCGGGAGGCGGCGGCGGCCCAGCGGGGGCACGTAGCGGGCTCCGGAGCCGGCGCGGCGCAGGCCCAGGCCCGGCTGGCGGCGCCCGAGGCCCGGGGGAAGTTGCGGTGCCGCCGCTCCTCCCCCCTCCCGGTTTCCTATTTACCGCGAGCGGAGTCGCGGGTGCTGACGGCGGCGGAGCCCCGGGCCACCCTCCGCGCACCCGCGGGCCTGCCCTTCCGCGCGGGACTGCGGCGCCCGCCCGAGGGCCGTTGGGGGCGGGAGAGGCGGAGGCGGCGCGAGGCCAGAGCACCGCCAGGCGCCGAGGGTGAGTGAGGTCCGGGCGCCGCCGGGGCCGGGGCCGGGGCCGGGGCCGGGGCCGGGGCCGGGGCCGGGGCGAGCCCGAGCAGGGGCGGCTGGCTCCGCCGGGCCGGGCGGCGCGGTCTCGCCCGCCGGCCCCGGAGGAAGTTGGGCAGGCGGAGCGGGGGGCTCTCCTCTCCCGTCCGTCCCTCTCCGAGTTCTTCCCGGGCGGCGGCGGGTGCCCCCGCCCCAGGCGCGGCCGAGGGCGCCGGCTCCGGCCCCGAGCCCGCGGCCGCTGCCCCCGCCGCCCCGGCCGCCGCCGAGGCCCTGCGCCGCCCGGGGACTCGGTGGCAGAGGCTTCCGGGGCGACGGAAGCGACGTCCCTTTCCTGGGCGGTGGGGGCGGGGAGCCGAAAAGTTGCGGGAGCTCCCGGCCCGAGCGGGGCGCCTCGCCCGCCGCCCTGGCGCGCCGGCCGCCGGCAGGTGAGGCTTTCTGGGCGGTTCGCGGGGCCCTGTCCGGCTCCCGTGCCTGCAGGGCTGCCCGAAGCCCTTGGGGAGCCGAGAGACGGGGCTCGGACGGGGCAGGGGGAGGACTTTCCGTCTCCGCGCGCTTCCCCGAAAACCGGACCTGGCCTCGGCCAGGAGGGGAAAGGCCCGGCCACCGGAGACGCCGAGTTTTGAGTCCTCCTTTCCTCTGGACGTGGAAGCCGAGCAAGAGAGCTGTGCACTTGAAACATACCCCAGATACTGTGTCCGGGATGCCCGCACCCCGGTTTCTGAACGTAGGCTTCGGCTTCGGTGGTGTCATCACAAGTGACCTGCCTCGCGGCTTGGAAAAAAGGACGTGGTGGGAAGCGGCGAAGGGAGTCAGAAGTAGGGTGTGTTACATAACGAGTCCCAGGTGCACCTTCCTCAGACGCGAGGTTGTCAGCGCCGCTGAAATGTTCTCCTCCTCGAGCCTGGCGTCCCACACCCCTCAAAGTGAGAATATCCTTGACACGATGTCCTCCGTACTTCGTGTGTCTTTGTAAAAGATACATCTTTGTATCAATACTTCGGTATACCTTTGTAATTTTTTTTTTATTTTATTCCTCTCTCGAGGACATTTTTGCATTTATCTTGAGATAGAGCGGGAGGGAGAGAGGGAGGAAGAGAGAGAAACATCGATGTGAGAGAGCCACGCATTGAGTGGTTGCCACCCACTGGACCCCAACCAGGGCCAGGGACAGACGGCAGCCGAGGTACCTGCCCTTAGTGGAACCGAACTGGTCCGTGGGCCGACGCTCTAACCACTGAGCCAAACCGGCCAGGGCAAAAGACAAAATCTTTATGAAAATGGAAGCATGATCTTTCTTGCCTTTAAAATAATTAACCCCTTAATAGCAAATGTTTACCTGCGGACTTCCAACTTGCAACTGATTGTAGGACCATTGTCACAATGAGTTTCTCTGGTGTGGGCCTAAAAGAGTTCAAGTCGAGATTTTTGGTTTGGCCTTAAGTCAACATTTCTAGGTCATTACCGTGTAAGTGTATCCAAAACATTCCAGCTTTGTTGAGCTGTGTGTGTAAATGTAGGTCTGTAGATCAGGGCTTTACATTCTTCGAGAAATGAAAAGAAATCACTTTATTTTGTAATTCTTGTAGCTGCCAAATGTACTTAAGAAAGACAATAAGATTCTTTAGGGTAAATCTATAGTAGAAGGGAAAATAGATCTCCCCTAGCAGAAAGTTTTGTGATATGTTAAAAGGTTTTTAAACAAACTGTTTATGGACTCTTAATGTGTCTTAAGATAATGCAGATGTGTGTGATGACTAAATTATGATTTTGTTAAACTAGAATTGGCTTCTAACCAAACATACGAGGGGGGGGAATTCTCTACTGAATATCAGTAAAACTAAGTCTATAGTGATTAAGTTAATACAGGGAAAATATTTGAAGATATATTTAAAAAATGTAAGTCAGATATCATTCCATTTGTAAGGGTGAAGATCTTTTTTCAAGCCCCTAGGCAATTGTTCATTTTTTTCTAGTTATATTTATATATTGATATTTAAACTTTAGAAGGTCAAAGCGTAAGGAATGGATAAAAGTTGGTAGTGTTTAAAAAGCACTGCAACTTGTTTTTAAAAGTGTCTGACTCTTGATTCACTGTCCTGAAAATTTTTGTCCTAGATTTCTTATTAAAATGTAGATAGGTGAATCAATTTATTTTTTATGAAGCAAAGAAGAAAATAAAGTTGTGTTTCTGTTGCTTCGTTTAATAATCCATGGACCCTGCCCTGGCCGGTTTGGCTCAGCGGTTAGAGCGTCGGCCTGCTGTCCAGAGAGACCCGGGTTCGGTTCCCGCTAAGGGTGCGTACCTCGGTTTGTCTCCGGCCCTGGTTGGGTTGTGCAGATGGCAACCACTCGATGTGTCCCTTTCACGTCGATGTTTCTCTCTCTCTCTCTCTTCCTCTCCTTCCCTCCTGCTCTATCTGAATAGAAAATGAAAAAATGTCCTCGAGGATTAAAAAATAATAATAATAATCCATGGACCACTAACATACTGGAGTTCACCAGCTCCAGAAAATGTAACTCAGCAATGAGCATAGCCCTATAGGGACAAGAAAGAGAATAAGCATGGTTGTTTGTGCTTAGGGAGATGACCAACTAAAGAATATATAGAGTGTGTTTGTTCATACTCACCCGAGGATATTTTTCCCATTGATTTTTAGGGAGAGTGGGGCGGGAGAGGCAGAGAGAAACATTGATGCAAGAGGGAGACATCGATTGATCGCCTCCCCTCCCAAATGCGCCCCAAGTAGGGCAGAGGTTGAACCTGCAACCCAGGTATGTGCCCTTGACCAGAAATGGGACCTACGACCCTTTAGTGCATGGGCTGGCGCTCTAAACACAGCCACACTGACCAGGGCTAAAGGACATGTTTCAGGTCGTACTTTAAATTACATTAGACCAAGAATTAGAATGTAAGGTTGGGTTAAAAGCTGCATGTTTTAATATGTGAGAAAATCGCACAATTTTCCCAATTTCCTTCCTCATATTAATAAGTGTTCTGAAATTTCAAAGAACTAAATTTAGTCAGTTATTTGATATTTCTGAGATCCTGAAAAAAATATGAATATTTTGTGCTTAAGATTTTATATTAGGAACAATTACCCTTAAGATTACTTTTGTAAGGTAAAAGTGATGTTCTTAAGAATAGTAAATAGATTCATTTGAAACAAAAAGAAATGGATGTTTCACTAGAAGTTGGTTTTGTATATGCTGTATTATAAGTTGGTTAGTCTTACTTTGTAAGCAACATATGAACGTGGTTGTAAAAGAAAACCAACATACAGGAGTCTTTGAAAAATGAGCCTCTGTCTTTACACCCCCCTCCCCGTATTTATTTAGTAATTTTTGTAGATTTGTAATCTTGAATGTTGAAAAGCCACATAGGGAGACTCCTTGGGTTCTTCTTTTTATGTTCCATGTTAACACTTAAATATTTGCTGATTATATATTTTCCTTTTTTTCCCCCTGCAGAGAATATGAAACAGGTGTCAAAATGACATCCAGATTTGGGAAAACATACAGTAGGAAAGGTGGAAATGGCAGTTCAAAATTTGATGAAGTCTTTTCCAACAAACGGACCACCCTGAGCACAAAATGGGGAGAGACCACATTTATGGCTAAATTAGGGCAGAAGAGGCCCAATTTCAAACCAGATATCCAAGAAACTCCGAAGAAACCTAAAATGGAAGAAGAAAATACTGGCGATCCTTTTGGATTTGATAGCGATGAAGAATCTCTACCAGTTTTTTCAAAGAATTTAGCCCAGGGTAAGGTTTCCTCTTACTCAGAAACTGGTGAAGCTGCTCAGCTGGAAGACGTCCCTTCTGCACTCGAAACCAACAGCGAGGTCAGGCCTGCGGCGGGTGAAGGCAGCCTTGTGTCGGGGAGATGCTTACCTCTAGAGGGGGCCTTGCTGGAGAAAGGGAAGGGCACAGACCGACTCCTAGAAGACGATGTAAGCCGAAGTAGTTGTGCTAAATTAATGACTTTAGGTAAGTTTTGATTTTCTTTATCGTGAGCTAAAAGAGCCTTGTATAAGCTATTTAGCTAAAGGATTTAAATTCTAAAATATTATACTTTTGGGGTTTTCTTTCTGCATTTATGATTAATGGGGACTACAAATAATTTTGTAGAGGAGATTTAAGAATTAAAGAAACCAACTGGGGGTTGAAATTTAACTTGAACAACTTGGATAATGTTTCCAGACTATTGCTCATGTTGGAAACAGTCTTTCACAACTCCAATTCCAATAAGAAACCTCTCTTTTTGTTGTATTGGGATAACAGTACCTCATTTTTATTTACTGGGGAGGATTTGGATGGTTATTGATAATGGAAATGAGATGAGCATTTATGAGGAGGATTAGGTTAGGAGTGTCAGGCTTCCCCCAAAGCTGCTTCAGAAAGATGAAGGAAACAATGCAGACATTGAAGAACTGAGTTTGTTGTGAATTGAGATTAGTTTGCAGACTGGCGCAGGCTGCAACTTGTATTAATAGATTTTAATCCCCCAGATCAGATGTATTTTTACCGTGTTAATTTGTAAATCTGGCAGCTAGTTTTTATTCCTGAAACAATATGTTTTATTACTACTCCTGTAAAGGATTTGAGACTTATAATGACAAAAGTGCAGTTAACTAAGAGACTGAAAGCTGTCCAGCCAGAGTGGCTCAGTTGGTTGAGTGTAGTCCTGTGCACTGGTGCCCCGTTCAGTTCCTGGTCAGGTTTGATCCCCAGTCAGGGCACATATAGAAGGCAACTGATCAAAGTCTCTGTCTCTCTGCCCCCCCCTTCCCCACTCTTCCCTCCCTCCCTCACTCCCTCCCTCCCTCTAAGCATGTCCTTGGGTGAAGATTAAAAAAGAAAACAGGCTGAAGAGCTAATATTGGAGGTGGCAGGGGAGACAGCCTGTGCCTTATCAGCAGTAAGACAAGGATGGCACTGTAGTTGAAAACAAGCCTTAGTTCTTGACTTTCTGGCAAAGTTTAGTAGTATGAAAGGTTATATAGATCTCATATTGTGGAAAGATGTTAACGACAAAACTTCGTATTCAGTTCTTGAGAGGAATTTGTTCTTTTAGATGCTTTTAATATCGGGGGGCTTCAAACAGTATGATAAAAGTCTTTGCCTTGCATAGTTTTAGTAAGATGCTGACCCTTTTTTACTCTTTCCCTCACTGTTGGATGAGGATGAGCCAGCTGTTACTGTCATTCCCTTGACCCTCCCGTGTAGTTCTGATTTGGCTGTCCTTCTGCTTTGCCCACATTGTTCCTGAAGCACTGTTTATAATTTATGGTAAGGTTCACTTTTCATAAAAAAGAGCATAAAAACGGTTTCCCAGCCCTGGCCAGTTTGGCTCAGCGGTTAGAGCGTCGGCCTGCGGTCCAGAGAGACCCGGGTTTGGTTTCCGCTAAGGGCACGTACCTCGGTTGCAGTTTGTCCCCGGCCCTGGTTGGTCGTGCGGGTGGCAGCCACTCGATGTGTCCCTTTCACGTTGATGTTTCTCTCTCTCTCCTCTCTCTCTCTCTCCCTCCCACTGTCTGAACAAAAAATGGAAAAATGTCCTCGGGTGAAGATTAAAAAAAAAACAAAACGGTTTCCCAGATCAGTTCCTAAAAATGTATTATAATGGAGCCAAAATGAACTTTTAACTCAGCTCCTCTCATTTTATAGATCAGGCTCAAAGAGGTCCAGGGTCAGCTAGTGGCAGACTCGGAAGGAGATGAACTTACTGATTTCAGTGTGCTGAGCAGCTGCTGTGTGCCCTCCACTGTGCTAAGGCTCTGGGAAGGCTCTTCCACTGAGTTGTCCGTGATCTTGCTGTCCTGGCTTGCTGTCCTCTGATGGCGGATCCACAGTGGGGCAGACGGACTGGAGGAAGGAGCGAGAGGCCGGGGAGTGGTGACTGGTCCCCGAAGCAGACACAGCCTCTCCCCGTGCTGTGATGGAGAACAGGGCGACATTGCAGGCCGAGGCTGTCAAGTCCCCGATGTTTATGGAGAGCAGGGCCTTTTCTGTGCCCAGGGCCATTTGGATATCAATGACATCATTCATGGGCCATACAGAATTACCAACTTACAAATTAGCCTGCTCTATTTGGTCCAACATTTCATGAGCCTCACCCCTAAGGTGACAGCTGGAACTGCTGCTCTTCAGTGAGGGGTGTGACGTCAGCTGGCATCGATCTCTCCGCCGGACGGTCCCCACCCCCGATGTAGAGGGAGAACAGGAATTGGAAGTTGAAGAGTCAAAGGCAGCACCTGCACGTGTAGCTTTGCTGGTGTCCCATCTTCTGTATATGTCCAGACTGCCTTTGAAGTTGTTTGGTGGGAACTGGAACAGTTTTCTGTGGAAGTGAGATTAGTTTCCCAGGCTGATAAGCTAAATTGTAGCCTGGTGCTGATGCTGTGGCCTGACTGGCCATCCACACTCCATCATAAGGGTCTGCGAGGAGAAAGTGTGTACTAGAGTACAGATAAGATGAATGTTCGAGAACATCTTGTTCATCTTCTTCCCTCCTTCATGAGGCACCGAGTGGAAGGGTGTAGCACCGTGAACCTCTCTCTCTCTTTCTCCTTCGGTCTCCCAGAGCACAGCAGTCCTGGGAGGCCCATCGGATGAGAGAGGGACTTGGAGGGAGGGCTTTTTTTTTAATCCTTACCTCAGGATATTTTTCCATTTATCTTCAGATAGAGGGGGAGGGAGAGAGACAGAGACGGCTGGGGGGGGGGGGACAGAGAGACAGAGACAGAGACAGAGACATCGATTGATTGCCTCCTGCACATGTCCCCTACCAGGACCAGGGATGACCCTTCTGTCTGCAGGCAACGCTCTGACTGCTGGGCCACATCAGCCAGGGCCAAACCTACGCTTCTGATAGAAGGATCTGCAAATCTCAAGTGGTTTCTAATGTTTTTTGAATTAGAGATCCTTTTGAAAATGATCAAATTTCGGAATCCAGATAAAAGTGCTTGTATACTTACTTAGGTTTCAGGAATATCTGAAATCCTTTGCAGGTCAATGTTTAGGCGTTTTATTCAAGAACCTTTGAGAAATTTTATGATCAAGCTTATTCAGAGTGTACAGGTTAAATTCCATAGTATCCTTCCAGTAAAATGTTCCTGTTCAGGCAGACCATTTTTCACTGTGTAATTAGAGTAGCCCCCTCTTACCTGCAAGGGAAACATTCTCAGACCTATAGTGGATGCCTTAAACCATAGATAATACCGAACCCTTATACTATTTTTTTCCCTATATGTACACACCTATGGTAAAATTTGATTTATAAGTTAGTCACAGTAAGAGATTAACAATAACATAATAAAATAGAACAGTTATACTGTAATAAAAGTTGCATTAATGTAATTTTTGGGGTCATTATTTAGTAAAGTAAGGTTTACTTGAAACAAGCATTGTGATACTGTGACAGTCATCTGATAACTGAAAAGACTATTAAGTCAGTAATGGGTGGGTGGCATATACAGTGTGGATATGCTGGGCAAAGGGATGATTCATGTCCTGGCAGGTTGGAATGGGATGGCAAGAGATTTCTCATGTTACTCAGAATGGCGCATAATATAAAAATTATGAATTGTTTGTTTATGTACTTTTTCATTTAATAATTTCAAATGGAAAATGAAACTGCATATAAGGGTTGGGGGACAGTTGTACATCACATCCGTGTGCAGGGCTTATCCAAGGTTAAAATTACTATATAATTTCCTAAGTCTTAGAGTGATCTTTCTCTGTAGGGGAGTTTGTGGTTAATTTCTAGATACTATTAAAATTCTTTGTTTCAAATATTTTATATTGGATAGTAGTTTTAAAAATTGTTGTTTAGCCCTGGTCGGTTTAGCTCAGCAGTAGAGAATCAGCCCGTGAACCAATGAGTTGCGGGTTCAATTCCAGCCAAGGGCACGTACCTCAGTTGCGGTTTGTCCCCAGCCCTGGTCGGGTCGTGTGGGAGGCAGCCAGTTGATGTGTCCCTCTCACATCCGTGTTTCTCTCTCCCTCGCTCCCTCCTACTCTATCTGAAGATAAAAAGAAAAATATTCTTGGATGAGGATTTAAAAGAAAATTGTTGCGTATTTGAAGAGGAAGCTCAGAAGGAGGTCATGATAAAACATACAATGGTTGCCATTTTTCAAATAGATGCTTGACGGGTAAGGAAACAAGAGGCAAGATTACAAATGGAATTAGAACCACAAAGAATAATCGAGTTGGTAAAATGTCCTAACTCTTGATTTTAAAAAACAAAACTCAGCTGAAAACCTTTGCCAGCGTTAATGGTCCTCAGCACATGGAGAGCTTGTCTCACCCGTTTCCCTGCTGCTCTTCCCAGCTCCTTCTTTCCGCTCGGCGTGGCTTCCAAGCAGATTTAGCATTTCCTATTCATTTGTGAATACTTTAGTTGCAGTTCCTCTCAAAGCCAGTGAGTTCTCAAACAGGTCACTAAAGATGACTTGAAGATGACTGTTAGCAGGACCCGCAGGCTTGCTCTTTTAAGAGGTCTCAGAACATTCTTCACTGGAATCAGGGCTGTGTGCACTGAGGGTGAAAGAAAGCTTTGCTTCGAGGCTCCTTCCACTTTCCATCTGTGCTCTCTGCTCTAGGTTTTTAGTCTGGAGTCTAGAATAAAGTGTGCAAAGACTGACATTTCTACTTGGCACACTTTACTTGCCAGCCAGCTGGGATGCAGTCTACACATCCTGCCAAATATTGAGATAACTACTGCATAGGCTCTTAATTTGCATGACTGGTTTTGTAGCCAGTAAATTTTTTTCCATTTGCTTAAAGCTGTACTGAATATTTGTGTAAGAGGGATGTTACTGTCAGAAAGTTAAGAGCTTTGATTTGGAACTGAGGGTGCTGTTTAGGAAGGGAATTACCGTTCCGTTCCTGAAAGCCCCAAGTAGGCCAGGAACCGGTGACTGGAGATGAGATCGCCATCTGCGCATGGACAGTGAAGCTGATTGATGAGGACTGTTAAAGAATTCTGAAAGTACAGCCCAGCTGCTGTGGCTCAGTGGCTGAGCGTTGACCCCTGCACCAAGAGGTCGCTGTTTCGATTCCGGGTCAGGGTACATGCCCAAGTTGTGGGCCCGATCCCCAGTAGGGGGCACACAGGAGGCAGCCAATCGATGTTCTCTTTCATTGATGTTCTCTCTCTCTCTCTCTCTCTCTCTCTCTCTCTCTCTCTCCCTCTCTCCCTCCCTCCCTATCTCTCCCTTCCTCTCCCTCCCTCTCTTTAAAAAATCAATAAAGGAAAAAAAAGAATTTTGAAAGTATGCTATCAGCAAGTTACTTGCCCTGATTTAGATATTGAATGTATTTGTTTGTATAAAATATACTTAAGTATACCTAAAATCAGCTTGTTTTAAGAGACGTGCATAAGACTTGGCTATAAGAAAAATAAAAAAGAAATGTTATTTACCATAGCATGGATGGACCTAGAGTGTATTATGGTATGTGGAATAAGTCGGAGAAAGACAGATACGTGATTTTACTTATCTGTGGAATCTAAAGAACAAAATAAATGAACAACCAAAATTGCAACAGACTTACAGATACAGAGGACAGACTAATGGGTGTCAGAGGGGGCTGGGTTAAGGGACTGGGTGAAAGTTGAAGGGCTTAAGAAGTACAAATTGGTGGTTACAAAATAGTTACAGGGATGTAAAGTACAGCAGGGAATACGGTCTATATGGTGCCAGGAGGATATTGGAAGTTTTAGGGGTAAGCACTGTTAAGTGTATGATTGACCGCTGTGCTGTACACCTGAAGCTAATACTAAGTAATATTGAATGTAAACAGTAATAAAAGAGTTAAAAAAGAAGAGAAGTGGGTAGGATTTCTGTTACTTGTCAAGGCCCTGCTTTAGTGTTGAGCCTTTCATCAGTCACAACTGTGTAAGGCAGGCTTCACTCCCGTGTTACGGAGGGTGAAGCACAGTCCAGAGGCCAAATAACTTGAACGGCTAGATGCTAGGGCCGAGAGAGACCCAGGGGTTCTCTTCATACAGCACTGTATCTGATGTGCACAATCTTAATTTTATCATATTTAAAGCCTTATGTTTAAAATAACAGACGGTCATTATATAATCAGTTACGTAGAATGATGTCCAAACTACTTGTAATACCTAGTGAATAAAACTGATCTTATTTTTCCAGGTAACAAGTATCTTCTACTTTCCTAATTTACTGTGCTGTATACAAATGAAAATTCAACAATGTGTAAAATTTGAAGGAGGCACTGTAATTTTAATTAAATTTATTTTGTTTTAAAGTAGAACTTTAATTTCTTGTAAAAGTTTTTTTTTTTTTTTTTAAGTGAAAGGATTATTCTTAAGGCTTGAGCAATAACAAAAGTTCAGGTGACAACATATTTTTGTATAGTGCTTGATGCTTTTCAGAGCCTTTTCCATATGTCTTCCATATTAGAATTTAGAGCCAGATGATATATTGTAAATACTTCTGGATTAGCCACTGACTCTTTTTTTTTATTTTTTATCCTCATCCGAGGACATTTTTCCATTTTTTTTTTTTTATCCTCACCCGAGGACATTTTTCCATTTTTTGTTCAGATAGAGCAGGAGGGAGAGAGAGGAAGAGAGAGAGAGAGAAACATCGATGAGAAGGGACACATCGAGTGGCTGCCACCCGCACGACCAACCAGGGCCGGGGACAAACTGCAACCGAGGTACATGCCCTTAGCGGGAACCGAACCCGGGTCTCTCTGTACCACAGGCCGACGCTCTAACCGCTGAGCCAAACTGGCCAGGGCCATTTTTCCATTTTTTGTACAGACAGAGCGGGAGGGAGGAGAGAGAGGAAGAGAGAGAAAGGGAGGGAAACATCGAGTGGCCGCCACCGCACTACCAACCAGGGCCGGGGACAAACTGCAACCGAGGTACGTGCCCTTAGCGGGAACCGAACCCGGGTCTCTTGGGACCGCAGGCTCTAACCACTGAGCCAAACCGGCCAGGGCTAGCCACTGACTCTTTAGGAAGCAGTCCTCAACTTTTCCAGGACCCTGTGGTAGAGGAGCAGAGGTCTTCCTTCTAACCATTCAGCTCTTATTTTAGTGTCCTGTATATGCTGAGTGTTAGGTGTATGTTCATGAACAAGATATTGCTCACTCACATCTAGTGCGCGAGACAGATTGAGTAAAGAGTGAGTGTGCTTAAATGACAAAGCACTGCCTCGGGTGCTACGGGAGTGCAGAGTGGGCTCATTTACCTGGGCAAGGCTGGCATTTAACTTGAGACCTACTGATGCACTGAGGGGATAAACGTGTCTGAGCTTGGTGACATGGACAGTGAGAAAGGATGCATCAACAATGATTCCCGCCCTGGCCGGTTTGGCTCAGCGGTTAGAGTGTCAGCCTGCGGTCCAGAGATACCCGGGTTCAGTTCCTGCTAAGGGCACATACCTCGGTTGCAGTTTGTCCCCAGCGCTGGTTGGGTTGTGTAGGAGGCAGCTACTCTATGTGTCCCTTTCACGTCGATGTTTCTCTCTCTCTCTCTCTCCCTCCCACTTGATCTGAACAAAAAATGAAAAAATGTCCTTGGGTGAGCATTAAAAAAAAAAAAGAATGTCTCCCAAGTATCCAGTGTGAGCAGCTGAGCTCACAAGCGGATGTTGTAAGAGGCTGTTTTGAAGTTAAGTTCAACAGTTCAGTTTTAGGCACATTGGGTTTGAGTTGTTTGTGATGTGTTCAAGAGTCATAGGATCTGCTGGTGTGGAACTCACATAAGAAACCTCAGAGATGATAAATTTGAGCTTAAGCTATAAATATTACTTGAAAGTATAGGATTAGATCTAGTCATTAAGGAGAAGGCGAGAGGAAAAGTACTGAGCAGAGAAGAGAGTGCTGAGGGTGAGGAATCACAGCGCTCGATGGATGGAGAGAAGAGGAAGAAAAATGAGAAGGAAACTGAATAGGAGCAACTAGAGCACCTGAGGAAAATCAACAAGTGATTTTATTTTAATAATGTACTTTTTATTTTAAAACATTTTTTCTTTATTGATTTTAGAGAGGAAAGGAGAGAGAGAGAGAGAGAGAGTGAAACATCGATGAGAGAGAACATCGATTGGCCGCCTCCTGCATGCTCCGCACTGGGGATCAGGCCCACAACCTGGGCATGTGCCCTGACCGGGAATCGAACCGGCGACCTCTTGGTGCAGGGGTCGACACTCAACCAGTGAGCTACACCGGCCAGGCAATTTTTTTAAATTCTCACCCTGGGGCATTTTTTCCATTGATTCTTAGAGAGTGGAAGAGAAGGAGGGAGGGAGAGAGACAGAGACATTGATGTGAGAGAGACACATCGATTGGTTGCCTCTTGCACATGCCCTGACCAGGGCCAAGGATCAAACCTGCAATCCAGGTACGTGCCCTTGACAGGGAATCGAACCTGTGACCTTTTGGTCCAAGGGCTGATGTTCTAATCAATGAGCCACACTGACCAGGGCAAGCAAGTGATATTTTATAGAGGCGAGCGACGGAGGGGTGTTTCGGGAAGAGTCTGCTGGGCTGGAACGCTGCAGCAGAGTCGGCGGGTCTGCAGAGCAGGCGTTGGAGCTCCATCCTGCACTGGGGTTGTCTCTGAGTAGTGAGTGCACAGTGAGGAAATAGGGGTAACACTGGTTAAAGACGTTTGAAGGAGAGAATTGAAAGGGCAGCTAGAGATAATATGGGGTTCTGGAAGGTTTAATTGCATGAGAGGAGCCTTGAAGCACAGGTACCAAAAGCTCATGGGATGGTGGTCTTGGTAAAGGATTACTGGTTTCCTGGACGGGGGACGGGTGGGTGGAGATGGGAGCTTAGTGGGAGGGTGGAAGATACGATGGTTCATGGACAAGCATTTTTGTTCTCCCGTATGATGGCAGAAGAAGTTATCTCTGACAGGGAGGAGTAGAACAGGGGCTGCAGGGGAAAGGCAGAGTCCAGACATTGCGGAAAGTGGAAGAAGGAGCTGTCCAGAGAGAGGATTTCGGGACATGATTTAGATGAAGTTTGTCACTAAAAACTCATGCTCACTAATCTACCCATTGTATGAGTGAAGATGTCCGATTTGTCAGAAGCTGCCCCGAATACAGTCGGCCCTGGTTTATCGCAGTTAATCAGTTCCAGACGCCACCGTGATAGATGAATTTCCGTGAAGGTTCTTTATTCATGTGCAGTCGTCCTCGCCACATCCCGCTTCGACCTTCGCGGCTTCACTCTGGTTTCGCGGCGAGGACGACCGTATATAATATTGGGTAGGATCATTAGAATTACCCTGAATTGGCATTTTATCTGGCAAGAAGTGGAATAAACAGATAGGGAAGAAATGGGAGAAGGAGAATTTAAGTGATTGGAGTGATGGACCGGGTTTTTAAATGTTCAGTAACTGAGCAAGCATGGTGAATAAGAAAGGAGAGAAAGGGGTCAGTGTATTGAGAATCTTGTTAAAGTCAAGAATGGGATGTCTGGAACAGACAAGTTGGATAGTTGGTAGGTTGTGATTTAAAAGTGGGTTTTTTTATTTTAATACATAAGAAGTGAAGCCTTTAGGACACAAGTTTCTGATGAAATTGTGAGGACTGGTGGCTGAGATGAGATGTAGAAGGTTGTTGATGGGAAGTTGAAGAATTGGGCGGTTAGGAGGTTGGGATTTGGTGGGATTCGGGATGCTAGCAAAACTGGCATGGAGAGATAGATTGGAAATCTTGTGTAAGATTCTAAATAAATGAATTAGAGGTTGTTAGATGACAGGTATGTGGAAGATTAGAGGATAACTAGCTGGGTGGCACAAGCCTCAAAAGAATGGGCTTTTATTAGAGGGGGTGGCAGAGTAATAGTTTTATAAAGAGGCTTTGGAGAGCCAGCATATCAGTGACCCCAAAACCATCCGACTCGGATACTCGGGGGGTGCTGCAGGAGAAAAGAGGCGCTCTTAGTTGAGGTTTCAGCTAGGACAAGGAAGTGGGAGAGGGAATGAGCCCCACATACATGTGAGCATGCTGATCACTCAGGGCTGGGTACGCTGTACTTATGGGTGGGTGGTGCTGTGTTGTTGGGTTATGAGACTGAAGAGAAGTAGCATATACATTTTGAACATTAGAGTGCAGGAGAAGGTAGATGGCAGGGTGTGTTTACATGTGGGTCATGACCCAGAGTAACGATGAGAGGCAGTGTCCCCACTTCATACATTCCACCTTCCTCAATAAATTTTTAAAGTTTGCTTTTTGATTTATCACTCAAGGTCCCAACTGGAAACAAGTCCTGCCCCAGTTAGTCTAAAACCAGGAAGGTTTATTGAAGGGCTTATTTACAAAGATGTGGAGGAAGGTTAGGGAAGCAGAAGGACTGGTGCCCTGGCCTGGTTAGCTGCAGTGAAGCTATGATCACCCATTTGCACAGGGAGGAAGCGACCTCTTGAAGGGCGTCATAAAACACTGGAGGAGTAAAATACCAGAATCCGACTCCTTCCTTCCTTTGTCCTGTTGGGGCTCCTCATGGGTTAAACCCAGTGGAAAACCTCAGGGTAAGGAGACTTTTTTTTGTAATCCTCACTTGAGATACAGATATATGTTTTAATTGATTTTAGAGAAAGAGAAACATCCATGTGAGAGAAAGATCAATTGGTTATCCCTTGTACACTCCCCAACTGGGGATCGAACCCACCACCTAGGTATCTGCTCTTACTGGGAATTGAACCTGCAACCTTTTGTGTACAGGACGATGTTCCAACCAACTGAGCCACCCAGCCAGGGCAGAGTAAGAAAACTTTTTTTAAATGTATTTATTGCCCTGGCCGGTTTGTCTCAGTGGTTAGAGCATCGGCCTGCGGTCCGGAGAGACCCGGGTTCGGTTGCCGCTAAGGGCATGTACCTTGGTTGCAGTTTGTCCCCGGCCCTGGTTGGTGGTGCGGGTGGCAGCCACTCGATGTGTCCCTTTCACGTCGATGTTTCTCTCTCTCCCCCCCCCCCCCTCCCTCCCACTCTATCTGTGCAAAAAATGGAAAAATGTCCTCGGGTGAGGATAAAAAAAAAAATGTATTTATTTTTCTGAGAGGAAAGGAGCGGGAAAGGGGGGGAGAGAGAGGGGGCGGGAGAGAGAGAGAGAGAGAGAGAGAACCATTGACTGGTTGCCTCCCATCTTGGCTGGGTACCAAATCCACAATCTAGGCATGTGCCCTGACCAGAAATCAAACCGGTGATGTTTCTTTGCATGGGACCAGCTGAGTCACACCAGCCAGGGCATGAGAAACTTGAGGTCAGCCTCCTAGAGCTGAGATGAGGGTGAAGTGGATCTGGAAGGACAAGTGGAAGATAGCTGGTGTATTAATCTAAAATAACCTAAACACCAAACTGTATAGTTCTGTAGAAATGTTTGCAATTATGTAATCACTATCAAGAGATAGCATAATAGAATATTTTCATCACCTCCAAAGTTCCTCTGTGGGCAGTCACTTCTCTATCTCCAACCCCTGGCATCCACTGATCTGTTTTCTGTCCCTGTAGTTTTGTCTTTTCCAAAATGTCATCATATACATGGGATCATGTGTTATGTAGCTTTAACGGTTTGGCTTTTTTCCCCTTAGCATAATGCTTTGTTCTTTTTCTTTTCTTTTCTTTTTTTTTTTGTATCATCCTCACCCGAGGACATTTTTCCATTTTTTGTTCAGGTAGAGTGGGAGGGAGAGAGAGGAAGAGAGAGAGAGAGAGAAATATCGATGTGAAAGGGACACATTGAGTGGTCGCCACCCGCACAACCAACCAGGGCCGGGGACAAACTGCAACCGAGGTACGTGCCCTTAGCGGGAACCGAACCCGGGTCTCTCCGGACCACAGGCCGACGCTCTAAACGCTGAACCAAACCGGCCAGGGCTGCTTTGTTCTTTTTCAAAATTGCTGTGGCTATTCGGAGTTTTTATGGTTCCATATAAACTTTTGGAGTATTTGTTCTAGATCTGTGAATTATTGCCATGGGCAATTTAATAGGGTTTGCATTGAATCTGTAGATTGCTTTGGGTAGTATGGACATTTTCATGATATTAATTTTTCTGATTCATGAACATGGTATGTGTTTCCATTTTTTTTTTCCCCCCTATCTTCCTTTTTTTTTTTTTTTCAATGTTCTGTAGTTTTTTGAGAACAGGTCTTTTACCTACTTGGTTAACTTTATTCCTACGTATTTTATTTCTTTGTTGTTGTAATGGCAAATGGGATTTTTTTGTTTGTTTCCTTTCTGAGTGTTTATTATTGGTGTATAAGAATGCCATCGATTTCTGGATGTTAGTTTTGTATCCTGCTACTTTGCCAAATTCATTTATTAAATCTAGTAGATTTTTGATGGAATCTTTAGGGTTTTCTCTGTACAATATCATGTCTTTGGTGAATAATGACAGTTTCACTTCCTTCTTTCCAATTTGAATCCCTTTTATTTATTTTTTTTCTTTTCCAATTGCTGTGGTTAAGACTTCCAGTACATTAAATAAGAGTGGTGAAAGTGGGCATTCCTGTCTTTTTCCTGTTTTTAAGCAAAATGCTTTTAGTTCTTGCCCATTGAGTATGATATTGGCTGTAGGTTTTTCATATATGGCCTTTATTACACTGAGATAATGATCCTTCTATTTCCATTTTCCTGACTGTTTTTATCAGAACTGGTGCTGGATTTTGGCAAATGCTTTTTCAGCATCTATTGATATGATTATATGGTTTTTATCTTTCATTTTGTGTATGTAGTGTATCACATTTATTGATTTGTGAATGTTGTACTAGTCTTGTATCCCTGGAATGAATCTCACTTGGTCATGGTGAATAATTTTTTTGATGTATTGCTGGATTTGATTTGCTAATATTTTGTTAAGGATTTTGGAATCTATGTTCATTAGGGGTATTGGCCTGTAGTTTTCTTTCTTTGTAGTGTTTTTATCTGGTTTTGGAATTAGTATGCTGGCCTCATAAAAAGAGTTTAGAAGTCTTCCTTCTTGAAGTTTTTAGAATAGTTTGAGGAGAATGGGTGTTAGTTCTTTGAATGTTTGGTAAAGCTCTCCCATGAAGCCATCTGGTCCAAGGCTTTTGTTTGCTGGGAGTTTATTGATTACATCTTCAGTTTTCTTAGTTGTTATTGGTGTGTTTAAGTTTTCTGTCTCTTCCCAGTTCAGTTTTGGGAGACTGATTTTAGAAGTTTGTCCATTTTGCCTAGATTGTCCAATTTGTAGGTGTATAATTGTTCATAGTATTTTCAAACAATCCTTTGTATATCTGTGATAATCATGTGTTATTTCTCCTTTTTTGTTTCTCATTTTGTTTATTTCGGTCCTCCCTCTTTGTTTCTTGGTGAGTCTGGCTAAGGGTTTATCAGTGTTATCTATCTTTTCAAAGAACCAACTCTTTGTTTCATTGAACTTTTGAATTGTTCTTTTTAGTCTCTATGTTACTTATTTCTGCTCTGACCTTGACTATTTCTTTTCTTCTCCTTGCTCTGGGTTTTTCTTTTTGTTTACTTTCTGGTTCTTTAAGTTGTAGAGTTAGATAGTCAGAAATTTTTATTGTTTCTAGAGGTAGGCCTGTCGTACTATGAACTTCCCTCTCAGGACTGCTTTTTCTGCGTCCCATAGATTCTGTGTTGTGTGTTCATTTTCTTTGATTTCCAGGAAGTTTTAAAATTTCTTCCTGGATCTCCTTGGTAACTCATTCATTATTTAATAACATGCTATTTAGCCTCCATGTGTTTGAATGTTTTTGAGTGTTTTTATTTTAATTAATGTCTAGTTTCATGCCATTGTGACCTGAGAAGATGCTATGATTTCAGTCTTCTTGAACTTGTAGAGACTTAGTTTGTGTCCTAACATGTTGTCTATCTTTGAGAATGCCCCGTGTGCACTTGAGAAGAATGTAAATTCTGCAGTTCTGGGGTGTAATTCTCTGTAAATATCTATTAAATCCATTTGATCTAGTGAATCATTTAGAGTCTCTGTTTCCTTGTTAATTTTTTGGCTAGAGAATCTATCCAGTGATGTCAGCAGGGTGTTGAAGTCCCCTGCTATGATTGTATTGCTGTCAGTTTTTCCTTTGAAGTCCTCCAGAAGTGTTTTTTTGTTTGTTTTTTTTGTTGTTTTTTTTTTTAATCCTCACCAGAGGATATTTTTCCATTTTTTGTACAGATAGAGTGGGAGGGAGAGAGAGGAAGGGAGAGAGAGAGAGAGAAACATCGATGTGAAGAGACACATTGAGTGGCTGCTACCCGCATGACCAACCAGGGCCGGGGACAAACTGCAACCGAAGTACGTGCCCTTAGCGGGAACCGAACCCGGGTCTCTCCGACCGCAGGCCGACGCTCTAACCGCTGAGCCAAACCGGCCAGGGCCTCCAGAAGTTTTTAAGTATATTTTGGTGCTTCTATATTGGGTGCATATATGTTTACCAAGGTTATATCCTTCTGCTGGGTAGATCCTTCAGTATTATGTAGTGGTTTTCTTTGTCTCTAGTTATGACCTTCATTTTGAAGTCATTTTATGAGATATGAGTATTGCTAGCCCAGCTTTTTGCCTTTTCATTTACTTGGAAAATTTGTTTTCATTCCTTTACTTTCAATCTGTATGAGTCTTTTGTTGTGAGGTGGGACTCTTGTAAACAACATATATATCAGTCATCCTTTCTTATCTATTCAGCACTGTGTCTTTTTTTTTTTTTATCCTCACCTAAGGACATTTTTCCATTTTTGTTCAGATAGAGCTGGAGGGAGAGAGAGGAAGAGAAAGAGAGAGAGAAACATCGATGTGAAAGGGACACATCGAGTGATTACCACCCGTACAACCCAACCAGGGCCAGGGACAAACTGCAACCAAGGTACACGCCCTTAGTGGGAACCGAACCTGGGTCTCTCCGGACCGCAGGCTGACTCTCTAACTGCTGAGCCAAACTGGCCAGGGCAGCACTGTGTCTTTTGATCAGAGCATTTAATCCATTTAAATTTAAGGTCATTATCGCTGTGTATTTATTGCCATTTTTATTTATTATGGTTATGTTTCTCTCCCTATTTCTTCTGCTTATTACAGCAGTCCTTTTAACATTCTTGCAGTGCTGGTTTGGTGTTAATATATTCCCTTAGTCTTTTTTTTTTTTTTTAATAAATCTGGGAAGCTCTTTATTTCACTTTGTATTTTGAATGATAGCCTTGCTGGGTAGAGTAGAGTAATCAGCCAATAGCCTTATGGGAGCTCCTTTGTAGGTAACCTGTCTCCTTGTCTTTAATTTTTGGCATTTTAATTATTATGTGTATTGATGTGTGCCTCCTTGAGTTCTTCTTACTTGGGGTTTTCTGTGCTTCCTGAACTTGTATGCCTTTTTCCTTCCTCAACTTAGGAAAGGTTTCTGTCACATTTATTCAAATATATTCTCTAACCCTTATTTTTTTCCTGTTCTGGATGTCCTATGATGCAGGTGTTGTTACATTTCATATTGTTCCACTGTCCTTTTAAACTGTCCTTTTAAGTTTTTTATTAAAAAAATTTTTTTTTTTTATTGATTTTGGAGAGGGAGAGAGAGACAGAGAGATAGAAACATTAATGAGAGAGAACATTGATTGACCACCTCCGGCAGGCCCCCACTGTGGATCAGGCCCACAACCTGGGCTTTTGCCCTAACCAGGAATTGTACTGGCAACCTCTGGTGCATGGATCAATGCTCAACTACTGAGCTACACTAGCTAAGATGTCCTCCTGTTTTTTATTGTTTTAATTTTTTGTTCTGTGATTGGGTGATTCTTTTCTACCCTGTCTTCTAATTCACTAATTCAATCCTCGGCATCCTCCAATCTGCTGGTTATTCCTTCCAACGTGTTCTTTATTTTTGCTGTGTCATTCTTCATTTTCGCTTTGTGGTTTTTCCTTCCCAATTGGTTGGTTTTCATTGTTACTTTTTTTATTTTTTTAAATCCTCACCTGAGGATGTTGGAGAGAAACACCAATATGAGAGAGACACATTGATTGATTATCTCCTGCACAACCCCGACCAGGGCTGGGGATGAACCACAACCCAGTTACATACTCTTGACCAGAATTGAACCCATAACTGTTTGGTCCATAGGCCAGTGCTCTAACTGCTGAGTCATACCGGCTAGGATTCATTGTTTCTATATCTTTACTCATGCTGTTGAGCTTCCTCATAATCATTACTCTGAAGTCTACCTCTGATAACTGCTTAATTCTATTTCATTTATCCCTTCTGTAGAATTCTCTTGTTCTTTCATTTGGGATTTGTTTCTTTGTTTCACTGTTTTGGCTGTCTCTGAGTTTTGCAGCCTGCCAAATTTTCCCTGTGGTGGTTGTTGTTCCACTGATTATGGCTCCCTCTAATGGGTTTGGATGAGTATGGAAGGGACCACGATAAACACCAATGTCTAGTCTTACTTTCCTGAGTAGCAGGCCAAGCAGATTCAGGTATCCTAGAGCTTTTGCCTGCAGGCTATTTGTCTCAGTTACTTAATGAGCTTCAAGTTGTAGCCCTCAGTTGAATGAAAAATCCCTAAGGTGGAGAGGGTAAGAGGATTTTCCCTGGGTGGGACATTGCTTTCCCCTGGGTTGAAGTTGCTTTGATAAGAAAGTGGTTTCTGGCCCTGGCCTGTTTGGCTCAGTGGTTAGAGCGTTGGCCCACGGACCAGAGAGTCCCAGGTTCAGTTCCCGCTAAGGGCACATACCTCAGTTGCAGTTTGTCCCCAGCTCTGGTTGGAGTCGTGTGATTGGCAACCAGTCCATGTGTCTCTCTCACATCGATGTTTCTGTCTCTTCCCCCTTCTCTCCCTCCTGCTCAATCTGAAGATAAATGCAAAAATGTCATCGGGTGAGGATTAGGAAAAAGAAAGTGGTTTCTGCAGGGTGGGTTCTTGGCTCAGCACAGGTTTCCAGGCCTCTGCCTTCACAGCTCAGTCCCCAGAGCCACGAGGTGGTAAATTCCTGAGGCAGGGGAGGTTGCTTCTCATTGGGCTACTTGACAGAGGTGGCTACTGAAGCCATGGGGGAGGGGCTTCTGGGCCTTAGCCTGGACAGCTCAGTCCTCAGAGCCATGCCCCACAGCACTGAGAGCCAGGTCCCAGTCTTTCTGCTCTGGCGATTTTCTCAGCCAGTGTTACGTGGGCGCCTTTCCCTGTTCCCCGACTATGTGCCAGAGTGGAGCAAGCTTTGGGTTTTATCCCCCAACTTCTCAGAGGGAACTGCTCGTAGCTAAAACAGCCCTCTGCTGCTGCCTCTGGGCACCGGCCAGCCCTCTTGCGCTTCTGCAGCTCCTGCCAGTCTTGATTTGGGGTCCTTTTTATGTCCCTGTTTGTAAGGATTCTCTCCAGCTGCTTTTCAGTTAGTTTTTCCTGATGACTTGTCTTTCTTTTAGTTGTAATTCCAGTTTGGTCCTGAAGACAGTCTGTGTAGTTTTCATTCACTCTGCTGCCATTTTTCTCCTTTCTGTAGCTTCAGGAAGGAGAGGCCTGGTGGTGACCATACTGAATTTAGCATCGTGACTCTGAATGCTGCACATTTTAAAAGCAAATTTTTTGGAAATGTACCTCTTAATGACTTCGGTGGGGCTTATTTCAGTTCATGTGTATGTGGATGAATATCATAGCTAGAATGAGAAAAGGCTTTGGCATCAATCTATTATTTTTAGTATATGTAAATACTGAGAAACCATATTGATAAAAATAATGGACAGTTTTGTTTTAGCAGATTCTGTTTGGAAAACAGTAATTGGAAGCACCTGACATGCGTGGGCTTTGTTACCTAGGTACTAGAGTTACTCAGTTATTAAGCACAGAAGCCAATAATCTGTCACATTATTTCTCTGAGATCATGCTTCAGAGTTAGAGCAATGTACCATAGTAATATTTGGGATAGGTGAGTTTGGGGCTGTTACTCATAATGTGGGACAATGATTAATTCACAGTGGGTTGTTTTGAGGCCAGATTACATGCAAAGTTGAGAATTTAGAAGTGAATTTCCTTATGACTTAATTGTATTTGTATGTTTTGGAAGGTGTTAGTATTCCAGGGGTCTGAGGGGCCCATGTGTCTAATTTAAAGAGTTAATTGCCACGTAGGAGGGAGGCCCACTGGTTGAGGAGTTGCTTGGGCGAGTGGTGTGTTTCCTCTTCTACTGGTGGACAGAGATGGGCCACTCGAGCGGACGCCCCCCGGAGTGGGTGCTGTGGAAGCCACTAAATTAGGCTGTCGGCAGGCTGTTTGGAGGTGGGGCAAGGGGGCGAGTTAACTGGGACTGGTCTGGGTAGCAGGCCCCCTGAGTAGCACTTTTGAAGTTTTGTGTTTACTTTTTATTTTTAAAATTACATGTAAAATTCTTGTTTGATAAGTATGCTTTATAAAAATATAAAAATGTTTTAAATTACAAGTTGAAATGTTTAACATTTTTAGAAGTTCTTTTGGCCTTTTCAATCTTTGAACAAAATTGATCCACTGAGGGAGATGTGCCTCAGTTTTTCCTGTGGCTTTTTAGGTGCTTCTGCTAATTAGCTGCATATCCTATTGACAGTGAGAAAAATCAGTTCCTTTTCGCAGAAGCAAACAATTTATCAGGTAGCTTTTCATAGTCTTTAATATGCATCGTATCTTTATATCCTTAAAACTGACACTCCACACAGATGGGAGCATGATTGTGTATGTGTGTAGTATGTCTTTAAAAACACTTACAGAAAGATATCTAAGATGTGCACTTACCTATACTTTTAGATCTTTCTTGTTCTTTTTTAGCAGCTTCATGGTTTTCCGTTGACTGGATATACCTTTAAGCTCGTCTCAGGGTATTTTGGCTGCTTTTAGTCATTTCTTATTACAGATAAATGCTACGTTGATCATCTTTCCACTTACGTTTTTGAGCATCATATCTCCGTATAGGAGATGTTTCTAGAAGTGGGACTGAAAGGGCGTCATTTAAATTTTCAGTTGTTACTGCCAACGTTCCCACTACCATTGTCGCTTGTTTTTTTTGCATTGTTCTTTCAGACTGGACTTTGCCAACTGAAGGTAGAAAAATGTTTATTTTGGGAGTTTAAATTTTTTTTTTTTTTTTTTACTTTAGGATATGTACATCTTTATTTTCTTTAAATTTAAATTTTTATTTATTTACTTATTTATTTATTTATGTTAATCTTCACCCCGGGATATTTTTTCATTGATTTTTAGATACAGTGGGGATGGGGGGGCATCAATGTGAGAGAGACACATTGACACGTTGATTGGGAGCTTCCTGCACACCCTGAGCCCTGAGGGCTGGGGATTGAACCTGAGACCTTTTGGTCTGTGGGCCGATGCGCTAACCACTGAGCAAACTAGCCAGGTTACTAATTTAAAATTTTTATTTAGAAATTTCTCAGCCCTTTTCCCCTGTTAGCCCTAGATTGATACTCTATTGTTATTCATTTCAGCCTTTCCGATACATGCTGCACGCATACAAGGAGTTATGTATGTTTGTGTGTGTGTTTAAATCCACAAAATAATAAGATGCTGTTTTTTACCTTGCTCTTTCACTTAATGTATCTTGGGGATAATTCTTTATCAATACATAAAGGTTTTCTTCTAAAATACTGCCGTATGATATGTCAATTTTTATGTGTGCTGTAAATTCCGTAACTGGGTCCTGTTGATGTCACTTTTGGGTTGCTTCCAATGATTTTGTTTTATTTTTTAAGTTGCTTTATTTTTTGGACAAACACCACTTTTGACTGTCAATCAGTAACTTACCTACTGTCCCTCATCTGGAGAAGGGGTGCAGGTTCACATTTCCTTACCTGAAACCTCTGGGCCAGATTTGTCTTGGAATTTAGGGATATTTTAGAATATAGATAGTGTACATATTTTATGTTAACAATCCATCAGGGTCTCGGGTGGCACTCAAAGACAGTGTTGCTTCATAAAAAGAAAATAATATCTTGTCCTGGCCAGGTGGCTCAGTTGGTTTGAGTGTCATCCCTTACACCAAAAGGTTGTGGGTTCGATTATTGGTCAGGGCACATACCTAGGTTGTGGGTTGGGTCCCCCATTGGGGTGTGAATAGGAGGTAATCGATCGATGTTTCTCTCACATCACTGTTTTTCTCTCTCTTTTCCTTTCTCTCTAAAAGCTTAGGATAAATATCAGCCGCGCTTAGGTGAGGTCAGGGTTTGCTTCACAGTGCATTATGAGAAAACTTAGTTTTCAGAACTTTTTGGATATTGTAATTTTGGATAAAAGCTTATGAACTTGTAATAGTACATTCTTCAAATAGTTGCTACGAGATCAAATGAATTAATAGATAGTATTTAGAACAGTACTAGGCACATTCTGAGGGTTTAGTAAATATAAGTATAATTTAACTTTGTTTTTCCCCAGCTTTATTGAGATATAATCGACATAATGATGTGTACTTTGGTTTTTAATTGTAAATGAAATAAAGTGTCTTTTCATAAGTTGTTTCTATATCTTTTTCTGTTAATTATCTCTTTATGTCTCTAGCTGCTTTTTCTACTGGGATGTTGGATTTATTGATGTGTAAGAATTCTTCAGTGTTTTAAGAAAATTAGCCTCTGCATTTTCCTAATGAGTGCTTATTTGATATCAGTATAGTTTCTTTGGCGATGTCTGTTTATATTTTTTTGCTTATTTTGAATTGTGTTGTTTATTTCCTCATTGAACTTTAGAACTTCTTTATTATCTATTCTGGATACAGGTCTTTCATCAGATATATTTATTGCAGACCTTTTCTCCAAGTCTGTGGCTTCCTCTTAACTAATTTTAATCGGGTCCCATTTTGTCAAATATTTCTTTTAGACAAGGGAGTACACTCTTTCCTAGGCAACCCCTTCTTTATTCGATAGTTCTAATTGGTCTTTAATGTTCTTGCTTATCATTTCTTATAGTTTCTGTGAATTGAATGATTTATACACATTGAATAAGTCTTCCTCCCATCTCATGATAGCTACTCAGATATTTAATTTAAATCTTTATTTTATTATTTTACTTTTTTCAATCCTCACCTGAGGACATTTTCCTTTTTATCTTGAGAGAGAGACAGAGACAGAGACGGAGAGAAAGAAACATCGACGTAAGAGGGACACATTCACTTGTTGCCTTCTGTATGACCCCGACCAGGGCCGAGGATGAACCCGCAACTCATTGGTTCCGGGCTGACGCGCTAACTACTGAACCAAACCGGCCAGGGCCCAAGCTACTTTCTTATGGTTTGTACCGTTTCCTTAGCAGAAGTCAAGGGTTTTGTTTAAATTTAGTTCTCAGCACATCATGTGATACACATTTTCCCAACACTTTAGATTTTCAACTTCTCTTATTAATGTGGATTAAAAGGTCACTGTATTTAAATGTAAAAATGAAGGTCAGCAATAAATAAAGATGGGTTATGTACTTTAGTATTTTCATTTCTTGGCAGCCATCACTGTAGGTAGTGTAATATAATAGAACTCAGTATGGGTCCTTTTTACTTTTACTTTTTATTTTTTGTTAATCCCCACCTGAGAATATTTTTTACATTGATTGTTGGAGGGAGTGGAAGGGAGGGAGGGAAGAGGAGGGAGCAAGAGAGAAAGAAACATCTGTTGGTTGCCTCCCACATGCGCTGACACTCTAACCACGGAGCCATACTGGCCAGGACAGGATGGGTCTTTTCGTGAAGTCTTTGCCATTGCTTTACTTGGTGGCCTTTGCTGGTAGCCTCTCAGGGCCACGTTTTCTCATCTGTGTCCTGAGGGCTTTGGTGAGAAGTGAAAGGAAGTATCTTTACTTTCTTATAAGACGGGCGAAGGAAATACACCTGTTGTTAATGTATGCAGACCAGCATATACATTTATAAAGATGTATACATCTGTGTGAGTGTGTGTGCATCCAGCTTCAATCAATGTTAATTTGTAGCCAATCTTATTTCATTTTTATCCCCGTTTACTCTCTTTTTCACAATGGGCTATTTTGAAGCAAAATCTAACATTGTATTTTATACATATATGTAATTCTTGAACAAATGAGGACTTCAAAAAATAGAACTACAATACTAGCTTAAAGTACTTAATACATATGTACCTTTGCCAGGTTTTATGTATTAAGCTTTTGAACAGGCTAGAGACAGTGTATGATTATAGAGGTGCAGACATCTTTTTCCTCGTCCCCATCCCTAAGGGCAGCCATAACTGTACCTAATATAGACCTGCCTCATTCTTTTTCATAGCTACATAGTATTTAGATACGTGGGTCTATGGTAATTTAGTTTTTTATTGATAGGCATTTGTATTTATGAAAGCAAAAACTAGGAAACAGGACTTCAGTCAAGATGGCGGGGAGGTAAACGAGGCATTGCGTCCTCCCACAACCACATCGGAGTTACAACTAAGCTACAGAACAAGCATCATTCAGAACTGCCTGAAATCGAGCTGAATGGAAGTCCTACAACTATGGAATTGAAGAAGAAGCCGCAACGAGACTGATAGGAGGGATGGAGGTGCGACGGGCTGGCCCCAGACTCCCATGTGGCAGAAAAAAATTAGAAGGACACCTCAGCTGGGAAGGTCCTCTCTGAGGACAGAGAGGTCTCCGTCCTATACCAGGTGCCCACCTGCCAGGAAGAGAGTCCCCATAACCTCTGGCTGGAAAAACCAGCGGGAACTGAGGCTCAGGGAGGCTGAGGTGGCTGGAGCCTCAGGCAGCTCCTCTTAAAGGGCCCGCGCACGGATTTCTTCGACTCTCTCCCTCTAAGCTTGGAGGGGACACAACTCAAGGGGCGCCAGAGACATACAAGGAAGCACTGAGCTGTTTGGCACTGGAGAGGAGGCTTTCTCCTGGACAGACTGCTGTCAGAGGCCCTTGTTCCTTTGGTGAGCCCTTCCCTGGGGCTGCAGACAGAAGCCATATCTGGGACTCCAGCAACCTGGCTCACACTGGTGGCCTCACCCCACCCAACTTTCAGGCCCACCCAAGCTGTTGCCAGTTGCTTAACCATAGGATTGGCCTGTCTTGGATCCTGCAACAGGTTTTCCTAAATTCTTTCCAACAAGCAGCATCTGGTCTCAGCTAGCTCCATACCGCTCGTTAAGTAATACATAGAAACAAACACAGGGAGGCAGCCAAAATGAGGAGACAAAGAAACAGGTCCCAAATGAAAGAGCAGAACAAAACCCCAGGAAAAGAATGAAGTGAAATGGAGATAAGCAACCTAACAGAGGCTGAGTTCAAAATACTGCTTATAAGGATGCTCAGTGAACTTAGTGAGAACCTCAGTGAACTTAGTGAGGGCCTCAAGAACATAAAAAAGGACCAGTCAGAAATGAAGGATGCACAGTCAGAAATGAAGGAGGCACTAACTGAAATAAAGAATAATTTACACAGATTCAATAGTAGAGTAGGTGAAGCCAAGAAGCAAACCATCAATTTGGAGTATAAGGAAGCAAAAACCACCCAATCAGAACAGCAAAAAGAAAAAATAATCCAAAAAAATGAGGATAGTGTAAGGAGCCTCTGGGACAACTTCAAGCATGCCAACATTCACATCTTAGGGGTGCCAGAGGAGAAGAGAGAGAACAAGAAATCGAAAACCTATTTGAAACAATAATGGCAGAAAACTTCCCTAACTTGGTGAAGGAAACAGACATACAAGTCCAGGAAGCACAGAGAGTCCTAAACAAGATGAACCCCAAGAGGCCCATACCAAGACACATCATCATCAAAATGCAAAAGGTTCAAGACAAAGAGAGAATCTTAAAAGCAGCAAGAGAAAAGCAGTTTGTAACCTACAAGGGAGTTTCCATCAGACTGTCAGCTGATTTCTCAAAAGAAACTTTGCAGGCCAGAAGGGAGTGGCAAGAAATATTCGGAGTGATGAAAAGCAAGAATATACAACCAAGATGACTCCATCCTGCAAAACTGTCATTTAGAATCAATGGCCATAGAAAGAGTTTCCCAGACAAGGAAAAGTTAAAGGAGTTCATCACCACCAAACCATTATTATATGAAATGTTGAAGGGTCTTCTTGAAGAAAAAGATAAAAAATATGAACAAACAAAATGGCAATGAATACATATCTATTGACAACTGAATCTACAAACAAAATGAACAAGCAGAACAGAAACATTCTCATAGATATAGAGAACATTTTGTTGGTTGCCAGATGGGAGTGGGGTTGAGGGAATGGGTGAAAAAGGTAAAGGAATTAAGAAGTACAAATTGGCCCTGGCCGGTTTGGCTCAGCGGTTGGAGCGTCGGCTTGCGGTTCGGAGAGACCTGGGTTCGGTTCCCGCTAAGGGCACGTACCTTGGTTGCAGTTTGTCCCCGGCCCTGTAACCGAGGGGGTGGCAGCCACTCGATGTGTCCCTTCACATTGATGTTTCTCTCTCTCTCTTCCTCCCGCTCTATCTGAACAAAAAGTGGAAAAATGTTCTGGGGTGAGGATTAAAAAAAAAAAAAAAAGTAGTACAAATTGGCCCTGGTGGATTTGGCTCAGCGGTTAGAGTGTCGGCCTGCAGTCCAGAGAGACCTGGGTTTGGTTTCCGCTAAGGGGGCACCTACCTTCGTTGCAGTTTGTTCCTGGCCCTGGTTGGGCCCTGCAGGAGGCAGCCACTCAATGTGGCCCTTTCACATCAATGTTTCTCTCTCTCTCTCTCTCTCTCTCTCTCTCTCTTTCTCTCTTTCTCTCTTTCTCTCTCTCCTTCCCACTCTATCTGAACAAAAACTGGAAGAATGTTCTGTAGTGAGTATTTAAAAAAAAGGAAGTTGTTAATCCTCACCAGAGGATATTTTTCCATTGATTTTTAGAGAGAGTGGTAGGGAGGGAGGGAGAAAAAGATAGAGAGAAACATTGATGGGAGAGAGACACATTTGATTGGTTGCTTCCCATACACCCCCAGCCATGCCCTTGACCAAGAATTGAACTCTCAACCCTTCAGTCTGCTCTAATTGCTGAGCCAAAGCCAGGGCTAAGAATGGAAGTTTTATATGGTTCAGATTAATACTTCTTGTGGAGCACATATGTGCTTGTGTTTCTCTTCAGTAAGTACTTTGAAATGGAATTTCTGGGTCTTAGGACGTGTAATGTTTAGATCTTTTGGTGTTTGTGTAGTGATATCTCATTATGATTTTAATTTGCATCTTTTTAATAATGCATATAAGCACCTTTTTTAAATAAAATGTTTTTATTCATTTTTTGGAGAGAGGAAGGGAGAGAGATAGATACATCAGTGTGAGAGAGGAACATGAGTCGGCTGCCTCCTGCATGGCCCCCACTGGGGATTGAGCCCACAACCCAGGTGTGTGCCCTGACCAGGAATCGTACCAGGACCTCTCAGTCCATGGGATGACTCTCAGTGCATTGAGCCACACCACATCCGTTGGACTAAGCACCTTTTAATATATTTATATTTTATATGTTTATTGGATAACCTTTCTTATCAAGTGATTTGTCAAGTCCCGAGGTATCTTTTTACTATTGAATTGTAGGCATTCTTTTCAGAGTCTCAATACCCCCACTCTGGTTTGTCTGGTTATTCTCTTTAGTAGCGTTTTTGTTATTTTTTTCTTTAATGGACGGATTTGCTTTTGATGAAATAAATGTCTTTTCCTTTATAGTTGATGCTTTAGGTGACTTGTTTGAGAAATCCTTCCCTGCCTGAGGCCATGAGATACACTCCTGTATTTTTAAAGCTTCACCTTTTCTCCTTTCTATTCAGATCTCTAATCATCTGGATTAGCAGGAGCTCTGTTTTTTTTTCCCTCACCTGAGGACATTTTTCCATTTTTTGCTCAGATGGAATGGGAGGGAGAGAGAGAGAGAAACATTGACATGAAAGGGAAAGGGACACATCGAGTGGCTGCCACCCGCATGACCTACCAGGGCCGCAACCAAGGTACGTGCCCTTAGCGGGAACTGAACCCATGTCTCTCTGGACCGTAGGCCGATGCTCTAACCGCTGAGCCAAACCGGCCAGGGTACAGGAGCTCTTTTTACATTAAGAAATTGACCTTTTAAAAATGATATGAATTGCAATTACATTTTTCATGTTTTGTTCTTTTGACACATTTTTTGCCATGCTGAAATTTTAGACTTTATTTTCCTTTATTGATTTCAGAGAGAGAATGGAAGGGAGAGGGAGATAGGAACATCGATTAGCCACCTCCTGCTTGCCCCCCCCCCCCACTGGGGATTTGGCCCACAACCTGGGCATGTACCCTGATCAGGAATCGAACCCGCAACCTCTTGGTGCATGAGTCAACACTCAACCACTGAGCCACACCCGCCAGGCGAGAGTTTAGATTTTATATAAATTAATATGGATTATGGATTTTGTGTCTTAGAACTTCCTCATTCCAGGGTAATGAATTTTGTAAAAATTCCCTTTTATTTTATATGTATCTAGTTTCTTTTTTTTAATCCTCACCCGAGGACATTTTTTGATATTTTGCTCAAATATAGTCGGAGGGAGAGAGAGAGAGGGAAACATCAATGCGAAAGGGACACATCGAGTGGTCGCCACCCACACGACCCAGTCAGGGCCGGGGACAAACTGCAACCGAGGTACGTGCCCTTAGCGGGAACCGAACCCGGGTCTCTCCAGACCGCAGGCTGACGCTCCAACCGCTGAACCAAACCGGCCAGGGCTCTAGTTTCATTTTTTATGTTGAAGTTTTTGATTCATCTGAAATATGTTTTCGTTTTTGAGGTAGAAACCAATGGTTCCCCCCCGCATATTTCAGTACCCCCCTTTTTTATCCTCACCCCAAGATATTTTCCCATTGATTATTGTTTCAGGTAGAGTGGGACAGGAGGGGTGGAGAGAGAAACATCAGTAACAGAGACACATCAACTGGTTGTCTCCCACATGACTTTGACTGGGGCTGGGGATGAAACCCAAACCGTGGTACGGTGCCCTTGACCAGGAATCGAACCCGTGACTCTGCAGTCCACAGGCTGATGCTCCAACTGCTGAGCCAAATTGCAGGGCTTCAGTACCCTTCATTGAGTGATCCCATCTTTTTTGTAGAGATGTGAATTTGCATAGTCCACATATACTAGTTTTCTGCATGTATTTTCCTTCTTCTCTTGGCCTTTAAACCAATAAAAAATATGTATTTTAGAGGGTTTGAAAACTTGGTAAAACTATAGATATACTCTCTCCCTGAAAAATGTGTGCACAGTTTTTCAAGTTTCACAGGAATTGTAGAATGGTGAAATGCATGCATAGATCTTTGATCAAACTTTCTTTCCCACCTTTTAAGATGCTTCAGAGAATTCCCTCACCTATGGAAGGCTTAAATCATCTCACCTGTTTAATTTCCTTTATAAAACTATGTATAGCCTGGCCGGTGTGGCTCAGCAGTAGAGGGTCGTTTGCAGTTCATCCCTGGCCCTGGTCAGGGTCGTGTGGGTGGCAGCCAGTCGATGTTTTTCTCTCTCTCTCTCTCTCCCTCCCTCCCACTCTGTCTGAAGATAAATGGAAAGATATCCTCGGGTGAGAATTAAAAAAATAATAATAAAACTATGTATACACTCATATTATTGCAAGTACTGATATGTTTGCATTTTTATTTTAGGGGAATTACTTCTTTCCTTTCAAACTTAAGAGTCCTTAAGGGAATAATGGGCAGTGAATTAACCTTTTAGAGGTTGCTCACTGTTTTTTAGATTAGCGGAATGGGGCCTAGAAAAGTAATATGGCTTGTCAATTATTTATACACCTAGTTATTGGCTTAGTGTGCGGTCCAGAACTCCCAAATGCATGTAATCTTCATTGAGGTCAGTTTTCTCCTTACGTGTTACCTAACAGTCTAACTGTTGAGCGACTGTCTAGTGATGCTAAAATGTAGTGATACTGAAAGGCACCAAGTATCTGATTGCAGATGGTGCTTAGCTGAGTCTTGCACTGAACTTTCTACACATCCAGCCTTTACCCTCTAGCTTGAGAGTGTGGTTTTGGATTTCTTGCGTGAAGCTAATAGACACAGGACATAAGGGAATATTGATGAACTTATAGGTTAGATTCTACTAAAAAAAAAGTCTTATTAATAGATTATTAAAAACATACTCTGTATTATCGCAAAGTGGTAATAGCTATGATAATTTGCATTTGTGTGATGCTCTATTATGTTCCTTTATCTGTTCATCCTGCCCTTGAGACATATTTTATTAGTTCATTTTTTCAGGTAAAGAAACTGAACTTAGACCTCATTTTAGCCAGTAAATGGCAGAGCTGGCATTCATCCAGTTAACTCCTAAAATGTAATTGTAGCTAGAAGTGCATTTCTGTTTATAAACATGTAACATATAAACATATATTACATACACATATATGTTTATGTATAGTTCAGATTTTAAAGGAGGAATGTTCAACCTCTCTTTTTAGAAGTCATCTTTATTTACCTTTTTTTCTCCTTATATACTTGATGTTTTGAGATGCTAAGAGGGTGTGTCCAACAAGCTGGGCTGTTGGAGGGAGGAGCGCAGCGGAAGTAGCTGCTGTCGCATTTCCGGCGACAGAGCCTGGCCCTCTTCCGAGGGCACCGCTGTGGATGCGGGCTGGCCAAGAGGGCTGCAGCAAGCTCACTGTGCATGTTGGGGTGCTCTTGTGGGAACTTGGGCAGCTTTTCCTACGCAGAACTTTTTGTTGATTAAATTGGCTTTTATCTATGTAATGTATTCAGAAGGTTAAAATATGTAATGTGCTTTAATACTTCATCTGTACGGTTTATGCTGTATAATTGAATACATGAATAGATTATACTTACTAATATAACTTAAGTATATCTCTTTTAGATGTAACTTTTGTTTCTATAGGGCTCTTTATTATTACTCTTTGCACTTAAAACAAATTCATGAGATAAGCTGACAATACTTATATGAAAGGCAGCCTAGTTGTGAGAATAATTATTGTTAAAACATAATATGCATTCTTTCTGATTTTTAGGGGAAATGGGAGTAATAAGTAAAGCTTGGAGTAGTAATTTTTAAAAACACAGATAATAAAGTTTATTGTTCACTTAAACTTTTTGAGTCAGAAGGTGTTTATAACATAAATCAGTCAGAAGCAACCTAAATAAATTTTGTGACATTAAGACAATGGGATGCTATTTAGTTATAAATATGATGTGGTGTGATATTCAGTGATATCTCATAGACCTTTGTGTGGCTAAATACATAGCATTTCGCTAGGCATTTGTTTATACATATTCCTTCAGTAACCATGTAGAGTAGCCTGGGTCATGGCTCCCTTTCTGAACGGTGAGGAATTGAAGCCCGAGGAAACTCCCCTGGTCAGGGGTCTTGCCTGCGCTCCCAAGAACCAGTCTAACCAGGGCAGCACTAGTGTCCAGACTCAGCTGCCAGTGCTCTGTCCACTGGTTACAAAAGCAGTGGCGGTATTTCTTCAGGTTTGATTTTTAGACCAGCTTTTAATTTTTGGTTTTCAGTACTGTATGCTTAGTGATTGATACTTCTGAGATTATGAAAACTAGAGTTCCTTACCTTCAGCTGGGAAATATCTAAGAATAAAACAGATACACCTTTAAATTAGATGTCTTCTGCCCTGGCCGGTTTGGCTCAGCGGTTGGAGCGTCCGCCTGCGGTCCGGAGAGACCCGGGTTCGGTTCCCGCTAAGGGCATGTACCTCGGTTGCAGTTTGTCCCCGGCCCTGGTTGGTCATGCGGGTGGCAGCCACTCGATGTGTCCCTTTGACATCGATGTTTCCCTCTCTCTCTCTTCCTCTCTCTCCCTCCCACTTTGGAAAATGTCCTCAGGTGAGGATAAAACAAAAACAAAAAACAAACATAAATTAGATGTCTTCTAAAGGTAAGTAAGTACAAATCGTAACAAGTTAAATGAAATTTAAACCCATTGGGTAGCATTAACAAATGTAAGTGTATTTTCTTGTTTGCTTGTTTTTAATTTTACTTTTTGGCATAGATATTTGCCAGTGTTTTTCTTTTTGTTTATTGATTTTAGAGAGGGAGGAAGGGAGAGGGAGAGAGAGATAGAAACATCGATGAGAGAGAACATTGATTGGCCATCTCGTGCATGCCCCCCACTGGGGATAGGGCCCACAACCGGGGCATGTGCCCTGACCAGGAATCAAACCAGCAGCCTCTTGGTGCCGGATCAGTGCTCAACCAGTAAGCCATAGTGGCCGGACGTTGCCAGTGTTTTTCTACCAATAAGTGCTGGGAGAATTAACCATGGTAACAGTTTGAATCATATTTCCATCTCTCATTTAGAAAGTTTAACTAAAATGTCTCTAGTGGCCCTGGCCGGTTTGGCTCCACAGTAGAGTGTCGGCCCGCGGACCAATGAGTGACGGGTTCGATTCCAGTCAAGGGCACGTACCTCAGTTGTGGTTTGTCCCCGGCCCTGGTTGGGGTTGCACAGGAGGCAACCAGTCAATGTATCTTTCTCACATTGATGTTTCTCTCTCTCTTCCTCCCACTCTATCTGAACAAAAATGGAAAAATGTCCTCGCCTGAGGATTAAAAAGAAAGTCTCTGATAAACATAAAAGACAACAAAAGTGAATTCCTCAAGTACAAACTGAATAGGCAGTTTAAGATTTACTCCTGCTGATATGCATAAATGGCCACTGTAGCCACTTAAACATCAGAGCCACTGTTTAAAAAAACATTTTTTTTATTGAAGTCTTATGACTTTTAAGATTTGAAGAGAGAATGGAAAGCAGAAATAGCTAAAGAAACCTGATCCTCGGGTAGTTTGTAGACAGAGCTGGCATGCCTGGTGGGCAGTCCTGCCCCAGAGAAATACAGGTACACTGGGATGTTTCGTTTTTTGTGCTATACTGTTTTTATTCTACTGAATGCATTTTAATTTAAGCCTCTTTTATACCTCTGAGGTTTGGTTGAATCATTTGTGTGTCGTTTTGAATGAATCCAGTAGCTTAGCACTACTGAAATCTCTTGAATTTAGGATAACAATTTTAAGGGACTTGGATGCCTAGAGAGAAGTCACCAGAAGACTTGAGAGCTATATATATATATATATATATATATATATATATATATATATATTCAATGTGTAAGGAGAGATGTCAAATATGTAAACATTAATGTCACAATTTAAAATTATTGCAATCATTTCAAGATTAATTGAGCCTGTGCTATTAATTAGCCCTATATACTTGTTACTTGTTAACTTTTACTTTGATATCACTTGCTTTTAATCTTTTGATTTAATTTTTCTAGATAAAGTGGAGAATTTTAATGATGAATATGAAAATAGTCAACATATTTACAAAAATGCTGAAGACAGTACTAAGAAACCCAATGCAGATACTGTGGTGGCTTCTGGGTACAAAGGTGATGACCCCAAGGAAACAAACGACGCTGGGAACTCCCAGCTGGGGAAAGGGCCAGAGTCTCCGCCAGAAACACCTCTGATCAGAGGGTCTGTGAGAACTGGTTTGTATGAATGGGATACTGATTTCGAAGATGTCAGATCAGAAGATTGTATCTTAAATTTGGATAGTGATCCTCTTTTGGAGATGAAGGAAGAGGATTTAAAAAATCGGTTGGAAAATCTAAATGAAGCCATTGAGGAAGAAGACATCATGCAAAGCGTTCTTAGGCCAAGCAACTGTAGGACGTACTGTAGGGTCAATAAAACAAAATCCTCCCAAGGAACATCGAATTTTGATAAGCTATTAGACGGCACCAGTCAGGCCTTAGCCAAAGCAAACAGCGAGTCGAGTAAAGATGGCCTGAATCAGGCGAAGAAAGGCAGTGTGAGTTGTGGGACCAGTTTTAGAGGGACAGTTGGACGGACTAGAGATTACACTGTTTTACATCCATCCTGCTTGTCAGTCTGCAACGTTACCATACAGGATACTATGGAACGCAGCATGGACGAGTTCACTGCGTCGGCGCCTGCCGATCTGGGGGAAGCTGGCCGTCTAAGGAAAAAGGCAGACATTGCAACTTCTAAGACCACTACTAGATTTCGACCTAGTAATACTAAATCCAAAAAGGATGTTAAACTTGAATTTTTTGGCTTTGAAGATCATGATGAGACAGGAGGTGATGAAGGAGGTTCTGGGAGTTCCAATTACAAAATTAAGTATTTTGGCTTTGATGATCTCAGTGAAAGTGAAGATGATGAAGATGATGAATGTCAAGTGGAAAGAAAGACAAGCAAACAAAGAACTAAAACAGCTCCATCCCCCTCCTCGCACCCTGCTCCAGAAGGCAACGATGATTCCCAGGACAGTCAGTCTGGCGCTAATGCTGCAGGTGAGACTTAAAAATACTGTGATAGATGTTTGTCAGGCTTAAATCAGCCACTACTTAGTTTTCTCCTAGATACTCAATTTTAACTTGTTCTGTTTAATTGTAATAGAAGTACTGTTTAGAATTACAGATTAACTTGTCCACAGGTACAACATTTTAAATCTTAGTACTTACGTTCCACATTGTAAGGAGCCAGTTTGCAGATCATGGAACCTTTATTATTTTTATGTTTTTATTGATTTTTAGAGAGAGAAGAAGGGAGAGGGAGAGAGAGAGAGAGAGAAACATCTCTGAGAGCAAAACATTGAAACATCAGTCAGCTGCCTCCTGCATGCCCCCTACCAGAGATCGAGGCCGCAACCTGGGCATGTGCCTTGACTGGCAATTGAACCCACAACCTTTCAGTGCATGGGATGACGCCCAACCAGCTGATCCACACTGGCCAGGGCCATATTTGCTTTTTAATTCTACCATTAGCACTTGAGAATTTTTAAAGAGAGAGTGTGTGTATTCAGAATTAGCAAGCACCTTGATGTTTCAGTTTTGAAAATTCAAATCCAGTGGAGATGTAAGGATAGATTTTAGACATTTAAAACCACACTGAGAGTTAATAGTTGCAATGAGGGAAATATTAGAAAATTAAAATTGATAAAGAGCCTTTGCATTCGGCTCAAAACTAATCAACTAATGTTAAAATCATTCTCAAGAAATCTTAAGTTTAAAGTTAAGATTAAATCTTAATCTTAACAATTATCCTCTCAGGCCTGTCTGGTGTGGTTCAGTTGGTTGAGCATCCTCCTGTGTACAGACAGGTCTCTGGTGGGATTCCCAGTCGGGGCGTGCAGGAGGCATCCCGTGGATGTTGCCTTTCACATAGATGTTTCTCTTCCTCTCCCTTTCTCTCCCTTTGAAATCAGTAATGAAAACAATTCATTCAAAACAATTTTTAGCCCTGGCTGGTTTGGCTCAATGATTAGAACGTCAGCCTGTGGACCAGAGAGTCCCGGGTTCGATTCCTGCTAAGGGCACATACATCTGTTGCAGTTTGTCCCCGGCCCTGGTTGGGGTTGTGGGTGACAACCAGTCGATGTGTCTCTCTCATATCAATGTTTCTCTCTCTCTCTCTTCCTCCCCCCTCTTCCTCCTGCTCTATCTGAAGATAAATGCAAAAATGTCCTTGGGTGAGGATTAAAAAAAAAATTTAAAAACTATTTTTAGAGTATCCTCTTGAACTGACTTAATAAAATTGAAAAGTGATAGTTTTTATTCATTCTTAATGGTGAAACTTTGTCTCTTAAGATAGTAGGACCAGTAGACTAGAGGTCCTCAAGTGGACGACAAACAGAAGAAGTAGGTTAGCTTTGCTGTAGTGGAGTCACGACCTCACACAGGCTTTGTGACGCGGGCTGGCTGCTGAGTGTGGACGGGCGGGAAAGCCTCTGGGGAGGGGCTGCGTCTGTTTGTATCTGACCAGATCCAGCTTTTCTGTTAGACAGCGCTTTTGCCCTGCTGGTCGCAGAGGAGGAGAATGAGGATGCCAGTGGCGTTCTTCCACCTAGGGTTTCCCACAGAGCGCACGCAGGCTTGAGACCACCCGCCATTTCACTTTGCTAGGTCAGAATTCACTCTTCAAGACTAGAATTATGCAGGAGTATCCTGTAAGGAGTCACCCCTGACTCCCCCACTGCAAAAAGAATAAATAAAATAACATGTTCAGAATTATTAACGTTGTCGTGACTCTTCTGGAGAACTGCAGTTTGCAGGCACCTTGCTGGTCACCGCAGACCTCACTGGGCGACAGGCTTGCTCTCCGGGGGAGGGGCACTGAGCCCTGAGCCCTGCCCTGCTGCAGGTGCCTTCGCTCCGCTGGCCTTGTTAGCAGATGATCTTAATCTGCATTTGGAAATTTGTGGCTGAAATTTACATCTTGGGTTAATGTAATTTTTAAAAATTTAAAATGTGAAAAATGTAGGGTTCTGTCCAGAAACTTAAATTTGATACCAAATAAAAATGTTAGAGACCATTTGAGTTGGAATTTGAGTGTTCTTATAATTTATAAAATAGCAAACATTTTAAAACTTTGGCCTAGAGAATGTCTTCCTGTTTTTCTATTCTTTTTTAAGTTTGAAAATAAACATTTCCCTTTGGGCATTAATCTGATCTTTGGTTTTGTGTGAAAAGCCCCATAAATCATTGAACTACATTGTATCAGATTATTTTGTGTCTTCTGCCAAAGATAGCTATCCTTTAAAAATTTTTCTTTTATAAATGTGATCTTTGTAGATGTAAATGGGCAGCTTTGAAGGCCGACATGACTGTGTCCTTAAATTCTAGGAAAATGTTAAACATAGATACCACGTAATGTGTGTGTTTAACTAGACCATACAATGTCAGTGTTCGTAGATGTCCAGCAGTTATTTTGTAAAATAATGCATTTTACCATTTATACAAAATAAAACTGGAGCAACTAGGTTTCTGATTTTTTTCTCAGTGGGGTTGGGAGTGGGGCGAGGGGGTGAGAAGGGGAGAGTGACGCAGCATTGCTGGGAGTGTTACCAGCTGTGGGGCTTTTATTCTTCTGCTCTTTCCCCTCTTTCCCCACAGTATGCCCCTCCCACCACATGTTCGTAGGTTGTTTGGTAGATAATTTGAAATATTAAAAAGCTAGCTAGTTTTATTCCATTTCAGAAAACTTGGATTTTACAGAGGACTTGCCTGGTGTGCCTGAAAGTGTGAAGAAACCCACAAATAAACCAGGAGATAAATCGAAGGAAAACACCAGGAAGATCTTCAGTGGCCCCAAGCGAGTAAGTGTAGCATCGCCAGTGCTTACATTCTTTATTTCCATTGGGGCTCAACGCGTTAATTTTTTAATTTGAAAATTACAAACATGGCAAGTAAATTTTCTTGCAGAGAATAAATGTAAGTCATTTTTCAAAAACGTAACCATTTTTTCATAGTGTGCTAAAATATAATATTATATGGAAATATATAATTTAGTGACATTAAATATATTCACAATGCTGTGTAACCATCACAGTTATCTATACCCAAAACATTTTAATCATCTCCAACAAAAACTCTGTATCCATTAAACAGCAACTCATATGACTGCCCCTTGACTCCCTCCCAGTCCTGGTGAGCACTATTCTACTTTCTGTTCTATGAACTTGCCTACTGTAGGTACCTCATGTAAGGGGGTTATTTCACTAAGTATAATCTTGTCAAGGTCCTTCCATGTTGTAGCCTATATCAGAATTTCACTTCTTTTTATGGCTGAATAATATTCCATTGTATCCATTCATCTCTTGGTGGACACTTGGGTTGTTCTCACTTTTGGCTGTCTGAGTCCCTGCTTTACCTAGGAGTAGAATTGTGGCTCTGTCTGGTAGGTAGGTCTTTGTTAGCTGCCCAGCTGTTTTCCACCTTGGCTGTGCCGTTTTATGCTCCTTCCAGCACTGCACGCAGGTCCTACTTTCTTTACATCCTCACCAACTCATATTTTCTGAGTTTTTTTGGTAATAGCCATTCAAATGGCTGTAATATGGTATCTCATTGTGGTATGATTTGCATTTTCCTAACTAGTGATGTTGAACATCTTTTCATGTACTTATTGGCCATTTGTATATCTGTTTTGGAGAAATGTCTGTTCATGTACTTTGCTCATTTTTTAATTGAGTATTTTTGTTGTTGATTTACAGGAGTTCTTTATATATTCTTGATACTAATCCCTTATTAGCTGTATAATTTGCACATAGATTCCCCCATTCTGTGACTTGTCTCTTTACTCACTTGGCAGTGTGCTTTAGTACACACAAGCTTTAATTTCAGTGAACTCCAATTTATTTTTTCTTCTGTTACCTGTGCTTCTGGTGTCATACTGCCCTGGCTAGTGTGGCTCAGCGGTCAGAGCGTCAGCCTGCGGACCAAATTGTCACGGGTTCAGTTCTGGTCAAGGGTGCATATCTCAGCTGCAGTTCATCCCCAGCCATGGTTGGGGTTGTATGGAGGCAACCAGTCCATGTGTCTCTCTCACATCAATGTTTCTCTCTCTCCCTCTCCCCCCCTTCCTCCTACTCTATCTGAAGTTAAATGGAGAAATATCCTTAGGTGAGGATTTAAAAAAAAAAAAAAAGAAATCATTACCAAATTGAATCATGTAGCTTTTCAACCGTTTTTTTCTAAGGGTTTTATAGTTTTAAACCTTACATTTAAGTCTGATTCATTTGGAGTTAATTTTTGTATATGGTGGTAAGTTAAGGGTCCAACTTCGTTCTTAATGTATTATGTAAGTCATTCTAACATTTCAGCATAGGTATTGAGAATAATTTCCTTGACTTTACTTTTTTATTAAAATTTTCCTCACTTAAGTAGCTTAATATATTTGTACAGTGTTAATATATTTGTTATTGAAAATGAGAAGTTGTTAAACCTTTTGTCAATTGAGCCAATTTTAAACAACTGAAGAATGAGTGTATCTTTTTTATGGCTTCATTTTATTTTTCTTCTCTTACCTCTGTAAAGAGCCGATTGGGAATCTTGTCGAAGTAATTGTGCTGTATTCCTGCCCCCTCAGGTGCCGAGCCCCACGAGGTCGAAAGAGTATTTAATGCTCATTTTGGCAGAACTAACTGGCTCGGGGGCCGGGAGCCAGGGCAGTGTGCTGTCAAGATTGGAGTCATTAATGCTTCAGTGAAGTTTTTGGTTTATTGAAAATTGTGTATGACATGTATTGATTTCCAGAGCAATAGTTAAATCATTTTAACCACTTTACAGTCGTTTTCATTAAATCCTCACCCAAGGATATTTTTCCATTTTTCTTCAGAGTGTGAAGGAGGGAGAGGAAGAGGGAGAGGCAGAGAGAGAAACATCAATGTAAGAAAGACACATCAGTGTAAGAGAGACACATCAATTGGTTGCCTCTTGCATGAGCCCCAACCAGGGCTGCAACCAAGGTATGTGCCCTTGATGGAAATCAAACCCGCAACTCTTTGATCCGACGCTCTAACCGCTGAGCCAAACCGGCCAGGGCCACTTTACAATCTTAAAAAAGTTATTGAGAATCCCAAGAGCTTTTGATTATATATTATATCAATATTTATCAAATTAGAGAAATGAACCCAGCCGGTGTGGCTCAGTGGTTGAGCGTTGACCCTGCACCAAGAGGTCGCCAGTTTGATTCCTGGTCAGGACACATGCCCAGGTTGTGGACCCAGTCCCTAGTGGGGGGCATGCAGGAGGCAGCCAGTTCTATGTTCTCTCCCTCTCGCTTCTTTCTCTAAAATCAATAAAGAAGCCCTGGCCGGTTTGACTCAGCGGTTAGAGCGTCGGCCTGAGGTCCAGAGAGACCCGGGTTCGGTTCCCGCTAAGGGCACGTACCTTGGTTGTGGTTTGTCCCCGGTCCCGGTTGGTCGTGCGGGTGGCAGCCACTTGATGTGTCCCATTCACGTTGATATTTCTCTCTCTTCCTCTTTCTCCCTCCCACTCTCTCTGAACAAAAAGTGGAAAATGTCCTTGGGTGAGGATATAAAATCAATAAAGAAAATTATTTTATTAAAAAACAGAGAAGTGAAAACATTTAAAAAATACTTGTTAGTGTTTCACATTAGAATGACAGTGAGGTGCTCTGGCTGGTGCGGCTCAGCTGGTTGAGCACTATCTTGTGCTCTGAAAGGTCATAGGTTTTTGATTCCTGGTCAGGGTGTGTGTTGGTCAGGGCATATGCCCAGGTTGTGCGTTTGATCCCTGGTCGGGGTGTGTGTTGGAGGTAACCGATTGAAATTTCTTTCTCATGTCAGTGTTTCTCTTAGCCCCCCCTTCTTTCTAAAATAAAAAAAAATTAAAAGTAAATAGTTAAAAACCGATATATGTTAACATAATTTTTTTTTCATGGTTAATCTTTATGCGAGGATAATTTTCCAATGACTTTTTTTTTTAAGATAGTGTAGAAGGGAGGGGGTGGGGGAGAGAGAGAGAGAAGAGCACGCGCACAAAACATCAATGTAAGGGAGACATTGATTGGTTGCCTCCCTCATGACTGCTACCAGGGCCAGGAATCGAACCTGCAACCCAGCTACCTGCCTTTGCCTGAGAATCGAAGCCCTGACCCTTCAGTCTTTGGGCCAGTGCTCTAACCACTGAGGCTTACCAGCCAGGACATTATGAAAAAATTTTCTTAAAAATACAGTGAGTAGGCCCTGGCCGGTTTGGCTCAGCGGTTGGAGCGTTAACCTGCGGACCAGAGAGTCCTGGGTTCGGTTCCCGCTAGGGGCATGTACCAAAAAAAAAAAAAATACAGTGAGTAGAATAGCATTGTTTTACATTTTTTGCAACTTTCTTTAAAGTTTGGCTTAATAGGCCTTAGCTGGGTAGCTCAGTAGGTTAGCGCATCGTCTGGATACGTCGAGGCTTTGGGTTTTATCCCAGATCAGGGTACATACAAGAATCAACCAGTGAATGCATAAATAAGTGGAACAACAAATCAGTGTTCTCTCTCTCCCCCTCCCTCCTTCTCCCTCACCCCTTCCCCTTTCTGTCTCCCTCTCCCTTTCTTCCCTCTCTGTCCCCATTCCTTTCTCTCTCTAAAAGCAAAAAAATAAAAAAAGACAAAGAGCCCTGGCCAGTTGCTAAGTGGTTAGAGCACTGGCTCTTGGACCAAAGGGTCTTAGGTTTGATTCCCAGTCAAGGGCACATACCTGGGTTGCATGTTTGAGGCCTGGCCCTGGTCAGGGTTGTGTGGGAGGTCGATAAGGCTCTCTTACATCAGTGTTTCTCCCTCCACTCTCTCTCAAAATCAATGGAGGGTTCATGTAAATGAACTGATTTACTGATTCATGTAAATCTTTCAAATGAGCTCACAGTATCAAAAAATCTAATTAATATCACTTCTAAACTCATCAGAAAAGCCTGTAAGTATTGGAGAGCTATCAAGTTCACAGTGGTAGATAAAAGTTCTCCAGAATTTTTGTTTTTGCTTAAAAGTTGAAAGTTATTCATTGGTATAAATTACCTCAATGAAAATGTCTGACAGCAAGAGGCCCGCGCTGCCTAAGACTCAAGTCTGTGAAGCGTGGTGTGTCAGGGTCCAGTGAGGACTGGGGCCAGAGAACGAGTTGCGGGCTCAGCCCCCCACTCCGGCGGTGATGCTCTTACAGTGCAGCCACCTGCCTGGTACACAGCAGGGGTGCTCCATGCATACTTGTGTTGTCACACAGAGTATTAGTGCGTTCAAGGGTTGTGATATGATACAATTCATACTTTTTAATCCATCAAAGGCTTTTTCTAATGTGAAACTAGAGTTTTATTTTAAATGTTTTTACTGATTTTTTTTTTTTTTTTAGAAAGGGAGGAAGGGGGAGAGAGAGAAACATTGATGTGAGAGACAAACACCGATCATCTGCCTCCTGCACGCCCCCTACTGGGGATTGGGCCCACATCCTAGGCATGAGTCCCGACCGGGAAGCGAACCGGGACCTCTCAGTCCATGGGATGGCGCTCAATCCAGTGAGCCACACCAACCGAGCTGCACTTTACTCTTTAACTGAGGTGTGTGGCAGTGAAGACTGTGGCTCCTGGTGCACTTCAGAGTCCTGGCGATGCGACGCCGGCTTCAGCCACCACTGCCTTCGTGCTGTCTGTGCGGATGTCAGTCAGCACTGTGAGAAGGCAAATGACATCATTATTGTGAAAATGGTTTGGGCTTTGTGGACACCCTGAAAGTTTTGTGGATCCCTAGAAGTACTGATTTACAGCATTGTACTTTATTTTCCTCACTCTCAACCTTTTATTGTGAAAAAGTTGAAATCTATAGAAAATGTAAACGAACAACACAGTGAGTGCCCCTGTTCCTCTGCCCAGACTGGTTTCCAGCTGACATTTTGTCGTGATTGCACACACGCCCCACATATATACACACACACACACACACACACATACACGCACACACACACATATCTTTTTTTCTGTTTAATTTGGAAGTGAGTTGTGGATAATATACTTTTTTTTTTTTTTTTTTTTTAATTTTCACCTGAGGACATTTTTGCATTTATCTTCAGATAGAGCGGGAGAGAGAGAGGAGGAAGAGAGATAGAGAAACATCGATGCGAGACAGACACACCAAGTGCTTGCCACCCACATGGCCCCAACCAGGACCGGGGACAAACTGCAACCGAGATACGTGTCCTTAGCAGGAACCGAACCCAGGACTCTCTGGTCCGTGCACTGACACTCTAACCCCTGAGCCAAACCGGCCAGGGCAATATACTTTTCTTAAGAAAGAGGACAGTCTCATACCTAACTGATGATATTATTATAACACTCTTCTCATTTTAAAAAGATTTCTCATGGAAATGATTTCTTTTTAAGAGCCCAGGATATTTGACTTGTAGAATGTTTCATATTCAGCCTTTATGTGTTTATTTCCTGATGATGTTATAATAGCTTTCACAACACTATATTAATGTATGTCGTGGAATACTGAAAATTAAGTCTGATAAGTTTGATTAGGTTCAGGTTAAACATATTTTGGCAAGAATACTTCAGAGTGCTGTTGTATGCTGCTTCACATCAGAAGCTACATAATACACGGTTATTCTATTTTTTGTTGTTGTTGTGTTGTTAATCCTCACCCCAAGATATTTTTCCATTGATTTTTAGAGAGAGGAAGGGAGGGAGGGAGAAAGAGAGAGAGGAGAGAGAGAGAAACATCGATGGGAGAGAGACACATCAATTGGTTGCCTCCTGCACGAGTCCGACTGGGGCTGGGAATCAAACCTGCAACGTAGATACATGCCCATGACCAGGAATTGACCCCAAGAACCGATGCTCTAACCACTTAGCAAAACTGACCAGGGTGGTTATTCTACTTTTAATATTGCTTGACCACCTAGTGAAAGTTGTGATCACTAGCTTTCTCCAAAATAAAAGTACATTTTTTCTTTTACCATGTAATTAGTAAGGTCCCAGGTACTGATTTTGCACCATGTGAATATCCTGTTCCCCAATATTTTACCTGGTCGTGTTAGTATCCATTGTTGTTTGTTGCCTGCATCCAGTTGCAGAATGGAGTTTTCTAATCGCTGTTTCTTCCACATTGAATAACTGGAATTCCGTAAAGAGGAGTTCTCCTCCTTCCCCCTATGCCCTTGATGACTGTCCTCAATACTTCTCTCTTAGTAGATGTATTTACAATAGACTTGGCCAGTGTGAACCAGTTCAAGCTGTCTTTTGTGCATTTGTGACCTAACCCATCATCGTGGAGCACTTCCCTTGCTTCCTGCACAAAAGATCACCCACTCGTCTTGTACTTGACGTGTTTCAATCGAGGACTCATCCATTTACCCAAGGGTCCTTGCTTCTGTGTGCGTGATCAGTGCTTAGGAACAGGGTCTGCGCACTGGGGCACTCGTTGCTTCGAGGCTCTTATTGGGCAGAGCTATGAAGTGTGTTGAAAAATAAACTACTAGTTCATAATGACAGTTTGATTTCAAATTTAACATTCTAGAATTTTGTATTAAGCTTACTTTTTTTATCCTACAGCACACATTACTTTTAAAGTTGTAGTACACATATTACTATGAACAACAACTAAAGATTTCTTCCCAGTTCTTTTTGTCTTTAGATTATTTCACTAAGGATGAACTAACAGTAATGTGTTCGAAAGATACCAAATAATTTTATCTTGTGGGCTTCTAGTAATTCAATATTCATTTGAGTTAATTGGTACTTACTTATGCTCAGTTTTTAAACTTTGTTTTAAACTTAATATTGGAGTTGTTATTATTATTATATTTGCTACTAAATGGCGTAGAAGGCAGCAGTGTATGTGTGCTTGACCCAATTGTGAAGGATTCTCTCTGGCCTGAAGTAAATCAGGTCATGCAGCCTAGTAAGCAGAAGACCTGTTTACTGTTGATAGGTAATGTCAGAGGAAATAGTGCTTATTTATAAAACCAAAAGAGCCATGGGATTGAACTCTCTGTAGGATGTCGTATGGATGAAGCCCTTCCTCAAAGCAGTAGTGCTGGGCATTTTATTCCTTGAGGAGGGTTGCTTTAGTAAATGCTCTAATTTTCTTTAAAACCTCCAATTGAAATATTTTGCAAGACCCTTTTAATTTTAAGTGGAATTAGTCAGAATTTTAAAATTTAGATGGAACATTAAGCTTCAAAAACTTTGGTCCTTAGTGTTATACTTCTTTAATAAGAGTGAATAAAAATGCTTTCGATCCTGTGGAAGTGATGTATGTTTACAGAAGTGTCTAACTAGAGAATATAGAAGCCTGCTTCAGGAAGAGAGCAACAGGAAGTGACGCGTGTCAAATCTCAGTATTTGTAAGAAGTAGGTTGCCCACCTGCCTTCAAGACATTAAGACTACTTAAAAGGAAGAGAACGCCCTGGCCAGTTTGGCTCAGTGGTTGGAGCATCAGCCTGCGGTCCAGAGGGATCCAGGTTTGGTTCCCGCTGAGGGCATATACCTTGGTTGCAGTTTGTCCCCGGCCCTGGTTGGTCGTGCGGGTGGCAGCCACTCGATGTGTCCCTTTCACATCGATGTTTCTCTCTCTCTCTCTCTTCCTCTCTCTCCCTCCCACTCTCCCTGAACAAAAAAATGGAAAAAATGTCCTCGGGTGAGGATTTAAAAAAAAAAGTTTGATTGTTAATGTAAGTCATAACTACAGCTTTAGTTGTATTAAAAAGTTAAAATTGCATAAAGCTGTAGTTTTAAAGTTAAATGTAGCTTTATAGTTTATAAACTCAATTTTTTGTTCCATAAATGAGTTTATATAGATTGTCAACTTAAGAAGAGAATCTTACAGTTCAAGAGATTTTAAAGGACAAAGAGTTCACCTCTCACCCAGGAACAGATGTTCCTTCACAGGGTTCTTCTCTAGTAGTTCGAGTTCACTCTCATGAAGGATCTGATTGTCTGTCAAATTGTTTTACTTATGGTTCCCTTTATGTGTGTCTGGGGATTTACTGACCATCATCAATGGCATTGTAAGGTTCACTGTATTCTCACAGACTAGAAAGAAACCTGAGACATGGATTTGAAGTCTGAGGGGAAAAGAGACTGGCCATTGGTTTGCTGTTGAGGGACACTGGCCAACGTGTGAAAGTGAAAGCCCACGGCCCCCGTTTATAGGCCCTAATGTGGTGACCCAGAGCTGCAGAAGCTGCGCGTGTGTTGGGGTATGGAAGACCTTGACCCTGCGTATGGAAGAGGGTTCATTTCAGTTGGCTTTTCTCTGTCATTGTTTTTATTTAACATATACTACATGCTTTTCACTGTGCCAGGGCTGGGGATACAAAAAGGAGTAAAATAATTGTCTTAAAACGGCTGTCTGGTGAGGTAGAATGTTTTCCCCTATGGAAACTTTTGAGTAGTCTTAGCATTTACTCAGTGTGTTTGTTCCAAAGCAGAAGCATCCATGTTTCTTTTATATAGATAGTATTTAAATTAGCTATTGAGCCAGGTACTTAAATCATTGGCCTGTATTACATAAAGACTTAGAAAAATGTATATTATTCTTTTTATGTGGTCTAAATCTTGTGGGGTTTTATCCTATAATATTTTATTCTGGAAGGATCTTAATGAGGAATAAAAGTACTATTAATATTTTTATTTCCTTTAGTTCAAGTGCCTTTAAAGTTTGAAAGTTCAAAATATTTCACTGTAACTTATTTTCTGGAAAAGGAAGTTTGAAATATGAAAATATGGCTATACGTTAACCAAGAGCCTGATAACTTTGACATACATTTGACATTTAGCCAAAGAGTATGTTTGTAGTTGTGTGTGTATGAGAGTTTCTATAGTTTGGAATTTGTTTTTCCATTTAGTAGTATATTTTATTTATGGTTCACCAAGAGTCAAACATTCAGAAAACTCTCTCAGCTTTTATTAACTCTGATGACTTCATGCTAATAATGACCCAAATTAACATCAAATGTATAATACTTGGAGTGTTTTGAGGATGGTGACTATATTCTTTTCACTTTTGAATTCCCAGTATCTGAGATACACAATGAGTTCATAAATGTTTATTTCTGGAATTTTGGAACTATCTTCCAGCCAACACTATTATTTTATTTATTTATATATTTGAAAATTGGTAAGCCTATCCAATTTTGAAAGATTTCAGCCAGTATTCTTTAGATATTTTTTGTCTCTGTCTCCCTTTGGAAATTCCAGTTTACACTTGTCCTACCTCTCAGCCTAAAATTAACAGGCACAACCTGTAGTCTGACCAAATTAGGCTACTTATTGTAATAAAGGAACCATGGAGAATCTTACCAAAGAAAAGTTTTTGTAGGATTTGGGGAGAACTGGGGATTTTAAGTGAAATTTAAATGAAACTGTTTGAGGGGCTCAGAGCAAAGCAGTGGTGTCTGTGCAGGTCTCAGTATCAGGTCAGGGCTGCAAAGTGGGCCCAGGGGTCCTGTTGACTTGGCAATTATGATGGTAAACTGTGGAGCCCAGCCGGTGTGGCTCTGGGGTTGAGTGTCAACCCATACACCAGGAGGTCACAGGTTCAATTCCCGGTCAGGGCACATGCCCAGGTTGTGGGCCTGATCCCCAGTGTGGGGCATGCGGGAGGCAGCCAGTCAATGTTCTCTCTCATTGATGTTCCTATTTCTCTCTCCCTCTCCCTTCCTCTCTCTCAAATCAATAAAGAAAAGTATTTTAAAAAACAAATTAATTGTGGAATGTTGTGCCCAGATTCTCCGAGACAGAGAGAGAGAGAGAGAGAGAGAGAGAAAGAGATTGTTTTTAATCGTGTGGATATGATTTGAAACAGTTTCTGAAAGCTCGCGGTTTTACAAAACAGTTTCACTGTGAGTAAGCAAGCGGCAGTAGCAGTCAGAGAGTGTTTCTGTAACACTAGACAGCTGTAGCATGGCCTTGGAACAAGATCTTTTTCTGCTAGCTTGACAGTTGTTTTTTTTCTGCTTGTTATTCTAGCCTCATGAGTGGTAGAGCAGAGTTTTACAATTACAGTTAATTTTTGCCTTACCCTATGCATTTATTGGGCTGGATGAACTTGTCCCAGTGTGCATAGATATTCTTACTTTTTCAGTTTTTCCTCTAGGTTTCACTTTAGATCATTTCTGTTGCTACATTTTCAAGATGTTCTGCAGTATCTAATTGGCTGTTAATCCCAACCATTACTATTTTCATCTCTGAAAGTTTACTTTGGGCTTATTTTATAGTTTTGCTGTCTATTTAACATATTCAGTGTTATCTCTACACTCTTAAATACTTTGTGGAATATAGTTAGTTTTTTTGTTTTTTTAAATTTTCACCCAAGGACATGCTTATTGATTTTAGAGAGAGGAAGGGGTCGGGGGTAGAGAGAGAAAGAGAAACATCTATCAGTTGCCTGTTACACGTGCCCCGTCCTGGGAACAGCCTGCAACGTAGGCACATGCCTTGAATGGGAGTCGAACCCGCGACCTTTTGGTGTACGGGATGATGTTCCAACCAACTGAGCCAATTGGCCAGGGTTATAGTCAGTTATGTTTAATGTCCTTGTCTACTAATTCTATCATCTGTATAGTTTCTGGTTCTGTTTGCATGGATTGATTTTTCTCCTCATTAGAGGTAATATTTTCCTGCTTTTTTGTATACCTGATAATTTTGTATTGGGTACTAGTCATTTAGACTTTTACTCAGTACTGGATATTTTCCTATTGAGTCTTGGCGTATTCTGAGATGCATCTATGTTATGTTTGAGGATTTTAAACGTTAGGCAGGAGAGCAGCCCTTAGAGTTACCACCTCTCCTCCCAAAATATACTACCTGGTTCCCCTGAATTGCGTAATTTCCTGCTGTGGCCAGTAGGAATATGAACTTTTTTCATGCCTGGGGAAAATGATCTAGGGATTTCTTTGCTCTTTTGAGGGAAGTTCTTTTCCGTGCCTCAGCTGCTCTGTTTTCACACATTTCTCATCAGGGTTCAGCTACAGGGTTGAGCAGGGCCCTCTGTAAATCTTCGGGGCTCTGCGTGCAGCTCTCGGAGGGAGCTGTGACCCTGGACTCCAGAGACTGCTCCTGGTCGGACTGAATTCTCCTTCAGGTGACTGTGGTCTTAGGGCTTAGCTCAGTGTTGCCCTTCCCAAGGGTCACCGTCTTATCTGATGTCCAGTGTCTAAAGCATTTCATAGGCTTTGTCTGGTGTGTTAGTTTCAGGTGGAAAGGTCAGTTTGGCCTGTGTGACTCCATCTTGTCTGGAAATGGAGAGCCTAGGTTCATATGCATCAGGATAATCACTGTGTTTCATGCCTTTGTAGTCTGAACGCTGTTTTTCCTTTTCATGAGGACAGGAGAATGTAATGATTACCTACAAATTTAATAATCCATTCTTGTTTCCTTCTCATTTGTCTTTATTTCTCTTCTCGCCTTGCTTTTGACTTGATCTGAAATTTCATATTAAGTTGAAATATAATTGTATCCTTTTGTGTTTAGTTATGATTTATATGCTACCTGTATAAAAAGTATTTGAGAAAGTGTACATATATAAATTTGGTAGAACCAGGTTGAAAATAAATGAGGAAATTATATTAAGAAAAAGTAAGGAATAGAATGAGGTGAAGTTTAAATTCAGGCCTTTTTGTCTTAATAGATTGCCGAGGGACCTACCAGACATGCAACTCTGATTTTATTAAAAGCCAGAGCAGAGGTTGTCAGTGTATCTCTTTGCTTTTTAGGAAGGACCATTAAAAATAATAAACTCTTGCCTTGGCCAGTTTTGATCAGTGGTTAGAGCATCGGCCTGCGAACCAAAGGGTCTTGAGTTTGATTCCAATCAAGGGCATGTACCTGCATTGCAGGTTTGATCCCTGGCCCCTGGCGGGGTTGTGCAGGAGGCAACCAATCAGTGTGCCTCTCTCACTTCGATGTTTCTCTCTCTCCCTGCCTTTCTTCCTTCCGCTTTCTAAAAATGTTAATGGAAAAGAAGATCCTCAGGTGAGGATTAACAGCAACAACAGATAATAGTAATGATAAACTCTTGCCCTGTGCAGTGTTCTCAGCAGTTAGAGCGTTGGTCCGTGCACTGAAGGGTCGCAGGGTTGATTCTTCACTAAAGGCACGTGCCTGGGTTGTAGGTTTGAACCCTGGCCCGGTTGGGCAAGTGTGGGAGGTAACCAATTGATGTCTCTCTGTCTTCACATCAATGTTTCTCTCTTACTCTCCCTCTGTCCCCTCCTCTCTCTCTAAGAAGCAGTGGAAAAAAGATCTTCAAGTGAAGATTAAAAAAAAAAACCTCTTACTACCCTTGGGCCAAGTATGGGGTATGTTTTAATCTTTTTCTAAGCCTCAAACAAGGAAGTATTGCTATTAAACCTTGATTTGTTTTTGATGGGTTAATTAACAATATTCAATTTCAGAATATAAATGAAGGATATCTTTATTCCTTACCCCGTTAGTAAAATTGCCTGTGTAAAGGTTAAATTCATCTTTACTACTCTTTGATTTCTTACTTTTTTTTTTTACTCTTGTCTGTATTTGATTTAGTGGCTTTATGGAAATTAAAACTATATTAACTGATGGAATAATAAGTGATTTATACTCTATTTTATAAGTTATTTTCGAGAACTTAAATTTTTTAAAATATTTTTTATTTGGAAATTATTTAAAATTTAAAAATAGTTACTTTGGCCCTGACCAGTTTGGCTCAGTGGTTGGAGCTTTGGCCTGCAGACTGGAGAGTCCCGGGTTCGGGTCCGGCTAGGGGCATGTACCAAAAAACAAAAAAGTTATTTTGGACATATCAAAATTACAGAAGAATTATAAAATAAAATAATAGAAGGAACACTTCTTATCCTGATTAGTTTTCTTTTCTTTTTTAAATCCTCACCTGAGGACATTTTTCCATATTTTGTTCAGATAGAGTGGGAGGGAGGGAGGAAGGAAGGAGAGGGGGAAAGAGAGAGAGAGAAAGAAAGAGAAAGAGAAAGAAACATTGACGTGAAAGGGACACATTGAGTGGCTGCCTCTCGCACGACCTAACCAGGGCTGGGGACAAACTGCAGCCGAGGTACGTGCCCTTAGTGGGAACTGAACCTGCATCTCTCTGGACCACAGGCTGACGCTCTAACCACTGAGCAAAACTGGCCAGAGCCTTTTTTTTTTTTTTAATGAATCCTCATTTGAGGATATTTTTCTGTTGATTTTTAGATAAGTGGAAGGGAGGGAGGGAGGGAGAGAGAGAAAGAGAGAGAAACATCGATATGAGAGAGACACATTGGTTGCATCCTGCAAGACCCCTACCGGGACTGAGGATTGAACCTGCAGCCCAGGTACGTGCCCTTGACTGGGAATCAAACCCAAGACCCTTCTATCAAAAGGCTGACGCTCAATCACTGAGCCAAACTAGCCAGGGCTATTTATTTTCTTTTTAAATTTAATTTTAATTATAGTTGACATACAATATTATGTTAGTTTCAGGTGTACGACATAGTGATTCAGCATTTACGTACCTTACAAAATGATCACTGCAGTAAGTCTAGTAGGCATCTGTCACCATATATAGTTATTACATCCCTGTGCTCATTTTATAACTGGACGCTTGTTCTTGATGCCCTTGCCCTTTTCTTCCCATCCTCTCCCCTGACCACCAGTTTCTTCTCTGTGTTAGTTTGTTTGTTTGTTCATCTAGTTTGTGTTGTAGATTTCACATATACATAAAGTCATATGGTGTTTTTCTCTGTCTCACTTATTTCACTTAACATAATATTCTCTAGGTTCATCTGTGTTATCAAAAATGACAAGGTTTTTCTTATTGTTGAGTAATATTCTCTACCAGTGGACACCTAGCTTGCTTCCATATCTTGACTATTGTAAACAATACCACAATAAAAATAGGGGTGCATATATCTTTTTGAATTATAGTTTTCATTTTCTTTTGGTAAATACCCAGAAGTGGAATTTCTGGGTTGCATGGTAGTCCTCTCTCTCTTTTTTTTTTAAACAGATATTTGCCAGTGGCTTCACTATTGTGTTCTCTTTATTTTATTATTATTTAAAAATGTTTTTATTCATTTTTAGAGTGAGAAGAAGGGAGAGGGAGAAAGAGAGAAACATCCATGTGATTGGCTGCCTCCTATATGCCCCCTACCAGGGATTGAGCCTGCAACCCAGGCATGTGCCCTGACCAGGAATGAAACCGGTGACCTCTTGGTGCATAGGACAGTGCTCAAACCACTGTGCCACACCACCAAAAGCCATTAGTTCTCTTTTTAATTTTTTAGGAATCTTTATACTGTTTTCCTTAGAGGCTGTACTGGTTTATACTCCCACTAACAGTGCATGAGAGTTCCCTTTTGTCCACATTCCTGTCGGCACTTGTCAGTTGTTGTCTCTTACCCTGATTATCTTAACTTTGCTTTTTCATTTGGTATTTTTCTCTCTGTATGTATGTGTGTTGTATTTGTTTTTTCTGAACATTTACAGGTAAGTTATAAATACCAAAGCCCTTCAGCCTTAAATACACTGTATTTCCTGGTGCAATTATATGTCCCCGTCACATTAATTAACTTCAGTAAATGTAACATTGTTTCAGCCTCGTTACCTGATCTTTGTGTCAGTTCTGTCATTGGACACTGTAATGTTCTTTGTAGCACTTCTCCTCTCTGATACAGAATCCAGTTTAGGGTGAGGTGTTCCATTTAGCTCTTATATCTCTTTATTCTCCTGTTTTACATTTTTTTATCCTGACCGGAGGATATTTTTCCATTTATCTTCAGATGGAGTGTGAGGGAGGGGAGGAGGGAGAGAGGGAGAGAAACATCGATGTGAGAGGGACACACTGACTGGCTGTCTCCTGCACAACCCCAGCCAGGGCCGGGAACGAACCACAGCCGAGGTCCGTGCCCTTGACTGGGATCGAACCTGCGGCTCATTGGTCTGTGGGCCAACATTCTAACTGCTGAACCAAACCGGCCAGGGCTCTTTGTCCTCCTTTAACCTGGAATGTTTCCACAGTCTGTCTTTTATGACACGACATCCCCTTTATTTTTATTTTATTTTATTTTATTTTATTTTATTTTATTTTATTTTATTTTATTTTATTTATTTATTTATTTAATCCTCACCCGAGGACATTTTTTCATTTTTTGTTCACATAGAGTGGGAGGGAGAGAGAGGAAGAGAGAGAGAGAGAAACATCGACATGAAAGGTACACATCGAGTGGCTGCCACCCACACAACCCAACTAGGGCCGGGGACAAACTGCAACCGAGATACGTGCCCTTAGCGGGAACCGAACCCAGGTCTCTCTGGACCGCAGGCTGACGCTCTAACCGCTGAGCCAAACTGGCCAGGGCCATGACATCCCCTTTAAAAAAAAAAAACAAAACTGGCCGGTTTGGCTCAGCGGTTAAGCGTCGGCGTGCGGACCAGAGAGTCCTGGGCTCGGTTTCCGTAGGGGCACGTGCAGTATCTCTAAGAAAAAGAAAAAAGCTGCTCATTTTGGTTTGGTCTGAAGTTTCCTCATAATTGGGTTCCGTTATCTATTCTGGAGCTGGGCCCAGTGTCTGTGGTCATGCGCTTTCTCAGTGCCCCATGTCTGGGGGGCGTTGACTGGGCACCGCACAGGTGTGCTCTGCCCTTACTGTATAATTATCTTTGTCCCCTTGCAACTGGAAAGCAGTCTTTGAAGAGATGGTGTAGGACTCTTCAAATGTGCTGTTGTTCATTTGAATACACTCTTAGATTTAATATGCATTTTCTGATCTAGTGTTTACTCTACTGATTGCAAAATAGTTATTTTCCATCTCTCATATCCCCTCTGCGTTCACCAGTCCTCGCCCTACTGCAATCACGAGCCCACCCTTCACCATTTCTTTCTTTACTTTTCTTTTATTAGTGTGGACTCATGAATCCCTCTTCTATTTATTCCTTTTTTAAGGTTCATAATTCATTATTTACTTTGGAGTTAAATTTGTCTTGATTTGGCTAGTGGAGCCTCTTCAGGCTGGCTCTTTGTCCCTGTGACATGCCATCATTATATGAGCATTTCCTCACTTTCTGTGGCGTAACACAATATTGCAGGTTCATCTGGTACCTGATCTGCTCCAGCCCAGGAATCAGGCCTGTTCTCTGAGGAGTTTTCATTCCGTTTAGTGGGATATGGACCAGAGACCAAACTCTGGGCTCTGGATGTGCTCACTGCTCCTTGGCTCATTGAGCAGAGGGCCATAGGAAACATGCGTGTATATACACACACATTAACATGCATTCACTTATGCATGCAGATTCCCGCATATGTACACCTTTGTTCCGGGAATCATGCGTTCACACAATTTCTAATACTGATCCATCCCCACAGGGTTCTTTCTTTTCTTCCGTCTTAACCCTCACTCCCAGCAACATCAGCACCTTCACTCAAACCTATAATGCATTTAAAGTAGTTACAGAACTTCTTTGTCCGTTCTCCTGCAATAAATACATTTCATGTATTCAGGATTTCTTTGCAATCCTGCACATTCCGCATTTTAACCATGCTCCTGACCGAGGTTAGAAAGTCAGTATTGTGTCCACAGTGACTTAGGTTCGTCATTGTCCTGCCTCCTGGTCTGCCTTCCTGCCTTCCCTTTGGTGCGTGTATCCTCATTTGAAGTGTGGATGTGTGTGTTCTGGTTTGCTTTCAATGTTAGTTTTTTCCCCTCTTCCATTCTTAATTGATCTATTTTTTGAATATGTACAACATTAAAATGCTTCCAAAAAGTCAAAACCATACAAAAAGGTAAGTTCAGGTAAAGGTCACTTCACTGAGATATATTCCAGTTCATCATCTACCCCTGGTAGGGAATCGACTTCATTGTTTCTGCTTTATCCTTTTTGTTTCTTTGTACAAAATTTATTACAGCCCTGGCTGGTTTGGCTCAGCGGTTGGAGCGTCAGCCTGCAGTCCAGAGAGACCCGGGTTTGGTTCCCGCTAAGGGCGCGTACCTCAGTTGCAGTTTGTCCCCGGCCCTGGTTGAGTCGTGCAGGTGGCAGCCACTCGATGTGTCCCTTTCACGTTGATGTTTTTCTCTCTCTCCCTCTTCCTCTCCCTCCCTCCCACTCTTATCTGAACAAAAAATGGAAAAATGTCCTCGGGTGAAGATAAAAAAAAAAAAAATAGTACAAATTTTCTCATTTTCCCTTATGCTCTTTTGCACTATACCTTTTTTTTTTTTTTTTAAGTTACAACTCTTAGAAATTACTGTATTGAGCCCTGGCCGGTTTGGCTCAGCGGTTAGAGCATCGGCCTGCGGTCCAGAGAGACCCGGGTCCGGTTCCCGCTAAGGGCACGTACCTCGGTTGCAGTTTGTCCCCGGCCCTGGTTGGTCGTGCGGGTGGCAACCACTCGATGTGTTCCTTCACATCAATGTTTCTCTCTCTCTCTTCCTCTCTCTCCCTCCCGCTCTGTCTGAACAAAAAATGCAAAAAAAAATGTCCTCGGGTGAGGATAAAAAAAAAAAAAGAAATTACTGTATTGAAGTTTATAGAGGTCTTCCTCAGAATATGTATTTACAATTATTTAAAAATTGGCTTTAGACTATACTTTTCCCTTAATTTCTTTGTTTCTTCGTTCTCTTACATGTTGTTTATATTCTTTAAATTGTTTCTTCTTAAGGTTATGTGTATATAGGTTATGTATATATAGTAAATCTTCACTTGTTCACTTGACATCGTTGATAGGTTCTGCAGCTTAAAGTGAAACGACATATAACAGAACCACTTTTACCAGAGGTTAATTGACATAGAATTGTATTCCTATGGCATCTCATCAGTGTTACAATGAAACGGTGTATTGGAGTACCTGCTGTATACAAATTCAATGTTGGCAAAATTTTATGTATTCAGCACATCCCTATTATTTGGTCCTAATTTCATTGAGAGGTGGTTGTCTTAAGATTTGGCCCAGTTGCTGTAAAATAAACTTCAAATTAGTTTTTAAATAGCTTATTTTTGTCTGGCTCACCAGTTCTTAGGTGTTTATCTCCGGACTATTTTCAAGTTGCTGTGTTGTTGGGGACCAGCTTCCTCTGTGGTGGTGGTCTACAATTTCCAGAACATGTAAGAGTGTAGAAAGAATGAGAAGGGGAATGCACTGAACAGTACTAGAAGACGGGACCCAGAAGGGCACCCCCCTTTTGTGCATGCCATTGACTAGAACTTAGTCCTGTGCCCACACAGCAGGAGGTGTTGGAAAATCGGGACCAGCCAGTGTCTGTCCAGTTAAATATTCTTAAAGAAAAGTGACGGGGACAATGAATGTTCTTTTTTTTCATGTTGAAAGTATTACAGATGTGTCCACCACTGGATGGTGAATCTTCTTTAGCCACAGGTGCCTGAATATGTTTACAGTTTCTCTTCTCATGTTTCTCAGTATGATAACCATCTTTCCAGCACAACTGGCCTGTTACAGATTTGACGCTATTTTTAGTTGTAAAAAGCTGACACTGTTTTCAAGCTGATATTTTCATCATGGCTCATTCTGGTATCTTTTATAATTGTTGAATTAAAGGCTAAGTCGTAATTTCACGGAGTATGGAGTTTCATGTTTTGTTACCTGGATGTTAAGAGTATGTTTTACCCTGACCCACTCAAGGTCGTGTGGGAGGCAACCAGTCGATGTGCCTCTCTCCCATGGGTATTTCTCTCTCTCCCCCACTCCCTTCCACTCTGTCTAGAAGTCAGTGGAAGAATATCCTCCGGTGAGGATTAACCACAACAGAAAAGGAGTTTATGTTTATATTCTGCTGTTTCAGGTGATGTTCTGATGTGAGGACGGCTTGCCGGTATAAAACTGTCCGTACCAGTTGTATGGTGAAGCCATGCTCACAGATGCCTGAGCGGTACCATGCTTTGTTCTTCAGGCAGACAGGAGTCACAGCTTCCACATGGAAATAGCAGCTATATCGGAACTGAATCGGGCAGGAAAGGGGCTGTTCCAGCTCTGCTTCTCCTTTGACCTGCGTGTTCTCCGTGCAGTGCTCTGTGTTAACCTGTCCAGATGTCCGCTTCTCCTTTGACCTGCGTGGTCTCCGTGCAGTGCTCTGTGCTCTGTGTTAACCTGTCCAGATGTCCGCTTCTCCTTTGACCTGCGTGTTCTCCGTGCAGTGCTCTGTGCTCTGTGTTAACCTGTCCAGATGTCTGCTTCTCCTTTGACCTGCATGGTCTCCGTGCAGTGCTCTGTGCTCTGTGTTAACCTGTCCAGATGTCCGCTTCTCCTTTGACCTGCGTGTTCTCCGTGCAGTGCTCTGTGTTAACCTGTCCAGATGTCTGCTTCTCCTTTGACCTGCGTGGTCTCCGTGCAGTGCTCTGTGTTAACCTGTCCAGATGTCTGCTTCTCCTTTGACCTGCGTGTTCTCCGTGCAGTGCTCTGTGCTCTGTGTTAACCTGTCCAGATGTCCGCTTCTCCTTTGACCTGCGTGTTCTCCGTGCAGTGCTCTGTGTTAACCTGTCCAGATGTCTGCTTCTCCTTTGACCTGCGTGTTCTCCGTGCAGTGCTCTGTGCTCTGTGTTAACCTGTCCAGATGTCTGCTTCTCCTTTGACCTGCGTGTTCTCCGTGCAGTGCTCTGTGTTAACCTGTCCAGATGTCTGCTTCTCCTTTGACCTGCGTGTTCTCCGTGCAGTGCTCTGTGCTCTGTGTTAACCTGTCCAGATGTCTGCTTCTCCTTTGACCTGCGTGTTCTCCGTGCAGTGCTCTGTGCTCTGTGTTAACCTGTCCAGATGTCCGCTTCTCCTTTGACCTGCGTGTTCTCCGTGCAGTGCTCTGTGCTCTGTGTTAACCTGTCCAGATGTCTGCTTCTCCTTTGACCTGCGTGGTCTCCGTGCAGTGCTCTGTTAACCTGTCCAGATGTCTGCTTCTCCTTTGACCTGCATGGTCTCCGTGCAGTGCTCTGTGCTCTGTGTTAACCTGTCCAGATGTCTGCTTCTCCTTTGACCTGCGTGTTCTCCGTGCAGTGCTCTGTGCTCTGTGTTAACCTGTCCAGATGTCCGCTTCTCCTTTGACCTGCGTGTTCTCCGTGCAGTGCTCTGTGCTCTGTGTTAACCTGTCCAGATGTCTGCTTCTCCTTTGACCTGCGTGTTCTCCGTGCAGTGCTCTGTGCTCTGTGTTAACCTGTCCAGATGTCTGCTTCTCCTTTGACCTGCGTGGTCTCCGTGCAGTGCTCTGTGTTAACCTGTCCAGATGTCTGCTTCTCCTTTGACCTGCATGGTCTCCGTGCAGTGCTCTGTGCTCTGTGTTAACCTGTCCAGATGTCCGCTTCTCCTTTGACCTGCGTGGTCTCCGTGCAGTGCTCTGTGCTCTGTGTTAACCTGTCCAGATGTCTGCTTCTCCTTTGACCTGCGTGGTCTCCGTGCAGTGCTCTGTGCTCTGTGTTAACCTGTCCAGATGTCTGCTTCTCCTTTGACCTGCGTGTTCTCCGTGCAGTGCTCTGTGTTAACCTGTCCAGATGTCTGCTTCTCCTTTGACCTGCGTGTTCTCCGTGCAGTGCTCTGTGCTCTGTGTTAACCTGTCCAGATGTCTGCTTCTCCTTTGACCTGCGTGTTCTCCGTGCAGTGCTCTGTGCTCTGTGTTAACCTGTCCAGATGTCTGCTTCTCCTTTGACCTGCGTGGTCTCCGTGCAGTGCTCTGTGCTCTGTGTTAACCTGTCCAGATGTCTGCTTCTCCTTTGACCTGCATGGTCTCCGTGCAGTGCTCTGTGCTCTGTGTTAACCTGTCCAGATGTCCGCTTCTCCTTTGACCTGCGTGTTCTCCGTGCAGTGCTCTGTGTTAACCTGTCCAGATGTCTGCTTCTCCTTTGACCTGCGTGTTCTCCGTGCAGTGCTCTGTGTTAACCTGTCCAGATGTCTGCTTCTCCTTTGACCTGTGTGGTCTCCGTGCAGTGCTCTGTGTTAACCTGTCCAGATGTCTGCTTCTCCTTTGACCTGCGTGGTCTCCGTGCAGTGCTCTGTGCTCTGTGTTAACCTGTCCAGATGTCCGCTTCTCCTTTGACCTGTGTGGTCTCCGTGCAGTGCTCTGTGTTAACCTGTCCAGATGTCTGCTTCTCAGCAGTACCGACAGTCTTGGTTTAGAGGTATCTGCAGTTTTCCGTCAGATAATTTAATCCTCTGAGTATTTAACAAATTAGAACAATTTGAGATTATATGATTATGCTTAAAAGTTCTAAACAGCTAAAAGGTATCCTAATCTTTGTAAAACTTTCTCCCTCAAAGTTTCTTAGCTTCTAATACTCATCTTTAAAAAAAATAAATAAAAATACCTTAGCAGTGTTTTATTTTTTAACCGATTTTATTTTATTTTATTTTATTTTATTTATTTTTTATCCTCACCCGAGGACATTTTCCCATTTTTTGTACAGATAGAGCGGGAGGGAGAGAGAGGAAGAGAGAGAGAGAGAAACATCGATGTGAGGGGACACATGGAGTGGCTGCCACCCGCACGACCAACCAGGGCCGGGGACATACTGCAACCGAGGTACATGCCCTTAGCGGGAACCGAACCCGGGTCTCTCTGTACCGCAGGCCGACGCTCCAACCGCTGAGCCAAACCGGCCAGGGCTATTTTTTAACCGATTTTAGAGAGGGAAGAATGAAGAGGGAGAGAGAGAAACGTTGATGAGAGAGAACATAGATCAGCCGCCTCCTGCACGCCCCCCACTGGGGAACAGGCCCACAGCCTAGGCATGTGCCCTGACTGGGAATTGAATCAGCGATGTCTTGGTGCAGGGTCGACACTCAACCATCGACCGGGCAGCAATGTTTTTGTCTGTCTGTCTGTCTATCTATCTATTTATCTATTTTTATTCCTTACCCGAGGATATTTTTCTACTTCTTATCAGGTAGAGTGGGAGGAAGGAGGGCGGGGAGAGAGAGAGAGAAACATCAGTGTGATACAGCCACATTGACTAGTTGCTTCCCTCACAACCCAACCACTGCCGGGGTCAGACCGCAACTGAGATATCTGCCATTGACTGGACTTGAACCCCACAACCTATTGGTCCGCAGGCGGACACTTCCAAGGGCTTTTTGAAAATTTTTTTTACTGTGGTTAAAACTACAACATGAAATCTACCCTCTTAAGAAACTTAAAAAAAATTTATATGTATATATATATACACACATATATATATTTATCCTCCCTCGAGGACGTTTTTCCATATTTTGTTCAGATAGAGTGGGGGGGGGGGAGAAACATCGACGTGAAAGGGGCACGTCGAGTGGCTGCTTCTCACGCGACCCAACCAGGGCCGGGGACAAACTGCAACCGAGTTACATGCCCTTAGCGGGAACCCAACCCGGGTCTCTCTGGACCACAGGCGGATACTCTAACCACTGAGCCAAACCGGCCAGGGCTAAAAAATATTTTTTTTAATTGCTTTTTAGAGAGAAGAAGGGAGAGGGACAGAGAGAAATATATGTTAGCTGCCTCCCACACACCCGCTACCGGGAATCAGTTCACAAGCCAGACATATGCCCTGATGGGGAATCCAACCGATAACCCTGGGACAGCGCCCAACCAACTGAGCCGCACTGGCTGCAGCCCCATTTAAAAAACTTTTTTTTTTTTTTGGTTAATCCTCGCCAGAGGATATATTTTTCCATTGATTTTTAGATATAGTGTAAGGGAAGGGGGAAGGGAGAGAAAGAGAGAAATACCTATATGAGAGGGACACATCTCCTGCATGGGGGACCAGATCTACAACCCTTCAGTCCTTGGGCCAGCCGCTGAGCCAGACCGGCCAGGGCCCACTTAGGAAACTTTAACACGCAGTGCAGTAGTGTTGGCTGTGAGCACAATGCTGTGCAGCAGGTCTCTGGAACATTTTCATCTCGTGTGCCTGAAACTAGACCCATTGAACAGCAGCTCCCCATTCCCCCTCCCTCCAGTCCTTGCTCACCAGCACTCTTTCTGTTGTTAGGCGTTTGACAACTTTAGATAGTTCATATGAGTGGAATCACACAGTATTAGCCCTCTGACACTGGCTTATTTAGGACAACATCCTAAGGGTGTCAACAGATGGTAGTTGACGTCCATGACGGGAATCCCCATGTGGGGTTCGGTGAAGAAGGAAACCTTACTCGGTGCAGACAGTGATGAGCACTCCTGCGAGCAGCACGGCTGTGAGGGGCTCCTCGGCCAGCACCCGTGCCAGCACCTCTTCAGCCAGGCAGCTGCTCTGCTCTGCTCTGCTCTGCTCTGCTCTGCTCTGCTCTGCGATGGTGCCCAGGCGACCTCCTGTCTGGGGGTCTGCAGCCTTCCCGGAAAATGCTCCTGCAGCCAGAAGGGAGCTGGCTTATAGGCCAGAAGTTCTTGCCCCTGCTTCCCCATTGGGCCATCATCATGCAAATAAAGATGCTAAAACTTACAGGGATTGATCCAAAAGGCACTGTTCTGATTAGTCAGAATAGGGCCACTCTGATTGGTCCGAGCTGCACAGTCATTTTGGTTGAAATAGGATCCCAGGAATGGCAGAAAAAGTGCAGGCAGGCAGGCTCAGAGGCTTGGCTGTGAAGTGTGGTTTGCGGGAGAGGTCCTTGAGCAGAAATGGCCGCCAGGCTTCTGATGTTTTATTTGAGCCCATTTAGCCACCAGGAGCCCTTCTTAGTAGGTGGTCTCCCCCCCTTCCCCCGCCCATTCACAGGGTTCATCCATATTGTAGTATGTGATAGGATTTTCTTCTATTTCATGGTTGAATAATACTCTGGTGTGTGGATATACCTAACATTTTCTTTATCTATTCCTCTGTTGATGGCCAGTTAGGTTGTTTCCATTTCTTGGCTGTTGTGATAAAATGCTGCAGTGAACAGGGAGTGCAGATATTTCTTCGAGATCCTGATTTCAGTTATTGTACATAAAGCCCTGAAGTGAGATTGAAGGATCTTGTGGCAGTTCTATTTGTAAATTTTGGGGGACCTCCTACTGTGTTCTATAATGGCGGCACCATTTAAATCCCCTCTGACGGTGTTTAAGGAACTGGTTCCAGGTTGCGGTCTTGCCAACTCTTTTTTCTGTTCTTTTCACAGTGTGATATGATATTGTCATTCTGATTTGCATTTTTCTTAATGATTCTGAGCATCTTTTCATTTAACTTGTTGGCCCTTTGTATGTCTTATTTGGAGAAACTCAAGTTCTTTGCCCATTTCTTATTTATTTGTTTATTCATCTTGCTGTTGAATTATAGGGGTTACTTTTATAGTTGACCCTTGAACAATGTGGGAGTTAGGGGTACTGAGTGCACCCTGCTAACCCCAGTTAGAAATCCACGTATAACTTTTGACTCCAAAAAACTACAGTTAGTATTTTGCATGTGTTTTCAGCCAACTGCGTTTGAAAACAGTGTTTTGATCTGCAGATGGGAATTCGAAAAAACTGTTTCGATCCACTATAGGTTGAATCTGCTGGTAGTTGGATCTGCAGATGCAATACCTGCAGATATGAAGGGCCAACTGCATTTACTGAAAACACTGTGTGTGTGATTGAGTAGGCCTGTGCAGCTCAGAACCGTGTGGTTCAAGGATCAACCATGTTTTCTTTCTTTATTATTTTCTTACGTATGTCTTTATTGTTGAGAATATTACAGATGTCCCCCTGGGTCAACTATATTTTCAGTAGTAACCACTTATCAAATATATCATCTGCAACTATTTTCTCCTGTTCTGTAGGTTGCCTCTTCACTCTTTTCATTGTTTCCTTTGCTGTACAGAAGCCTTTTAGTTTGATGTAGTCTTACTTGTCTGTTTACTTCTGCTGCTCGTGCTTTTGGTGTCATATCCAAGAAGTCGTTGCCAGAACCAGTGTTCTGTATCTTTTCTTGCATTTTCTCTAGTTCAAAAGTTTCAGGTCTTATGTTTAAGTCTTTCATCCATTTTGAGTTGCTTGTTGTATAATGTGGTTTCCCAGCACCATTTGTCGGAGGACTGTCCTGTTGTGTAGTTTTGGCCCCCTTGGTGAATAGCATTTGACCATATAGATGTAGATTCATTTCTGGGCTCTCCACCCTGTTCTGTTGGTCTGTATATCTTTATGCTGGCATCCTGCCGGTTTGATTATTGTAACTTTGTGATATGTTTTGAAATCAGGAAGTGCAAGTCCTCCAAGTTTTTTGTTATTTCTCAAGACTTTTTGGCTATTTATGGTTGTTTGTGGTTCCATATGAGTTTTAAGTTTGTTTTTCTTATTACTATAAAAAATACCATTGATAGGAACACATTGAATCTGTAGATCACTTCAGGTAGTATGAACATTTTAACAGGGTTGTCTTTGAATCCGTGAAGACAGGATGTCTTTCCATTTATTTGTATCCTTAGTTTCTTTTCAACAGTGTTTTGTAGTTGTCAGTATACAAATCTTTGGCCTTGTTGGTTAAGTTTATACCTAAGCATTTTCTTTTTGATGCTATTGTAAATGGGATTTTTTTTCATGTTTTCTTTTAGATTGGTTTTTTTTGTTGTTGTTAGTTGTATAGAAATGCAACTGATTTTTTAAAATTTATTTTTATTGTTGAGAATATTACAGATGTCCCTCATTTTCTCCCCTCTGCCCCCCTCCATCCAGCTCCCGCCCTATCCCAGGACTACACCTCACTATGAAGCTGATACTTTGGTATCTGGCCCATGTCTGAACGAGGAGGGCGTCAGTGGAGCTCAGAACCTTGACCTGCCCTGCTCTCTTGTTATCTTTGGAGCCACAGACACTTTTTTTTTTTTTTTTATCCTCACCCGAGGATATTTTTCTAATTTTTATTTATTTTATTCTATTATTGTTATTTTATTTCTCACCCGAGGATATTCTTCCATTTATCATCAGACAGAATGGGAGGGAAGGAGAGAGAGAGACAGAAAGAGAAACATTGATGTGGTAGAGCCACACTGACTGGTTGCCTCCCGCATGACCCGATCGGGTCTGGGGACAAACTGCAACCGCGGTCCATGCCCTTGAATCAAACCTGTGACTCATTGGTCTGTGGGACGGCTCTCTAACTGCTGAGCCAAACTGGCCAGGGTACCTTTTTTTATCTTAATTATTACTGATTTTTAGAGAGAGGGGAAGGAAAAGAGAAAGAGAAACATCGATGAGAGAGTAGAACATCAGTTGGCTGCTTCCTGCACACCCCTACTGGGGATCAGGTCTGCAACCTGGGCATGTGCTCTGACCAGGAATTGAGCCAGCAACCTTTTTATGGACAGGACAATGCCCAGCCAACTGAGCCACACCAACTAAGGCAGATAACCATTTTATTATCAAAAAAATTACCTGAATTCCACGCTTTATTTTGTTTATGTATTTACTTATTTGTTTTTATTTTCACTCTCACCCAAGGGTATATTTATTGAGTTAGAGAGGGGTGAGGGAGAGGAACATCAATGTGAGAGAGAAACATTGATCTGTTGCTTCCCAAACACACCCTGATTAAGGATCAAACCTGCAACCTCCTAGGTATGTGCCCTGACCAGAAATCAAATCCACAACCATTTTGGTGCTCAGGATGGCACTCCAACCAACTGAGCCACCCAGCCAGAGTTGAGATCACTGCTTTTTAAAAAGGATGCTTGAGCTTTGGGGCGCCTATTGTTTCCCGAAGTCTTTGGGTCTTAGAGGCTACTTAAACGAGCTGTCTGCTCCATCCCTGCAGGAGGGTGCAGGAGGCAGCAGATCGATGTTTCTCTCTCTCACCCTCTCCCTTCCTCTCTCTCTAAAAAATCAATTTAAAAATCAAGTACCACATGATCTCACTTATTTGTGGAATATAATGAACAAAATAAACTGATGAACAAAATAGACCCAGAGACATAGAAAGGAACACGGTTCAGACTGACAAACCTCAGAAAGGGGGGATGGGGATGGGGAATGGGGGGGAGATAAACCACAGAACCTATCTGCATGTGTGTGTAACCAATGGCTACACACAACAGTGCTGGGGGGCGGGATGGGGAGGAGGGTGTCTAGAGGGGGAAAGGAAGAAACATCTGTAACAAAAATAATTAATTAATTTTAAATCTTACAAACAAAACCAGTCTTGTGGAGTTTACACTGTGATCTTGATGTCAAAACATGATTATTTTGAAGATAATAGTTGTATTAAAAGATAACTTTGTATGGTGCTCAATTTCAATTATGTTAGTTCACTGCAGCTAGTAAGGAAAGATAGGTAATTTTTTTATGCAAGTTTTTGGCCAATCTTGAAGTACGTTTCTCCTCGTGTACTCTCATTTTTTTGTTTGTGGTACTGAAAATATGTAGATTATTATTATCAATCTTCTTTGAAAGTAAGGATTTGTTCAGGTTTAATCCTATAGATTTGATTATACAGGCTCACGGTGCTGAGTGTTACACTGAAAGGTTTTTATGGTTCATAGTGAATTGATCGCCAGCAAACTGCCCTACCCGGAATCGGGCAATCCCCACCTAGTATGAACATGCATACACTTTGCTGCAGAAGTCATGGATGTTATTGCATAGCGCTCCTTTTGACTCCACTGTGTTTTGTAACATGTGCATATGTACCATGTTTACCTTCATAAGATTTGAAAGCTTTTGAATAATGGCCCTCATCTGGCCCTAAAAGTTTCACTTAAATGAATATGGGCCTTAAGCACTTGTTCTGAGCTGCCCGAGTCCATGGCTGGACGAATGCGTGGCAGGAATCAGTAGCACGAGGGATAAAGAACATGTTGAATTAATTACATTGATTCATACGTAGTGCAAACCTGGCAAGAGCGTGCATTTCTTCTCTTGGTTGGTAGTAGTTGTCCTCTAGAGCACTGGTTGTCGGCTGAGTGGGCACAGTGACCCCCTTGCGGGGGGCGCCAGGTGCTGTCTCCTGCTCTGCCCTGTCATGTTCATGCACTCAGATCACTCATTGGGGTTTCTGTTTTATGGAATTGGACAAACTTTCAAGGGTGAAATCTCTCGTTTGTGCAGTCTCCCACCAAAGCTGTGTATAACGCCAGGCACTGGAACCACCCAGACTCGGAAGAGCTGCCTGGGCCGCCAGCGGCGAAGCCTCAGAGTGTCCCGGTGAGTACTGTCGTCAGTGCCGCGCGTCAGCGTTGCCCTCTTGTTCAGGATTTGAATGTCTCTGACTTTCCTGTTCAACAGTTTATTTTGGACTTCCTAACTAAAATGTAATGGCTTCCTAATTAAAATTTAGTTCAGTTCATTGGAAAAGTGAGGATTGTGGACAGGGTTACAGAAATTCTGGTCCTACTAGGTTAAAAAAGCCTTAAAAAATATTTTTACTTTTTATTTCTGACCCACATTTTACGGAATTTATAGTATTTGGTTTTAAAGGGCAAATTAGTCCATATTTGAAATTTGTATTAACTATTAAGAGCTGTATTGTAAGTTACATTCTACATGGATCTTAAAGTCACTTTGAGTGGTTAATTTGCTTATTCCTGCATTCCAGTAATAACTTTTAATTCAGAACACATTTGAAAAAGATTATCAAATTATTTTCTTCAGAATTGCTGGTAGGACCGTATATATTAATACATGTAGATAATGATGACACCTTAGTCATCTGGAGCAGTGATGGAGTGTGGTTTTTATAACAACTACAGAAGTTGGGAATAAAGATCTTTCTAAAATACAATGTGTAGTTAGTTCCCTCTCTTCTTAAATTGAATATATTCAACATCTTTTATTATTTTAAAATCATCAGTGTGCCCATTAGTAATTATATGCTGTGCTCTTATTGTGCCTGTTTATTTCTGCCCCAAACGATAGGTACCTGTGCTTTAAACATTCTCTTGTCTCCTGTTGTAGTTTTTGTATTCCATCCCTAGCTTCTTACAAGTGGTATTTATTTATATATGGAATTGTGGTTCTTTATTCTTTCTAATGGTCCTAGAGACAAATAACAGATTGTGTGAAATGTAAGTTTAAGAAGGAATTACTGAGTGGTTCCTCTGTAAGTAAAACATACATTAATCTTACCTAATGGCGACTGGAATTTTAAAGTATCTCTCAGGACCTTTCAGAGGCCTCCTCCTGTCTTTTTTGGAGATGTTTATACGTGTGTGTGTGTATATGTGTGTGTGTGTGTGTGTGTGTGTGTGTGTGTGTTAGAATAACTAACTTAACACCTCTTTTAATAGGTGAGGCTATCTTCAAAGGAACCAAATCAAAAAGATGATGGAGTTTTTAAGGCTCCTGCACCACCACCCAAAGTGATCAAAACTGTGACTATACCTACTCAGCCCTACCAAGATATAGTTACTGCACTAAAATGCAGGAAAGAAGACAAAGAAGTAAGTAGCCATGTAGTTTTACTGTGCATGGATAAATTTTTGTGTGTAACATTTAGCCTTTTAATATCTTGAACACAAATACATCACACACTGATATTCACAGCTTTGAGTTACGAACTTTTCTTGTCCTATTACTACCAGTGTTTTGCACTCATCTTTTTCTCTCTTTTTAAAAAAAATATGTTTTTATTGAATTTTTTTTTAGAGAGGAAGGGAGAGATGGAAACATCAATATGAGAGAGAAGCATCGATTGGCTGCCTCCTGCACACCCCCTACTGGGGATCGAGCCAACAGTCCGGGCATATGCCCTGACCAGGAATCGAACCGGGACTTCTCGGTCCATGAGACAACACTCAATCCACTTAGCTGCACTGGCTGGGCACTACCAGTGTTCTATTTATTTATTTATTTTTATCCTCACCTGAGGACATTTTTCCATTTTTTGTTCAGATTGGGGGGGGGGGGGAGAAGATGATGTGAAAGAGACACATTGAGTGGCTGCCACCTGCACGACCCAACCAGGGCCGGGGACAAACTGCATCCGAGGTATGTGACTTTCGCGGGAACCGAACCCGGGTCTCTCTAGACCACAGGCTGACGTTCTAACCACTGAGCCAAACTGGCCAGGGCACTACCAGTGTTTTAATAACATATTTTTCAGTTGTCATGTAATAAACGATTTTATACAATTTCAAATAAAGTACAGCAAGCCTGTAGATTTAACTAAATATACTAGTTCATAGTGACATACAGGAATACTTATTTTTTCTTGGCAGTTATATACTGTTGTTCAGCACGTGAAGCACTTCAATGATGTGGTGGAATTTGGTGAAAATCAAGAGTTCACTGATGACATCGAGTATCTGTTAAGTGGCTTAAAGAGCACCCAGCCTCTGAACACGCGTTGCCTTAGGTGAGGTCTCGTGTGTGTGACGTGCGTGCTCCGCTCGCCCAGGTGCTGCCGGCGCAGGCCCACGCTGGTGGTCTCACCGCGGACGTAGCTGCAGCCAGCGTGGTGTGTTAGAATGTGATCGATCTCTTGGGAGGGACTTCATCCCACGTGGATAAAGGAAGGCTGTATGTTCGTAGTCTGGTAGTGCAGGCTGCAGTTTCCAGATTTCTGAAAGAAATGTGATGCTGAAGAAGCTTTCAGGTTCCTCTAAGCCCATTACTTTTGACATGCAAGTGATACATTTGATTCATTTAAGCATTTTTAATTTGGATAATCTTTTGCATACTATAATGGATTGAATATCTTGATTTGATTGAATTATCCAGTCAGTGAGAATACATTCAGTTTTTATAAAATTCATGTATCAGAGAGGCATTATGAAAAGTAGCTGAGAGTTTTTGCTTTTAACGGTAGTAGTAATATAAGAAATAAACCAAAGATGGTTATTTGTTATTTATATAGTTAAATATAACATACCTAGTCACACATCATACATGAGTAAATGTTTAATGATTTGGTTGCCTGTGCTTTTCACGTTGTGACCTGTGGAGGCAGTGCTTTGACACGCCGCACACTGGCTTGTTTGGTGTTGTGCAGACAAGACACTGATGCATCAGCTATTTTTAGTCTCCCTAACCTAGTCTGTTTTCTTCTAGTGTTATTAGCTTGGCTACTAAATGTGCCATGCCCAGTTTCCGAATGCACCTGAGAGCACACGGAATGGTAGCGATGGTCTTTAAAACCTTGGACGATTCCCAGCACCATCAGGTATTTTTAAGTTTCTGGGATTGAGAAGCATTATTTTAAAATTCTAGTCTTATTTGGTTATTGACAAATATCTTTATTATATATTTGCATATAAATATTTCCTAAATGTGGGTTGAGTTTTATTTGCTAAATATATAGAACTTCATGCTAGAAGTTTTTGCTTAATAAATCATTAAAGATTATTTTCTCATGGCATTTTTTCTCTTGTCAGTCTGTACTATTGAAACATTATTCAGCTATCATAGCATACTGGATATTTAATTCTATAAGCATTGATTATAGAATCAAAGTATTGGACAATCTTTTACTACTCTTTGATATCAATAACACGACAAAAAAGGTTTTGAATTTTGTCTGGATGTTGAATCAGGACAAAGCTCATTGTGAGAAAGAATTCCTCATTTTCATTTTCATTTTGTTGATGCTTTCTCTTACAAATGTATAGTAAAACTCAGGTTTAACCTTTTTCAAGTTAAAAAAAGTAATCATTACTAATTATTATCATTAGTGGTATTTTGAGATGGCTTTATTATATTGTTGTTCAGGGAAATTGTTTCAAGTGCAGAGTAGGAGACACAGTCTGAGTCTTCGGAAACTGAAGCAGTGTGCTTAGCCCTGAGCGAGGACAGCCCCGTTCCCATGCCGCGGACACAGGGCAGTGGGAGGAGGGGAGAGCCGTTTGTCTGCGCTCAGCAGTTACGAGAAGACGGGCATTAATGTGTGTGCTTTGGGCAGTGGGTCTCCCAAGGCCTGTGCTGTGTCACCTAATGTCCAAAAGCAGCTTTCTGTGGAAGCATGTGTCAGTCACTTAGCCTGAAATCTCTGCTTTGGGGGATTTAAAATTTAAATGTTTGCATATTGGATTGTTTTTATGCATTGAAATAAATGTAAGTATAGTATATCTCATGTGTTGGAATAATGCTTACCTAAACTGTATCACTCATTACCTGTAGATTTTAGTACCTATTACACGCAAAGTGTGCCAACTACCTGATTTGATTGATTTGGAGAGCACATTATTTTATTTTTAAATACTTGGTTCAACCAGATCTGATTGGTTTATTTTAAAGAAATGAATCTAAAGGTATTTATTTGGGCATTTTAGTTTTACATATAGACACAAACTCAGTTGTATTTATTTTACAGAAAAACGTAACTAAGTTTCTGAGAGGGTTTAAAACACATTATTGATTTTATTTATTGAAATTTGTTTTTTGACATTTGATTTCACTTAATCAAAAAGAATAAAAGTAAAGTGTGTCGCAAAATACGATTATATAGAAAGAGCTGGCAAGGACGTGCTCTGTGAACTCTGCGTGAGCAGGAGGGGCCAGAGGCCCGAGCCTCCGCCGCTCTGGGGGGGCTCCCTGCGGCGGGCAGAAAGCACGCCGAGAAGCCGCAGCACTTCGCTTGCTCGAGTCACGCTTCTGTGCAGTACTGTAAGGGTAGGGGTTTCAGTGAATAAAACATTTTCAAGGTTTCCACCGTATGAATAAATGTCAAAATGGTCTGATTTCCTGAAATTGCCACTAATTGATTAAATTGATTTTTTTTGGGGTCTGTTGAAGAATCTGTCCCTTTGCACAGCTGCCCTCATGTACATATTGAGTAGAGACCGTTTGAACATGGATCTTGATAGAGCTAGCCTAGATCTAATGATTCGACTTCTAGAGCTGGAGCAAGATGCTTCTTCAGCTAAACTGCTGAATGAGAAGGACATGAACAAAATCAAGGAGAAAATCCGGAGGCTCTGTGAGACCGTGCACAACAAGCACCTCGACCTGGAGAACATCACGGTGGGTGCTCTATCCATTCGATGACGTGTGCTTGGGGAAAGGCATTTCTGACGGCCGTGTGTGGCTTCGGACAGATCGCGTAACCTCGTGGTTTACAATTCGAATGACCCCAGGGTTTACTTCTGAGCACCATTCTGTTCCCTGCCTGAAATGCCCAAAATAGCCCATCTGTATTTAGTTTTTTGTTAGTAAAATTTTTATTGCATTTTGCCTACTCCTTTTCTCTTGATTTTATTTATTTATTTATTTACATTTTTTTTATCCTCACCCGAGGACATTTTTCCATTTTTTGTTCAGATAGAGTGGGAGGGAGAGAGAGGAAGAGAGAGAGAGAAACATTGACGCGAAAGGGACACATCGAGTGGTTGCCATCCGCACGACCCAACCAGGGCCGGGGACAAACTGCAACCGAGGCACATGCCCTTAGCGGGAACCGAACCCCGGTCTCTGGGCTGCAGGCCGATGCTCTAACCGCTGAGCCAAACCAGCCAGGGCGATTTTTTTTTTTTTTTAAATATAGAAACTACATTTAAGCTATTAAAAATTTGAATTCTTATTGTCTTGTGGGTTTCAGGAATGAGGATTCAGAAAGGTTGCAAGGGCCCTTTCAGTGAGCATTTACTTATTCCGGAGTATCTTGGGGTGTCTATTCAACTGCTTCAAGGGACCAGGACTCAGAAGGAAGATTCCAAGACACATGCCTGCCCCAAGCAATGTCCCTCATAATTGGGGTCATGGCCAGTAGCTACCCTTAGGCTCAACCCACCTCTCCAAGTTTCAGAGGACAGCGTTGCTTTTGGTTGATCCCAGTTCCCTGTTTATGTCTCTTTGACTTGTAGAATCAATAATAACCCCCAAGATTACTGGGCCAGTAGAAGGTAATTCGCCTTGTTTTGAAAAAAAGTATTTGTTTATATGTAGCCTGACTTTCAGGTATTTCCACCATCAAAACCATGTTTTCTGCTACTGCCTATGAGCTGCAGATGGTGGCATTGCCTCGGAAATGACAGGATGCTGCTCTGTGGTGAAGGTAGAGTAGGGACCTGGAATAAAATGCAGGTTGAGGCGGGAAGGAAGGTAACATTAAAAGGCAAGATACAAAATTGACATGTGCTACTGCATAGTACTTTCATGTAGTGAAGTTCGACCAATAGTTGTATGCTCAGATGGTGGATACACAATCCCTCTACCTCACCAAACTATTTTTATACTACTTTTTAAATGTATTCATAATTTTTATTTACTTTTAATATCTTTACAATATATACAAAATTTTAATGATATCAAAGAATACATTTGAGCCTGTAATTTGTATTTGCTGTATAATTGAATAAATGTACCTCTATGTGGGTTTTTTTGGTTTGTTTTTTGTCTCCCATACTCTTCAACATTAGGTTTTTTTCAGGTACGTGGTATTAAATAACATGATAAACTTGTTTATTGAATTTCCTACAGGGGTTGTTGAATTCATTAGGATGGTAAATGTCAGCATTAATGATTTTCTTATATTGTGTTAAACAGTTTATTCACATGATTAAAACCAGAACAGAACTACTCATTTTAGAATGTCTTTTCTCCTTCCTAACTTAATATCTGTTTTAAATCTTAAGTAGACATTGTTTGTACGTTGGCTATCCCCCTATAGAAAAGTTTTATTTTATTTTATTCTATTAATTATTTAAATAATTGCCTAATTTCTTCCTTGAGATAGATGGCTACTCCTGATGTGCCATGGAAAGATAATTTAGAATGTTAATATCATGGTGTTTGCAGATATCACTCAAATCCCAGAGCTGACAGCAGCTGAGGGTGACATTCTGGACGATTGGCCGTGCTTCCCCTCTGCGGGCCGCCGGGGTGTGGAGGAGCGTGCGCTGTGGGCTGTGCTAGGATGCTGCCTTAGAATGTCCCCACAGTAGCCTAAACACCAACATCTTCTTGTGTGCCAATAGAAACAAATGATAACCTCCCTTTTTAGCATAAAAACTTAAACGTTTTTGCTATATTAACATCAGATTACTGTCCCCTTTCTTCCTAAATAAAGAAAACTCACTAGCCTTCACATTCACTCTGACTCATGAGCCTAACATACCTGAACCAGTCTCATTAAATTACTCTTTCAGGCACTGAGAATGAGCATTGGGCAAAATGGATCTATTTTTGTAGTATTGAATTCAGTTCTGTGTCCCCTTGGACATCACCTTGTTAGACTGAAAGGTTCTAGATCCCTTCTAGGTCTGTGATACTAAGATCTGATGTTAAGGTGTTTTTTGCATTTCCAAATACCTAAGTTATGACCCTTTCCAAATAGGCCAGGGGACTGGATATGAACTTAACTCTTTCAGAGGGAGGCAGCCTTGGGAAGAGCCGATCTTCGCAGCTTTGCTAATGAAGCACTTCTGTTAGGCCGGGTCCTGCTGCACCAGGAACCAGACTGCTCTTTGTTGTGGGCTCGCGCTATGCTTTTGCAATGAAACTCAATAGAAAAAATAGTAATTAAAGACAAATAAAGAGGAAAAATCTTTAATCTGGTTGTAAATAAATATTTCTTAATATTACTGTTCTAGTGGTGGCCCTGAGTCGGTGTTTATATAGAATTTTGTCATGGTGGCCACAGGATGCTAACCCTGCAGTAGGAGGTGTAAGCCCAGTAAATCTGGAACAATGAAAGCAACAAAGTGTTTTTATTTGGAATAGACAAAGATAAACATATAACAATAAAAAGATGAGCCAACTACAGGTATATACGGAAAGAAGAATTGACAGGAAACAGTTCATTAACATGTGAAAAGATGCTGAAGTTTACTGTGATTAGAAAAATACAAACCAAAGCAATAAGATACCGTTTTTACCCTCAGGAAAAAATTAAAAGTGATAAGCTTTTGAGGATTCAGAACAACTGACACTCACACTTGCTCCTGGAGTGTTACTTGTTTAGCCTTTGTGGTAAATTAATCCAGTAAATTGACTTAGAGTTAAAGTTCAGCCATCCCATCCTTGAGCCTCTATACCCTAGAAATAGCACCAGTATCTGTTTCACTGAAGCAAGCCAATGGTTAAAATGATTTCTTCAGTTTAGACTATTCAGATAAAAATTAAAATTACTTTAGTTTTACTTATGAAAGCTCTTAACTGCATTATGAAGATGCTATGGCTCTGGCTGGTGTGGCTCAGTGATGGGCACCTTCCCGTGCACTGAAAGGTGCCCGGTTCCATTCTCAGTGAGGGCGCGTGCCTAGGCTGGGGTCTGGGTGCGTGTGGGAGGCAGCTGCTGATGCCTCTCTCTCTCTCCGCCCCTTCCTCTCTAAAATCAGTAAGAAATTAAAAATAATAATAATGCTGTGAGCTGGTAGCATGCAATGAACTTTTCTAAAGAAAACCTCTAGAAGTGTTGCCTCGGAATCGTTGCTAAGAGTGAGGATTCATTAATGGTGCTTCTGATTTTTAGACTGGGCATTTAGCTATGGAGACGTTACTGTCCCTTACTTCTAAGCGAGCAGGAGACTGGTTTAAAGAAGAACTCCGGCTTTTGGGTGGTCTGGATCATATTGTAGATAAAGGTATGATAAATATATATATAACATTTTATATATTATTTAAAAGCCTAAATATTATTTACGTATTTCAAAAATAATTGCATCAATTTGAAAAAATTTGTTCTTTTAGTAGCATCTTGCAAATCTCTAACTTTGACAGGAAATGCCATTAATGTTTTGAATTGGGAAGTGATGGAAAGAAAATAATTACAAATAAAGTCTCATAGTATAGAACTGAGAGTGAGTAGTATTCAGAGGTTCTAGCACATTCAGAGCATGTGCAGTTGGCTTTTACTGTTAGTTCAGGGGCAGGTATTGAGGTGATGAGACAGACTGATGTATGTCCTTTCTCTCCTAGTGAAAGAATGTGTAGATCATCTAAGTAGAGATGAGGATGAAGAGAAACTAGTAGCCTCGTTGTGGGGAGCAGAGAGATGTTTACGAGTTCTAGAAAGTGTAAGTATTGACAACTATTTGGAGAAAAGTATTTACTCTTTTAATTGTGACTATGTGAGAGTGCCAAATAATTTTTATGTCTCTAGAGGTTAAGTTTTAAAGAAATTCAAATTGAAATTACAATGTATTCTTTGAGCAACCACTGTCAGTGAACAAGTAAAATGAGCAGTTTAGTGTTTTAAGGATGTGCTGCTCCACACGAAACCTGTGTGTCAGGTTTGTTTATATTGCCGAATGTTACCCTTCTTGCCTTAAGGTGGGATTTTGCTTAAATGTATTAACTTGTTTGGGCGGGGGGATGATAGTTAAATGCAGTCAGGTTTTTTTGTTTTGTTTTTTACGTAATGGGGATTTTCCATAATATTTGGCGTTGAAGAACGATAACAGTTGAACTGGGTGCCATGCGTGTGTTTGTTCTTTGGCTTTTATGAATAACTTAACCCAGTTCAGTGTAGATTAGTCAAGATGCATAGATTGTGTATTGATTAGATTGGAGTAGCTAGGAACTGTTTGAAACATCTGTGGGAAAATAATCTAGTGTAATTAAAAGTTTCTGGCCCTATTCAGGTAGCTCAGTTGGTTAGAGCGTCATTCCTATAACCCAGGTTGCAGGTTTAATCTCTGGTCAGGGCCCATTCAAGAAGCAACCAATGAATGCATAAGTAAGTGGAACAACAAATTTATCTCTCTAATCAATCAATAAACAATTTTCTGGCTTAGTAGAAACTGTTCCTTCTCTCTGCTAGAGTGCTTCAGGCACACTTGGTAAACATATATACAGAGATGGGCAAAGTATTTTTACCGTGGTCTGTATGGAAATAATAATACAAGAATAAATGTTCGTATACTCACAACTGTAAACCTACTTTTGCCAACCCCTGTATGTTTTTTATTCTAAATGAAGGCACTTAAGAATTTTATTAGTTGTACATGAGTTAGATACCACTCTTCTCTGACATTCAGGGTGCTTGGTGATTCATTGGTAAAGATCACAGAATCATGAGAGCGAGCAATCGTAACAGTGATATTTTAATTTTATAATGAAGAGAGAGCTCTTCTATTTTAAATTTGGAACATGTGGGTCGTTATTCCCTTACATGACAAGGGCTGAATTTCCTCACCTTTTATGTCTTTTGGAGCACCAGTCATAGTGTGTTCCATGTGAATAAATAAAGTTTTGGATTGTACAGTTATGCCAATGTTTCCCTTTTAGGTGACAGTGCATAATCCAGAGAATCAAAGCTACTTGATAGCATATAAAGATTCACAGCTCATTGTTTCATCAGCTAAGTAAGTCTGTCTGAAATAATCACGCTTTTTATTTAAAGCATTGGATTGACCATAAAGAAAATGCTGTTGTATCATCTTCCTCCATAAAATACTTGTGTCTGTCGAATCCCGTGTCCCGGAAGCGGTGCGAGCAGCACAGGCTGGGGCGCAGGCTCGAGTCAGCGGCGGCACCTGCTTGCTCGAGGCGGTGGCGGCAGTGGAGAGAACAGTGTGCGTGTGCATGTCAGATCGTGACACTTTAAAAATGGTTATAGTAAAGAATGTATATATATACATAAAATATAGTCTTAGATTTTGAAAATGATTTTTAAATGTCTCTTGTATGTTATATATATTATAAATAATATGTATTAAAAGAGTTAATATATATGTATGAGGCCTAGAACGATACTTGTTGGCATACAGTATAAACACTGTCAGTTCTTTTTTTTTAAATCTTTATTGTTGGATGTAAAATGTATTACAGATGTTCCACATTTTTCCCCCATTGACCCCCGTCCTCCCCACTCCCGCCCCCCTCCCACCTTTTCCCACACTATTGTCTGTGTCCATTGGTTATGCATATAAGTTCTTTGGTTTATTTCTTCCCACCCCCCAACCCCTTTCCCTTTGAGGTTTGTCAGTCTAGCAACCAATTTGTACTTCTTCATCCCTTCAGCTTTTTCACCCATTCCCCCAACCCCCCTCCCATCTGGCAACCAACAAAATGTTCTCTGTATCTATGACAGTGTTTCTGTTCTACCTGTTCATTTTGTTTGTAGATTCCATTGTTGATAGATATGTATTCATTGCCATTTTGTTTGTTCATACATTTTATCTTTTTCTTCAAAAAGACCATCATTTCATATAATAACAGTTTGGTAGTGATGAACTCCTTTAACTTTTTCTTGTCTGGGAAAGTTTTTATATGTCCATCGATTCTAAATGACAGCTTTGCCGGATAGAGTAATTTTGGTTGTAGGTTCTTACTTTTCATCACTCTGAATATTTCTTGCCACTCCCTTCTGGCCTGCAAAGTTTCTTTTGAGAAATCAGCTGACAGCCTAATGGGAACTCCCTTGTAGGTAACTAGCTGCCTTTCTCTTGCTGCTTTTAAGATTCTCTCTTTGTCTTGAACTTTTTGCATTTTGATGATGATGTGTCTTGGTGTGGGCCTCTTGGGGTTCATCTTGTTTGGGACTCTCTGTGCTTCCTGGACTTGAATGTCTGTTTCCTTCACCAAGTTAGGAAAGTTTTCTGCCATTATTGTTTCAAACAGGTTTTCAATTTCCTGTTCCCTCTCTTCTCCTTCTGGCACCCCCAAGATGCGAATGTTGGCATGTTTGAAGTTGTCCCAGAGGCTCCTTACATTATCCTCATTTTTTTGGATTCTTTTTCTTTTTGCTGTTCTGTTGGGTGTTTTTTGCTTCCTTATATTCCAAGTCAATGGTTTGCTCCTCCTACCACCCTCCTACCAGTCTGGATGTGGCTGCTGCTTTAATTCCGTAGTTGTAGGACTTCTATTCAGCTTGATTTCAGGCGGTTTGGAATGATGGTTGTTCTGTAGTTTAGTTGTAACTTTGATGTGGTTGTGGGAGGACGCGATACCGCGTTTACCTACTTCCGTCTTGACCGGAAGTCCTCCTTGCTGTTTTTGCATGTATATCCAAAGTCCTTAGTATAGTATCAAAGGCCCACTCACTACCTGACTCAAGTTCATCTTTTTTTAAACCTCTTATTTGGGAGAATTTTGTACATGACCAAATAGTATAATAAACCCTGATGGTACACATCATTCAGCTTGAATAATCAAGACCAGTCTTGGTCTTGTTTCCATATGAAACTGTATCCATTCCACCTTCTATATAATCTTGAAGCAAACTACAGATTTATCATTCCTTCATAAATAGTTAAGTAAGTATATGCAAGAGGACTCTTTAAAAATATAACCACAGTACTATTTTCATAACTCTGTAAATTATTAATTGCTTAATATCATATACGCAGTCAGTATTCAGTTTCCAGTAGTCTTACATTTCTAGTAGTATCTGGTTTCTAATAGATTTTCTTAATCTGTAAATTTCTTCTCCATCTCTTTTGTCTTGATTTTGTATCCCACTTAACACCCTAAAGGCATGTGTTCTAGTTTTTTTTAACCCCGTTTTTCCTCCCTTACCAGAGAGTATTCTTGCAAGTTCAATAGATCTCTTACTTGTAAAACACCTCTTGCACGTCTCGTGACTCCTGGCAGTGAAGGTCCCAGCTCTCCTGTGTCATCAGGGGCTGTGTGTCAGGTGTCTCAGAAGTAGCAGTAGAGGTCAGAGTTGGATGTTTGCGCAAGATCACTCATCTGGCTTTTGGAATTTGAATGCAGAACTCTGGTAAATGCAGGACAGCACACTGAAAGGTGAAATAATATGCCCTCCCTTTTCCACCCACCTCTCAGTCCAAGCAGTTGGTTAACAGTAACAACACAGTAGTTGTGGCTAACATCTCCAGACATCTAAATGAGAAATTATTTTAGATTAGACATGAGAAATACCTTCCTAACCAACAGATATAGTACAGTTTTCTTTGAGGGTTTTGTGTGGTGTGTAAACATGAAAAATCAACTGACAGAGTCAACTCATATCATCTCTCATTGACTTTTTTAATGGGCTTGGTGGTGTAAGGAGAGTAGTTGGAAATACTAGACCTGCTTAAGCATTATGTGTCCTTGTTACTTGGGTGGCATCTTGAGAACCCTTGAGTGCAGCTGACACCTTGATGTCTGCTGGGAACCAGTCAGTTCACTGACCTGTCATTCGCTCCAAAGTTTATGAAGTATTTAATACCCATCTATGTGCAGGGTTATTTATTGTGCATTATTAATATAAGGAATATTCTCCACCTGCTGAGAGCATGCATTCAAAAGCATGTAAATTGGCATGCCCTCCTTCCTGGGAGCAGGCCCATGCCCTTCCCTTCCCAGGAAACTTGCAACCGGGGCAGCAGGGGGCAGCAGCAGCTTGTCCCAGGCTGACCCCTTGAACCTGTCTCCAAGGTTCCCTCTTCTCCGACTTGCCAGTGAGCTGACAGTGCCCCCTTGGCCCACTTCTGTCACCACGACTTTTATTTCTCAGTGAGCGGGAGCAGCCCCAGCTCGGCTCTCTTACTGCTGCGTCTGCCCTAACCCCCTCCTCGTTTCACCGTCCCCAGCTTTAATGAACGTGCTCTCAAAATCCCTGAACTTCCCGGCGCGATCTTTCCGGCATGAAGTCAAGAACCCACGTATTTCAGGCCAGCCTGAGGCAGATCCTCCGGGCTGGTCTCTTTAAAAAATGAATGAATGAATGAATGAATGAATGAATGAATGAATGAAATAAAATAAACATCTAAATGAAATTCAGAAGTGCCTAGTGTTAGCTCTTAAAAATTTTAGCTCGTTGGGGGAGGGGTTGTGGTCAGTTGTTGGAGAGAGAGGTAAAATGAGGGACAACTGCAGGTAAGACAGACAGAAATGTCTGTATTGCGTTTATCATTGAACTTGGCCTAGGAAAATCTAAATGATCACATTTTCCCAAAATAAATCAGATACAGCAGCTAGTGTGATACCACACTTGGTATGTGATTGAATAGTAACACAACTTTGGGAATAGAAAATAGATTAACTTGGAAGCATTTATGATGGATTTGAAACATTAAGGTCCAAGCAAGAAGTTTCTGGTGTAACCATCCTTGTGTATCTAACTGCACATCCTGTCCCCCCAGAGCTCTGCGGCACTGCGAGGAGCTGATCCAGCAGTACAACCGCGCCGACAGCAGCGTGTGTGTCCCCGACGGCCAGCCGCTGCCGCAGCAGAGCGTGGCCAGCCACGTGGGCCGCGCCGTGGAGGACTGCATGAGGGCCGTCATCGGCGTGCTGCTCAACCTGACCAACGACAATGGTGGGCGTGTGCCTGCGCTGTCACTGCGCAACCTCTGTCTGCACGTGGGCGTGGCCACGCCCCTGTCCTCTTGCCTTGCAGTGGTTGCTTTGTGTGCTGCCTTCCTGTCACTCAGATTCACTTGACTGCTTTTAGGGGTGGATATTTTTAGAGCCAGCCTGGTATGTTGGCTGGGAAATAATACAGTTAACAGTGTGTTTCAAAGAAGAAATAGCTGTGTATTTCTAACTTAATGTCCTTGATGCGTGTTAGCTGTTGGTGTCGTAAAGAAGAATCGGTAACCCTGCTGACACTGTGTTTCAGAGTGGGGGAGCACCAAGACAGGAGAGCAGGACGGCCTGATCGGCACGGCGATGAGCTGCGTGCTGCAGGTCCCCAAGTACCTACCTCAGGAGCAGAGATTTGACATCCGAGTGCTGGTGCGTTGGCGGGGTTTCAGAAATGAGGACCCGATTAACGATGAAAACATCGTCTTGGTTTTGGGATTGGAACCAATTGTTCGATGTTTGGGGGGTTTTAATAGATGACTGCAGTCCTTATGACTGTAATCTTGTACAGAAGAGAGCTGTGAAGGGCCCTGCGTACAAATAAGTGAAGGGCTGAAAGTGGTGATTTTTAGAAAGTGGTGAGATCATTTTTGGGAAGACTGTCACCTTACATACTAGTTTTAACCTCTGTAGATGGTAGGGCACTGATCAGATCTCCAGTCACCGACGAAAGCTAGGCATGTCGTGTTCAGCCGGCTCTAGTTCTCACTGCAGTGTGCGTCTCCGCTCCCGCAGGGCCTGGGGCTGCTGATAAACCTGGTCGAGTACAGCGCTCGGAACCGCCACTGCCTGGTCAGCATGGAGACGGCCTGCTCCTTCGACTCCTCCCTCTGCAGCGGGGAAGGGGACGGCAGCTGGCGGGGGGCAGGGCAGGTCCACGCCGTGCAGGCTCTGGTGCAGGTGAGCAGCAGCCTGAGCAGCGGCTTCAGCTTGTCGCCTCTGCTCAATTTCCTGACCTTTGCCCCTTCACCACCACCACCCCCCTCCACACCCCCCCCCCCTCGGCAGTGCAGTGAGAGCTGCCTCGGCAGAATGAAGGCCCCTGCCTACCTTCTGCTCTGCTGCTGTCTTCACTCTTGTGATCGCTCCGTAGGCATTAGTGAAAAGCATAAATGAGGCATATTTGTTTATAAGTCAAAAACAGTTTATTAGTAACAAATCGGGAATCAGCCTCCAGCCCCTCATCTGGTGTGAGTGAGTCCTCCAGCATGTGCTTACTGGTCTGATCTGTGCCCGGGACTGTGTGGCCTAAATATGGGGCCATGGTTTTCAAAGTGTGTATGTAGAGTGATTTCCTGGCTTGGGAATTGTAGTAGAATATGTATTTTTTAAATTGATGTCTCCAATTCAGCCCACCCCAAACACATACTCCCTCTTCCTTCTATTTATCCTCCCCCCCCAAAAAAAAAACTGTATGTGAGTTCTTGTTTTTTGGCAACAGTGGACACATTTTTGCCAGTCTCATAAATTCTTAGCTGCCTTTGTCATTTCCTTAAGTGACAGTTTGCATATATTCAGAAGTGATAATGAACCATCCTCTTCATTGTTTCTGAGGCCTTTGCTAACCTGTTAATCCTTTTGGCCTTTTTGAAACTAATTATGCTTGAACTGTGTCTTCAGAAAGTAATCCACAACAAACTTGATCTTTTCCTGAATCGTAACTAGGAGCCCATCATTCTCATCTCAAACATTTTGATCTTAAGACTTCTTTATACTCTTAAGAATGATTGGGGACTCCAAAGATCTTTTGTTTATGTGTGCTGTATCTTTCCATATTTACTCAATTAGAAATCAAAACTGAGAACACAGGCACCCGTTCCACTCGTGAGAGCAGTAGTGGAACGTGGCGTGTGCTCTGGGGAGCGACGTGCAGTCAGGAGACCTCAGTGTCATTAGGGGTGCAGCTTTGACCTCACAGACTCCCGGAAGGACCTTGGGGAATCCCCAGGGATCCTTGAACCAATTTTAAGAAATGCTGCTTTATATAAAACTTAAATTTTATCTTTTTAAGGGTGTTAGATTTTACATACCACTCTTTTGTATACAAATGAAATCTTAGTTCTACTTGGCATTTGATTTTTAGGTAGTTGTCTTTAGTAATGTGGCGTCTTCTCCAGGTCATACCAGTGTGTTAATGCCCTCTGCATGTCCAGTGTGTTAATGCCCTCTGCATGTCCAGTGCGTTAATGCCCTCTGCATGTCCAGTGCGTTAATGCCCTGTACATGTCCAGTGCGTTAATGCCCTGTACATGTCCAGTGCGTTAATGCCCTCTGCATGTCCAGTGTGTTAATGCCCTGTACATGTCCAGTGTGTTAATGCCCTGTACATGTCCAGTGTGTTAATGCCCTCTGCATGTCCAGTGTGTTAATGCCCTCTGCATGTCCAGTGTGTTAATGCCCTGTACATGTCCAGTGTGTTAATGCCCTCTGCATGTCCAGTGTGTTAATGCCCTCTGCATGTCCAGTGTGTTAATGCCCTCTGCATGTCCAGTGTGTTAATGCCCTCTGCATGTCCAGTGTGTTAATGCCCTGTACATGTCCAGTGTGTTAATGCCCTCTGCATGTCCAGTGTGTTAATGCCCTGTACATGTCCAGTGTGTTAATGCCCTCTGCATGCCCACCTCTGTGCCAGTGCAGGGGAGAGCAGTGAGGATGGGAGGAGGCCATGCCCTTGCCCCCTTGCCTCGGAGTGTCCTGCGCCCCCACTGCGGGCACACGGCGCATTCCATTTCCAGTGACACTGGGTCCCGGTACTGTGTCTTTCCCTGAGACCTTCTGCTTTTTACCTTTCACTGTTTTCTTTTAACAAAGCTATGTTGTTTTTACCTAGTGTTATGTAAATTTATTCAGTGTTCTTTTTTTCAGTTAATTCCCCCATTTTGCTTGGGTTTTTTTAAAAAATGTGTTTAATTCAAGTTTGTAGGTTGTTTGCTTGAATTTTTTGTCAGTATTATCCAAATGAAAAAGTATTGAGCCTTCATTCTTGCAACCAGAACGCCTGTGCAGTCAGGACACAGCGCTTCCCCGTCGGTGCAGCGCACTCAGCTGCTGTCACCTTCCTGGGGCGGGAGCAGGCGGCGGCTCCTCGCGCTGATCGGAACCTTCCGTCAGACAGCCTGCTTCCTAGGCTTCGTGATGTTCAACAGCAAACAGCTTCATGCTTGGCCACATACATGTTGTTGGTGACCTTTTTTATTCTCTTCAAAAATAACTTTTGTCAGCTCTTCCTTGAACGAGAGCGAGCCGCCCAGTTGGCAGAAAGTAAGACAGACGAGCTGATCAAAGACGCCCCCACCACTCAGCACGACAAGAGTGGAGAGTGGCAGGAGACGAGCGGAGAGATCCAGTGGGTGTCAGCTGAGAAGGCCGACGGTGCGGAGGAGAGGAAGGAGGAGGAGGAGGAGGGGCTTGACCTCAATAAAGGTATGTTTACTTTGGTGGTATATTCAAACTGAGAATCATGGCTTATTTTTCTCCAGAACATACTTTTAATTCATGTGTTGTCGTGATCTTTCACTTCATCTGCTGTCAGGCCTCTCTGGCTCAGTGCACACAGCTCTGGTGTCTAGTGTGCATGGGCGTTGCCTGGCACCTGGCAGCGCGGAGGGCACAGTGCAGTGTGGGGCGGGCGGCCGTCCCTCCCGCCAGCCTGCCTCACTGCAGAGCAGAGCTGGACACGGCCCTGGAGGCTGCACCGTTCTGAAGCTGAAATTATTCTGTTGGCCTCACTTTATGTACTGGATGTATGGGTATACGTCACAGTTATTGTCATGTGATGTGGTTGGTGCAGAACAGTAGGGAGCAAACTGAGGGTGATGTCTGTACTAGGCAAACATCTGCTGTTGTCAGGAACTGCGTGACACTTGATTCCTGGTAGTTCTCCAAAGTAGCCATTTGTAATTTCATGTCACTCAGGTTATGAGATGCATTGTGTTCATCTACACCCAGCTGGGAAGCAAGCACCAGTCATGTTTGATTCTGAGTCTGGTCTCTCTCTCTCGTGCCCGCTGCTCTCCAAGTCTGACGTCAATAGTGAAAACTGTTTTATTTTCTCATTTACTAAGTTTGTTTTGTTGTGGTGGTGTTTGTTAATCCTCATTTGAGGATATTTTTGCATTGATTTTTTTTTTTTTTTAGAGAGAGTGGAAGGGGGAGAGAGAGAAACTCAGTGTGAGAGACACATTGATGGGTTGCCTCCCGCAGACACCCCAGCCAGGGCCGCCAGGGCCGCCAGGGCCCAGGGCCCAACCAGCAACCTTCGGGTCTCAGGCCAGCACTCAGACCACGGAGCCACCAGCCCGGGCTCAGTCACTCAGTTTTTCTTTCCTTGGGCATGTATTTCTGATTGCTTAGCAGTCTCTGTAAGTAATGGTTTTATCTGGGATGCGCCCTAGCTGGCGAGGGCTGCCGCAGCGAAGTGCACAGGCTCGTGGCTCTCGGGCTTGCCCTGCGGTCTGGATGGAGGCCGCGAGTCCAGGCCCAGGTGTCCTGTGAAGCTTCTCTTTGTGGTCTGTAGGTGACCAGCTTCTCCCTGGGGATCTGCATGGCCTCCCCCTTCCTGCGCCTGCTTCTCATTCCCTCCGTGTGCACAGCAGTCGTGTTAGACTGGGCGCCCTGATGACCTCGTTGAGATGAGCCACCTTTTCAGTCAGTCTCCCTGTGCCTCAGTGCAGTCGTGTCCCGAGGCCAACACACAAGCTGGGAGGGAGATGTGAATCAGCTCCGTACAGTACACACTCATTCTGCTTTTGGTTGATTCTTACTGGAGACTATTTTTTTCCTTCTTTTTTTTTTTTTTTTTTTTTTCAGAATTGGTGTGTTTTTTTTGAGAGGGGGGAAGGGAGATAGAAACATCAATGTGAGAGAAACATCGATAGGCTGCCTCCTGCACGCCCCTTACTGGGGGTGGAGCCCACAACCTGGGCATGTGCTCTGACCGGGAATCGAACTTGGACCTCTCAGTCTATGGGACCACACTCAGTCCACTTAGCCACACCAGCTAGGATCCACTGATTTTTTTAGGGAGGGAGTAGGGGGGAGAGAAAAAGAAACATCAGTGTGAAAGAGACACATTGAGTGGTGCTTGCTGCATGTGCCCCAGCTGGGGCTGGGGTCGAACCTGCAGCCCAAGAACATGCTCTTGGCCGGGACTCGGGCCTGAGACCCTTCAGTTCTTGGATCGACACTAACCACTGAGTACACTAGCCAAGACGAGATGAATTTATTCTTCTAAAGTAAACAATTGAGTAGTTTTTAATATATTCACAGTGTTGTGAACTCATCATCACTGTCTTAACTTCAGAACATTTCATCACCCCATAGAAACCCTGTCCCTGCGAACAGCAGTGACCTCTCGTTCCCTCCACAGCCACCGGACACTTGAATCTTTTGTTTCTAGAGGTTCCGATTCTAGACATTGCATATAAATGGAAGCATACGATACAGCCCTCTGTGACTGCTTCTTTCACTTAGTCTGATGTTTTCAGTGTTCATCCATGTTATAGCATGTGTCGTACTTAATTCATGTTTAGAGCCAAGTAATACTTCGTTGTAGGTCTAGACATACCACATTTTGTTTAGTCATCTGTTGATGGGCGTTTGGGTTTGTGTCTACCTTTGGTTGCAATGAATAATGCTACTATAAACATTCATGTACACGTTTCTGTGTGAACATAATATTATAAATTTTCTTTAGTATGTACCTGAGTATGGAATTGCTGGAATATTTCTGAATTCTGTGTTGAACCTTTTAAGGAACTGCCAAATTATTTTCCAAAGTGGTTGTGCCATTTTAATTTCCCACCAGCAGCATGTAAGGGATCCTGTTGCTCTTTCTGGGTCCTCCAGGTGCCTCTCATGTCAGCCATCCTGGTGGGTGGAAGGTGTGTCCCTGATTTGTCTTCCCTAGTGAATGAGTGATGGTGAACCTCTTTCCGCATGCTTGGTGCTCGTTTACCTGTCTTTGGAGAAATGTCTGTTCACATGCCCATATTTTACATTGGCTTATCTTCTTGCTGTCACTTTCTTTATATGTTCTGGACACCAGGCCCTGAGCACAGGTGTATGATTTGCAGGTGTATTCTGAAGGTTTTTTCACTTTCATGATGGTGTATATGGTATCTTTTGAAACACGAAAGTTTTAAGTTTGATGAGGTCCAACTTACCTATTTTTTACTTTGCCGTTTATGGTGTTAGTGTTCTTTCTAGGACACCGTCCCCCAGCCCGGCAGCACAAACAGTCTGTTTTATGGTTTTAGTTCTATAGCCTCTCCAGTTTGAGTCGTTTTGTTGTTGTTGATTTGTGTGGATAGCCTGTTTTCCTAGTATCGTGTATCAGTGTTTTGGAGACAAGATCATTAGCAGAGTGATTGGTGTCTGGTCTCTGCCCTGACGCCTGTCGCACGCCCTGTCTCCGCAGCGCTCCAGCACGCGGGCAAGCACATGGAGGACTGCATCGTGGCCTCGTACACGGCGCTGCTGCTCGGCTGCCTCTGCCAGGAGAGCCCGGTAAGTGACGGCGGGGGGGGCCGGGGTTCTGCTGCGGGGCCTCGTGCCAGCATCTGATCAGCTTCTTCATTACTTTTCCCCTCGTGCTAAAAACTTTCAAATATTTGGTGAACTTTTTTTAATTTTATTTTTCAATCACAGTTTACATTCCGTATTAAATTGCATTGGTGCAGATGTGCAGCATAGCAGTAGACAGGCCTGCACTTGAGGGAGTGCCCAGTATTTCCAGGGCCCTGGCACCGAGCACAGTTATTGCAGTGTGATTGGCGATGTTTCTTAGGCGGTACTTCACATCCCTGTGACTATTCTGAGTCTTTGGTGAACTTTTAAAGGTACGTTCTAAAGTGAGAGTATAATGGGTTTAAGGAGGACATTATTGACCAACGGACGACAAGTCAACTCGCGTGCCTCTGGTGGACGTAACAGAGAGCGGAACATGAAGCCTGTGCTGGCTGGCTCCAGGCGGAGGCCCAGCGCCGGGAGACCGAGGACGGGCCGTTCTGGGTTTGCACCGCCCTGCCCTTTGCTGCTGCCTCTCCTTTGCCAGCTCCCTCTCGCGGCCTGGGGGCCGCAGCTGTGCCCAGCAGAAAACGGGGCCTCTTCCTCTTTCTTTTCTTTTTGTTTGTTAATCCTCACCTGAAGATATTTTTTCTATTGATTTTTTTCTTTTCTTTTTTTTTCTTTTAAGAGAGTGGAAGGGAGGGGATGGCTGGGGAGAGTGAGGAGAGAGAGAGAAACATCAGTTGCCTCTCGATGCGCCTTGAGCGGGCTAGAGATTGACCTGCAGCCCTTCTGTGTGTGGGCTGGCGCTCTGCCCACGGAGTCACAGCCAGGGCAGCACATTTCTTCTCGAGAGCAGTGCTTCTGTTACCCCAGGCCCCTTCACACCCTGCACCGAGCAGCTTCATCTTGGCCAGATGGGCTCCTGTGCTTTTGCCTGGCTACTCCCTGGCCAGGAAGATGGGCACCATGTGAGCCTTGGATGATTGGGATTCACTACGAGGAGGAGGAGCGTCCAGCTCTGTGCCGCGGGTGCGCCCAGCGGGCGGGTGGCCTTCGGGACAGCCTGCTTTCAAGTGCACGGGGAGGGTGTCGGTGTTGAGTTCTTAAGGGACCAGTAGGAAAGGCAAAGCTTTAAATGAAAGGGATGCATTTTAGGAGCCAGGGCATCCGGCAGGCAGGGAGGAGCTGAGGTCTGTTGTGTAGTGAGCAGGGCTCATTTCTGAGACTGAAAGGGTGGGACCTCAGTGACGATGTGCAGGGCTTATTAGGGGGGCATTGGTGCTGCGGTCTGTCCCCCACAGACACTGTCACTCTCCCCCCCCCCTTTTTTTTCTTTATTATTGAATGTATTACAGATGTTCCTCATTTTTCCCCCACTGACCCCCCTCCTCCCCACTCCCGCCCCCCTCCTGCTTTCCCCACACTGTTGTCTGTGTCATTGGTTACACATATAAGTTCTTTGATTTATTTCTTCCCACCCACCAACCCCCTCTCTTTGAGGTTTGTCAGTCTAGCAACCAATTTGTACTTCTTAATCCCTTCAGCTTTTTCACCCATTCCCCCAACCCTCCTCCAAAATTTTCTCTGTATCTATGAGAATGTTTCTGTTCTACCTGTTCATTTTGTTTGTAGATTCCATTGTTGATAGATATGTATTCATTGCCATTTTGTTTGTTCATACATTTTATCTTTTTCTTCAAAAAGACCCTTCATCATTTCATATAATAACGGTTTGGTGGTGATGAACTCCTTTAACTTTTTCTTGTCTGGGAAAGTTTTTATATGTCCATCGATTCTAAATGACAGCTTTGCAGGAGAGAGTAATCTTGGTTGCAGGTTCTTGCTTTTCATCACTCTGAATATTTCTTGCCACTCCCTTCTGGCCTGCAAAGTTTCTTTTCAGAAATCAGCTGACAGTCTGATGGAAACTCCCTTGTAGGTAACTAACTGCCTTTCTCTTGCTGCTTTTAAGATTCTCTCTTTGTCTTGAACCTTTTGCATTTTGATGATGATGTGTCTTGGTGTGGGCCTCTTGGGGTTCATCTTGTTTGGGACTCTCTGTGCTTCCTGGACTTGTATGTCTGTTTCCTTCACCAAGTTAGGAAAGTTTTCTGCCATTATTGTTGCAAACAGGTTTTCAATTTCTTGTTCTCGCTCTTCTCCTTCTGGTACCCCCAAGATGCGAATGTTGGCACGCTTGAAGTTGTCCCAGAGGCTCCTTACACTATCCTCATTTTGTTGGATTCTATTTTTTCTTTTTGCTGTTCTGATTGGGCATTTTTTGCTTCCTTATATTCCAAATCGATGGTTTGCTCCTTGGATTTACGTACTCTACTATTGAATCTGTGTAAATTATTCTTTATTTCAGTTAATGCCTCCTTCATTTCTGACTGTGCATCCTTCATTTCTGACTGGTCCATTTTTATGCTCTTGAGGCCCTCAGTAAGTTCACTGAGGTTCTCACTAAGTTCATTGAGCATCCTTATAAGCAGTATTTTGAACTCAGCCTCTGTTAGGTTGCTTATCTCCATTTCGCTTAGTTCTTTTCCTGGGGTTTTGTTCTGTTCTTTCATTTGGGACCTGTTTCTTTGTCTCCTCATTTTGGCTGCCTCCCTGTGTTTGTTTCTGTGTATTACTTAACAAGGGGTATGGGGCTATCTGAGACCAGATGTTGCTTGTTTGAAAGAATTTAGGAAAAACCTGAGGCAAGATCCAAGACAGGCCAATCCTGTGGTTAAGCAAGTGGCAACAGCTTGGGTGGGCCTGAAAGTTGGGTGGGGCGGGGCCTCAGGGAGTCAGCAGGGCGGGGCTACCAGTGTGAGCCAGGTTGCTGGAGTCCCAGATATGGCGTCTGTCTGCCGCCCCAGGGAAGGGCTCACCAAAGGGACAAAGGCCTCTGACAGCATGTTTGTCCCAGAGAAAGCTCCCTCTCCAGCCCTCGCTCCAGTGCCAAACAGCTCAGTTCTTCCCTGTATGTCTCTGGTGCCCCTCGAGCTGCCTCCCCTCCGAGCTTAGAGGGAGTGAGTCCGATAAGTCCGTGCGCCGGCCCTTTAAGGAGCTGCCTGGGTCTCCAGCCGCCTCAGCCTCCCTGAGCCTCAGTTCCCGCTGGTTTTTCCAGCCAGAAGTGATGGGGACTCTCTTCCCTGCACTGGGACCCTGAGTGGGGCACCTGGTGTGGGACGGGGACCCTTCAGTTCTCAGGGAGGACCTTCCCAGCCGGGAAAATGAGGTATCGTCCTGATTTTTTTTTTTTTTTTAATCCTCACCCGAGGACATTTTTTCATTTTTTGTTCAGATAGAGTGGGAGGGAAAGAGAGAGAGAGAAACATCGACGTGAAAGGGACACATCGAGTGGTTGCTACACGACCAACCAGGGCCGGGGACAAACCGCATCTGAGGTACGTGCCTTTAGCGGGGACCAAACCCGGGTCTCTCTGGACCGCAGGCCGACATTCTAACCACTCAGCCAAACTGGCCAGGGCTCGTCCTGATTTTTATCCGCCACACATGGGTGTGGGACCAGGCCGTCCCCTCTGCCCTCCTACCAGTCTCCCTGTGCGGTGGCTTTAATTCCGTAGCTGTAGGGCTTCCACTCAGCTTGGTGTCAGGCGGCTCTGCGGGATGGCGGTTCTGTAGCTTGGTTGTAACTTTGATGTGGTCGTGGGAGGACGGACACCGCGTTCACCTCCCCGCCACCCTGACCGGAAGTGGACGCTGTCACTCTTGCTTTCAGGTTTTCTGTGTCGCCTGTTCCCCGTGTCCATTTGTATTCAGTCCTGTGCACGTGTCTGCATCTCCCGTGTCCGCCACGTGTGCATTGCAGTCGCTGGTCTGCGCGCGCGCCGTGCCGCGGCTCCGGGCTCAGCCTAGCCCTTCGGCAGCGGGAGGGGCGGCAGAGGGGCTCACAGAAGCAGGGGACACCCTGTGTACATTGTAGGGTATTCTATTTTAAACACCCTAGTTTCGTCATTGTTCCTTCTTAAACAATGGTACTTGAAATTAACTCGTTTTGTTACTGCACGTGGTTTATCTTGGAACATCTTTCCTGTTGTTTTCATCTCTAAAGAGATGATCAAGTCTCTACGTTGTGGGGAATCTTGTGAATTCCTAGAGCCCAGATGTCTTTGTTGCCGTGGGGGTCATTATGAGTATCCCGAAAAAGCTCGCTGACACCACGAAGCGCGAAGGAAATTGGTTTGCCCAGTGTGTACGTGCAGGGCCTTGAACGCTGCCTGACAGCGGAGGGCCTCGTGCTCAGGGTGCCCACTGCCCACGCGCATCAGGTGCCTGCAGCGGTCAGCGCCCTGCGGTCTGTCTGCCCCTCCTGCTCTCTCACTGCAACCCTGTGAGCCTGCACGTGGGGCCCCCTGCCTCCTCAGTTCTCTCGCCACCGGTCAGGGAGTGATGACGTCACTGCCGAGACCCCACACTGAGAGCTGCTGCTGCGGATTTTCAGTGTGTAGTGCCCTTGCACACTCACTTTTTTAAAACTGTTTTCATTGATTTTTTTTAGAGAGAGAGGAAGGGAGAGAGATAGCAACATCGATGTGAGAGAGAAACATCAGTTGACTGCCTCCTGCACGCCCCCTGACCGGGAATTGAACCGGGACCTCTCAGTCCACGGGATGACGCTCAGTCCACTGAGCCATGCCAGCTAGCTGGGGACTTGCTCGCTGAGTTTCCCGGCGAGGCCACGTTCTGCACTCCACGACCGCACCCCAACGTGACCCTATGTGCCGGCTCGGTGTATTTTTTTAAATGTTATGTAAGTTCTCTTAAGTGTTTTAGCTGCAAGATTGTGCTGGGGACCTGTGTTGGCTTTCGATGGGGAGGCCCGCTAGAAGCGGCGATGATGTCACACACCTTCGCACGCAGTTGCTTAGCAACATCTTCTATTAGATCTTTTCTGAAACTATTGGTACCATTATTTTGCTTCCTTTTTAATTTTAAAAGTACCCAGGAAACATTTTAAGAAGGGAGAAGGGCGCTGCTGGCAGATCGCTAACAGTGATTGTGCTCCTCTTGCCTGCCCCGCCCACCAGTCGGCCAGAGGCCCTGCTGCCCCGCCCCCCTACTCTGGGCAGCTTGTCTGCGTGTGGCGTTTCCTTTTGTTCTTCATCAGCTTCCAGAGCATTCAAAAGACGTGCTGAAGTAGAGCCGTTTTTCCCCTCAAATAAAATGTTTTGTTGGTCACTGTTAAAAGTTCAGATTTTGAACAGGTTCTGACGGGCCGTGTCCACCAGCTCGCTCAGCTCAGCGCCTGTCGCGCCCCTAGTGTCTTTCTCAGACTGCAGCCCTCGCCGCCGGGCCGCCCGAGTCTCCGGCGCAGGGCTGCTTCGGCATCCTGGCTTCTGGAGACCTCGAGGGGCAGGCGGCAGACCGCGGGCCTCTCGTCTTCTCCACGCGTCCGAGCCCGTTCACCGACCACTTCTTCCCAGTCACTGTCCGCACTCGGGTCATGATTTCCACCATCTTTTCTGGATTTGGGTGGCTTGCTGATGCTGAGCGTCAGAGGTCTTCTCGATCTGATGGCTGCACTTTTAGTAAAACCAACACAAACCGACGAAGCAAATAACCGCCAAGAGTGACGGCACACGAGCTGGTGTGGTCTGCTGCTGTCCGAGCGGGGGCGGCTTTTCACGGTGGGAGCCGCGCAGGGAGCTCTGTGCGGCAGGGTCAGCCCTGAGCATCCTCGGTCATCAGCTTGGTTTCCAAACACAGTCTCATCTTCTGCAGGTTGGCTGGCTCCCTGCAAACACGCAGCCCTCGGGGCCCTCAGATGTGGTTTCGGTGCCTGAGGCCTCATGGGACTAGCGTTTCCCCATATTTCTTATGTCGATGTAACTGGTGCTTGTAGCTCGTTCCCATCTGCCTTAGAAAATGGATCAGACACTTCTTGGCTCCTTGCCCTTTGGAAGGCGTTTGTTCTTGCGCACCGCCCTGGTGCTGCTCAGACGGCGGAAAGGCGACACGGAGCAGCTCTTGTCTCCATAGTCCTCGCCCGGAGACGGTTTCCCATTTATCTTCTAGTCCGGTTGTCAGGGGAGGGATGTCGATACGAGAGACACATCGACTGGTTGCCTCCCTCATGACCGGACCTGGGCCGCAGACGCAACCTCAACCGAGGTACGTGCCCTTGACCGGAATTGAACCCGAGGCTCTTGGGTGTGTGGGCTGACACTCTAACCACTGAGCACACCGGCCAGGGCCACAGAACAGTTTTCCAAGCGGGTCGGATGCTCTTCTCACAGGCATTGCTGTGCGTAGGGCTCGGCTGCCCTCCGGCCCCTGCCGCCCTCTCACGCTTTGTACCGGCTCACCTTCGGGAAGCTCCGCTCATTCCTGGCCCTCTCGGTTGGTTGAATTCACCTGTGGAACATGAGGGATCTTCTTTGATCTTTTTTTTTTTATTCCCCAAGCAGCTCTGAGTACACTCTGAAGTGTGATGTTTTCAATCTGCACTCCCTCCTCCCCTGGCCCCTGGCCCCCCCAGCACACACTCTGAGTCAGCAGCAGTGTTGTTGAGGTCGGCATTTTTCTGTACAGTTTCACAGTAAATGTGCACACAGGCTCCCCGTGTGGCCTCCGCCAGTGCTGCCTTTTCCTTCCTCGCCGGGGCTGGGGTGGCAGAGAGCGGGCGCACGCGGGCAGGGCTGAGTGACCTCGGGGATCACCGGGGACGTCGCATTGCACAGCTCAGGCACCCGGCAAGCTTTGGAACGGAGCTGCGCACCAAACCATCAGCACAGGGCCCACTCGTGTGTCTGCCCCTGACCAGCACTACTTCTTCCTCTTTTTTAAAATGTTTTTATTGATTTCAAAGAGTGCGGAAGGAAGAGGGAGAGAAAACCATAAATGTAAGAGAGAAACGTCAGTTGGTTGCCTCCCGAACGCATCCTAACTGGGGATCGAACCCGCCACCTGGGCACGTGCCCCGACCAGGAATCAAGCCAGCAACCGGTGGGCGGGGGACGATGCTCAGCCACTAGGCCACCCGGCCTGGGCTGACCAGCCTGTCCTTGCTGTTTCCTCAGATCAATGTGACCACTGTGCGGGAGTATCTGCCAGAAGGGGACTTTTCGATAATGACAGAGATGCTCAAAAAGTTCCTGAGCTTTATGAATCTTACTGTAAGTAGCTCCTAGTGCAGCTTCTGTGGTTTTAGATATAGCTGATACATTGATGACAGCTGAAATGAAAATGCAATGGCCATAGTGAGGGGAAGGAAAAACGGATTTTCTCTTACTTTCTTCCTCCCTTCCCCTCCCCTCCCCTCCCCTCCCCACCCCTCCCCTCCCTCCTCACCCAAGGATATGTTTTTCATTGATTTTTAGAGAAAGGAAGGGAGAGAGAAACATCGATCAGTGAGTTACCGCTGTCCTCACCCTGACCCAGGGTAGAATCCACATCCTCTGGTGTGTGGGAGGACATGCCAGCCAGCTGAGCCACCCGGCCAGGGCCAAGGGGCCTCTCTTAATAAGTGTGCTATATTTGAGAGAGCTGGTGATTTTTATGGCCAAATACATGGATATACAGGCGTCCCCGCCACTATGCGCTTCGACTTTCACGACTTCACTCTGTCGCGGTTTTTTCAAATATATTCATTAAAAAGTGGATCGAGCCCTGGCCGGTTTGGCTCAGCGGTTGGAGCGTCGGCCTGCGGTACAGAGAGACCCGGGTTCGGTTCCCGCTAAGGGCACGTGCTTGGTTGCAGTTTGTCCCCGGCCCTGGTTGGTCGTGCGGGTGGCAGCCACTCGATGTGTCCCTTCACATCAATGTTTCTCTTCCTCTCTCTCCCTCTCTCTCCCTCCTGCTCTATCTGAACAAAAAATGGAAAAATGTCCTCGGGTGAGGATAAAAAAAAAAAAAAAAGTGGATCGAGACATTGAAAATGATACAGCGTGCACTCAGTTGTCTGAGTTAATTATACACCCTGTATCACAGTTGCAATTAAAGTTACCGTCCACATGGACTGTAGCCTGTGCATTTGAGCACCCAGAAACCCTTCAACGCCAGGTGCCACCGCTGGAGTCCGGACCGATTAACCGTGATAAGCGAGGGACGACTGTAATATCAAAGCCACAATTTAACCGCAGTGTGTTTTGGTTCATAGTGTTCAGTTTAGTAAAGCTAAAGAATGTATGCTTTGTTCTAATACGTTTTAAAATGTGTAAAATGTTAACTGGTGCCTCCTCTCTGCCGCCCCCGCCCCCGGCAGTGTGCTGTGGGAACCACGGGCCAGAAGTCCATCTCCAGGGTGATCGAGTACTTGGAGCACTGCTAGCTGCTCTGCCTTCGCTCCAGGGCTCGGCGGCGCTGGCGCAGTCTCAGACCAGGAAGTCACGAGGGGCGTCCTGGAGGAACACCGGGAGCAGCGTCGGCTCACCACGTCTGGATTGCGGAGGCCTCCCGAGTTCTCCCTCACGCGTCCTGCGTTTGCTCAGTGACAGTTACTACATCAATCTGCAACTATCAAAAATGAGGGAAGGTCCAGGCTGTTCATTCCATGCAGTATTTACACACACGTCCTTGCAGAGTGGACACTCCCCCTTGTTCTCGTGCGTCCCTCTGGGCAAGGTCAGGGGGTCGTGCTGCTGTTAGTGCAACTGCTGTGTGTGCTGAGCCACCGCCGCCGCCCAGCCCGGGGCAGGCGGCCGCTGCACGGCCCGGGGTCCGCAGGCATCCTGGGCAGCAGCTCCGTTCCTTTTTCAGGCTCATTTGCTTTTGCTTTTTTGTTGAATGATTCCAATCGTAAATAAAGCTTTTAATAATTTTGTGAAATTTTTTCTTGTTGTTCCCTGAACTACTGTCTGTATTTAAAATCAGATGGAATCCAAAGACACGAGGGAGGAAGAGCATGTTTTTATTCTGTTTGATGGGCTGGCAGGCTCTTTCCCTCCTCAGACCAGGACGTGTCCGTCGTGATCCCTGATGAGTCACGATACAGACGGAGGAGACCAGGGACAGCTGAGGGACTTGATGTGGCGATGTGCCCTGTGCAAGCTGAAGCAGGAGGACAGGCCCAGGGTCGTTCACGCGTGACGCTAAGGGAGCGCACGAAACGCTAGTTTCGAGGGAGGACTCCCTAGATGTATTTTCTGTGTTCAGTGCAGCGAGTATACGGAAGCTAAGACACCAATGTGGAACTCACGTTTCCAGATGACGTTTATATTCTTCTACAGAGTGACAGGATCAAATGCATAAACGCAAAGCCTTAAATTGCTGGTGTAGAAAAAGATCCTTTTTTTTCCCATTCAGATTCTTAGTTCATAGAGCAGTGTGTGGTTTGGAAAACAGTCATGGAACACACAAAACATTTAATTTCACAACATTGCAAATTGTTCTTGTATTACTGTTCAGGCCACTGGTTATACGTTTCTCCTTTACTTGGGCCTGAGTATAGGCTCTCCAGAGACCTATTTCATTAATGTTTTTAATACCTTTCAGGTAGTTACATCATGTTTCTTCATTGGATTTGTAAAACTTGAAGCCATAAAAATATTAGTTTGGTGTGTACTGGGGAAAATAGCTAAAAGTCTAATTTTTACTCACGTAGACTTTGTTATTTCCTTGTATAAAGCGACAAGTCGGGGCTCTTGTATCCGTGCCGGCTGCAGCGTGTGCTGCGGCGGCTGCCTTCTAATGTCTTCCTATTTTTGATAATGCAGATTGTTGGGAAACCTATTAGGAAGTAACTGGTTCCAGGCAAATGGTTTTCTTACTCCTCCTGCCGACCCCAGCCCCGCCCCCGGCCCCGCCCCTGGCCCTGCCCCCGGCCCTGCCCCCAGCGCCCGAGTGTGGCCGGCTGAGCAAACTGCGAGCTTCAGTGGGTGGAAGCTCTCCGTGCAACTGAATCAGAGATCTGGTGTTTAACTGTTTTAAAATACATTGATATTTATTAATCATTGGTTTAGGGAAAGGAACAGATTTTTGGTGAAGCTGACAATAGAACATTTGGATGAGAACAATCAGGGCCAGCTACATTTTCTGTTACACTGGTAATCGTCTGAGAACTGATTTACCTCAGTGTTTAACAGCTTTTTGTTGTGTTATTTAAATAATAGCTAATTGTCGAGCACTGATACGGATGCAGGTTTTGGTGGGGGTGGGGGGAGCCGCCTCCCCCCGCAGTGCATTTGTGTGTGGGACCCTCAGAGAACTCTGCATTCTAGGGTACTTGAGGCTGACTTACAAATTAAAGTTTTAAAGTAATCTTTTTTCAATTGTAAATATTTCTGTAAATACTACCACTTGGAAATTAGAACAGTAGAGTACTTTTCTGAATCCAATCTTATTTTTATTTTATACAGTATTTCTCAGCTGTGATCTTTGGAGCAAAAGCCAACGGCAGGAAAAAACTAGTTTGTACCAGTTTCATGAAGTATGTCTTTGGGTTTTTGTAAATAATTTTAACTCAAATAAAATTGCTACTTTCAATACACATGTTGTCTTTAACATAAATCTATTACACTGTTTCGGAAGGGGTCTCACGACCTTGATGGAGCTGACTCATGGGGAGCACGGTGTCGCTAATGGGAAACACTGTCACTCAAGTGGATTTCACATTTTCAACACAGAAATTCAACCACTTGCTGTTAAACATGATGTATGTACTCCCCCTGCCTTCAGTAATACCCACCTGCAGGCAGTGTTGGCTCTCAGTAACTCAGGCCGTTTGGTCCGGTGATCTGGTTGGAGATAGGTCCTCGGTGTGCTTATTAAGATGCTTTCGTCTTTTTGTCTCTTAATAGGACCCCAGGTTTCTTTGCTTTTCAGTCTCTCGGTTGTCAGCCTTCAAGTGTCCTGCGTTTACTGCAAGTGGATCCCTGACCTGAGAGTCCTGCCCGCCCCCTTAGGGTGCCCTGTGCAGAGCCATGTGTAAGCAGGCGACAAGGGCAGCCCCGACCCCGCACATGACATCAGTGTCCGTGCCGCTCGTTTTACTGGCTGAGCACAGTCCTGAACTGCGGTCCTGCACTCGGCTGGAACACGGGGACGCATGTCCCCTCAGGGCGTGGATGGAGGACAGTGGTGCGTGTGCGGTGTTGGCATCGACTCCCAAACTCTGACCGGACACGCGGTTTCCACGCTGCTGGGCACGTTGCTCTGAGCCCCAGAGCAGAGCGCTGGGCTGTTCGGACGCGTGGGACACGCCTGCCTCCTGCTGGGCCGGGTGTGGTGCCCTCAGCAGCAGGTCTCTGGTGGTTTCCAGAGTTCGTGGCAACACTGTGTCTGACGGGCGACGCGAAGCCGGGTGGCTCCAACACGGGGGCAGTGGCGCACCCCTCGTTCTGTTTTCTACATTAGAGGGAAACCAGAAGAGGTTTGCAGAGTTCTCCGTCATTCACGGTCTTCAGATTTAAGTTTGAAAAAATACTGTGGAGTGTTTCGGTCAGACCTGCTTCCTTAGCTCTGTGTTTGCCGTGAGGACGCGGAGACCGTGCACTGGCTTCAGCAAGACATGGAAAGCCACGTCCGCGTGCCGCCCAGGCCAGCTCCGCCCGTTTGCCGTCAGGTTGTAACAGACGGTGTGGTTGCAAGTTCATGGATCAGTGTAAAGCAGTAGTAAGTTAGTGATGTGTATTAACCCCAGAGCACCCAGTGAAAACAGTGCAAAGGGCTGTAGCCAGAGCTGCCGAAGAGCTTCGGAAGGGACGCCGAAAGTGGCTCAGGAGCCACGTGAAGGTGGGCACAGAGGAAGAATTACAAACACAGTGGGAAAAAGAGAAACGGATGTAAGTAAAAAGACAAACAGGTTTTTCTCCTGAGACAGGAACAAGCCGAGGATGTCCCCCAACCTAGCGATGACGGTCTCACCTCCCGTGACCTGACACGTTTTGTGCGGAACTGTTCGGCGGTTTCTCAAATGCACACGGAAGGGCTACCCTGGGATGGGTCAGAGGACAAGTCCCAGTGAATTTCAGGTGATTGAGTCCTTGACCACAGGAACTATATTGGAATCAATACAGTACAATAGCTAGAAAATAATATTTGAAAATAAAATCACAAGAGAAATGAGATAACACTTGAAACTAAATGACAATGAAAATCTGTGAGATTCAGCGGAAGGAGTGTGTCAAGGGACATCGGCTTGCGGTGCTCGGGAGACGGCTTCACACCAACTGAACCTCTCCTTGAAGTTAGGAAAGTCAGCAGGAAATAAGAAAACAAAAACTTGACAAAGCTAAAACTTGTTTTTCAAAAGGTTAATAACATTGCCGGACAATTAACAAGCACAGACAAGACAAAGAAATGACAAATTGCCAATGTCAGGAATGAAAGATGGAATATCTGGATTCTACGGGCCTTCGAAAGAATCATATGAACAATTTAACCAATAAGTTTAACAATCTAGGTGAAATTAAATTCCTTAAAAAACCAAACTGAGCAAGACTGAATCAAGAAATAGGCAACTTGCTCTATAAAAAGTAATTTAACTTACTGTAAATATAACTTATTATACATTTTTTCCTAGAAAGCCCTGTCCCAGGTCACTGGTGCATTACAAGACACGTAAGGCAGAATTAATACCAACTATCAATCGTAAAGATCAATTGAGAAAGCAGAGAATACTTCTCTGAGGCTGACCCACATCTTCCCAAGACAGGGCAGACATGTATGTAGATGCAAAATCTTTAACCAAATACTAGGAACGAAAACCCATTAGGGTACAAGAAGGATGATGATACAGCGCAACCAGGGGGAGTCTGAAACGAGTACAGAACTGGTTTAACATTCAGAAATGAAGATAAAGTGTCAACAATATAAGGGACTAAAATAATCATTCCTTTAGATAGAAAGTGTTTGACGAAACACAACACACGTTCATGATCTTAACCCCAAAATCGCCCCGGCTCAGTGGTCAGGGTGTCAGCCTGCGGCCCAGTGAGTCGTGTGTTTGATTCCCGTCAAGGGCACGGACTTCAGTTGCAGTTCGTCCCCTGGTCGGGGTCGAACAGAAGGCAGCCAGTCGATGTGTCCCTTTCACATGGATGTTTCTCCCTCTCTCCCTCCCTCCCTCCCTCCCTCCCACTCTATCTGAAGAAAAATGGAAAAATATCCTTAGGTGAGGATTAAAAAATAATTTTAAAAACCCCAAATCTCAGCAAACGAGAAATGGGCACGACCTTAATCAGATAAGAACATCTGTGGGCAGTGCAATCATACAACATACGTTGTATAACAATCGACTCAGCAAGAACGAGGCGGAGATGTCCAACATCGACACTTCCGCTCCTAAAGTAGAATTGACGGTGGCCTCTAATTCGCAAGGACCTAAAGGAATCAAAATAACCTCAACGAAGAACAAAGCCGGAAGGGATACACTCGGACTGCAAGTTACACTCAAAGCGACAGCAGTCAAAACTAACAGCACAAGGAGATCAGTGCCACGCAGACAGCCTGGAAATAGAGCCATCAAAGCAACGTCGTGCAGGAAGAAACGCCGTTTGCCTTCAGATGGAGCGGGAGGGGGGGGGAGAGAGAAACATCGATGTGAGGGAGACACAGCGAGTGGCTGCCACCCACACGACCCCAACCGGGCCGGGGCGGCTGCAACCGAGGAACGTGCCCTTAGCCGGAATTGAACCCACGACTCTTTGGTCCACGGGCCGACACTGTAACAGGTGAGCCAAACCGGCCAGTGCAGAAATTATTCTTAACAGTAAAATCCCTAAGAGCATTTGCTCTACAGTCGGGCAACGCAGGACGCTCCAATATTAGTACTTCAGTTATGTCAGAGGCCCTGGCACTGTGATAAAACAAGACAACTAGTTACAGACTAAAGGTTGGAAAGGAATAAGCAAAGCCCGAAACTACTGACAGATGATAATGGTCAACAAAGAAAACCCAAGTAAAAGCATAGAAAATTTGTTAGAAATAAATAGATTAACAATATGGCAGATAATAAATTCAATAAACAGCGAACAAGAGTTCCGACTAACCGTCCTCCTGAAAATAAATCAGTGGGAAAATTTTTTTAAATCTGTAAATAAAAGCATTGAAAAATAAAGTTTTGAAACCCATTGCAGCGCGCTCGGGATGAGACGTTACTCGGCCTCTCTGCGAGCAGGTGAGACGGGGAACCTACCCTCAGTCACTTGCCCTGAGGGGTTTGCTACACCAGAAAACAACAATGAAATCGTGAAGATTACACTTTCATTTCCTAGGGATAAAATGTTCAGTTCACCAGGAAGATAAAAAGAATTAAAAAATTGTTGCCCTGGCCAGTGTGGATCAGCGGTTAGGGTGTTGGCCTGCACACCAAAGGGTCTGGGGTTCGAGTCCCAGTCAAGGGCACATACCGAGGTTGTAAGTTAATCCCAGCCCTGGGCGGGGTGCGTTTGGGAGGCAACCCATGCATGTGTCTCTCTCACATCGATGCTTCTCTCTCTCCCCTTCCCTCTCGCCCTTTCACGCTCTAAAAATCAGTGGAAAAAATATCCTCGGGTGAGGAGTAACAAAAATTAAAAAATTATTTTCACCAAATCATATGACCTCAAATATATAAAGCAATAATTTCCAGAATTCTGATGATAAATGAATGGATAAGTGTGGTTTTATCAAAAGTAAGAACTTCTAGGACAAAGATGAATACACAAACCCCAGACCAGGAAGAAATACATGCAAATCTGTCCGGTGGAGCACTTGTATCCAGAATGTACAAAGAACTCTCAAAACTCAATAAGAAAACACAACTCCACAACAAATGGGCAGTAGGCGTCCACAGACACTTCACCGAAGTAAGTACAGTACACACAGTACTTACATGGGTTTGTAGGGACGGGAACCGCGGGAGGGAGGGATTAAAAAGGGTCATGAGAAAACGTGTGTGTGAAGTACACACTCATCCTCTTGTTCTTTGTTCATCCTTACTTGATATTTTTCCATTAATTTTTGGAGAGAGTGAAAGACAGGAAGGAGGGGGGATAGAGAGAGAGAGAAAAACATAGATGTGAGAGAGAATCATCAATCGGTTGCCAGGACTAAGGATCAAACCCACGACCCTTCAGTCTACAGCCTGATGCTCGAACCACTGAGCAAAACCAGCCAGGGCTACACTTACTCTCTTGATTGTGGTGATGGTTTGGTTAGTTATACCTATGTCAAAACTTATAAAATTATACACTTTAAATATATGTGGTTTATTGTATGCCAACTATGCCTCAATAAATCTGTTAAAAATAATAAGCCTTCCTATAAAGAAAAGTCTTGGCCCATTTACCATTAATGGTGACTTTCCCAACATTTAAAAAAAAAAAAAGTCTTACACAAACTCTTCATGGAGATTTAAAAAAGAAAACACTTCCTAACCAACCCATTTTATGGGCCAGCTTTTCCATCAAATCAAAACCTGACAAGGACATTACAAAAAAAATGTATAATCCAATCTTCCATGATTTAGATGTGGAATGGAGACTAAAACATTAATGGGTTGATTCTAGCAATGTGTAAAAATGTTAATACCACCCGGCCGGTGTGGCTCCGTGGTTGAGCGTCGACCCCTGCACCACGAGGTCCCCGGTTCGATTCCGGGTCAGGGCACATGCCCAGGTGGTGGGCCTGATCCCCAGTGGGGGGCGTGCAGGAGGTGGTCAATTGATGTTCTCTCTCATCGATGTTTCCATCTCTCTCTCCCTCTCCCTTCCTCTCTCTCTAAAATCAATAAAGAAGCCCTGGCCGGTTTGGCTCAGCGGTTAGAGCGTCGGCCTGCGGTACAGAGAGACCCGGGTTCGGTTCCCGCTAAGGGCATGTACCTCGGTTGCAGTTTGTCCCCGGCCCTGGTTGGTCGTGCGGGTGGCAGCCACTCGATGTGTCCCTTCACGTCGATGTTTCTCTCTCTCTCTCCCTTCCTCTCTCTCCCTCCCACTCTATCTGTACAAAAAATAGAAGAATAGCCTTGGGTGAGGATAAAAAAAAATAAAATAAAAAAATAAAATCAATAAAGACAAAAATTAAGATAAATTTAAAAAATGTTAATACCTCATCACCAAGTTGAACTTACATTAGGACCAAACCCAATGCAGGTGCATGTCCAGGGCCACCTGGGTGCCCCTGGTCTCGGTCCAAGGCCCTCTTCCCTCCCGCTGTCCGCAGTGGACTTGTCCAAACTCATGGCTTCGGATCACATCTCTGTGTCGACTCCCAATCGGATACCTTCAGTCCAGGCGCCTCTCACCGTTTGCCCTGGGTGTCTGGCAGACCTCTCCGGCGACTATGTCCACAGTGAACTCGGGGTCCCCCCACACCCGTAGGTAACCCTCAGGTTCTCACGTCTCATTTCCTTTCACTGAGCTTCTAGGCTCCGAACTTGGAGTGATTCTGACCCTCCCCACCCTCTGGACATTGACTTCATCCATCATCCTCATTGGATTGCTTCTCCCCACCTCACTGCCAGATCTTACATCTTTACCATCTGTCTGTCTGTTCTCGTCCTCCCTCCCCCGCGTGAAACTTCACGGAGGCAGACCCTCGTCTCCTCACTACTGCATTTCAGCAGGACAAGGACGTCGCCTGACAGTGAGCACCAGTCGGATTGTTCCCATTACTGACCTGCTGTCATTTCTCATACATCACGGAAGTTAAAAGATGGGTAGCGATTGTGTAAGGATGTAGGGCCAGCGGTACACTGTGGGGCGACTGGACTGTTACGGCCTGATTGGACATCACTGGGGCGGCGTCTCTGGAAATTTATTTTTTTATTTTTTTATCCTCACCCGAGGACATTTTTGCATTTATCTTTAGATAGAGCGGGAGGGCCCTGGCCGGTTTGGCTCAGCGGTTAGAGCGTCGGCCTGCGGTCCAGAGAGATCCGGGTTCGGTTCCCGCTAAGGGCATGTACCTCGGTTGCAGTTTGTCCCTGGCCCTGGTAGGGTTGTGAGGGTGGCAACCACTCGATGTGTCCCTTTCACATCGATGTTTCTCTCTCTCTTCCTGTCTCTCCCTCCCACTCTATCTGAACAAAAAATGGAAAAATGTCCTCGGGTGAAGATAAAAAAATAAAAATAAATAAGAATGTATTTATTCCTTTCATATGAAAAAAATTTAAAAGGACAGAAAGTCAAATGAGCAAACAGAAGTTGGTATTGTTGGCATTTCTACTTAGTAGCTGCCTACACAGGGTGCTACATATTGTGCTTAAATGATGGCCTGGTCCATTCAACAGGGTCCCAGAAGACCACACTTTGCTTAGTGATACGTCCTAACAGCTCTGTGACAATGGCCTTTCTGGGCACAGATTGTCACTACTGGTTAACAGTGGCCGCGGTGAACATAGTGAACATCTTACTGTAACTAAGAGCTCTTGCCCTGGCTGGGTGCCTTCCTGGTTGGAGGGTCCTCCCCAAAGGTTTCGGGGTCGATTCCCGGTGAGGACATATACTTAGGTTGTGGGTTCGATCCCTGTTGGGGCACCTGACGAAGGCGACTTTTTGATGTTTCTCACATCGGTGTCTGTGTCTCTCTCAGAATCAATAACCATATCCTCAGGCGAGGGGGAAGTTCTTGAGGGGCCAGTGGGTGTGTGCATGTCACGAAACATCGTAGGAACAGACTCATGCAAAGCCGGAAATGCTCCTTAGAACTTTTGCTGAATGTCCTCTAAAACTACCCTGGGAAGGAATGAATGCTGGTGAAAACAGACTCAATCTCCAAATAGTTTAAGGTTTTTAAAATATTGGGACAGGGTGTGACTCACAATAACTCTGAGCAAAGCTGTGATGAGGACCTGTCCACTATTTGCTGATCAACAGTCAAGACTTTGGGAGGAGCAGCAGGATCCCCACCTGCCAAAGGAGACCCCCCGACGGGGACCCCCTGACAGAGACCCTCCAGTGGGGACCCCCTGGTGGAGACCCGCAGATGGAGACTCTCTGACGGGGACCCCCAGATGGAAACCCCCTGATAGAGACACTCTGATGGAGACCCCTGATGGAAACCCCCTGATGGAGACCCCCTGATGGGGACCCCCTGATGGAGACCCCCTGATGGAGACCCCTGATGGAGACCCCCTGATGGGGACCCCCTGATGGAGACCCCCTGATGGAGACCCCTGATGGAGACCCCCTGATGGAGACCCCCTGATGGGGACCCCCTGATGGAGACCCCCTGATGGGGACCCCCTGGTGGAGACCCGCAGATGGAGACTCTCTGACGGGGACCCCCAGATGGAAACCCCCTGATAGAGACACTCTGATGGAGACCCCCGATGGAAACCCCCTGATGGAGACCCCCTGACGGGGACCCCCTGATGGAGACCCCCTGATGGGGACCCCCTGATGGAGACCCCCTGATGGAGACCCCCTGATGGAGACTCTGTGACGGGGACCCCCAGATGGAAACCCCCTGATAGAGACACTCTGATGGAGACCCCCTAATGGAGACCCCCTGATGGAGACCCCCTGATGGAGACCCCCTGATGGAGACCCCTGATGGAGACCCCCTGATGGGGACCCCCTGATGGAGACCCGCAGATGGAGACTCTCTGACGGGGACCCCCAGATGGAAACCCCCTGATAGAGACACTCTGATGGAGACCCCCTAATGGAGACCCCCTGATGGAGACCCTCTGATGGAGACAGTTTGACAGGGACCCCCTGATGAAGACCTCCTGACGGGGACCCCCTGACGGGGACCCCCTGATGAGTCCCGCGGAGGGAGGAGCCACAGAGCTCTGGAGCTTTGCAAACTGTTCCTTTGGTGACTGATGGTGACTGATGGGAAGTGTATCTTTTCTGAGACTGTGAACCATCAGAATGTTTACTGGGGGACTTTTCTCACAACCACGGCAAGGCCCTTCTGACACGTCCAACTTGATTGAGCTCTGAAGTGCTGAGACGGCCATGAACTGAATGAGCTGATCGCGCCCTCGAGCTCCTCGCTCTCCTGTTACGAAAGTGACAGTGAAACGAACAGTGTCAGGGTTGCGAGGCTGACTGCAGTGGGGAAGTCACGTGGCGCACAGCTAAGGCGTGTGACCTCTGGACTTTACCGGGAAAGGTGTCGGTGTGGCAGCGGCTGAGGGGAGGGCTGCTGGCGCTGACATGTCCCCTCTCTGATGGAAGCTCTGTGACATGGGGGGGCTGCCTTCCCGGAGACAAACCCGGGGTCCGGTGGTCCGGTCGGTTCCCTGAGGCCCCACGGGAACACCAGGCGACACCGGGCGGCCTGTCCACAGGCAGGCAGGGGTCCCGGGGCCCACGCTGCCTCTCTCATCTCTCCTGGGGGCGGGGGGCAGACTGGGACTGTTGAGAGTGGGGGCAGGGCTGCCACATGTCCGAGTACTGGGGCCTGATGGAAGCAGCTTAAAATAACTTGTTATTTTTATCTCGACCAATTTCTAAAATAAAGTCTGATCTCTCACAGCACGGGGAGACCGTTTGAAGTCCTCAGGAAGCGAGGCGTTAGAAACCTGAGGGACATCCTGAAAAATGCCGACAGGACACCTCCCCGGCGCGAATGTCTTGAGCAGCAACGTACAAGTCGCCTGCAGTTCGGGGCGGGTCAGAGAAAGGTGCTCAGCAAACTGCCCAAGAGAAGGGGAGCGGCGGCCTTGTCACTGTGGCTCCAGGGAGCAGCCGCACGGCCGCGACTTCGTCCTGGACACGGAGCATGGATCCCAGTGTGCGCGGGGAGGACCAGCGCAGGGCCGCACAGGGACGGACGTCTTCATTTCCGGGGCAGCCCGTCAATGGAAAAATCCAGAACCCGCCCTGTAAGCGTGTTGTCTGGATGGCGGGACGGCGGGAAGAGGCAGAAGTGGGGGTCTCTGGGGGCAGGACACCCTGCGCGTTCTCCCTGGAGCACTTCTGACTTGAGGTGCTCACAGCCACTCTGCCCGCACTAACATGATAAAAATAAATAATTTCCTTATTCAGAGTCGCAGCTGGGCTGGCTGCAGGCGACCACATCCTGCACTGACCTCAGACCGTGACCGCGTCCGAGGGACTGGAGCGTGACGCCCCGCATGGCCGGCCATGGGAGCCCCGGTCATGCCTGGCGACTGCACAGAAGTGATACAAAGTAAGCTTCCAGGGCTGCGGGCCATCGCTGTCCCGCCCAGCAGGGAAATCAGGGCCCCACAGACCAGATATCACGAAGTGTACCCGGCTTCAGCAGTTGCCATAGAAACGGCCCACCTGTGCTGAAGGGCCACTGGGTGTGTGCCCGGTCCCCGCGCTCTGACCGTAGGGAGCCCCCCGTCTGCCACGTCCGGCCAGAAATAGTCTCAGTGCACTAATTTTAAATGCATTTATTTTTAGGGTTTCGGAGTAAGTGACATAGCAAAATCCCAGAGCAGAGAGACCGAAACGGAGCTAAGCAAATCATGTCCGTGGGCACCTGCTCTGTTCCCAGTGCTGGCCTCACCGTGCCTCTCCGACCCAGGGTGGCATTTCGAGGGGTGTTTCGGTGTAAGACACGAATATCACAGAACACCTGGGGGAGCCCGGCACACCTTGTCTTCGAGCTGGCGTGTCAGCTCTGGGCTCTAGCGCTGTGCTCGGAGAGTTCCTAAGTGTGCGCAGGCGAACTCCTAACGAGCTCTCACCGCAGTGGACAGCGAGAAAAAGAGGTTTAGCCCGGCCGGTGTGGCTCAGTGGTGAGCGTCGACCCTGCACCAAGAGGTCCCCGGTTCGATTCCCGGTCAGGACACAAGCCCAGGTTGTGGGCTGATCCCCAGCGGGGGGCGTGCAGGAGGCGGCCAGTCGATGTTCTCTCTCATCGATGGTTCTGTCTCTGCCTCCCTCTCCCTTCCTCTCTCTCTAAAATCAATAAAGGGAAAAGATTTTTTAAAAAGAGGGTTACCTAGAGCCGTGGCCGGAAGTTAATGAGCCCACACTCGGATGAAGTCGCTTCTGCACATCCTGTTGGGACCCTGGCCTGTCAGTTAGATCTTCCACGGGGGAAAGGACCTCACAGTGATGCTCACTCTGGGCACGAGTGCTGGGTCTGCACAGCCCTGTGGTGGAAGATGGACGAGCCCTTGGCCGAGGACAGTGCTGGGTGGGGACAGCCCCCTGAGGCCGGTCCCATGACCGCTGATAAAGAGAGTGGACACGGCCACGTGTGCAGGGCTGGGCTCTTTCAGTGGTCCCAGGAGAAGCAGTTTCCACCGCCGCCTCCAGGCACTGTGCACACTGCGGGGGTATGTGTGCTGTCCCGTTCACGCCGACACTTGCAGGGACTGCGGCCTGGAGGGGCAGGGTCACCGTTACAGAGAAAGGAGCTCAGAGCTGTGAGTCACGTCTCCAAGTCTGTCCTGTGCCAGCGCCGAAGGGGTGGGGTCTCCTGTCCGAGCCCCACGGGTGTTCCTGGAACTCCGGGGCTCGGAGGCTGCTCGACGTCTTGGGTCTGCACAGCCTGTGACACCGCTTGCAGCTTCGTTCCGCCCACGCGAGCCCACGCTTTGCTTAGACAAAGCCCCGCCGAAGGAGCCGGGAGCAGCTGGGGTGGCGGGGAGCACAGACGACGGACTGAAGCGTCCCATCTGGAGTTGACCCACGACCGTTTCCTTTCCTTTCCTGAAAGAAGAAAATAGTTTCCCAGCAGCCTCGCCTCCGAGCCGAATGGCACTGTCTGTGCGCTTCCTTCAGCAGGGCCCTGCCGGAGGGGACGGGGCCACCGCAGGTCAGAGCCAGGCCAGCGGAGCCGCTACCGTGTCCGGGGCTGCGGAGCCCTTGCTGGACGGTCAGAGGTCGAGGGGGCCCAGTGAGCTGGCACATCGAGAGGGGCAGCCTGGGGAGCTGCCCGATGGCGCGTGTGGGAGACGCCTTGCCCACGGAGCTCTGCCCCGACTCCTGACCCACAGCCTCGCGAGGCACAGAAAGGCCGGTGTTTTAAGCTGAGTTTGGGGCGCTTTGTTACGCAGCCGTAGCTGACCCAGACAGGTGCTTATTGTGAAGAGCTAGGTCGAACCAAGGGAGTAAACTCAGGAGGCACAGGAGGTCCGCACAGGAAAGGGTGAGACTGGGAGAGCAAGGCAGGTGCCGTCGGGAAGGGGATCCTGATGAAGGGGCCATCAAGCCAGTTCTGCTGCAGAGGGTGGCCTGGCCCTTCAGGGAGATGTCCGCATGACGCCTGCACGTGGCAGCAGTTCAAAAGGCATTTGTTGGAGAAATAAAGCCCGGCCGGTGTGGCTCAGGGGTTGAGCATCGACCCTGCACCAAGAGGTCGCCAGTTTGATTCCCGGTCAGGGCACATGCCCTGGCTGTGGGCAGGAGGCAGCCAGTCGATGTTCTCTCTCATCGATGTTTCTGTATCTCTATCTCTCCCTTTCTCTCTCTCTGAAATCAATCAAAGAAAAAGAAAAAATTTTATAAAAAGAAAGGGAGAACGGCATCCGTGAGGCCGTCAGCCTGCCTGCTCCGCTGATCCCCATCCCATCAGCAAAACACGTTCCCAGCGGTGCAGTCGGTCTCTTGTCGATCCTGTGAGCTGTCTGCTGCTCCTGAAAACACTCAGCTCCTTGGCGGTGTCGGCTCACTGTGATTCAAGCGGCTTTCCTCGGGCAGAGGGTCAAGGGTTCCAGAATTCTTCTGTTTTGGCACGTGCCCCTAGCGGGAACTGAACCCAGGATTCTCTGGTCCACAGGCCAACGCTCCAACCGCTGAGCCAAACCAGCCAGGGCCAGAATTCTTATACAGGGTACCCCGAAAGAAGAAAACTGGTTGAAAAAGAATACTGGAAGGCTTAAAAAAAGGTATAACCTATTTATAGAAATACAACTCTTTACTGAACAATGCTATAAACATTTACACATGTATACATCATGTAACTGGCACTTCGATCAAGATCCAGCATCCCAGAAGGTTCCATCCGACACCTTCCAAGGCAAGACCTTCCCACACCAAGAGGTAGCTATGATTCTAAATTCTCTCATCCCAGATTAACTAACCTGCCCTATATATATATCACTTCATATATATATAATTCATTGCTCAACATGGTGGAGATTCAACCTTGTTGTCAGTAATTTGTTCTCTTCTAGTGGATGAATATACATACCACAATTATTTACCTTGTTGATGAACATGTAGCATTTTTCCAGTGGCTGTTGTGAATACAGCTGTCGGTTTTCTCACACACGTCTTCTGTAGACGTGCACTCGTTTCTGTTGGATAAATATCTGGGAGTTAAATTGATGAATCATAGTGGTGAGCATAAATTTAACTTTGGTCGTTGATGACAATTCCTAGGTGTTTCATATTCTTGTCAGCACTTACTATTATCTGTTTTGTATTTTAGCTGCCCTGTGGCATGTAGTGGTATCTCACTAGGGTTTGAATTTGCATTTCCTCCATGAATGATAAAGTTGAGTACTTTCTCACATGCCTTTTGGCTATTTGGATATCATCTTTATGAAATGCCTGTTCATGCCTTTTGTGTATTTTCTAACTGAGTTCTGTGTGTCCTTTTCTTATGGATGTGTGGTGCTCTTATATCAGATACATGTACCGTGAATCAGTCGTGTGCTTGCCTATTAATGATGTCTTTTGCTTAACTTAAGTACTTAATTTTAATGAACCAGGACTTACCTTTAAAAAATAGGTACTGTCAGTGTAAGCTATAAGGATAATAAAATCTTTTGAGATTTATAAAAATAGTGCCTTGCAGTGTGTTGACTTCTGAGGTTTTTCTTTCTTACTCACCGACGTTTCCTAGATTTCTCTTTATCGCTGCTGGTGGTTACAGATCATCCATTTTCGCAGCTGGATAATATCCCAGTGTGCGAACTTTTCAGTTTATTTATGCATTTAGCCCATCTATGAAAATATGTTTTGTTTTTTTCAAAGAATGCTGTTACGATCCGTCTTGCAAATGTCTCCTCAAGCACCTGTGAAGAATGTCTCCAGGATGTGTGGCCAGGAGAGGGACATCCAGCTCAGGACGCAGGCCCAGATTCCGTTGTGCAGAATACTGCCACACCGTTCTCCAAAGTGGTCGTGCCAATGTATGCTGCTCCCTGCAGTAAAGGCGACCGTCAGTCCACGTTCCTGCCAACACTTTGAACTATCGGATTTAAATTACTTTTCCAGTTCAGTGGGGATAAAAGGGCATCCCGCTATCTCCTTGACTTCCATTTCCCTAATTACTAATGAAAGCATATTTATGGACCGCCGATGTTTTGTTCATTTTTCTGTTGGGTTGTTTATCTTTCCTTATTGATTATCATTTGCTTGTTCTGAATACTGCTCCTCTGTTGGCTCTGCTGTGGATTATCTTCTCCTAGACTGTGGCTTGAGTTCTTACTCTCTTTACAGTATCTTTTAATAAACACAAATTCCTAATTTTAATGTAGTGACATTTATGAATCCTTTCTTTTATGATCAGAACTTTAAAACTATTGTTTAATAAATCCTTCTCTACCCAAGTCGATAAAGACATTCTCCCATATTAACTTTCTTGCTTTTTTCACATCTCAGTGTTTTATCTATTTAGAATTGACTTTTATATCACAAGTATGAATTTAATTTTTTCCATAGGAATAATCAGTCGTCCCAGCACCATTTCTGTCTCTTCTCAGTTGCTGTCTGTGGTGGGCTGAACAATGGCTCCCCAAAGACGTCCACGTCCTCACCCTTGGAAACCTGTGCCTCTGCTGCCTTACATGGCCAAAGGGAACCTGCAGGTACGATGATGCTAAAGGCCTTGAGAGAGGAAGAGTATCTTGGGTCATGTGGCCCGGTGTCATCAGAAGGGCCGTCATAAGAGGGAGCTGGAGTCAGAGAATGGTACGGACAGAAGCAGAGGTCAGAGGTTGGAGTGATACACCGTCAAGGAAGGAAGGGGGCGTGAGCCAAGGGACGGAGGCGGCCTCTAGAATCTGGAAAAGGCGCAGCGACCCTTTCTACCCTGTCGCCTGCAAAGGAACACGGCCGATGGGCGCTCCTGGAAGTCTGACCTCCGGAATTGCACAGTAACGTCTGTGTTGCTTTAAGCCGCTGAGTTTGTGCTAATTTGTTGCAGCAGAAATAGGAAAACGAGGAGACTTCCGGTCAGGATGGCGGGTAGGTAACCACAGTATCACGTCCTCCCACAACCACATCAAAGTTACAACTAAACTACAGAACAACCATCATTCAGAACCACCTGACACCAAGCTGGATGCAAGTCCTATGACTATGGAATTAAAGCAGCAGCCACACGAGACTGGTAGGAGGGCGCAGGGGACGGGCTGGTCCCACACCCACGTGTGGTGGATAAAAATTAGGGGGACACCTCGGCTGGGAAGGTCCTCCCTGAGGACTGAGGGGTCCCCGTCCCACACCAGGTGCCCCGCTCAGGGTTCCAGTGCCAGGAAGAGAGTCCCCATAACTTCTGGCTGGAAAACCAGCGGGAACTGAGGCTCAGGGAGGCTGAGGCGGCTGGAGCCCCAGGCAGCTCCCTAAAGGGCCTGCGCACGGACTTATCAGACTCTCTCCCTCTAAGCTCGGAGGGGAGGCAGCTCGAGGGGCGCCAGAGACATACAGGGAAGAACTGAGCTGTTTGGCACTGGAGCGAGGGCTGGAGAGGGGGCTTTCTCCTGGACAGACGTGCTGTCAGAGGCCTTTGTTCCTTTGGTGAGCCCTTCCCTGGGGCGGCAGACAGAAGCCATATCTGGGACTCCAGCAACCTGGCTCAAACTGGTAGCCCCGCCCTGGTGACTCCCTGAGGCCCCGCCCCACCCAACTTTCAGGCCCACCCAAGCTGTTGCCACTTGCTTAACCATAGGATTGGCCTGTCTTGGATCCTGCTTCAGGTTTTTCCTAAATTCTTTCTAACAAGCAGCATCTGGTGTCAGCTAGCCCCATACCTCTCATTAAGTAATACACTGAAACAAACACAGGGAGGCAGCCAAAATGAGGAGACAAAGAAACAGGTCCCAAATGAAAGAACAGAACAAAACCCCAAGAAAAGAACTAAGCGAAATGGAGATAAGCAACCTAACAGATGCTGAGTTCAAAGTACTGCTTATAAGGATGCTCAATGAACTTAGTGAGAACCTCAGTGAACTTAGTGAGGGCCTCAAGAGCATAAAAAAGGACCTGTTACAAATCATGGATACACAGTTAGAATTGAAGGAGGCATTAACTGAAATAAAGAATAATTTACACAGATTCAATAGTAGAGTACGTAAATCCAAGGAGCAAACCATCGATTTGGAATATAAGGAAGCAAAAAATCCCCAATCAGAACAGCAAAAAGAAAAAAGAATCCAACGAAATGAGGATAGTGTAAGGAGCCTCTGGGACAATTTCAAGCGTGCCAACATTCGCATCTTGGGGGTGCCAGAAGGAGAAGAGAGAGAACAAGAAATCGAAAACCTGTGTGAAACAATAATGGCAGAAAAGTTCCCTAACTTGGTGAAGGAAACAGACATACAAGTCCAGGAAGCACAGAGAGTCCCAAACAAGATGAACCCCAAGAGGCCCACACCAAGACACATCATCATCAAAATGCAAAAGGTTCAAGACAAAGAGAGAATCTTAAAAGCAGCAAGAGAAAGGCAGCTAGTTACCTACAAGGGAGTTCCCATTAGGCTGTCAGCTGATTTCTCAAAAGAAACTTTGCAGGCCAGAAGGGAGTGGCAAGAAATATTCAGAGTGATGAAAACCAAGAACCTACAACCAAAATTACTCTATCCTGCAAAGCTGTCATTTAGGATCGATGGACATATAAAAACTTTCCCAGACAAGAAAACGTTAAAGGAGTTCATCACCACCAAACCATTATTATATGAAATGATGAAGGGTCTTTTTGAAGAAAAAGATAAAATGTATGAAGAAACAAAATGGCAATGAATACATATCTATCAACAATGGAATCTACAAACAAAATGAACAGGTAGAACAGAAATATTCTCATAGATACAGAGAACATTTTGTTGGTTGCCAGTTGGGAGGGGGGTTGGGGGAATGGGTGAAAAAGGTGAAGGGATTAAGAAGCAGAAATTCATTGCTAGACTGACAAACCTCAAAGGGAAAGGGGTTGGGGGGGGGGGTAGGAAGAAATAAACCAAAGAACTAATATGCATAACCAATGGACACAGACAATAGTGTGGGAAAAGGTGGGAGGGGGGGCGGGAGTGGGGAGGAGGGGGTCAATGGGGGGAAAATGTGGAACATCTGTAATACATTTTACATCCAACAATAAAGATTTGAAAAATAAATGAATAAATAAATAAATAAATAAATAAGGATAGTGTAAGGAGCCCCTGGGACAACTTCAAGCGTGCCAACATTCGTATCTTGGGGGTGCCAGAAGGAGAAGAGAGAGAACAAGAAATCGAAAACCTGTGTGAAACAATAATGGCAGAAAACTTTCCTAACTTGGTGAAGGAAACAGACATACAAGTCCAGAAAGCACAGAGAGTCCCAAACAAGATCAACCCCAAGAGGCCCACACCAAGACACATCATCATCAAAATGCAAAAGATTGAACACAGAGAAAATCTTAAAAGCAGCAAGAGAAAAGCAATTGGGTACCTGCAAGGGAGTTCCCATAAGGCTGTCAGCTGATTTCTCAAAAGAAACTTTGGAGGCCAGAAGGGAGTGGCAAGAAATATTCAGAATGATGAAAAGCAAGAACCTACAACCAAGATTACTCTACCCTGCAAAGCTGTCATTTAGAATCGATGGCCATACACAGAGTTTCTCAGAGAAGAAAAAGTTAAAGAAGAATTTCATCACCACCAAACCATCATTATATGAAATGTTGAAGGGTCTTTTTGAAGAAAAAGATAAAATATATGAACAAGATGCAATGAATACATATCTATCGATGGAATCTACAAACAAAATGAACAGGCAGAACAGAAACATTCTCATAGATATAGAGAACATTTTGTTGGTTGCCGGATGGGAGGGGGGTTGGGGGAATGGGTGAAAAAGCTGAAGGGATTAAGAAGAACAAATTGGTTGCTAGACTGACAAACCTCAAAGAGAAGGGGGTTGGGGAGTGGGAAGAAATAAACCAAAGAACTTATATGCATAACCAATGGACACAGACAACAGTGTGGGAAAAGGCAGGAGGGGGGCGGGAGTGGGGAGGAGGGGGGTCAGTGGGGGAAAAATGAGGAACATCTGTAATACATTCAACAATAAAGATTAAAAAAAATAGGAAAAAGAAAACAGTCTTGAACATCACCTTTGCCACACATCAAGGTTTTGTATTCCTCCGAGGCTGTTTCTGGGCTCTCTATTCTGTTCCACTAGTCTATCTTCTGCCAACACTATTTTCATTCTAGCAGCTTTATAACAAATACTGATAACTGGTACGGCAGGTCCCTCTCTTCTGCCTCCCTACGTCTTGGCTACGTTTGCTTTTCCAGGTAAATTTCAGAATCTGCTTGTCACATTCTTCAAAAAGACCCTATTGGGATTTTATTTAGAATTACATTGACTCCATAAATAGTCATTTTGGGAAAAATTGACTCCTTTCATAATGAGCTTCCTTTTTCTTTTTTGATTCTAGGGAGAGAGGAAGGGAGAGAGGAAGAGAGAGATAGAAACATTGATGAGAGAACATCGATTGGCTGCCTCCTGCACGCCCCCCACTGGGGATTGGGCCCACAACCTGGGCAGGTGCCCTGACTGGGAATTGAACCAGCGACCTCTTGGTGCAGGGTCGATGCTCAACCACTGAGCCATACCAGCCGGCCTGTAATGAGTTTTCTTAAGAACATGGTATACTCCTATGTTTATTTAGATCTTTTTTTTCAATCCTCGACCAAGGATATTTTTCTATTTATCTTCAGACAGAGTGGGAGGGAGAGCGGGAACCATCGACTGGTTGCCTCCTGCACAACCCGACCAGGGCCGGGGACTGAACCACAACCAAGGTATGTGCCCTTGACCAGAATCGAACCCACAACTCACAGGTCCACAGGCTGATGCTCTACCGCTGAGCCAAATTGGCCAGGGCTATTCAGATCTCTCTCTCTCTCTCTATTTTTTTTTTTTTTATTACAATAGAGACTTTAAATTTTCTCATACTGGTATTACACATCTTTCATAAGAGTTTTCCAAAGATGTTTTGTATTTTTATGTTCCTAATGGAAATGGTATTATTTTTAAGGTCATGTTTTCTACTTGCTGTTGCTATATAAAATGTGATTTATTTTTATATGGGCTGTTATTTTATTTTTTATCATCACCCGAGGACATTTTTTCATTTTTTGTTCAGATAGAGTGAGAGGGAGAGAGAAACATCAATGTGAAAGGGATACATTGTGTGGCCGCCTCCTGCATGACCCAACCAGGGCCGGGGATGAACTGCAACCGAGGTACGTGCCCTTAGCAGGAACTGAACCCGGGTCCCTCTGGACTGCATGCTGATGCTCTAACCACTGAGCAAACCCGGCCAGGGCTATATGGGCTCTTATTAATACAATATGTCTACAGATTTGTTTGGTTTTTTAGATAATACTATTACCTGTATACTGACAATTTTGTTTCTGCCTATCCATTTTTTATATATATATATTTTTTTCTTCTTTTGCTGCAATGGCTAGTGTCACCAATATAATATTGAATAGAGGTGGTGATTATGGTCACTTTTCCTTTCTAGTTTCAGAGGAATTTTAATATTTCCCCATCGACAATAATGTCCGATGCACATTTTTAAAAGCTATGACCAGGGCCCTGGTCAGGGGTTCGGCTGGTTGGAGGATCATCCCTATACCAAAAGGTTGCAGGTTTGATCCCCAGTTGGGACACATGCGGGAGGCAACCAATCGATGTTTTTCTTTCACATCAATGTTTCTCTCTCTCTCTCTCAAAAAAATTAATTAACAAAAACAAAAAGCACACCCTTGGGTAAAGATTAAAAAAGAAAATTATGACCTGGTGTTGAACTTCATCAAATGTTTCCCTCATGTTTTCCCCTCAGTGAGATGCAGCAACATTCCCCAGTAGGAATACATTGTCCCTGCTGTTGTTTTTTATTGTTTCTCTTTGGCATCTCCACAGAGATGTCATTTAACTGCTGAGCTAATCTGCTTTGTCCAAGCTCAGGAAGCAGCAGACCTGGATTACCTCACTCAAGAGTAGATGCATGACCCAATGCACACATGGCCCAGTGCACACATGGCCCAGTGCACACATGGCCCAGTGTACACATGACCCAGTGCATGCATGGCCCAGTGCACACTTGGCCCAGTGCACAAATTACCCAGTGCACACATGGCCCAGTGCACACATGACCCAATGCACACATGGCCCAGTGCACACATGGCCCAATGCACACATGGCCCAGTGCACACATGACCCAGTGCACGCATGGCCCAGTGCACACTTGGCCCAGTGCACACATGACCCAGTGCACACATGGCCCAGTGCACACATGGCCCAGTGCTCACATGGCCCAGTACACATATGACCCAGTGTACACATAGCCCAGTGCACACGTGGCCCAGTGCACACATGACCCAGTGCACACATGGCCCAGTGCACACATGACCCAGTGCACACATGGCCCAGTGCACACATGACCCAGTATACACATAGCCCAGTGCACACGTGGCCCAGTGCACACATGACCCAGTGCACACATGGCCCAGTGCACACATGACCCAGTGCACACATAGCCCAGTACACACGTGGCCCAGTGCACACATGACCCAGTGCACACATGGCCCAGTGCACACATGACCCAGTGCACACATAGCCCAGTGCACACGTGGCCCAGTGCACACATGACCCAGTGCACACTTGGCCCAGTGCACACATGACCCAGTGCACACATGACCCAATGCACACATGACCCAGTGCACACATGGCCCAGTGCACACATGGCCCAGTGCTCACGTGGCCCAGTACACACATGACCCAGTGTACACATTGCCCAGTGCACACGTGGCCCAGTGCACACGTGGCCCAGTGCACACATGGCCCAGTGCACACATGGCCCAGTGCACACATGACCCAGTATACACATAGCCCAGTGCACACGTGGCCCAGTGCACACATGACCCAGTGCACACATGGCCCAGTGCACACATGACCCAGTGCACACATAGCCCAGTGCACACGTGGCCCAGTGCACACATGACCCAGTGCACACTTGGCCCAGTGCACACATGACCCAGTGCACACATGACCCAATGCACACATGACCCAGTGCACACATGACCCAGTCCACACATGGCCCAGTGCACACATGGCCCAGTGCACACATGGCCCAGTCCACACATGGCCCAGTGCTGGCCAAGTAGTGCAATGTCAGGACCCCAAACTGTGTTCGGAAATGTAGAGAGTGGGAACTTCCCAGTCACAGAGATTAGAGGCCTGAATTGCGGCCGTTGCAACCCTAAGTTACCGCAGGACGAAGTCACAGGGAGCAGAAACCTGGAAGCATGAAGCACAGGGTGGAGTCACGGAAAGGGAGCAACCCCACACGCATGCAAAGAGAAGCGCCCTCCAACCTTAATGATTTCCAGATCTCAGCTGTGTTGCCTGAGCCCGGCTCTGGTTCGTTTCTGCCCTTGCAGAAGACCGTCCTTGCCTCTCACGGGAGCCTCCGTGGGCCTCTCCACACGAGCAGACACACTGGACCCATGTCTCCGCCCATCAGCCCCGTCGGCGATGGGTCCGCAGCGGGCCACGCGGACCCGTGCTTTTCCACGCCGACCACCTCATGCAGGGGCTTCTCACGCGCCACCAGGCTTCCGTGTTGCTGCCGAACCAGTCTGCGATCACTCTGAGGCCAACCATGTTCCCCAGCTTCCAGACGCACTAGTCAGGCCTAGCTCTGAGACTGCCCTGTCCTACCTGACCACTGGCATGGCTGCCACCCCTTCTGGACGTCTGAACATGTCACCTTGGCATTCCAGGGTCTCAGGATGTCTTCTCAGTGCCTCTCAAACGTATCCCTCCTCTCAGCTGCGAGCGACCCGCGCTGCAGAAGAACTGCACTGGCTTCAGGCCTTGGTGTGCTCCCCTCTGGCCCCCAGGAGCCCTCCTGCTCTTCCTGCGGTCCACTGAGCCGTGCTTCTTAGGCCCCGCAGGCTCAGTTCCCGCAGGGATGGAGAAACAGGCAGGCAGGACAACCTCGCCGTGGTCACCAGCCCTCAGAAGCACCTGGCCTCGATCCCCTGCCCTGCTCCTGCTCCTCCCACAACGTTGGCCCCTCTGTCCCCTCCCCTCCTGCTGCTTGCGCTGCATCTAGGCCCCTGGTCTTCGTGTCCAGCCTCCAAGGTGCCACTGACCACGCCCCTTCCTCCGGCATGTCTGGGGGTGTGGCCGACGCCCCGTGCTCAGGCTTCCTCTCCGGGACACATGCCCATTGGGGTCGCTTTCACAAACAGTGCGTCAAGGACATTGCCTTTCCCTTCAGTAAAAATTAAAACCACAGTCCCAGTGACCTAACCTGGCTCCCCTCCTCAGAGCAACCGTTTGCGATGTCTTCGGGCCTTGAAATAAAATTTTATAAATAGGTTTTATGCCCTGGCCTGCGTGGCTCAATGGTTAGAGCATAGGCCTACGCACCAAAGGGTCGTGGGTTTGATTCCCAGTCAAGGGCACACACCTGAGTTGCAGGTTTCAATCTCCACCCCGGTTGGGGGCATGTGGAAGGCAACCTGTTGATGTGAGATTTTTTTCTCTCTCTCTCCCTCTCTCCCCCTTCCCCTGTCCCTTCCACTCTCTCTCTAAAACTCAATGGAAAAAGTATTTTCGGGGGAGGATTAAAGAAAGAAATATTGCTACTTTTCTTTTAGACATTTTGTAGCATTTATGGGTTTATCGGCATCCTTTGATTCATGTACACAAAATACCAATTAGGCACATCATCTGATCTTGATCTAGCCTTTAAGAGTTTCTTTAAAAAAAAACAAAACAAAAAAAACACTTATCTTTATTGTTGAATGTATTACAGATGTCCCACCATCTTCCTCCCATTGACTCCCCCCCTCCTCTCCCACCCCTCTCCTGCCTTCCCCACTCTCTTGTCTGTGTCCCCTGGTTATGCATATGTGCATAGAAGTTCTTTGGTTTCTCTCTTCCTGCACCCCTTTCTCTTTGAGGTTTGTCAGTCTCACCCCCAATTTGTACTTCTTAATCCCTTCACCTTCTTCACCCATCCCCTGGACTCTCCTCCCATCCGGCAACTACCAAAAGGTCTCTGTATCTATGAGTCTGTTTCTGATCTGCGTGTTAATTTTGTTTGTAGATTCAATTATTATTGATAGAGATGTATTTATTGCCATGTTATTGTTCATATTTTTGTTCTTCTTCGTCAAGAAGACCCATCAACATTTCATATAATGTTGATTTGGTGGTGATGAACTCCTTTAGCTTTTTCTTGCCTGGAAACTCTTTATATAGCCATTCTAAATGATAGCTTTGCAGGATAGAAGAATCTTGGTTGTAGGTCCTTGTTTTTCATCACTTTGAATATTTCTTGCCACTCCCTTCTGGCCTGCAAAGTTTCTTTTGAGAAATTGGCTGACAGTCTTATGGGAGCTCCTTTGTAGGTAACTAACTGTTTTTCTCTTCCTGCTTTTAAGATTCTCTCTTTGTCTTTAACTTTTGCATTTTGATGGTGATGTGTCTTGGTGTGGGCCTCTTGGGGTTCATCTTGTTTAGGACTCCGTGCTTCCTGGACTTGTATGTCTGTTTCCTTCACCAAGTTAGGAAAGTTTTCTGTCATTATTTTTCAAATAGGTTTTCAATTTCTTGTTCTCTCTCTTCTCCTTCTGGCACTCCTAAGATGTGAATGTTGACACGCTTGAAGTTGTCCCACAGGCTCCTTACACAATCCTCATTTTTATGGATTCTTTTTTTCTTTTTGCTGTTCTGATTGGGCATTTTTTGCTTCCTTAGATTCCAAATCAATGGCTTGCTTCTTGGCTCCACCTACTCTACTATTGAATCCCTGTAAATTATTCTTTATTTTAGTTAGTGTCTCTTTTATTTCTGACTAGTTCTTTTTTATGCTCTTGAGGTCCTCACTAAGTTCCTTGAAGTTCTCACGAAGTTCCTTGAAATTGTCACTAAGTTCCTTGAGCATCCTTATAACCAGTGTTTTGAACTCTGTATCTGATAGATTGCTTATCTCTGTTTTGTTTAGTTCTTTTCCTGGAGTTTTTTTCTGTTCTTTCATTTGGGACATGTTTCTTTGTCTCCTCATTTTCCTTGCTTCCCTGTGATTGTTTCTGTGTATTAGGTTGCTATGTCTCCTGGGCTTCCTAGGGTGGCCTATTGTAATAGGTGTCCTGTAGGGTCCAGTGGCCCAGCCTCCCTGATCACCCCAGTTGGGCCCTCAAGGTGCACCCCTCGTGTGGACTCTACACTCTTCTGTTGTAATTGAGTCTTGATTGCTGTTGGCACATCAATGGGAGGGAATTACTCAGGCTGATCAGCTGCAAGGACTGGCTGTGCCCACTGACCACTGGCCTCTGACCACCTTGGAGGATCAGCTGTGCAGGGCCCACCACACAGAGCAAGACTTACTTCAGCAGGGTTCTGGTACCCACTGAGTCCACTTATTGACTTTGTCACTTGTGGGGGTGGTTGGGTGGTGGTGTTTTGATGTGGTCTGAAGCTGTCCACTGGGTGTGCTGGCTCTGGGCCTCCTGGGAGGTGAAGGCCAAAGTCAGCCTCTACCTGTGTTCCCCCCAGGGCCACCAGGCGTGAGCCACAAAGTGATCTGCAGATGGTGCTTCTTGTGCTGGGCTTGGAGGTGCCCAGAAGAGGCCAGCTGTGAACTAAGGCTGGCTGCTCCTAGTGCCAGGCCTGGGGCCACTTAACAATAGGTATGGGGCTCGCTGAGACCAGACGCTGCTTGTTTGAGAGGATTTAGGAAAATCTGAAGCAGGAGCCAAGACAGGCCAATCCTATGGTAAAGCCTCTGGCAACAGCTTGGGTGGGCCTGAAGGTTTGGTGGGGCCCCAGGGAATCACCAGGGCGGGGCAACCAGTGTGAGCCAGGTTGCTGGGGTCCCAGATATGGCGACTGTCTGCTGCCCCAGGGAAGGGCTCCCCAAAGGAACAAAGGCCTCTGACAACAAGTCTGTCCGGGAGAAAGCTGCCCCTCCAGCCCTCGCCCCAAATGCCAAACAGCTCAGTTCTTCCCTGTATGTCTCTGGTGCCTTTCAAGCTGCCTCCCTCATGCTGGAGCCTGGAGGGAGTGGGTCCAAATAAGTCTGGGCGGGCCCTTTAAGAGGAGCTGCCTGGGGCTCCAGCAGCCTCAGCCTCAGTTCCCGCTGGTTTTACAGCCAGAAGTGATGGGGATTCTCTTCCTGGCACTGGAACCCTGAGCGGGGCACCTGGTGTGGGACGGGGACCCTTCCCAGCTGAGGTGTCCTCCTGATTTTTACCTGCCACACGTGGGTGTGGGACCAGCCCATCTGCCTCTGCCCTCCTACCAGTCTCCATGTGGCTCCTTCTTTAATGTCACAGTTGTAGGACTTCCATTCAGCTCGGGGTCAGGCGGCTCTGAAGGATGGCTGTGCTGGAGTTTAGTGGTAGGTTTGATGTGGTTGTGGGAGGAGGTGAGACTTTGCCCGGATATATCGGTGTTGCTACTTTTATTTTTAAATTTTTTTTATTTTTTTATCCTCACCCCGAGGACATTTTTGCATTCATCTTCAGACAGAGCGGGAGGGAGAGAGAGAGGAAGAGAGAGAGAGAAATGTGATGTCAGGACACATCGACTGGTTGACACCCACATGACCTCAACCCAGCAGACAAACTGCAACTGAAGTGCGTGCCCTTAGCGTGAACCGAACCCGGGACTCTCTGGTCCATGGGCTGAGCTCTAACCGCTGAGCAACACCGGCCAGGGCATCGGTTTTGCTACTTTTTTTAATTTTTTTTTTTTATCCTCACCCGAGGATATATTTCCATTTTTTGTACAGATAGAGTGGGAGGGAGAGAGAGGAAGGGAGAGAGAGAGAGAAACATTGACGTGAAGGGACACATCGAGTGGCTGCCACCCGCACGACCAACCAGGGCCGGGGACAAACTGCAACCGAGGTACATGCCCTTAGTGGGAACCGAACCCGGGTCTCTCCGGACCGCAGGCTGACACTCTAACTGCTGAGCCAAACTGGCCAGGGCGGTTTTGCTACTTTTTAAACATAAATTATATGTTTTATGTATTGACAGCCCCCACTGACTTACTGTGGTTTATTGAAATATTTTCTCTTCAAAATAATATTCAGAATAGAAAGAGATGTATATGGTCCCATGTCCACCAGGTAGAAACATGAGTAATAAAAAATCTGTCTACCATCACACTTCCCTCGTCACCCTTTACCCCGATTAATGTGTCCCCAAGGCACTTGTCACCAGCTGTCGCTGTAAGTAGAAGTGCAGGTCGCTGCCTCCCCAGTGACTGGGGCCGCGGGGAGCGGATCGGCCTGTCCCCGCGCCCAGCCCCCACCTGCTGCCCATTTGGAGCCCGGAGCCTGCGACACAGGCGGCCAGAGGGGTCCTGGGACCGCAGAGATGTCCTTTGAGGCAGGGCAGAGCCTTGTGGACAGAGCAGAGGGGGGAAAGGACGTGGCCTCCAGGGGTTCGTGAGGGTGAGGGGCGAGGCGGGGCAGGTGGGGCAGGCGGGGTGAGGGGCGAGGCGGGGCAGGTGGGGTGAGGGGCGAGGCGGGGCCGGCGGGGCGAGGCGGGGCCGGCGGGGCGAGGCGGGGCCGGTGGGGTGAGGGGCAAGGCGGGGCCGGTGGGGTGAGGGGCAAGGCGGGGCAGGCGGGGCAAGGTGGGGCGAGGGGCGAGGCGGGGCAGGCGGGGCAGGCGGGGCGAGGGGCGAGGCGGGGCAGGCGGGGCAAGGTGGGGTGAGGGGCGAGGCGGGGCCGGTGGGGCCGGTGGGGTGAGGGGCCAGTGGGGCCGGTGGGGCGAGGCGGGGCCGGTGGGGCCGGTGGGGCGAGGCGGGGCCGGTGGGGCCGGTGGGGTGAGGGGCGAGGCGGGGCAGGCGGGGCCGGTGGGGTGAGGGGCGAGGCGGGGCCGGTGGGGCAGGTGGGGCGAGGCGGGGCCGGTGGGGTGAGGCGGGGCCGGTGGGGTGAGGGGCGAGGCGGGGCAGGCGGGGCCGGTGGGGTGAGGCGGGGCCGGTGGGGTGAGGGGCGAGGCGGGGCAGGCGGGGCCGGTGGGGTGAGGCGGGCAGCGGGCCGGTGGGCAGGTGGGGCAGTGCGAGGGGGGCAGGGGGGGCAAGGTGGGGTGAGGGGCGAGGCCGGGCCGGTGGGGCAGGTGGGGCGAGGCGGGGCAGGTGGGGCCGGTGGGGTGAGGGGCGAGGCGGGGCTGGTGGGGCAGGTGGGGCAGGTGGGGCGAGGCGGGGCCGGTGGGGTGAGGGGCGAGGCGGGGCAAGGTGGGGCAGGTGGGGCGAGGCGGGGCAGGTGGGGCCGGTGGGGTGAGGGGCGAGGCGGGGCCGGTGGGGCAGGTGGGGCAGGTGGGGCGAGGCGGGGCCGGTGGGGTGAGGGGCGAGGCCGGGCCGGTGGGGCAGGTGGGGCGAGGCGGGGCTGGTGGGGCCGGTGGGGTGAGGGGCGAGGCGGGGCGGGGGGGGGACGGTGCTGGGGCAGGTGGGGCGAGGCGGGGCCGGTGGGGTGAGGGGCGAGGCCGGGCCGGTGGGGCAGGTGGGGCGAGGCGGGGCTGGTGGGGCCGGTGGGGTGAGGGGCGAGGCGGGGCAGGTGGGGTGAGGGGCGAGGCGGGGCAGGCGGGGCGAGGTGGGGCGAGGGGCGAGGCGGGGCAAGGTGGGGTGAGGGGCAGGCGGGGCGAGGTGGGGTGAGGGGCAGGCGGGGCGAGGGGCGAGGCGGGGCAGGCGGGGCGAGGTGGGGTGAGGGGCGAGGCGGGGCAAGGTGGGGTGAGGGGCAGGCGGGGCGAGGTGGGGTGAGGGGCAGGCGGGGCGAGGTGGGGTGAGGGGCAGGCGGGGCCGGTGGGGCCGGTGGGGCGAGGCGGGGCAGGCGGGGCCGGTGGGGTGAGGGGCGAGGCGGGGCCGGTGGGGCAGGTGGGGCGAGGCGGGGCTGGTGGGGCCGGTGGGGTGAGGGGCAGGCGGGGCAAGGTGGGGTGAGGGGCAGGCGGGGCGAGGTGGGGTGAGGGGCGAGGCGGGGCGAGGTGGGGTGAGGGGCAGGCGGGGCGAGGTGGGGTGAGGGGCAGGCGGGGCGAGGTGGGGTGAGGGGCGAGGCGGGGCAGGCGGGGCAAGGTGGGGTGAGGGGCGAGGCGGGGCCGGTGGGGCAGGCGGGGCGAGGTGGGGTGAGGGGCAGGCGGGGCGAGGTGGGGTGAGGGGCAGGCGGGGCAGGTGGGGCGAGGTGGGGTGAGGGGCAGGCGGGGCGAGGTGGGTTGAGGGGCAGGCGGGGTAGGCGGGGCGAGGTGAGGTGAGGCGGGGCAGGTGGGGCGAGGTGGGGTGAGGGGCGGGGCGAGGCGGGGCAGGTGGGGCAGGCGGGACAGCGCGGCCTGCTGGTCTTCTGGGGCCTTGGCTGCTCAGAGCCCTGGGCTGTGCCCCCTCCCTGGGCCGCGGGGCAGTCACCTATTCTGAAGCCAGGGTGGCTGCGCCTTTGCCCCCGACCAGGCAGACCTGTCGAGGAGCTGGGGCAGGGCGGAGGTTGCCCTGGTTGGGCTGAAATCTGCTCCTGGCCTTGGCTGGTCTCTACCCTGGCTGGATGCAGAGGGTACTGTGTCGCTGACCCCAGCCAGGTGCCCCTCCGCACAGCCAGGTTCCCCAGCGGTGGGGTCAGAGGCCCGCAGAGGGGTTGCTGCCCACCTGCTACCTCGGAGCATCTGGGGACGGGCGGAGGGAGGCCCTCTACTCCGCACCTGCCCCCTGTCCTTTCCTGTCCTCTCCCGGCATCTGACCAGCAGCCTGGGGGGTGGTGCAGGGCAGGATTGACAGGTGTCACCTCCTTGGGTCCGTGGGTGGGTGGAGTGACGCGGACATGCTCTCTGCTCTGAGGGTCATGGGGACAGTTTGCTCTTCGAAGGCTGTTGCCCCCAGGCGCGTCCGCCTCCGCCCCCTAACCCCAGAAGCTGGTGTCTAGAGAAGGAAGGCTGGGCGGAGCTGCCTCTCAGGCCCCTCGGGAAGCCATCAACCCGCCTGGACCTCCTCCGTCCCCAGCCACCAGCCCTGGCCTGCCTGGGGCGGCTGGGGGGACGGGGTGAGGCCTCGGGGTGGCAGGGCCCCCTGACCTGGATGCTGCAGAGCCGCTGCCCCTCCTCTGTGCCTGGAGGGTGTGGGAGCAGGCGTGGCAGCCGGGAGCCCAGAGCAGGCTGTGCCCTCCTGATCCCAGCGCGGGGTCCACAGAGGTTTCCTGGAGACTGCAAGCCGGTGCCTGCAGGGAGGTCCTCTGGGCGCCTGCCAGCCCGCCAGCCTTAGAAGTGGACAAATAAGTGAAAAGAAACCCTATTATCCTGCAAAGATAAATTAGTTTAAAAAATACCATGCTGCCCTGCTGGTGTGGCTCAGTGGTTGAGCGTTGACCCTGCACCAAGAGGTCGCAGGTTCGATTCCTGGTCAGGGCACATGCGAAGGTTGTGGGCCCGATCCCCAGTGGGGGGCGTGCAGGAGGCGGCCAGTCGATGTTCTCTCTCATCGATGTTTCCATCTCTCTCTCCCTCTCCCTTCCTCTCTCTCTAACATCAATAAAGAAAAAAAAGTACCATGATGAAATAAAGGATTTAAACATGTTTGATCGATTTCAATACATTGCAATTATTATCATTATTGATGTTCACATTGTCCCACCTTTGGCCAGTTGGAACCTCTTCAGGTTAACTCTGCAGTCCTCTTGATGTGACCCTCGCAGTCTGAATGCTTCCTTGCTGTCTGGTTCAGCAAGATGAGCTCATCTTGTATGTTTGCGACCCAAGACTAGGGTCAGCCTCATCAGTGTCCTGCATGGCCTTTCCCCATTTGTCTTGAGACTCTCACACCTCTGGGCACTGCAACTCTAATGCCCCGGGAGTGTGGTGGCCAAACCAAGCATGGTTCTCCAGTAGTCCCTCCCACATTCTGTCTATAGCCTCGGACCCCAGTGTCGCTGTTTTCAGGCACACTGTATGGTGGGACTCAGACACAACTAAGCACCCCCATGTTTTTCACTCAATCAACATATAAATAGACAAAAAAAAAAGACTAGAGTTAGCCACTTCTCTAAGAAATCTTGGTTTCTGCTAGTGATGAATAATATTGAAGACCACAGCTGGGATGTTAGAAGTCCTTCTTGCTTCTGGGTTAACCAATGTTTCAAAGTATTTCAGTGGGAAAAGCTGGAGTTCCATGTAGGATGAAGTATTTTGGGAATTTATTTATTTTATTTTTTAATTTTTTTTATCCTCACCTGAGGACATTTTTTGTTCAGATAGAGTGGGAGGGAGAGAGAGGAAGAGAGAGAGAAACATCGACGTGAAAGGGAAACATCGAGTGATTGTCTCCCGCACAACTCAACCAGGGCTGGGCCAAACTGCAACCAAGGTACGTGCCCTTAGCGGGAACCAAACCCGGGTCTCTCTGGACCGCAGGCCGACACTCTAACCGCTGAACCAAACTGGCCAGGGCTACTTTGGGAATTTATACCAATACATCCGATTCAAACTGGGAACTTGAGCTTTACAGGAAATGTTAAAGAGTCTTCTTAGAAAAACAAAGGACATAAACAAAAATAAGAAAATATGAGAAAGGGAAAAATCTCACAAGTAAAGCCAAATATTTAATAAATATAGAGAATCGGATATTTAAAAAGTTACCATGGTGGTCAAAGGAAAAAATCCAACTCACTCAGACTGCAGTAAGTAGTGAGGAGGTAACAACACAAGAAGATCTAAAATATGGCATCCAGGCTGCAGTTTGTCCCCGGCCCTGGTTGGTCGTGCGGGTGGCAGCCACTCGATGTGTCCCTTCACGTCGATGTTTCTCTCTCTCTCCCTTCCTCTCTCTCCCTCCCACTCTATCTGTACAAAAAATGGAAAAATATCCTCGGGTGAGGATAAAAAAAAATAAAAAAATAAAAAAAAAAATAAAATAAAATATGGCATCCATAACATGAAGCATGGAAGACAAAGTAAAAATGCGATCTTTATAGAATACATTCTAACTTAAATGCCTATCAGCTTAAAACAGACTGCTATAGATACAGAATAATATATATAAACCTCGTGGTAACCACAAATCAAAACCTACAAAAGATATATAAAGAATGATGAGAAAGGAACCCAAATAAAACCCTAAAGGAAAAGAACAAACCACAGGGAGGAAATCGAGAGAAGAAAGAAACACAGGAGAACTATAAAAACAACCAAAAAAGCCCGGCAGGTGTGGTTCAGTGGTTGAGTATCGACCCTGCACCAAGAGGTCACCAGTTTGATTCCCAGGCAAGGCACGTGCCCAGGTTGTGGGCCCATCCCCAGTGGGGGCAATAGGAGGCAGCAAATCGATGTTCTCTCTCATCCATGTTTCTATCTCTCTGTCTCTCTTCCTCTCCCTTCCTATCTCTCTAAAAAATCAATAAAAAACAAAAAACCAAAAAATTTTAACAAGATGGCAATAAATACACACTTATTAATAATTACTTTAAATGTAAGTGAATTAAATGCTCCAATAAAAAGACACAGGGTGGCTGAATGAATTTTAAAACATGACCCATCTACAGGCTGCTTACATGAGACTCCCTTCAAACATAAAGACAGATGCAGATGTAAGCGGAAGGATAGAAAAACACATTCTGTGAAAATAGAAATGAAAGTAAAGCTAGGGTAGCAATCAGACAAAATAGACTTTAAAACAAACAAAACATGTAGAAAAAAGACAAAGGATATTATATAATTATAAAGGATCTATCCCAGAAGAGAATATAACAATTGTAAATATCTATGTGCCCAACATAGGAGCACCTAAATATATAAAGCAATTATTAATGGACATAAAGGGAGAATTTACAGTAACACAATATTAGTAGGGGATTTTAATACCCCACTGACATCAATGGAAAAGCAGAAAATTAATAAGGAAATATGGCCTTGCCTGTCACATTAGACCTAATCAACTTAATAGACATTTATAAAACATTTCATCCGAGAGCTGCAGCCTACATATTTTTTCAAGTATTCTTGGAATATTCTCCAGGATTGATCATATATCAAACCACAAAATAAGCCTCAATAAATTGAAGAAGACTGAAAACACATCTAGCATCTTTTCCAACCACAATGGCATGAAATGAAGAAAACTGAAAAATAAAATAAAATAAATGCAACAACCAATGGAGCAAAAAGAAAATAAAAACTTCCTGAGACAAATGAAAATGAAAACACAACTTTTCAAAATTTATGGGATGCAGCCAAAGCAGTTCTAAGAGGAAAGTTCATAGGCCTACCTCAAGAAACAAGTAAAATCCCAAATAAACAATTTAACTCTATACATCAAACGGAACTAGAAAAAGAAGAAAAAACAAAACCCAACGTAATCAGGAGAAAGGAAATAGTTAAGATCAGAGTGGAAATAAATGAAAAAGACATTTTAAAAACTAGAAAAGATAAATAAAACTAAGAGCTGCTTCTTTGAAAAGATAAATAAAATTGACAAACCTTTAGCCAAATTCATCAAGAAAAAAAAAGAGAGCCTAAATAAATAAAATCATAAATGAAAGCAAAGTTACAACTGACACCACAGAAATACAAAAAATCATATGCCAACAAATTCAACAATTCAACAGTACTAGAAGCATATAACCCTCCAAGACTGAACCAGCAAAAAACCCAAAATCCAAATAGGTCGATTACTAGCAATGAAATTGTAACAGTAAAAACAAAGAAACAAAAACACACACCAAAAAAACTGCCAACAAATGGAAGTCCAGGAATGGCTACACAAGTGAGTTCTACCAGACATCCAAAAGAGAGTTAATACCTATTCTTCCTACATTTTTTTTTTTTGAAAATTAAAGTGGAAGGAATATTTCCAAACTTATTTTATGAAGCCAGAACCTGGATACTTAACCCAGACAAAGACATTATAAAAACAAACAAAAAACACAAGCCAATATCCTTGATAAATGTAGATGCAAAAATTCCCAACAAAATATGAGCAATCCAGATTCAACAATACATGAAATGGATTATGCACCAAGACCAAGTGGGAACCATCCCAGGGATGCAAGGATGGCTTAACATCCATAAATCAATCAACATGACACATCTCATGAACAAAATAAAGGATAGAAACCATATATGCTGATTTCAAAAGATGAGAAAGAACCGTTTGACCAAATTCAACATCCTTTTATGATTAAAAAAAAAGGCCCTCAAAACGTGAGTCGAGAAAGAACGTCTAACATAATGAAGGCTCTGTAGGACACGCCCGAGGCTAACACTATGCTTTCTGGTGGAAACTGAAAGCCTTTAAGATCAGGAACAAGACAAGGATGCCCATTATCACCTCTTCTATGCAACATAGTGGTAGAAGTCCCATCCCACCGCAAACAAGAAAAAGAAGTAAAAGACATCCAACTTGGAAAGGAAAAACAAACCTATCATTATTTGCAGATGACATGATACTAATATGGAAAACCCTAAGGACTCTACTAGAACAAATAAATAAGTTCAGCATAGTTGCTGGATACAGAATGAATAAATTAAACCCATTGCATTTCTGTATACCAATAATGAATGATCAGAAAGAGAAATTAAGAAAACAATTCTATTTACAATAGCATCAAAAGGCATAAAATACCTGGGAATAAATGTAACCAAGGAGGTGAAAGAACTGTAGTCTGAAAACTATGACACTGAAGAAAGAAATTAAAGAAGACACAAATAAATTGAAGCTTGCTTATGGGTTGGAAGGATTAATACTGATAAAATGCCCTTACTACCTAAAGCAACATACAAATTCAATGCAATCTCTATTAACATACCAAATGGCATTTTTCTCAGAATTAGAACTAATCCTAAAATTTATATAAAACCACAAAAGACGTCAAATGTCAAAGAAATCTTGAGAACGAACAAAGTGGAGGGTAACACACTTGCTGATATCAAACTATACTACAAAGCTGCAATAATCAAAGTAGTATGGTATTGGAATAAAAACAGACCTCTTGCCCTGGCTGGTTTGGCTCAGCGGTTAGAGCGTCGGCCTGCAGTCTAGAGAGACCCAGCCAGGTTCAGTTCCCGCTAAGGGCATGTACTTCGTTTGCCGTTTGTCCCGGGCCCTGGTTGGTCGTGCAGGTGGCAGCCACTCAACGTGTCCCTTTCACGTCGATGTTTCTCTCTCTTCCTCTCTCTCGCTCCCACTCTATCTGAACAAAAAATGGAAAAATGTCCGTGGGTGAGAATAAAAAAAAAATCTCTCTCTCACACACACACTCGTCAGTGCAATAGAATAGAGAGTCCAGAAATAAATGTGTGTATGTGGTCAATCTACAACAAAGGAGGCAAGGATATATAATGGAGTAAAGACAGTTTCTTCAATACAGTGATACCTCGGTTCTCGAACATAATTCGTTCCAGGAGGACGGTCGAGAACCAAATATGCAAAAAATGATATTGGACTACATTCTATACCATATAGAAAAATAAACTTAAAATGAATTAAAGACTTAAATATAAGACCTGCAACCATAAAAATCCTTGAAGAAAACAGGCAGTAAATGATTTGATATCACTCTTACCGATATCTTTTTGACGATGTCACCTTGGGCAAGGAAAACAAAAAAAATATAAACAGGTGAGACTACATCAAACTACAAAGTTTCCCGACAGCAAAGGAAACCATCAACACAATAAAAAGAAACTTACTGAAGGGAAGAAGAAATTTTCCAATGATACATCTGATAAGGTATTAAGCCAAAATATAGGGAATGCGTACAACTTACCTCAAATCAAATAAAAAATGAGCTGAGTACCGGATTAGACATTTCTTTTTTTAAAAATGTTATTTATTTATTTATTTATTTATTTTTTATTTATTTATTTATAGAGAGAGAAACAAGAAGGAAAAGATAGATAGAAACACCCATGGAAGAGATACATCAATTGGCTGCCACCCACATGCCCCATAATGGGGACTGAGCCGGCACCCTGGGCATGTGCCCTGACCGGGACTTGAACCAGGACCTCTCAGTCCACGGGAGGACACTTAATCCGGGGACCCCGTGCCCTGCCGTGGGGTTGAAGGTGGTGCAGCCACTGAGCTAGACACTTCTTGAAAGAGGACGTACAGGTGACAGAAATATGAAGGATGCTCAACACCACTAACCGTCACAGAGATGCCGATTACAAACACAATGAGATGTCACCTCACACCTGTCAGAATGGCTGTCATCAATACATCAGCAAGTAACAAGCCTTGGCGAGGATGAGGAGAAAAGGGGACCCCGTGCCCTGCCGTGGGGTTGAAGGTGGTGCAGCCACTAAGGAGAACAGTATGAAGATTCCTCAGGAGAATTAAACACAGAGCTGCGGGGCAAGCCGCTGGGATCACCTCTCCTCTATGTCTGTTTATAGGAAGAAAATCACCATCAAGACTGGTGCTTTGATTTGACAAAACGGCGGCGGAGTGAACGGAGCTACAGAGACCGTCTCCCAGGACCAAACTGGAATTACAACTATAACACAGACAAATCGACGGGAAGAAGCAACAGAAAAGCAGCTTGGAGGACCATACAGCGAGGGACACTGACTCCATCCCGGTAGGCTTGCGAAGGCGCGAGAGGGGCTGGGAGCCCACGGTCGGCAGCTCGGCAGCGGCCTCAGCTGGGAGCAGCGCCCTCGGGTCACACTCCCAGGTGGCTCCACAGCGCAGCCGGGACAGAGGCTGAAACAGCCACAGCCACTCACCTTGGGCTCCGGCAGAGGGAGGGCAGACTGGACTGGAACTGTGTGGGGACACTCGGGATTTGGGGGGCGCTCAGAGCTTTGGCTGAGTGCAGCCACGCAGGACAGTGGCCACATTGCTCCTTCCCAGGGCTCTGAGAGAGGCAGCAGCCCCTCCCTCGGAGATCCAACCCCACCCTGTGGGCCATTGAAGTGCTAATTGAGGCTCATTAACAACCAGCATCTGCCCCACCCTTGTGAAAGCCCCTTGTGCTGAGCACCTGAGGGAGCTTTTCAATCAACTGACAACCCAAAACTCATCAAGTAACCTAGACTGCCAGCCTCCAGGCAAAAAGCTAGAGGATAACAGTACCTTTCCTGGGCTGGCAACTTTAACCAGGAAAGTAAGACTTGTCAGTGGTGTTTAACGTGGGTCCTCCCTCGCCCATCTAAACACAGGAGAGGGAGCCACAAACAGCAGAACACCAACACCCACAGGGAAAACTTGACAGGCTCCAAAGCCACTGTGATAGCCAAAATGGTGAAACACAGAAACAGAAGCCAAATGAAAGAGCAAGACACCTCCACCGAAGATGAGATCAATGTGGAGCAATTAGGCATGTTAACAGAGCTAGAATTCAGCCCTGGCCGGTTTGGCTCAGCGGTTAGAGCGTCGGCCTCCGGTCCTGAGAGACCTGGGTTCGGTTCCCGCTAAGGGCGCGTACCTCGGTTGCAGTTTGTCCCCGGCCCTGGTCGGTTGTGCGGGTGGCAGCCACTCGATGTGTTGCTTTCACATCGATGTTTCTCTCTCTCTCTCTGTTCCTCTCTCTCCCTCCCACTCTACCTGAACAAAAAATGGAAAAATGTCCTCGGGTGAGGATAAAAAAAAAAAACAGAGCTAGAATTCAGAGCCATGATCTTGAGGAAGCTGAACAGCATGAGTAAGGACATAGAGACACTGAAAATAAGCCAATTGGAAATTAAAAACCATCAAGAAGAGAAAAAAATGACATATCAGAAATGAAAAACACATTGGAAGGTTTAAAAAGCAGAGTAGAGGAAGCTGAGGACTGGATCAGTGAATTAGAAGACAGAGTAGAAAAAATCAACCAATCAGAAAAACAAAAGGAAAAAACTATTAAAAAACAGGAAGACAGCTTAAGAGAACTGTGGGACAACTGGAAATGTAATAATATTCGCATCATAGGAGTCCCCGAAGAAGAAGAAAATGAGCAAGGGATAGAGAATATATACAAAAAAATAGTGACAGAAAACTTCCCTAATTTGGTGAAGGAAGAAGGCATTCAAGTTCAAGAAGCCCAGAGAGTCCCAAGTAAGAAGAACCCAAACAGGCTCACACCAAGACACATAGTAATTAAAATGCCACAAATTAAAGACAAAGAGAGAATCCTAAAAGCAGCAAGAGACAAGCAAGAGGTTACCTACAAAGGAAACCCCATAAGGCTCTCAGCTGACTTCTCACAAGAAACACTACAGGCCAGAAGGGAATGGCATGAAGTAATCAAAGTCATGAAAAACAAGAATCTGAATACAAGACTACTCTACCCAGCAAGGCTATCATTCAAAGTAGAAGGTCAAATAAAGAGCTTCCCAGACAGAAAAAGGCTAAGGGAATACATTAGCACCAAACCAGCACTGCAAGAAATATTAAAAGGACTGCTGTAATTAGCACTAGAAATGGGAAGAAAAATAGAACCACGCTAAACAAAAATGGCAATAAATAAGTACATATCAATAATCACCTTAAATGTAAATGGATTGAATGCTCCCATAAAAAGACACAGAGTAGCTGATTAGATAAGAAAGCATGACTCATTGATATGTTTTTTACAAGAGACCCACCTCACAACAAAAGACTCACATAGGTTGAAAGTGAAGAGATGGAAAAAAATTTTCCAAGCAAATGGAAAGCAAAAAAAAATCTGGGGTAGCAATTCTCATATCTGATAAAATAGATTTCAAAATGAAGATCATAACTAGAGACAAAGAAGGCCACTACATAATATTGAAAGGATCTATCCAACAGGAAGATATAACCTTGATAAACATATATGCACCCAATATAGGAGCACCAAAATATATTAAAAATCTTCTGGAGGACTTCCAAGGAAAAATCGACAACAATACAATCATAGCAGGGGACTTCAACACCCCGTTGACAGCACTGGATAGATCCTCTAGGCAAAAAATTAGCAAGGAAACAGAGACTCCAAATGAAGCATTAGACCAAATGGATTTAATAGATATCTACAGAGAATTACACCCCAAAACTACAGAATACACATTCTTCTCAAGTGCACATGGGACATTCTCAAAGATAGACCACATGATAGGACACAAACTAAATCTCTACAAGTTCAAGAAGACTGAAATCATATCAAGCATCTTCTCAGATCACAATGGCATGAAACTAGAAATCAATTGCAACAAGAACATGCAAAGACATTTCAACACATGGAGGCTAAATAGCATGTTATTAAACAATGAATGGGTCAGCGAGGAGATCAAGGAAGAAATTAAAAACTTCCTGGAAACCAATGAAAATGAACACACAACAACACAAAATCTATGGGATGCAGCGAAAGCAGTTCTGACAGGGAAGTTCATGGCACCGCAGGCCTACCTCAAAAAACAAGAAAAATTTCTAATTGACTGCCTAACCTCACAACTTAAAGAATTAGAAAGCAAACAAAAAGAAAACCCCAGAGCAAGTAGAAGGAAGGAAATAGTAAAGATCAGAGCAGAAATAAATGACATAGAGACCAAAAAAAAACAATTCAAAGGATCAATGAAACAAAGAGCTGGTTTTTTCGAAAAGATAAACAAGATCGATGGACCCTTAGCTAGACTCACCAAGAAACAAAGAGAGAGAACCCAAATACACAAAATCATAAATGAAAGAGGAGAAGTAACAACCAACACCACGGAAATACAAAAGATCGTTAACAACTACTATCAACAACTATATGGCAACAAATTCGACAATCTAAGCGAAATGGACAAATTTCTAGAAACACACAGTCTCCCAAAACTGGACCCAGAAGAGATAGAAAACTTGAAAAGACCAATAACAACTAAGGAAATTGAAGAGGTAATCAAGACTCTCCCAGTAAACAAAATCCCAGGCCCAGAGGGCTTCACGGGGGAGTTTTACCGAACATTCAAAAAAGAACTAACACCCATTCTCCTCAAACTATTTCAAAAAATTCAAGAAGAGGGAAGTCTTCCAAACTCATTCTATGAGGTCAGCATAATTCTAATTCCAAAACCAGAAAAAGACACTACGAAGAAAGAAAACTACAGGTCAATATCCCTGATGAACATAGACGCCAAAATCCTGAACAAAATATTAGCAAATCGGATCCAGAAATACATCAAAAAAATGATTCACCATGACCAAGTGGGATTCATTCCAGGGATGTAAGGCTGGTACAATATTCGCAAATCAATAAACGTGATACACCACATAAACAAAATGAAGAATAAAAACCACATGATCATATCAATAGATGCTGAAAAAGCATTCGACAAAATCCAGCATCCATTTCTGATAAAAACGCTCAGCAATGTGAGAATAGAGGGATCATATCTTGACATAATAAAGGCCATATATGAAAGACCTACAGCCAACATCATACTCAATGGACAGAAACTAAAAACATTTACATTAAGAACAGGAACAAGACAGGGATGTCCACTTTTGCCACTCTTAATTAACATTGTACTGGAAGTCTTAGCAACAGCAATCAGACATGAAGAAAAAATAAAAGGGATCCAAATTGGAAAGGAGGAAGTGAAACTGTCATTATTTGCATATGACATGATATTATACATAGAAAACCCTAAAGACTCCATCAAAAATCTACTAGACTTAATAAATGAATTTGGCAAAGTAGCAGGATACAAAATTAAGGTCAAGAAATCGACGGCATTCTTGTACCCCAATGATGAACTCACAGAAAGAGAAACTGAAAAAACAATCCCATTTACCATCACACCAAAAAAATTAAGATACCTAGGAATAAACTTAACCAAAGAAGTAAAGGATCTGTTTGCAGAAAACTACAGGTCATTGAAAAAAGAAATAGAGTAAGATACAAAAAAGTGGAAGCACATACCCTGTTCATGGATTGGAAGAATTAACATCATTAAAATGTCCATACTACCCAAAGAAATCTATAGATTCAATGCAATCCCCATCAAAATACCAACGACATATTTCGTAGAACTAGAACAAATACTTCAAAAGTTCATATGGAACCAAAAAAGACCCCGAATTGCCACAGCAATCTTGAAAAAGAAGAACAAAGTAGGTGGGATCACAATACCAGATATCAGGTTATACTACAAAGTGACTTTAACCAAAACAGCCTGGTACTGGCACAAGAACAGGCATATAGACCAGTGGAACAGAACTGAAAACCCAGAAATGGACCCAAGGCAATACGCTCAATTAATATTTGAAAAAGGTGGCAAGAGCATACAGTGGGGTAAAGACAGCCTCTTTAATAAATGGTGTTGGGAAAATTGGACAGGTACATGCAAAAAAAAAATGAAACTAGACCATCAACTTACACCATACACAAAAATAAACTCAAAATGGATAAAAGACTTAAATGTGATCCGTGAATCCATAAAAACTCTAGAAGAAAATGCAGGCAACAAAATTTCGGACATCATACGGAGCAGAATTTTCACTGATACATCACCTAAGGCAACAGAAACAAAGGAAAAAATGAACACATGGGACTACATAAAACTAAAAAGCTTCTGCACAGCAAAAGAAACAATCATCAAAATGGAAAGGCAACCCACTGTATGGGAGAACATCATTGCCAATGATGTATCAGATAAGGGGTTAATTTCCAGTATATATAGAGTGCTCCTACAACTCAACAAAAGGAAGACAAACAATATGATTAAAAAATGGGCAGAGGAGCTGAATAGACACCTCTCCAAACAGGACATACAAATGGCCAAGAGACACATGAAGAAGTGCTCAACATCACTAATCATCAGAGAGATGCAAATTAAAACAACAATGAAGTATCACCTCACACCTGCCAGAATGGCCACCATCAACAAATCATCAAACAACAAGTGTTGGCGAGGGTGTGGAGAAAAGGGGACTGTAGTACACTGCTGGTGGGAATGCAGACTGGTGCAGCCGCTGTGGAAAACAATATGGAGTTTCCTCAAAAAATTAAAAATTGAGCTTCCATTTGACCCAGTGATCCCACTTCTAGGAATATACCCTAAGAAGCCTGAAACACCAATCAGGAAGAATATATGTACCCCCATGTTCATAGCAGCACTATTTACAATAGCTAAGATCTGGAAACAGCCCAAGTGTCCATCAGTAGATGAATGGATAAAAAAGCAGTGGTGCATGTACACAATGGAGTACTATGCAGCGGTAAGAAAGAAAGATCTCTTATCCTTTGAGACGACACGGAGGGACCTGGAAAGTATTATCCTAAGTGAAATAAGCCAAGCAGGAAAAGACAAATACCACATGATCTCGCTTATATACGGAATATAATGAACATAACAGTCTGAGGAATACGGTAGACCCAGAAACATGGAAGTAGGGCACAGACTGACATCCCTCAGAAGAGGGGGTGAGGGGGGTGCGAAGAGAAACCACAGAACTTATATGCATGTATGCATGACCAATGGACATGGACAACTAAGCCGGGGACGGGGCGGGGGTGGGGTGGGGAGGGGGGTGCCAATTGGGTAAAAAAGGTAAAATATCTGTAACAAAAAAATAAAATAAATAAATAAATTAATTAATTAATAAATAAAACAAAACAACACACAGAGCTGCCATGCAGTCCCGCAAGTCCACTTCTGGGTATTCATCCCAAGAAAACTGAGATACTAACTAGAAGATATGTGCACCCCTATATTCATTGCAGCATCCCCAGTAGTAGCCACGATACAGAAGCAACCTATGTGTCCTTCAATAGCTGAGTGGACAGCCCTGGCCGGTTTGGCTCAGTGGTTAGAGTGTCGGCCCATGGACCAGAGAGTCCTGGGTTCGGTTCCCGCTAAGGACACGTACCTGAGTTGCAGTTTGTCCCCAGCCCCGGTTGGGGTTGTGTGGGTGGCAGCTACTCGATGTGTCTCTCTCACATCAATGTTTCTCTCTCTCTCTCTCTCCCTCTCTCCCTCCTGCTCTATCTGAGATGGATGCAAAAATGTCCTCAGGTGAGGATAAAAAAAAATAGATGAGTGGATAAAGAAGGTGCGGTACATATAAAATGAAACATTATTTAGCAATAAAAAGAATGAAATCTTGTCATTTGCTACAACAAGAACTTCAGGAGACAGAGTAGCCGATAAAACTGTAAATCCCTCGGAATTGTTTAAAGACCTGGAAGATTGTGTTAAAACCATAAGATACTATGAACACAATTAGATACTATGAAAAAATAACAGAAAAATTAGAGAAACAAACAAGAAAACCATTTCTACCACTGAACACCAGTGCCATGGAAGTCAGAACGCCTTCGGGTGGTTAGACAGCAGAACAAGGGATGTTGAAGAGAGAGCCAGTGAACCGGGATGCTGCAGACAGACAGAGGACGGAAAATAAGAAGAGGGTGACGACAACAAGAAGCATGAAGTATGGAGAGAGAGTCTAATGTACACGGGCACTTTAGGATGAGAAATGGAAGGGGGGTGAGGGGGCAATGTTTGAAGATATTTAGGATTATTGAAAAACATGGATCTCCAGATTCAGGTCTTGAGCAGGAAAGATAAAAATAAACTGAAACCTTGCCCCGCTGGTGTGGCTCAGTGGTTGAGCGTTGACCCTGCACCAAGAGGTCGGCGGTTCAATTCCTGGTCAGGGCACATGCCCAGGTTCTGGGCCTAATCCCCAGTGAGGGGCATGCAGGAGGCGGCCAATCAAAGTTCTCGCTCATCGATGTTTCTCTCTCTCTCCCCCTCTCCCTTTCTCTCTTTCTAAAATCAATAAAGGAAAAAAAATTTTTTTAAAGAAATAAACTGAAACCTTGCCATACAGTCATGAATTTGTAGAATATTAAAGACAAATGACCTTATTGCAACAGAGGAGGAAAAAACACAGAAACAGTCTGGATGTTTTTCATTCTGAACTATCAGTCAAACTCTCTCTTTATGTCCAGGAAGATTTGCCTTACATATTTTTTTTTCATTTTTTGTTCAGATAGAGTGGGAGGGAGAGAGAGGAAGAGAGAGAGAGGAACATCGATGTGAAAGGGACACATCAAGTGGTTGCCATCCACATGACCCAACCAGGGCTGGGGACAAACTGCAACCGAGGTACATGCCCTTAGCGGGAACCGAACCTGGGTCTCTTTGGATCGCAAGCCAGTGCTCTAACCACTGAACCAAACCAGCCAGGGCTGCCTTACATATTTAGATGCTCCTATGTTGGGTGCATACGTTTATAACAGTTCTATCCTCGTGTTGGATTGCTCCTTTTATCATTATGTAGTCTCCTTCTTTATCTCTTACTATAGCTTTTGCGTTAAAGTCTATTCTGTCAGCCCTGGCCGGTTTGGCTCAGTGGTTAGAGCATTGCTGGTGGACCAGAGAGATCCAGGTTTGGTACCTCGGTTGCAGTTTGTACCCGGCCCCAGTTGGGGTCCTGTGGGTGGCAACCACTCGATGTGTCTCTGTCACGTTGATGTTTTTTTCTCTCTCTTCCTCCCACTCTATCTGAAGGGAAATGCAAAAATGTCCTTGGGGGAGGATAAAAAAATAAAATGAAATGAAATAAATAAAATAAAATAAAGTTTATTCTGTCATATATAAAAATTGCTACCCCAGTTTTTTCCCCCCTTTCCATTTGCATGAAATATCTTTTTCTAACCCTTACTTTCCATCTGTGTGTGTCTTTCATTCTGAGGTGGGTCTCTTGTAGCTGCATATATATGAGTCTTGTTTTCTTACTCACTCGGCTACCCAATCTCTTTTGATCGGAGCATTTAAGCCATTTACATTTAAAGTGATTATTATTTTTTAAAATGTATCTATATTGTTGAAAGCATTACAGATGTCCCCCTATTTCCCCCACTGACCCCCTCCTCACTGCTACTCCCCCACCTTCACCATACTATTGTCTGTGTCCATTGATTATGTATATGTGCATATAAATTATTTTTGTTAATCCTTACCTGAGGATATTTTTCATTGATTATTTTTTTTTAGAGTGGAAAGGCAGGAGTGGGGGGGGGAGAGAGAGAGAGAGAGAGAGAGAGAGAGAGAGAGAGAGAAACATTGACATTAGAGACACATCGATTGGTGGCTTCCTGCACAACTTGGACCACGACTTGAGACCAAACTACAACCGAGGTATGTGCCCTTGCCAAGATTCAAACCCACGACTCTCTGGTCTGCAGGCTGACACTCCAACTGCTGAGCCAAACTGGCCAGGGCAGTACCACAGCTTTTTCATCCACTCATCTACTGATGGACACTTGGGCTGTTTCCAGATCTTAGCTATTGTAAATAGTGCTGCTATGAACATGGGGGTACATATATTCTTCCTGATTGATATTTCAGGCTTCTTAGGATACATTTCTAGCAGTGGAATCACTGGGTCAAATGGCAGTTTAATTTTTAATTTTTTGAGGAAACTTCATACTGTTTTCCATAGTGGCTGCACCAGTCTGCATTCCCAGCAGCAGTGTACTAGAGTCCCCTTTTCTCCACATCCTCGCCAGCACTTTTTGTTTGATGATGTGTTGATGGCAGCCATTCTGGCAGGTGTGAGGTGATACCTCATAGTTGTTTTAATTTGCATCTCTCTGATGATTAGTGATGTTGAGTATTTTTTCATGTCTCTTGGCCATTTGTATGTCCTCTTTGGAGAAGTATCTATTCAGAGGACTATTTGTCCTCTGCCCATTTTTTAATCATATTGTTTGTCTTCCTTTTATTGAGTTGTATGTGTACTTTATATATTTTGGAAATGAACTCCTTATCCAATGTATCTTTGGCAAATATGTTCTCCTATTCAATGGGTTCCCTTTTCATTTTGATGCTGGTTTCTTTTTCTGTGCAGAAGCTTTTTAGTTTGATGTAGTCCCATTTACTTGTTCCTTTGTTTCTCTTGCACAAGGGGGTGTATCAGTGAAAATTCTGCTGCATGAGCTGTCTGAGATTTTACTGCCTATAGTTTCTTCTAGGATTTTGATGGTTTCATGACTTACATTTAAGTCTTATCCATTTTGAGTTTATTATTGTGTATGGTATAAGTTGGTGGTCTAGTTTCTTCCTCCCTCCCTCCTTCTCTCCCTCCCTCCCTCCCTCCTTCCTTCCTTCCTTCCTTCCTTCCTTCCTTCCTTCCTTCCTTCCTTCCTTGCTTCCTCTCTCTCTCTTTCTTTCTTTCTTTCTTTCTTTTTTTCTTTCTTTCACAGCTGTCCAATTTTCCCAACACCATTTATTAAAGAGGCTGTCTTTACTCCACTGTATGCTCTTGCTTCCTTTGTCAAGCATTAAGTGCATAATGTCTTGGGTCGATTTCTGGGTTCTCTGTTCTGCTTCATTGAGCTATCGGCCTGTTCTTGTGCCAGAACCAGGCTGTTTTGATTACAGTAGTTTTGTAGTATGATCTAATATCTGGTATTGTGATTCCCTCCTACTTTGTTGTTCTTTCTCAATATTGCTGTGGCTATTCAGGGTTTTTTTTAGTTCCATATACATTTTTGGACTATTTGTTCTAGATCTGTGAAATATGTTGGTATTTTAATCTATAGATTGCTTTGGGTAGTATGGACATTTTTATGACGTTAATTCTTCCAATCCATGAACATAGTATATGTTCCCACTTGTTTTTATCTTCCTCTATTTCATTTTTTAATATCCTGTAGTTTTCTGAGAACCAGTCTTTTACATCCTTGATTAAGTTTATTCCTAGATATACTATTTTTTTGTTGCATGTTAAATGGGTTTATTTTTTATTTATTTATTTATTTTTGTTTCTCTTTCTGAGAACTCATTATTGGTGTATAAAAATGCCATTAATTTCTGTATGTTGATTTTGTATCCTGTTACTTTGCTGAATTAATTTATTAAATCTAGTAGATTTTTTGGTGGAATCTTTAGGGTTTTCTATGTACAGTATCATGTCACCAGTGAGTAATGACAGTTTTACTTCCTCCTTTCCAATTTAGATGCCTTTTATTTTTTTCTCTTGTCTGATGGCTGTGGCTACAACTTCCAGTACTGTGTTGAATAAGAGTGGCGAAAGCAGACATCCCTGTCTTGTTCCTATTCTTAAGGGAAACACTTTTAGTTTTTTCCCATTGAGTATGATGTTGGCTGTATGTTTGTCATATATGGCCTTTACTATATTTGGGTATGATCCCTCTATTCCCACTTTGCTGAGAGGTTTTATAAAAAAAAGGGTGCTGGATTTTGTTGAATACTCTTTACGCATCTATTGATATGATCATGATTTTTATCTTTCATTTTGTTTATGTGGTGTATCACATTTATTGATTTTTGAATATTGTATCAGCCTTGCATCCCTGGGATGAATCCCACTAGGTCATGGTGAACAATCTTTTTTAATTTTTATCCTTAGTTGAGGACATTTTTTCATTTTTTGTTCAGATAGAGTGGGAGGGAGAGAAAGAGAGAAACATCGACGTGAAAGGGACACATTGAGTGGATGCCACCTGCATGACCCAACCAGGGCCAGGGACAAACTGCAACCAAGGCACATGCCCTTAGTGGAAACTGAACCCAGGTCTCTCCGGGCCACAGGCCGATGCTCTAACTGCTGAGCCAAACCGGCCAGGGCTGAACAATCTTTTTAATGTATTGCTGGATCCAATTTGCTAATATTTTATTGAGGATTCTGGCAACTATGTTCATCAGGGTTATTGGCTTGTAATTTTCTTTCCTTGTAGTTTCTTTATCTGGTTTTCGAATTAGGATAATGTTGACCTCATAAAAAAAGATTGGGAGTCTTCTTTCCTCTTGAATTTTTTGGAATAGTTTGAGGAAGATAGGTGTTAGTTCTTCTTTGAATGTTTGGCAAAACTCCCCTGTGATGCTATCTAGAACAGGGCTTTTGTTTGCTGGGAGTTTGTGGGTTACTGCTTGTTACTGCTTGAATTTCATTAGTTGTTATTGGTCTGTTCAGGTTTTCTGGATCTTCTCTGTTGATTTTTGGAAGATGGCATGAGTCTAGGAATTTGTCCATTTCACCTAGGTTGTCAAATTTGTTGGCATATAGTTGTTCATAGTATTTTCTTACAATTCTTTGTATTTTTGTGGTGTCAATTGTTATTTCACCTCTTTCATTTCTGAATTTATTTATTTGGGTCCTCTCCCTTTGTTTCTTTTTTTTTTTTTTATCCTCACCCGAGGACATTTTCCCATTTTTTTGTTCAGGTAGAGTGGGAGGGAGAGAGAGGAACAGAGAGAGAGAGAGAAACATCGATGTGAAAGGAACACATCGAGTGGCTGCCACCCACACGACCGACCAGGGCCGGGGACAAACTGCAACCGAGGTACATGCCCTTAGCGGGAACTGAAGCCGGGTCTCTCTGGACCGCAGGTCGATGCTCTAACCGCTGAGCCAAACCGGCCAGGGCTCCCTTTGTTTCTTAATGAGTCTGGCTACAGGTTCATCAATCTTGTTTATTTTTTCAAACAACAAGCTCTTGGTTTCATTGATCTTTTGTATTGTTTTTTTTCCTTCATTGATTTTTAGAGAGAGAAGAGGGGAGGAGAAAGAGATAGAAACATCGATGAGAGAGAACATTGATTGGCGTCTCCTGCACGCCCCCCACTGGGAATCTGGCCCACAACCTGGACATGTGTCCTGACTACGAATTGAACCAGCACCCTCCTGGTGCAGGGTCAACGCTCAACCCCTGAGCCACACCAGCTGGGCTGTATTGCTTTTTTAAGTCTCTTCATCATTTGTTTCCATTCTGTCTTATTATTTTCTTCCTTCTATTTTGGGCTTTTCTTGTTCTTTTTCTAATACTTTAAGTTGTAGGGTTAGATAATTTATTAGACATTTTTTTTGCTCCCTGAGGTAGGCCTGTAGTGCTATGAACTTCCCTCTCAGGACTACTTTCACTGTGTCTCACAGGTTTTGGGTTGTGTGTTCATTTTCATTTGTTACCAGGAAGTTTCTGATTTCTTCCTTGATCTCACTGATAACCCATTCATTGTTTAATAACATGCTATTTAGCCTCCATGTGTTTGAAGGCTTTTGAGTGGTATTATTGTAGTTGATTTCCAGTTTCATGCCATTGTGATCTGAGAATGCTTGATATGATTTCAATCTTCTTGAACTTGTAGAGACTTAGTTTGTATCCTAACATGTAGTTTATCTTTGAGAATATCCCATGTATACTTGAAAAGAATGTATATTCTACAACTTTGGGGTGAAATGGTCTGCACGCCTCTCTTGTCTTGGGGAACAGGGGAGCCTCGGTGTTGCCCCTGTCCCGAGGTCCTCACACCCTCTTGCCCAGCACCCGCCTCCTCTCCTCACTCAGCTGAGTCCACAGGGCTTGGCTGGGTTGTCTCGTTCCTCAGGGGCTGCTCCCACTTTGTCCTGGAGACTTTCCTCAGCACCCCAACGTGCCCAGTGGGTCCCCCCCATCTACAAGATTCCTAGAGGAACTGTCCGCACATGCCCGGCTGCCCAGCCTCTCCTTTCCCCGTCGTCCTTGGTGCCTTTACTGTCCATTTCGGTCTCTGCCCGCCCAGCGTCCTGTCTGCTAAAGTCACTGGGGACCTCCCGGGGCCACGCCCAAGCCCTGCAGCCCTTGACCTCGCTGCCCGCTGCCTGCCTCTTCCCTGGCATGCTCCTTGACCTACTTGCTCCCACTTGGTGGCCGTGGCCTAGTGTCCTGGATGTCTCCTTCCCCTCAGCGGGCCTTAGGCGGCACCCCGCCCCTCTCCTCCGCTCTTGCAGACTCTCTGCCGCCCTCCCTACCAGCGGTCTCCGCCCTGCTGTGCACTAGCATCGCCTGGGAAGCTCTGTGAAATGCTGATGCCCAGGCCCACTGAACCTGAGCCCCAAGGGGAGGGGCTGGGTCACTGGTGTTTTCAAAGCTTCCAGGTGATTCTGATGCCCGTTGCCTCCCAGCCTGACCCCTCTGCTGAGCGCCAGCTGCTGGGGCGACAGCGCCCCCTGGAGGCTTCCTCAGGACATTAGGTGGGGTGGAAAGAGACCTTGCAAATTCCGTGAGTTCATTGAAGAAATCTGGCTGCAGCTTGAGCTGGTCCAAGACAGTCACTGCTCGCACAGGATCATGATCTAGTCAAGCAGAGACCTCTTTCTAATGTGCCCGGTGCTCTTTCAGGTGCTCCACCACAATCCCGTGGCATAGATACTGTCGTTCCCATCTTACAGACAAGAAAACTGAGGCACAAAGATTGCCAGGGCAGGTGGCGGAGCCAGAGCTGGGGTTAGAAACCCAGACAGTCTGGCTTGACTGTCCACACGTTAGCCACGGCGCGGGCTGCAGTGCGGCTGGCCTTCTCGGGACAGAGGCTGACAGGGCACAGCTTGGCACAGGCAGGCAGGTGGCGCTGCCATCACCAGATAACCTGCCAATCTCGCTTGCTGCCACCGCCTCTATAGTCCTGTTCTTAAATGCCTGCCCCAAGAACGAGGCTGGCCGCGACCTCCACCCAGGCCCACCTCCACGAGCAGGATTCCTTAGCCGGAGTAAAGACCCCAGCCTCCCGGAAGCCCCCTGGTGAGCAGTTTCTCCCCGTGACGTCATTAGGGAAGTGGATCAGATTGGACCTAATCTCTTAAGTGTCAAAGGCAGGGGGCGGGGACCTTTTCTCTGCCCAGGGCCATCTGGATATTTACGACATCATTCGCAGGACATACAAAATTATCCACTTAATAATTAGCCTGCTGTATTTGGTCAGACATTTAATTAACTCACCCCTAAGGTGATGGATGGCTGGAACTGCTGCTCTTTGCTGAGGTGTGTGATGTCAGCCGGTGCTGATGATGTTGCTACTGGCAACTGCCTTTCCGGGTCTGCGTCCGCCCGTCTGGAGCACAGTGGACTCTGCGGTGGTGAGTCCTGGAAAGAACTGCTCGCAGCAGCAAGCTGTTCCGAACACAGGTGCACGTTTCAGTGCCTGTCTCCTCCAAGTGGGAACTTCATCGCCGCTTATGTCTCGTTTATAGAACTCGGGCAGCGGGAGGTTGCACCTGCTCTCAGCTCCCGATCGCTTTGCAGCTGAATGATGTCGTGCTGTAGGTCACCAGGCACAGCAGCTGGTGCCACACCGAACAGTGTAGCAAAGATGTTCAATTCCATTTGTTTACTTTTCACGTCCTTGAATCTTCATCAAATGCCTCAATTAATTTCGCACGTCCACCAGCATATTCCAGTGTCTAGAAGGTTCTGTCCTTCCAGGGTGGGGAAATGCACCGCGTTATTCCTTTCGGGTTGCACTTGCTACAGCCTTCATTTAGTTTCCAGCGATTTCATGTTTGAAAGCAGGGAGCTGAGAGGCTGGTTGGGGCCCCACAGTTTGACATCCAGCTCAGAGAGGTACTTGGGGATGGCCACCATGAAGGCTAAGTCACACGGCCTCTTGCTGTCATTGAGTTCTTTGACAGGTTCCCCTTCATCTCCATGAACTGCTTGACTTCACCCCAAAGTTCGTAAAACCTCATGTGCATGTTCCCGGGACTCAGCCACCGCACTTCACAGTGATAGACTAGATCACCACACTCAGAGCCAAGATCATAATGCAACTCCTCCAGCTGGCGGCTGCTAAACCCTCTGCTTTTGACAAAATATATGCACGACGCTACTATTGACATCACGTTGTTGAACCACCATGACTGAACACAGAAACTGTCCTGGGGTATGAGGCAGTGGCATCTAATTACATCACTTCAATCAAGACTGAGATGATTCAGTTCTTTCTTGACAAATGCAATGAACCCTTTTTGCGAGCCAGCCATGGCTGGAGCTCCATCTGTAGTAAGGCCACTTAACTTTTCCAATGTTAGCTCAAGTTCTTCCATTGATAAAACAAGTCTCTCAAGCAAGGCCCCCCCCTCCTGTGGTGCCCTGCAAGGCTTCCCGTGACGGCAGTTCCTGCCGCGTGTCACACTCTGCAGTGACCCCACGAACGCGAACGGCCAGCTGGGCCGTGTTTGTAAGGTCTGCTGTCTGGTCACAAGCCAGAGAGAAAAACTGGAAATCTCCTGCAGAATCCCTTTTTAATTTTTTTTATCTTTATTGTTGGAAGTGTTACAGATGTCCCCCCATCTTCCCCCATTGACCTGCTCCTCCCCACTTTTGTGCTGAGTCAGTGATGCAGCCTGAGCCGGTTGGAGACAAGCTAACACTGAAACAATGTTACTGTCTGGGGCTGAGCCAGCAGCAGCCACGCCCACTCCACAGACTCTCCCTCTGCACGAGGCTCAGCTTCTCTGCCATTAGATCACTCACTGCACAACCCTCTGAATAACCTTGTCTCTGTCACAATGGGGCCTAGTGACAGTGGCTTGTTGTGATTCCAAACTCCACTGAAGAGCACTGATTTTATCCAGACACGCCTGGCCTCCCAATTCGTTGAGCTGAGCACGTTCTGAGCTGTAATGAGGCTCCAGATCGGCTTTCTTCACTCCTGCTGATGCATCGCCACAAACTAGGCACACAGGATTGGCTCGGCTTCAACAAAAAGTAATCATTTGTCCATTTCTCTTGGAAAGATCAGCACTCTGTATCAACTTCTTTTCTCCGTAGTCACCGTTTGTAGGATGTCACATCACTGAAATTTTAATAACTGTCCAGTGTGTGTGGTGCCAGCAACGTGATTATTTTGCTTTGATCGCTGTTCTACTCCTGCATCTTGGATTTGGGACATATCCACCGTTCGCATCATCAACACTTGAGGTCTTTTCTGTGTACTGTTATTTCCTTCATCTTCATCTGAGATTCGGATTTTGCCAGCATTGTTGATCGTGGAGGTGTGGATAAAGGTTGGACTGGAGTTATCGTCTGTGTGGACAAAGAAGTGGACAACATCATGGTCAGTCGTCGGAAGCAAGGTCATCAACGCCACAGGAATCATCTCATCGCATCTCTCTCGTTATCACTAGATCGCTGTAGTTTCCCCCAGTGTGTTAACACTGTCCCACCGTGTACACCCCCAGCCTGCCCCGCACTGACAATACAGGCAGACGGGCCAGGGCAGCCAAAGAGAGGCATCTGCGTCTGTCCCGCCAGGTACTCATACGTGTTCTCTCTATCCCGCAATGGGTGTTCCTTGCTTGTCCCTCAAAGTTTACATTATTATTATGATTCACTTAATCTACATTTATGTTGCTATGAAAAACCTCCCAGATTTCCTGAATGTTGAGTCCCTCCTGCAGCTGCCCGTCAGGTCCAGACCAAATGTTACGAGCCTTAAAGGGCCGGACATTCCCCACCCGGTCTCAGGTTTAACTGGCCCCAAGCTGCCTTCTGGAACTCTCTTTCCACCCCTCACCCCCTGATCGCTGCTCTGTCCAGCCAGCTGCTCAAAACAGACCCCAAGGGGCGTCTGCTAGGCGCCTTTCCTGCTCCCTCCACGGAGGATCAGCTCATCCCCATGGCCCCAGGACTCCAAACAAGGTGATCGCTTCCCCGCATGTCCCTCGGCTCCCGTCCAGGCCTGTCCCCGATTCAGATTCACACTCTGCTGCTCATGCGCACGCTTCCCATCGAACCCCAGTCCCGCCTCTCTGCAGACAGACAGTAAAACTATCAGGGGCGCTTTAGGGGAGAGCCCCAAACCTCAGCCAGACCTCAAGCCCCTCCTCCTCCCAGCAGCCCTCCTGGCTTTGCCCTCAGTCCAGCCACACCGGCCTGTTCCTCTACCTGTTCTTCCAGGGACGCCCTCCCCCTACCTCCCCATCCCTCCCCCCGCCCCAGCCTTCAAACGCCCCAGCTCAGATACCACTGTGCCCTTTGCCTGAATAATGAGTCACCTTCAGGTTTTCGCTCAAATACCAGAGGTCCCTCTGTCCTGGGCCAGCGGTTCCTTCGCCAAGCCTCGGCCGGGGTCCGAGCACCCTCAGTCCCTCCTGGGACCTGAGGCGACTGCAGGAGGGCGGGGGGGGGGGGACCCAGAGGGCTCTGTCGCCCCCTGGCGGAGGGAAGGACGGGCCCTGGGGGTCCTGCGATGCGAGAAGAGGCCCCGCGCTGAGCTGGTGCCAGCCTCCAGCGGGCACACTCCCGCCCTGGCCCGCAGTCCCCCTGGACTTCCCTAGAGTAAGCGGGGTCCTCCTGGCAGGGACCTGGGTGCAAACCGAGTGAGGTTCCAGGGCCGGCGCCCCTGCGTCCCAGGGAGTCAAACCCACGAGCCCCGCCCTGGCCGGTTTGGCTCAGCGGGTAGAGCCTCGGCCTGTGGTCCAGAGAGACCCGGTTCGGTTGTCGCTAGGGGCAAGTACCTCGGTTGCAGTTTGTCCCCGGCCCTGGTTTGGTCGTGAAGGTGGCAGCCACTCGATGTGTCCCTTCACGTCGATGTCTCTCTCTCTCTCTTCCTCTCTCTCCCTCCCGCTCTATCTGAACGAAAAATTGAAAAATGTCCTTGGGTGAGGATAAAAAAAAAACACACAAAAAAAACAAAAAAAACCCAGCCCCACTGCTTGGACCTGCAGTCCCGGGTGCGAGGCGGGTGTGGATGCGGTTACAGAGCACAGTGTGTTACCACAGGTCCGTGGGTGGTGTTTGGGCACCGACATGCCCTGTGCGTCTCCAGCCGGAATCCTTCCCTCCGCCCCAGGTACAGTCAGGCCCTGGTTTCACTGCTAATCTTTTAAAAACAGTTTTACTTTTTAAATGCAGTCCTAACCCATGTGGGGCTGTGTTTTAACTTCATTTGTGCTTTTAAAAAATAATTTAATTTTTATTTTTCTAGCTTTATTGAGATAAAACTGACAAATAAAATGGTAAGATATTTAAAGTGTATGCGTGATTTGAGGTACTGCATTGTGAAAGGATCCCCCAAGTTAATTGACACACCCATCTCCTCACGAAATAACCCCCTTTAAAGTTTCTACTCTCACAATAGCACTATGTACAGCTACGATGTTACACATTGGATCCTCAGATCTTACTCATCATCGAACTGTAAGCTTGTATCCTTGTACAAGCCTCTTTCTACCCCCCGCCCTAGCCCCTGGCAACCAGTTTTCCGCCTCTGTTACTATGATTTTAACATTTTTTGTTTTTAATTCCACACACAAGTGATACGGTGTGGTATCTGTCTTTGGCAGGCTCATCTGAATGGAACCTACTGCATATAGTGCTTCTTTGTGATGTTTTTGTCTTCTGTTCAATGTTATGTTTGTGAGCATCATGTCGTCTACAGTTGTAGCATGTTCATCTTCATGACTGCGTAGTATTTCACTGTAAAAGCAGATCTTCTGTCAGCTCTCTGGTCCCCTGGGGTGGAAATCTGGGTTGCTTGGCTATCCCCCAAAGTGCTGCGGTGAACGTGTTTGAGGTCATCCAGCGCGTGTGGGCGGCTTTCCGGGGGACAGGGCATTGCTGGAGAGCGCGCATGCGCATCTTCAGTCTGAATAGACATGCCAACTTGTTTCCCCGGTGGGTACGTGACTTTACACACCTACGCTCTGAGGGGTGTGTGAGGGTTTCTCTTTCCAGTTTTAATTTGCATTTCTCCCATCACTAATGGATTTTCTTTCTTTTTTATTTAATTTTTGTTATGGATGTTTCTCCTTTTTTTCCCCATTGACACCCTCCTCCCCATCCCCTCCAACCCATCCCCGGCTTTGTTGTCGGGTTCATTGGTTATGCGTACATGCATATAAGTTCTGTGGTTTATCTCTTCCCTCCCCCCACCCCCTCTTCTGAGGATTGCCAGTCTGTGCCCTACTTCCACGTCTCTGGGTCTACCCAATTCCTCAGACTGTTATGTTCATTATAGTCCACAAATAAGTGAGATCATGTGGTATTTGTCTTTTTCTGCTTGGCTTTCGCTTAGGATAATACTTTCCAGGTCCCTCCATGTTGTTTCAAAGGATACGAGATCTTGCCCTGGCCAGTTTTGCTCAGTGGTTAGAGCATTGGCCTGCGGTCCAGAGAAACCCGGGTTCGGTTACCGCTAAGGGCACGTACCTTGGTTGCAGTTTGTTCCCGACCCTAGTTGGGTTGTGTGAGTGGCAGCCACTGGATGTGTCCCTTTCACGTTGATGTTTCTCTCTCTCTCTCTCCCCCTCCTGCTCTAGCTGATCAAAAAATGGAAAAATGTCCTCGGGTGAGGATAAAAAAAAAAAGGATAAGAAATCTTTCTTTCTTACAGCTGCATAGTGTTCCATTGTGTATATGGACCACAATTTTTTATCCACTCATCTATTGATGGACACTTGGGCTGTTTCCAGATCTTAGCTATTGTAAATAGTGCTGCTGTGAACATGGGGGTACATATATTCTTTCTGATTGGTTGGATTTTCTTTTTTGAAAAGTGCCTGTTTAAATATTTTGTCCATTGTTTCTATTGGGCTGCTATTCCAATTCTTTATTGCTGCATTAAACAAACAAACAAACAAACAAACAAACAAAATTTAGTGGCTTAAAGCAGCAACACTAACTTACTTGGCTCTTCAAGCATCGATTTGGTAGTTGTTCATCTTCCCCTGTTTGCAGAGGTCTGAGTTTACCCTTATCATTGCCGTCCCACCACATCTTTACCATTTTTTCTTTTTGTTTTTCTTTATTGATTTATAGAGAGAGAGAGGAAGGGAGAGGGATAAAGATGGAAACATCGATGAGAGAGAACATCGATTGACCACCTCCTGCATGCCCCCCGCTGGGGATCGGGCCCACCACCTGGGCATGTGTCTTGACTGGAACTAAACCGGCGACCTCTTGGTGCAAGGTCGACGCTCAACACCAGCTGGGCTACTTTTATTTTTTTATTTTTTATTTTTTTATCCTCACTCGAAGACATTTTCGATATTTGTTCAGATAGAGTGGGAGGGAGAGAGAGAGAGAGAAACATCGACGTGAAAGGGACACACCGAGTGGCTGCCACCCGCACGACCCAACCAGGGCCGGGGACAAACTGCAACCGAGGTACATGCCCTTAGCGGGAACCGAACCTGGGTCTCTGTGGACCACAGGCCGACGCTCTAACCGCTGAGCCAAACCGGCCAGGGCCTTTTATTTTTAATTGTGATAAAATACACATAACATACAAGCTACTATCTTAACCATTTGTAAGTGTATAACTTAGTGGCATTAAGTACAGTCACATTGTTGTGCAACTATCCAAACCATCATCTCCAGGACGCTTTGATCTTTCCTTATTTTTTTTTTTTTTTTTTTCTTTATCCTCACCCGAGGATATTTTTCCATTTTTTGTACAGATAGAGTGGGAGGGAGAGAGAGATAGAAACATCGCGTGAAGGGACACATCGAGTGGCTGCCACCTGCACGACCAACCAGGGCCGGGGACAAACTGCAACCGAAGTACGTGCCCTTAGCGGGAACCGAACCCGGGTCTCTCCGGACCGCAGGCCGACGCTCTAACCGCTGAGCCAAACTGGCCAGGGCTGATCTTTCCTTATTGAAAGCGCACACCCATGCCCCGGCCGCTGCCCCTGCTTCCTGCCCAGCCCTGGCAGCCCACTCTGCTTCCGGCTATGCTTTGACTCCTCTAGGTGCTGGGCAGGGTGGATCAAGCGGCGTCGTCCTCTTGCGACTGGTTTATTCTCTCAGCGCAGCGTCCTCAGGGGTCAGCCGAGCGGTGGCGCGTGGTAGAATCTCCATGCTAAGGCGGAACGATATTCCATTGAAGGGACAGACCGCATCACAAAATGCTGCTTACCTGTCAGTGGACATCGGGTTACTTCCGACTTGGGACAGTTGCTAATGCTACAAAGATGGATGTGTAACCATCTCTTTGAGCTTCTGCTACCAATTCCTTGGGTATATACTCAGGGGGAATCGCTGGACCACGTGGTCATGCTATTTTCAATGTTTTGAGGAACTTCCGTACTATTTCATTAGGGGCTGCACCCTTTTACATGCCCACCACTACAGGGTTCCAGCTCTCCACGCCGACCCTTGTTAGTTTTTATTGTTTTGGTTTTTTAATCCCTGTGGGTGTGAGGTGCCATCTCATTGTGGCTTTGATGGGCATTTCCCCAGTGATCCGTGATGTTGAACATTTTCTCACGTGTGTGTGTGGGCCGTTTGCATATCTTCTTTAGAGATATGTTGATTTCAGCCCTTTGCCCGTTTAGAAATCTGTTGTTGCTGCTGCTGGGTTGTAGTGATGGGTTTTAAATGGAACGGGGTGTCGTAACTTGATGTGTGGCTTGGAGAAATCTGACCTTGAAACTCCTGCAGGAATCGTGGTGAGAGGGGCCAGGGCTGCGGCGTGGGGGGCGGAGGCACACAGAGGCCTTCAGGAAGGCCCCCTGGGCACTCTTCCCGCGTTGGCTCCTGGGTGGACTATGACAAAGGCCACACACGTCACTTCCTTGGATTCTGGGGTCTGCTTGGATCCCGGCCTTTTACAGACAGAGGGAAGGCTCAGGGAACTGCAGGGCCTGTCCTTGCTGGTGGTCCAGACAGAGGATGGTGGATGACTGGGGATCTCGGACCTGTCTGCAGTGGCCTGCCCACCGCGGTCCAGCTCTAGAAGCTGTAGAAGTGACACAGTGTTGGGACAGTACAGGCAAAGGCTCCCTCCCGCTTCTATCCCGTGGTTCAGAGGTGGGGTGGGGGTGGGGCTGCACTGTGGGACTTTCCGGGTTCAACTCCTACTCTGCCGCCTAACAGCTGCACAAGTTCCAGAGCCTCTCGTGCCTCAGTCCCCCCTCTGTTCTGTGGGAATAATGAGCAAGCCTCCTATATTGAGTTGAGTGAGGATTAAATGAGTTAAAAATGTATGTAAAGCATTGGAACGGTGCTTGGCTCTTACTAAATGTTGACTATGATTGCTCTTATTTCCATTGAAAGCAGGCCTGGTCCGGATTTCGACCGACTGTCCAGCTGTCCACAGCTGTCCCCTGCCAGGTCAAGGCAACTGTATCCTGGAGCCCAAGGCTTTCTCCGGGGCCTTGGAGGCGGCCGCAGCGGGCCTGTTCCCCGAGCAGCCAGGAGGGGGCAGCATTGCACCACGGCTGCACCACGGCTGCCCCAGGTTGGCGCGGCCGGTCCAGCCTCTCCTGCAGGGGGCTGTGTGTTCTGCGCGCTCTCTGGCCAGGCGGTGTTGGCACCGCAGCGGAAGACAGGGCTGGCTCTGCCTGGCCCCGGGGCTCCTCTGGGCCTGGGGGCCCCCCTGCTCCCCCTACCTCGGCCAGTGCACCACCTCCTGATCTGTGAAGTGGGGTGACTGGTGCCCTGCGCTTGGGCCAGCCTGGCCGGGTGAGGAGCAGGAGCTGTCAAAACAACCTCCAGCAGGGCCTTCCCCAGGGGGTGCGCTGGGGGCAGGCCTCAGGCCCGGGGAGGGTCTGGGCGTGTGTGACCCACCCGAGGGGCAGCGTGGCCGGGAGGCTGTGCACGGGGCGTCTGCCCCTGGCTGTGTGGGCCTGAAGGGGCGGGCCTGGGCCCCAGGGCACCTGTTCTTGAACCGGCTCAGTGTCTTGGCTCGTGCTGGGTCTGTTCTTGAACAGCCTCCCCTTCCATCTGGGAACTCCGCGCAGGGTCCCAGTCCTCACCTGCCGGCTAGGCTCCTGGGGCCTGGAATCACTTCCTCACCCTGGCCAGCCCCCAGCGGCGGTCCTGTTCCCACGGGGACTCCCGAGACCCCGCCGTCAGACTCTGGGCCTCACCATGACCTGAGCGACAGGGACCAGGGGAGTAGCCTGCTCCCCGCGACGGAAGGTCCCAGCTCCGAGACTGGGTCCTGGACTGACTGCAGGGTCTCGTTCTCTGCTGATGGCTCCTCTACAGTTCCTGGGGGAGCCTGAACGCCGCCAAGAGAACCCCACCGTCACCATCTGGGGTCACACCCCACCAGCACATGATGGCAGATGCAGGTCACCCCCCTCAGGAGCCCCCCACAGGGAAAGACCTGCCAAAGAGCCACAAACTGGCAAAAGAATGCCCAGTGACCACAGTGGTCAGGAAATGCCCATTAAAACAACTTGGAGGGACTTTTTGAAATAAAAAACAAAATAGAAATCGATAATGCCTAGTGTTGGTGGAGGTGCAGGGAAATAAACTCTCTCATGAATTGCTCATGAAAATGCAAATTGGCTTTAAAAATCAGCTTTTGAGAGCAAATTTGGAAATATGCATTAGGAGATTTAAATTATGCATAAATGTTCTAGGCGTTTATCCTAAGAAAATAATTGCATACGAGCTGAAAATGCCTGTATAGGTATTTTTACAGTGGCATTGTTTATAATGGTAGAAATTGGGGGGAAATCCCATAGCAAATGCCTGGTTAAATAAAGTCCTATAGATTCATGGGATAGAACTGTAATTGGCCATTAAATATAATGTTTTCAGGAAACAATTTCATGGCAGGGGGAAGTACTCACATTAAAATGTTCATTCACTCATTAATTAATTCATTGATTTCATTAACATTTATTGAACACACAGACAGGCCAGGCATGGTTCTAGGTAGGCGATACAATTATAAACAAGGTACACAGTATCCTTCTCGTGAGGTGTATCTTTTACAGGGGAAACAGACAACGAGCAAATGAAAAATACATTAATTTCAGGGAGTGATATTTTTGTCTTCTATTTAAAAATTATACCCGAGTCCAAAAAGGACAGGAAGAAGAACATCATAATGTCCAAGTGGTTATTTCTGGTTGGTGGGATCAGTGAGGACGAGTTACAACATCACAGAAAACTTGCAGACAGAAAGGGCTGAACTGTCTCCTGTGTTCAGGGCTGAGGAAGCCCACCCTGTCACCTGGTGGCTTTGCCACCCTGGGGTCGGGCTGTCCCTCCCCGGGCTTGCTCCTCCAGGTCACAGAGGCAGATTCTTCTGGCTCTCCATCCACGTTCGGGGGTGGGGGACAGGACCGGAGCAGGAGAAGAGCAAAGTCTCCCTCCTCTGGGAGTTGCCTTATTCTCCGGGAGCAGAGCACCAGCAGTCTCCTCTCTGGTGGGACAGGGCCAGGCAGCTCCTAGCTGGGGGAAGGTCAGGAAGACGACCGGGGAAGCGGTATTGCCAGGGATCGCAATTTCTTCGTGCGTTCTGGCATTTTCTAAAACAAACCAGACATTAAAACAAGCTTTTGCGTGGAGGAGACAAGGGACGCTTTCTGTTTTAAGACACAGGGTGGGTGTGGATCGCTGCAGGGGAGGCCGGAGCAGAGAGAGGCGGCTGCAGCAGGACCCAGAGGCACAGGAGGCGCCCGGCTGGCCCACTGACCCCCCAACCCCGCTGCAGCCAACGAAGGCTCACAGAGCCCTGGGGCAGGCCCAGGGGGCTCCCTGCCCCTGCCTTAGCTCTCCCGTCGCAGGTCTGCAGGACGTGTAGAGTTGCGCAGCCTGGGCTGATGCAGGGCTGGGTCCCTGGCCCTCGGGTCTTTTTCTGGAAACCAGCTTTGTTCCCACGCAGAGGCCCGGGTGGCCCATGCCAGACCCCCCTGGGCTTACCTCCTGGCTTCCTTACTGTGTTCATTTCCTGTGGCTGTTGTATCATATGACCACAAATTGGGTGCCTTAACACAACAGAGATTTACCCAGTCACCCTGGAGGCCAGAAGTCTGCCATCTGGCAGAGGCTCTAGGGGGAGGCCACCCTCGCCTCTCCTGGTGACCCAGACATTCCTCTGCCTGGGGCTGCATCGCCCAACCCCCATCCCCAGGTCCTGGTGCCTCTGTCTGCTTCTGCCTCTGGCCATAGCATTGAGGGCCCACCCCCACAATCCAGGACAGTCTCCTCATCTCTGACACATCTGCAAAGGCACTGTCCCCAAATAAGGCCGCATTTACCGGTTCCAGGGACAAGGACCTGGCTCTGCTCCTGTACATGTTTCAGTCTTCTGCGCCCATGGACTATCCAGTGACCTCACCGCTCTGAGCCTCAGGGACTCCTCCGGGAGACGGGATGAGAACCGTTCTCACAGGGTCTTGCACCAGCCATAGGAGCAGGAGGCAGCAGGCCTGGGCCTCTTGTGGTTGAACCCCACCCCCGCCGCCCTACCCCGACCTCTGAGGGCTCCTCTCATCCCCCAGGGCAGCTTCTCCCCGCCTCCCCACTTATCAGCGCTGGTCCTGACTCTGGAGACAGTTAGAGAGGGTCCAGCCCTCCTCCTGGGGGCCTCCCCTCGGAGCTTCTGCTCCCCCTACTTCCACTTGTGTCTTCCACCTCAAAACCCTGGGTCTCCCTAGTTTTCAGATAAACGTCCCAGAAGTTAAGGACCTTGCCCAAGGCTGCCCAGCCTGTTGGCGATGGGTCCAGGGCCTGTGCCATCTCCCCGCTTCTTCCGGTAGGCCCGGCTCCGAGCCGAGTGCCCGGGAGCATCAGGGGGCACACCTTCGTCCTGGGGTGCAGGTACTGGATGCATCGTGACACTCAGAGTCACTCACAGCTGCAGGTAGCTGCCGGGTCAGAGAAGAGGCGTACAGGCCAGGAGTCCTGCTCCTGGAAAGGGCGTGTCGGAGAGCAGGTGACAGATCTGTGAGGGCTGCAAACAGGAGGGCGTGGTGTGGGGAGGGGGCTTTTGCCAGATGAGCCAGGGCTCCAAGAAGATGTGGCTCCCCTTCCTCTGCTCCCCGGGAAGGGGGAGGGCTCAACCCTGAGAGGCTGCAGGCCAGGCTGGGGGAGCTGCTGGCTGTACTTGACTGAGGATGGGCAGAGGTGGGATGGGGCCTTTCACATTCATTGGACCAAGTGTCTGGGGTCCCCATTGTGCAGCCCAAGCCTGCTCTGCAGAGACCTGCCTGGCAAGGAGTGAGTCTGGCTTCAGCATCTCCCACAAGGACCATTATGGTGTTCAGGCTGACACTTGGGTACCCCATCACAGACGTGGAGCCGGCCAGAGTGAGCCCCAAGGCCCCACCTCACCTGTGGACGCCTGCAGCCTCACCCCTGCACAGGGCAGAGGGCAGAGGGCACAGGACTGGCACCGATGTCCTGTTCAGAGCCAAGGTGGTCAGTCTCCTATGAGCATCCTGGCGGCCAGGGGAACAAGGGCCCCGCCCTTCTGTCTTGACCCTCAGTTGTGTATCAGGGTCTCAGTCCAGCCTGCATGGCGTCCACTGCAGCAGGTGGCGGGGCAGGAGGAGCCTTGGGCAGCGGCGGGAGGGGCAGGGGCCTCTCTGGTGCTCCCTGTCCTGGGTCTGCAAGGTTGTGACTGTTGAGGGTGTGGGGAGCGTGACTTTATCTGGGACAGACAGACAGGATGTCGTTCCTGCCACCTGGTCCTGCCTGAGGAGCCAGGAGCTCCCGAAGGGAAGTGTTAGCTCACAGGCAGGGGAAAGAGGGAGACGCCTCCCCAGCCCTGGCAGTTTGCTCAGCGGTTAGAGCATCGGCCCGCCGACCAGTGAGTCGTGGGTTTGATTCTGGTCAAGGGCACGGGCCTCGGCTGTGGTTCCTCCCAGGCCCTGGTTGGGTCATGCGGGAGGCAGCCAGTGGATGTTTCTCTCTCCCTCTCTCTGATGATAAATAGAAAAATGTCCTCCGGTGAGAATTAAAACAAGCAAAAAAAGAAGATCAAACAAAATAAATACAAGCTGAGGAGCAGTAAAAGTGAGAAGAGAGAGTTTGACAAGAGGAGTTAGGAAACCTGTCCGATGTGGCTCAGTGGTTGAGCGTCGACCCTGCACCAAGAGGTCGCCGGTTCGATTCCTGGTCAGGGCACATGCCCAGGTTTGGGTCCGATCCCCAGTGGGGGGCATGCAGGAGGCGGCCAATCGATGTTCTCTCTCATCAGCCTTTCTACCTCTCTCTCCCTCTCCCTTCCTTTCTCTCAAAAATCGATAAAGACAAAACAGTTAAAAAACAAAGGGGGGTTAGGAAGACAAAGTGGGGGTGGGCAATTGACATGCAAGGAAGGGCAGCCCCCGAGGAAAGGGGTGAAATAAGCAATAAACAGAGTGTTCTGTTTTTTTAAAAGACAATCCTGTGGGTTAACAGGGATTTCCTGAGCTCAAGCCCAGCCGAGGGTGGGTTCCCTGGAGCCCAGAGGTCAGGCCTGATTCCTTCTTTTTTTTTTTTTAAATCCTCACCTGAGGACATTTTTCCACTTTTTGTTCAGGTAGAGTAGGAGGGGGAGAGAGGAACAGAGAGAGAGAGAAACATCCACGTGAAAGGGACACACCGAGTGGCCGCCACCCGCACGACTGACCAGAGCCGGGGACAAACTGCAACCGAGGTACATGCCCTTAGCGGGAACCGAACCCGGGTCTCTCCGGACCGCAGGCCGACGCTCTAACCGCTGAGCCAAACCAGCCAGGGCAGGCCTGATTCCTTCTAAGACGCTGACTGGCTCCTCCCTGGGCCGTTGACGCCCAGGACAGGGGTTGGCTTCCTCCTGAGTCCCAGGGAGAGCTGGTCTGTGTACCAAACCTGCAGAGAATCCTCTAGGCTGGGCCCGGGCTCTGGGCTGGCAGTGCCCTCGTGCAGAGCCTGGGGTGCACTGTCAGAAACCCTGGGGTTCTGTGCTGGGAGAGAGGGGGTAAGACAGCCTTCCAGGGTGCAGTACCGTGTCCAGTGCGGGGGCTCTCCAGGAGGACACGGCGGGGACGGGGCCCTTCTGCAGGGGCTGGGCATTGGTGGTTCCCCAGGGATTTGCCGGGGCAGGCGTCCCTGGGGGGGTCAGGACTCCAGCTGGCCCTTCGCTGGTCCGTTCCTGGTGGGGTGAGAAGGAAGGTGACGGCAGGAAGAGGCGTGCAGTTCGGAATGACAAAGCTTGAAGTTGCAGGGAGTGTGGCTTCCGAGCGGACCAGCGTGGCCTCGCTCCGCCTTGACATCGCGTCTGCAGCTTTGGCGGACCCCTGGCGTCCAGGCGTCCAGCTGAGGTCCCCGATGGGCCCAGTTTATTTTTTCGCACCCTGCTTCAGCTTCCTTGTGTGCAAAGTGGGAATCCCGTCGAACAGGGAAGCTGACGGGTGCTGAGCCCAGTGCTGCCTGGGGAAAGTGCAGTTCGAATCAGTACAACTGAAGATCTCTCTAGAGGAAGCCATCCTCTGTCTTGGCTGAACTCTGTGCGAGAGGGTTTATTGGCTTAGTTTTCATTTCTGTGAATACACCTTTGAGGAGCAAGACCAAAAGGACCGCGTCCTGGGTCTGCCTTGGGCAAGCCCCTCCTTTCTCTGAGCCTCAGTTTCCCCCTCTGTGAAATGGGTATGCCGATCTGTCTTCTCCAGCCAGGCTGTTACTCTGGGTGAATCTGTTCCCGGGGTCAAGTTGCTTCCAGGAGCTTGGCTTTGGGAAGGCATCTTTTGCAGTCTCAGAGGCTATCAGGGTTTAAGGGCCTGGGCTGCCCAGGATCGATAAGTAATTAGGGATTTGATGAGCCTGATGGAGCCCTGATAATGTCCCTGAACCCAGCAATGCCAACGTCAGGGGGCACAGAAGATTCACAGCGTCCTGCCAAGGCGGGTGTGCAGAGGGCCCGTGAACTCTGGGCCTGCTGCCCAGCTCCAGGAGTAGTGGGGCCTTGCCGGGTGCCCCTTGTTGCCAGGCGGGGGTGCCAGGGCATTCCAGTCTGGCAGAGAAAACCGGCCCAGCTTGGGGGCAGAGAAGGAAGAGCATCTGGGGACGGAAGGACCCCACCCTGTGGGAAATGGAGGGGAAGAGGGTTCCCAGGCCAGGAGGTGAGGTTGCCCCGGGCCAATAGCTCCCGAGGGGGTTCCAACCTGAGTCGTCACCCTCAGGTTCCAAACCAGAGGGACCTCATCATCCCTTTCATCGTCCAAACCAGAAAGTGATCGAAGTCTTCCCCAAACTGTGTGTGCGGCTTAATATTTGGAAGCGGGTCTGAAGCCTGCCGGCGTGGTCTCTCCACCTCGAATCATATGCACCAGGAAAAGCATCTAACGGGTTGGAAGCATCACACACCCACACTGCTGAGACACTGCAGGGGCTCAGACAAGTGAATTTGGGGGTTCCTCGATCCTATGGCTCTTGACCTCAGGGTTGAGCCCCTGACCACACCCACAATCCTTCCAAGGGGGAAATGGTCACCACAGGAACCAAATTGTTACGCAACACAACCCTTTCTTTCCCTTCTCCCTACAACCAGCCAATGGTGGAATTGTGAAGGGATGAGGATGGAGGCTTGGGGGACTGGACCGGCTGGGTGGGGCATGCTTCACGGTTCAGGGCCCCATGGCCGGTTCCTTGTGGACGTGCTTTTGAGAGGGTCAGCCTGGTAACCTAGCCTCCCACAGGCATACCCCTCCCCTCCCCTCCCCCATGGGCCTCCTCATCCTGGATTCACTGCTGCCCTGAGGTTCCTTGCTCCAGCTCAGCTTCCCCTCTGCACCAGGCTGCCCCTGGCCAGCCGAGTCGGCCCATCAGCCCCTGCAGAGACTGCCCACTGCTCTCCCAGCCGGGTGCCACCTGCACAGCTCCTCCCCCACCTTCCCATGGAAAAATCTGCCAATGTTTCCCAGCTTGGGACACACGGAGACGCGCGCGCACCGTTTTCTTCCTGTCCAGGCTGCCAATTAGCATCCAATGCCTGGAAGCCTGCCTGCCTTCCTTCTCTTGGTAACGCCCACTCAGCCTTTAGACCTGCCACCTCCTCCAGGAAGCCCTCCCTGGCTCTTCCTCCCAGGCCGTCTCAGAGCCCAGGACGCGCGTGTGCATACATGGCTCATTCAGGGCCCTTGCCACATCTTTTAATGATCTATTTCTGTGTCCACCTCTTCCTGCTGCGCGGGGAGTTCCTGGCAAGGGGTGTTGCCGAGCCTCTCAGACCCCGCTCTCCCAGCGTGTGGCTCGGGCACAGCAGGGGCCTGGGTCAGACAGACGACGGGGCCTCGGGGCGCTCCCAGGCTCCCGGGCTCGCGGGAGCGGCCCCTCGCACGAGGCTCGGCCGGGCGCGCCCAGACCGAGCTTCGGGGGAATCCGGGTCCGGGAAGGCTCAGCCGCCCTGCCGAAATCCTGGGTGTGCCACGTGGAGCCCCGTCCGCTTGGGACTTGGCGGGGTGTGAAGCTGCGCCTCCGGCTGGCCCCCTCTTCCCAGGCTCGCGCCCAGACAGCCTAGCGCTGAAAGTGGCGGGGCGGCGGGAGGCACGGCCCGGCTGGAGCCCCTTCGGCGCCGGCCCGAGGAGCCGGCTCCCCGCCCGGCCTCTCCCGGGAAGGATCCGTGCGGACTCGGAGTCTGAGAACCCGGCCGCTTGGAAGGCTCCTCACGTCCAGGCGCCGCGGTCACGGCTGCGCCGGTTTCCGGCCATGAATTGGGCTTCAGAGTCCGAGCCTCCTGCCCGACTCCGGCTGGGCGCGGGACCCGCGGGGCGGGGGATGGGCGCCCGCCAGGTCCGGCGGCCAGCGAGGGTCCGAGCCACGGCCCCGCTTTGCTTGGTGACGCTGGGCCGCGGCCGGTCCCTGACTCCCCTGGCCTCCCGGTGGCCCGCTCGGCGCCCGCCCCGCCTCTGCCCCTGCCCCTGTCCGGCTCGCGAGGGGCTCCCTGCCCCCGGCCGGGGGTGGCGGAGACGCGGCGCGGCCGAGGGGGGCGGGCGCCAGGCGCTCCGGAACCTGAGTAGTCCGGGGCCGACCCCTCTCCATCCTGCCGCCCGGCGAACGGGGGCGTGAGGCCCAGGGCCGCCCAGCTCTGCGCGCCGCAGCCCGGCTGGCCTCCCCCGCGGCGCCGGCCTCCCAGGGTCCCCCGGCTGCGAGCGCGGAGCCCCGAGCCCCCTCCGAGCCGAGCGGGCGAGCGCCGCGCGGCGAGGCTGAGGCTCCGCAGTCACGTGGTGGAGAGGAGGGCGGAGGGGCGGGAGGCGGGCAGGGAGGGGAGGGGGAGCGGAGCCGAGGGGGAGGGGGAGGGGAGGGGGCGTCCTCCGCAGTTCGCTCCTGGCCGGGGCTCAGACACACAGCGAGCCCGGAGCCGCCGCGCCGGCCCGGCCGCCGTCGCCACCGCCTCCACCGCCTCCGAAGCCGCCCGAGCCTCGGGAAACGCCGCCACCGCCGCTGCCGCGGGCCACCCCCGCCGCGCCGGCCTGGGCTCGGGCTGCCACCGCCGCCGCAGCCGCCACCGGAGCGGGAGCCCGACCGCGCTGGGCTGGGCTGGGCTGGGGGGGTGCCGGGCGCAGGGGCGGGCGCGCGGGGGAAGACGCACGGGCGGGCTCGGCTCTCCCGGGGAGCGGCCCGGGACTGCACCCGGACGGGCGCCTCCCCGCTCCGCGCTGCCCTCGGCCTCACCCCGGGCCCGGGCGGATGAGCCGCGCGCCTGGGGGACATGGAAGCGCTGACGCTGTGGCTTCTCCCCTGGATATGCCAGTGCGTGTCGGTGCGGGCCGACTCCATCATCCACATCGGTGAGAGCGCCGGGCCGCCGGGCATCAATTGGGCGGGGGCCTCGGCAGCGCAGGGGGTGCGCGGCGTCCAAACTTGGCGGTTCCCGGGGTCCGAGGGGTTCGGCCGGCGGTGCGCCACCGAAGGGCCGCGCCGCGTTCCCGCGGGCCCCTCGCCGCTCCCCGGGGCTCCGGTCCCCGCGCGGGGCCCCGCGGCCTCTGCCAACATTTAGGGCCGCGGCTGCGGGAAACCCGGTGCTGGACACGCGCCCAGACCCTCGCCCCTGGCGGAGCCGTCGGTGGGCTCTGACCAGCCCTTCGGCGCAGCTCCGAGCAGCGGGGAGCAGGGGGAGGACGCGGCCCGGGGTCTCGCCAAGTTGGCAGGGCAGAATCCAAAGAGGCCCAACCGGAACCGTGTGTTGTGGGTGGGTGGGTGGGTGTCGTCAGCGTGTGTCCCCGTGTGTGCTCCTGGCACCGCGTTGGTGTCACTGCCGGAGGACGTCGGGGTGTGTGGGGCCATCCGCGCCCGGGTTGGTGAGGGCACAGCTGCCCGTCAGCCTGTTAGAGTGGACAGTGTTTGCCTGTTTCCGTGTGTCAGTGTTTCTCTCGGTGTATATGTGGGTGTGTGTGTATCTGGCTGTTGGGAGTGCAGCCCAGTCCTGGCCAGCCCCAGAGTTTCCCGTGGTCCAAGTCTTGGGGGCCGGCGACCGTCCGGGTGGTGGGAGCTGAGCGAAGAAGAGCGTAGGCGGCCGCGGAGGTGGCGGCGGTGGGGAGTGTGCGCGCCGAGCGGGAAGAGATGGATGGAGGGAGAGAACCGGTAGAGGAGACGAGAGAGTGGGGAGGAGGAGGGGCAGACGGGGGAGTGTGTGGGAGTTGGTAGCAGCATGAGGAGAATCCCAGGAAGTTGGGCTGGGCGGGGGGCTGACAGCGGTTGATTTGGGTGAGCCCCTCTGCAGTCGCCTTTCCGGAAGTTGGGGAAGATCAGAGAGCACAGAGAAACTGGGGTTCGGAGGTGTTGGACAGGCTGGGTTGGTGGGACAGGTGGGGTGGGGCAGGGGTTTGGGGGCGGGGAGAGGCTAGGCCTGGGTTTGGTGAGCTGCATCACTCCCTTGCCCTCCCCTCCCCCGCCAGGGCCCAGGATCAAACCAGCTTCCCCTGGGGAGTGAGTGTGGGTGGGTGGGGGCTCGGGTCTCGTGGTCAGCATTGGGGCTCTGGGTGAATCGTAGAACTGGGCCTCCCTCCCCCGGCCCATCCGCCAGCTCCGGGAGCATCATTGGGTCCAGACTGGGGCCAGGGGCACCCTGGGACCTGGCGAGGGCGGGAGACCCCAGGGTTGCCAGGCTGCAGGGCCAGAGGGGGATCTGAAGCTCAGGGTGGGCCAAGGCGGTGCTAAGCGGGGAAAAGTGGCGCAGGAGGAGCTCCTGGCACTCCTGGAAGGCGGCTTCAAGATCAGATCCTTCTGCGCTTCTGGGCTCTGCTGGGTCGGAAGGCAGGGAGGGGGTCCAGGGGTCAGTCCCCTCCCCTCAACATTGAAGCACGAAGAAGTGGGGAGGGGTGGAGAGCAGAAGGCGAGCCCAGGGGCCAGGCTGGGACCGAAATGCTGGTTGTCTAGCGCCCCTGAGAAAAGAAGCCCCCTGGTGCAGTGAAGCTCCCTGGACCTGCTCGGGCAGAAGGGACTGTGGGGCAGAAGGAAGTCATCATTCCACTTTGGGATTGGGGCAGGGGACACTGCCCTGCGGGGGAACTTTCTGGCTCCTGGGGACTCATGGGCTGTGCCAGGGCATGTGTGCTGCCCGAGGCCACTCTAGCTTAGCTCAGTCACTTGTGTGGGGCATGGCTGGGTCATGAGGTGGCTGGTTGTGAGACATGTGTGTGCCCTGGGTGGCAGCATGTGCTGTGTGCCTGTGTAACTCATGCCAAATGTGTGCACGTGTGCGCGGTCTGAAGGGGGCATCCTGTGCTGGTTGACTGCTGGCAGCCAGTCCAGAACTCTCAGCACCCGACCCAGACTGGAGTGGGGGAGGGGGAGAGCTCCTCTCGGGCCTGGTCTTGACCTCTGCTCTCCTCCAGGTGCCATCTTTGAGGAGAACGCGGCCAAGGACGACAGGGTGTTCCAGCTGGCCATCTCGGACCTGAGCCTCAACGATGACATCCTGCAGAGCGAGAAGATCACCTACTCCATCAAGGTCATCGAGGCCAACAACCCGTTCCAGGCCGTGCAGGAAGGTGAGTGGCCGCGGTGCCCAGGGCTGAATGGGCCGCGGCCGGCCTGTCTGTGCCGCGAGAGCCGCGGTCCCCAAGGGCTTGGCCGCGCCGAGCCTCCCGTGCGCCTGGCTCAGCTCTGCTCTGCGCGCTGGGCGGCGGGGAGCTGGCGAGCGCGGGGCTCCTTTCCCGCCGGGTGCGCCGCGCTGGCCGCGCAGGGGTGAGCGCATCTCCGGTGTGTGGTGGGCGTGTCTGCGTCCGTGCAGCTCTCCTGACCCCCGCGGGCCGTGGCTTCCCCGCTGGCGCCCGGGCCTTCGTCGGCCCCTCTCGGGAACGCATCCCGTTCGAGCCCCGCGGCCCCCGGGCCTTGGCCCTGCGTTTCGCGGCCGTGCTCCTCCGCCGGGTTTGGAGGAGCCAGTTTCCCAGCTCCGGCGACTGTCGCCGCCTGGGCCGGAGGTGGGCGCTGTTCGACCGGGAAAGGAGTGGAGATGGGCCCGGCCTGGCTGCAGGTGGATCCTGGCCTGCCCTGCGCTGGGCCGGGCCGCCGTGGGCCACGCCTCTGCCTCGAGCGGGCGTGGGGGCGGGGCCAGTGCGCCCGGAAATAGACGGGGGGAGGGGGAGGCGTTTGCTGTTGCCTCCAGTCTAGGCGCTGGCTTCTTTCTGCCACCTGGCTCTGGGCTCTGGAACCTGGGTTCCTCTCCATGGTACCCACTTCCCGGGCTGGGCCCGAGGCTCCTTCCGCCTTGCTGCCTGCTCAGCTCGGGTCCCCTGTCCTTTCCCCGCCTCCCTTCTCGTGTCCGTGGACCAGACTCTGAGGCCCGAGTGCTGAGCGTTGAGGCTCAGCTGGGGCCCAGCGCAGTGGGTCTAAGGAGGAGGTGGGTAGGTGAGGGCAGGTTCCAGCCCCCCCCCATGCCATGGGTTATAGTTCGGCTGCTGGTTTCTGGGGTACCTGCAACGACAGGGTGGCAGTGAGGTGTGGTCTGGGTCCAGAAGGTGGGAGCTCCTGCTAGGGAGAGCTTTATGCTGGGGGGGGGGGGTTGGTCATTCTGGGGTCAGCAGCGAGGGAAAGCCCAGCTCTGGGGCCTGCAGGTCCAAGTATGTCTTCAGTGGTTATGTAAGGCCAGAGTTCTGAGTGTGTGCGGGTGAGGCTGGTGTTACTTATTATGGGAACGGCCGCGTCCAGCCTTGGCAGACGTCCACAGTCAAATGTCCACGGAGGTTGGGGAGGAGGGGGGAGAATCCCTGTCCTTGGCGTCCTGTCCCACCAGCAGTCCCTGCCCCGCAGTCCCTACTCCTGGATTTCTTTTGAGAGCCTTCATGAAAGTGGGCTCCAGCCTGGGGAGGGTGTGCTTTCTTAGGGAAGGGTGGAGATCTGGGTTGTCACAGGCTTTTCCAGTTACAGGGCAGGGTTTTCAAAGAGCCCCTGCTCCCCAGATACTGCGCACACACACCTGTCTCTGTGCACCTTCATTAGGGTTGTTTTGTGCTGGAGAGCTGAGGACAGAGAGGGAGGCACATACCCCTGCACCCCGAGCTCAGGGCCGTGAGACCCCGCCTGTGTTCCATAGCTGCGGCTTGTTTGCCATTTGGGAAAAGCACCCTGCTGTTGCAGATGTGCTGAGTTTTATAAAGAGGGGTCCCACATCTGGACTTCCATAAAGTTTGATTTTTAACTGCTGTCAACTAATCAAACACTCTACCAACATTGTATAAGCCAAACAAATACCTATGGGGCACCCCGTCTTCATCCCCTGAAGCACTTGGTCCTGTAGACACAGGGCTTCCCCCACGGACTCTCCTGATGGAGACCTTGCTGTTTTGGGCCTCAGTTTCTCAACTCGTGTAACTGGAAACACATCTCGGTCTGCAAGCGTGGCCGGCTGACGTGGTCTCCTCTGGTGGGAGAGTGCGTGTGTGTGCACGCCCAGTCTCGCAGGTGGATTCCGATGGCTGACGCTGTCCGGGGAGAGGGGGACTGGCCAGGTTTGGCGGAGCGGCGGCTGCCCAGGGCGCGTGCAGGTTGAAGCTGCCGTGTGCTTTTCAACTGAGCTGTGTGGGCAGAGATGTGCCCTGTTGTCCCTCGTGGGGCTGGACGCTGATGGGGCGGCAGGAGGGGCCGCCCCTCAGCTGGGAGTAGAGAGCAGGGCTCAGAGGCTACTTTTCCGTGGCCTGGGGCTGGGCTGGGCGACTCAGCTTGCTGGTGTCTTTCCTTCTGTGCTCTGTGGGGTGCTGTCCAGCCTGTGGCCTGGACCGACTGGATGGCCATCTTATCCCTCTTTCTTGGGCCTGGATGTTCGCTGCAGCAGGACGTGGGTGGCAGACACAGTTTGGAGGGATAGGGAAGGACTTCTCGGGGTGGTGGAGGAAGAGACCAAGGGTGAAGGGGGCAAAAAGGACTGGGGTTTAGTCTCCATCATGGGCTGAAGAAGCTCCCGGGGATCCCCTGTGGACGGGGGCTGGAGCGAACCTGCCCCTGAGACCACCACACACGGATCAGAGCTTGATTGCTGGAGCCCAAGGGACACTCTCAGGTCCTGCTGGCCTCAGTGCAGTGGGACCCCGGGGAGTGCCAGCCCTGCCCGAGCTTCTGTGGCCGCGTCTGGGGAAAGGAACAGCCCTAGTCCCCGCCTCGCGGGACCCTGTGCGGGCTGAATGAGGGAGACGTGTGTTCGTGGGCTGTGGACGTCTGTGTGGTGGACGTTCGGAGAACACCAGATCCCTCTCCGGTCCTCGATCCAGCTGTGAATTCATCTCAGCTTCTCTGGAGGCTGTTGACATTTTCAGCGGCATCATTTCTTAAGCTAGAGAATATCTTGAGGGAGGACCCTCACTGACCTCTCCATCTTCAGCTCTTTCCTTAGCTTTCCCACCTCCGATGTTGAAAAAAAAAGCATCGCTACAATGAGCGTGAATTAATTTTAAAATGCAAGAAGCAAAAGGGTAGTGCCTGTGCCGTCTGTAACGTGGGTGCACTGGAAGACGTCGGGGGGCAGTTCATATTCGGGGAGATGAGATTCCCAACCTGCGGCTCACGCAGACCTTCCTCGCCCAGGTCCTGCCCGAGTCTCCGCCGGGGGCTCTGTAAGACTCGCAGTTAAAATGATGAAAACTGTAACTTCTGAAAAATGTGTTCATTTTTTTAAAAAATAATAAAATAAAGTACTTTTACATTGAAAGAAAAAGGAGAGACAGGACAGAATCATTCTGAATTCTCCCTCTGTTACTTCTTTCTCGTTTTCCTACTCTATTTAATAGATGCTGAGTTCCCCTTCTATTCAGGTCTAGATCCTGTTTTTTTCCACTTAACGTATCATCGACTTCTTCTGAAATCACTATGAAGTATTGGGAAACATTATTTTTAGTGGCTGCATATATTTTTCAATATTCAAAACAACTTGTATTTAAAAACACAGGAATCATTTATACTGACATGCTTACGTATTACTGAAGAAAATGAGAGACTTGGTCCTTTGATTTATACCTACAGCTTCGTCAGACTGATTTTTGTATAAAGTCCTTACAAACTACCTTTGAAGATAGTTGGTCAGTCTTTTTATGTTTATGTAAAAAAAAAAAAAAATGGATCACACTTAATGAAATGTGCATTTGATAAGGATTTCAAGTTAGCAAAAAACAGAAATGGTATTTAAATCTTTAAAAGGTTACATCGTAGACTTAGTTGGCGAAGTTCACATTAACAGAGTGTGAAAACTTGTCTTCCAAGTACTAGAAGAGATGCCGATTTCTTAAATAAGAAAATCTTACATTGTTTTAAAGTGCCTGTCCAGGAAAAGGTTCTGTAAATGCATAAACGTGACAAAGAGTTGCCTGAATTCCCCGCGCCCGGTATCACCTTTTACCCTGAGTGACAGACTGGAGTATGTGTTGTGCTGCGGAGACATGTCATCAGCGGAAATAGAACAATTTAGGGAAGAGGAAGAAAGAAGGAATGTACGGGAGGCAATACCCTTTAGTTCCAATAAGCGCCAGTGTGTTTTAGGAAGACAAGGTAAAAATCACCAAAGTGTGGCTCGGTGCTCGCAGAATGAAATGAAACTCGGCGAGCTTGTGGGTGGCCATCGGATGGTCTTGGTCACTTGGTGTTGGTGGCTCCCAGGTGGTCACCCTGCCCTCTCACGCCGGGCCGCCCTGTGGACGTCGGCCAGATGCTGTCTGTCCCTGAGCTTGGATGCCTCTAGCATTTTTCTCGGCTTCCCTTCAGAGGTTCCAGTGCGCCCCGTCCTCGCAGCCCCCTGCAGACCCGCCGGGCCTGGGAGCAGCTCTGCTGGGTCCCCGGGAGGTGCAGCTAGGGCTCCCGGTGGCCGCTGGTGCCGTCCGAGATGCCTGTAGGCCCCCTGCCCTCATCCCATTCCCTCGGCTGGACTACTCTTCTCTTAATGTTGAAACAAACTTTGCCACAGCATTTTTACTTGGTTAAAAACATAAATTCGCCCTGGCCAGTGTCGCTTGATTGGAGCATTGTCCCTGGAGGGCAAGGTCGTGGGTTCGATTCCCAGTCAGGGCACACACCTAGGTCGTGGTTTCGATCCCGGGTCAGGGCATGTGCGGGAGGCAACAGGTTGATGTAGCTCTCCCATCGATGTCTCTCTCTCTTTCTCTTTCCTTTGCTCCCTCTCTAAAAAATCAATTTTAAAAAGCCCATTAATTGATTAGTTTCCAGTTCTGCAAGTCAGAAGGACATGGTCTGTCTCACTGGCCTGAAGCCAAGGTGTCAGCAGTGAGGACGCCCCCTGGAGGCTGGGGGAGGGGATCCTGCCTCTTGCCGTCCAGCTCCCAGAGGCTGCCCGCCTCCCTCAGCCCCTCACTCCCTTCCCCATCTCCCAGCCAGTGCTGCTGGGTCCTTCTCATCGCCTGTCACCGTGGGTCTAGAGACCCGCATGTCCTTCTTGCTGCCGTGGGGACCGTGGCCCCTTCCTGTGCAGAGCGGCATGTGGGGGCCACTCCCTAGGTGTGACGTGGCACGCAGAGCCCCGCCTTCTGAAGGCAGACAGGCTGTCTCCACGCCCTCGGGGACACAGGTCGGTCCCGCCTTGTCTCCCCAGCGTGATATTCCCTCTTCTCTTGGCCTCACTGTCCAGAAAAGGCCTCTCCTGAACCCTGGGGCATCCGTCCCACTCCCGGCCCAGCCGGGACCCTGCACGCGCCTCTGGCCTGGGCGGGCGGGGGGCGCCTGTCTGTCCCTGCCCGGTGGCTCCCTTTCGTGGTTCTGTGTCAGGCGGGACAGACTGAGTTATGCTGGAGGAACCAGCAGCCCCCGGATCTCAGGAGCTTTAACGGGACACAGATTCTTCTCTTGCCCGGCCGGTGTGGCTCGGTGGTTGAGCGTCGACCCTGCACCAGAGGTCACTGGTTCGATTCCCGGTCAGGACACATGCCCAGGTGGTGGGCCTGATCCCCAGTGGGGGGTGTGCAGGAGGCGCCAGTCGATGTTCTCTCTCATCGATGTTTCTATCTCTCTCCTCTCCCTTCCTCTCTCTCTAAAACTAATAAAGAGGAAAAAAAAAGTCTTCTCTTGCCTGGCCGTGTGCTCTTTCATTGTGGGCCAGCTTAGCCCTCGGCCCACCACGGTCACTCGGGAGAGCTCTGGGGGACGCAGTCTGGACCTGAGGTCACCGCAGCGCGAAGCTCGTCGGCTGGACTCGTCCTGTGTCCCCGCCAGGCACACGGACCCCAGAGCACAGTCCCACAGGTGCCTGAAAAGGAGGCGGGTGTTTGCTGACTGACGGTGCCTACTGCCCCACCCACGCACAGCAGCCCTCCTGTTTCCCGGGCGACTCCTGGAAACACCAACAGCAGAGAAACAACCCGTTGTACGCAGTCTTAGCTGGTGGAGCCTTGTGGGGTGGAACCCATGGCTCGTGTGGCTCTCCCTCTGCCCCGAAGCCGGGCCGTCTCTCGCTGGGTGGGAGGGGTGGTGGGAGGGCAGGAAGCCTGCTCTCCGCCCAGCTGGGCTCACCTGTACTGGTCCTGCCAGGCCTGTCCTCTGAAATGGGGCCCGCAGGCCCGGCTCCCAGTCGACGTGGGCTGCGTGCCCCTAAGTGATGAGGTGGAGGTTGGCATCCAGGCCTGCCCACTGCCAGGGCAGCCAGTGGGCCCCCACAGCCATCAGCCGGCTCGTGCGGCCCTGCCCTCTGTCCCCCGTCCCTCGCCCCCGTCCCTCCTCGCCCCCTCTTCCTGCACAGTAGCTCCCTCCTCCCTCACAGCGCTGGGCAGGGCAGGCTCGTTTCTCCGCCGCGGGCTCTTGGGGGTCTGGCCTCGTGGACAAGCCTGGAACCTGACACGCACTGGGTCCGTGTCCACTGTCCCATCAGCTGGGTGCTCGTGTCCTTCCCCCCAGCCGGTAAACAGCCAGTGTTCTGGCCCTTGGCCGTGGGTTGGAGAGAAAGAGACCCAGGGTTCTCCAGGCCGGAAGCCCAGGGCGGGAGCTGCCAGGGGCCGGGATGGCCCCTCCCGTGTGTTTCTGGGCCAAGCCCTGAGTGGGGCAGGCACCAGGGGTGAAGCCAGGGCTGCCCGTGGGGCCCAGGCTGTGTCTCCTCTTCCAGCCAGAGGGGTTCATGCAGGCTCCAGGGGCTGGCCCCGTCTACCCAGGGTCCTTCCCTCATCAGCCCTTCCGAAGACCCAGGCAGAAGCAGCCCAACAACAGGCTCCACCTCTGCCCCCTGGCGCCTGCCCCCTGCCGGAGCTCGGCTGCCCTCCCTCCCTCCCTCCCTCCCTCCGCACCAGGGTGGGCGTGGTGCTCAGGACTTGGGGCAGAGACAAGTGCTGCTGTCACTCACAGACTGGGATCCCTCCCGCTCTGCTCTGGACTCTGGGCAGCCACCTCGGCGTCCTCCTGGGAAGGGGGAGTGACCGCGCAGGGGCAGGTGGGGTCAGTTAAGGAAATGCACCGAGCTGAGGGCGAAGCCCAGAGTGGGGCATGGTTGTCCCATGACCAGCCTGAGGGGCCCAAAGGGCGCTTGGTCTCCTGCCCTTCCTGACCTGGGCTGGGCGGCCCCTCGGGCCCCTGCACCGCTAGGGCTGCTGGGAGTTGAGTGGAGACTCTGGAAGTGCCCTGGAAAGTGGGGAGGAGGCTGGTGATTCCCCTGGAGGCTGCCTGGTGCGTCTGCGTGGGCTGGGTCTGGGGAGCCTGCTGATGGCGCTGTGCAGAGTCGCGGTCCTGCTGTTCTGGGTGCGCAGGGGCTGAAGTGCGGGCAGCGTGGGCCAGCCCCTGGAGCCTGCCACAGGGCGAGCCCACGTGGCTGTTTGGTGGGAAGGGGTCAAGCAGGTCTGGGATCCAGTCTCAGCTGTGTGACCGATTGGCTGCGAGGTCACTCACCCTGTCCTCCAGGCCTCGGTCTCCACGCCTGCGCAGTGGGGATGGGCCTACACAGCGCTGTGTGTCCGGCAAGAGGAAGGCTGCTCGCCAGCTGCAGTCCGCTGGGCGCCCAGCAGGGGGTGTGCAGCCCCTGCGGGGATTAAGGATGTGGTGGGCCCATAATGTGCTTGGTCAGCCATTGTCCTCCCTGTGTCCTGGCCACCTTTTGTTTCATCTTCCAGGGTCCCTGCCAAGGGTACATGACACCCTTGTGCTCCCAACTCCCAGGGAAGGGCAGAGACCCCATCCCGCCCCGCCTCACCCCTAGAGGTAGCTCTTGGCTCAGCCCATCTGTGTGCTGGCCCGGGCACAGCCTGGGCCCACACTCAGCCTCCGCCTGGCCTGGCCTGGCCTGGCCGGCTGGCTCTGCGCCCCCCGTTCCCCACGCAGCTCTGTGCGAGGTGGAGCCCAGAGGCCTTGCTTTGGCTCTGCGCCCACACTGGGGCTGGGGGCTTCCTCTCTCCCTTCATCTGAGCCCCCAGAAGCAGGAGAGAGAGGGAGGCAGGAGGGGCTCCCCCGGGGGGCCTGGCTGGCTGCCTGACCGTGTCTCAGTGGTGCTCGGTAGAGGGGCTAGCGCCAGCACTGAGGTGGCCCTGCCTTGGCGTCGAGGGTCCTTGCTCCTTTGCTGTCATGGCTGCAGACATGGGCTACGGCTCCGCAGCTCTAGGTGGCTCCCAGGACTCCACGCAAATCCTGTGGGCTCCCAGTCTGGGCCTGGAGCTCTGAAGGGGAGTCTTTCCCTGTCAGGGAGCCCAGGCTGGAGCCTCAGCTTAGGGGTGGCTCAGGTCTTCTCCTGTGTACTGAGAGAGGCTTTGGGGAACGGAGGCATAACCCAGCACCGAGCCAGGGCTGCACCGGGTACCTCCAGCCAGCGTTTCTCCAGGGCTGGCAGGCAGGGTGGCCATGCCTCTGGGGGAGCATGGTGTGGTGGGCAGTGCTGAGGAGGGGGCTCTCTGGGAGGCTGGGTCAGGTCTTTAGCATTCCATGGGATCTAGGCAAAGATCTCTTGCCCTGTGTATGCATGTGCATGTGCAAATGTATGTGTATGTATGTATGTGGGTGTGTGAGCGTGCACATAGGTGCGCATACATGTGTGTGCGCATGTGAGTGTATGTGTGTGTATATGCATGTGTGTGAGTGTGCATGTATGTGTGCACTGTGCACGCATGAGTATGTGTGCATGTATGTATGTGGGCGTGTGAGTGTGCACATAGGTGTGCGTGCATGTGTGTATGTGTGTATGTGTGCATTGTGCATGCGTGTGTATGCATGTGTGTGTGAGTGCATGTAGGTGTGCATTGTGCATGCATGTGTGTGCATGTGTGCATGTGAGTGCATGCATGTATGCACGAGTGTGTGCGTGTGTGTGTGTGAGGGGGTGTGCATGTGGTGCCGATACCCATGTTGCCAAAGACCTGGTAGTGTGGCTGCTGCTCGGAGCCCCTCGGGTCCTTTCCCTCTTGGTCCTCCTGGACTCCCTTCGGGCCTCAGTTCAGATGTGCTGTCCCCAGGATGCCCCCGGGCCCGGAGGAGGCCGGCCCTGCCTGTGTTCCCATCGCCCTGCTGTTTGGGGATGCGTCCTGGAGACTGGACCGCAGGGAGGGAGGGCCTCGGTCTCTTGTGCTTGTCGTATCCTTAGCACTGAGACAGGGCAGGGCAGGGGGCACTCAGATGTCATTTCACCTCACTCCTGGGGGACATCCCTGGACCCAGATGGGGGTCCTGACTCTCATCCCCATGAAATGGTCATTGTGGTGGAGGCCACTCACCTTGGCCAAGGTCAGGAGGGGCTGTGGGCAGTGGCCTGAGCCCTTCCTCATTGTTGGCATCCCCTTTGGCACCTTGGCATTGTGTTAGTGGGGTGAGGGTGGGAGCCAGTCTGCTTGTGCACCCCAGGGAGTGGCTTTCTTGGGGTCCCAGCCATGTGGGTTAGCAGGATCACAGGGTCCTGGTGTCCAGAGCTGGCGGTGATACGGTTGGGCACCCACCCAAATTCATGTGTTGGAGCCACACCCCCACTGTGATGGTATCTGGAAGGGAAACCTTTGGTTGGTGATTCGGTGTAGATGAGGTCCTGAGGGGGGTCTTCATGGTGGGATTAGTTACAAGGAGAGACCAGAGAGCCTCTCTCTCTCCGCGTGTGAGAGGTGGTGGTCTGCAAGCCGGGAAGAGAGACCTGAGGAACCGAATCAGCCAGCCCTTGAGCTGGGATTTCCCAGCATCCAGACTGGGAAAAAGAAATGCCTGTTGTTGAAAGAACCAATCTATGGTATTTGGTTGTAGCAGCCTGAGCTAAGACGGGGGGGGGGGGGGGTTACCCCCATCCAGATGGAGTGGAGAACTGACTGAGGGGGCGGAGCCAGCCCGCGGGTCAGCAAAGGAAGAAGGTGGTGGGCTGGGCAGCCCTGGTTCTGCTGAGGTCCTGGTGAAGAAGGCCTGTTACAAAGCAGAGCATCTGGTGATTCCCGGGGTCCGGCGATACCTTGTGCCCAGGGCTGGGTGTGCAGCATGGCCGGACCACCCCGGGCGGCTGGGGGTTATGCAGGGAGCCACGCTCAGCGGGGATTGATTAGGAAGCAGAAGGGTTGGTGGCTCAGCCGGTGCTCTCCTAGTTCCTCCCTGGCCTCCTGGTATCCACGCAGCCCTCCCTTTTTCCGTGGTCTTGTTCCCGTCCTCCTACCTCCGCTGCTGTCTCCCCAGCTCCACCCTGGCCCCTGCAGTCACCCGCCTCTGTCCTCCTCTTCAGGCCACTGTCCACACAGCAGCTGGAGTGACCTGCAAAATTGATCCGAACACCTCTGTCTCCTGCTGAGACCCGAACCTTTGATTCCTAAGTGGTCCCTGCTGTGTTAGGAGTGAAACCCAGCGCTCTGGCCAGACCCTGCAGGCCCAAGCACCTCCGCAAGGGCTGACCTCGCCTGCCTCTGGGCCCCTCTGCTTCAGCCGCGTTGGCTTTCGTCCTGTTGTGCCAATAGACAAGCGTGCTGCTGCCCCAGGGCCTTTGCACATGCTGTTCCTGCTGTCTGGAAGGCGCCTAGCATGACAGCTCCTTTTCAGCCTTCAGCTGTGCCCCAGATATCACTTTCTTCGAGAGACTCCCCTTGGCTTCAAGGAGGGCCCCTCTTGTTCTCTATAAAAGCCCCATTTCCTTCTCTGCAGGCTTCCCTATCTGCAACTGTTATTCCTTTATTTCTGAGGAGCACCTGGTCCTCAGGGAATTAGCTCTTGTTTGCTGCCGAATTCCCAGAGCCATGCCCCGTGTGGGCTGGTCACGGCTGCTCAGTGGAAGTCCCTGGATGGACGACAGGGTGGACGGACACATGGAACCTCCGCACTGGAGAGTCCTGCCGGCTCACTGGGGTGCTGCCCTCATGTCCAGGACCACTCGGGCCCCTGACCTGTGGGGCCTGGAGGCTGGCTGCATTCACAGTGGCCTGTCCTGCCACCTGGAGCCCACATGGGCCGGCCCCTCCCGCCCGCCCCCGCTGCATTTGAAAGTCTTCCTGGCACTGCTGTGGGCAGTCGAAGGCTGGCCTGGAGGGGCAGCCACGTGCAGGACTTGCAGGCTCACTGGCCGGGCTCGGGCGGCCCCGGTTCAGAGGGCGTCTCTGCCTGAGCCGCTCTGTCGGGCTCAGGACCAGCAGCCTGGCCGCCCCTGGAGGCTCGAGGCGTGCCTGGGGGTGGGAGTAAGTTTTGGGGGGTGGGGGCACTCAGGGGAAGCAGAGCCTTCCCTGGGCCCAGGTGCTGGCTGTTGGAGACTGAGGGCTCTGGCTGCTCGGGTCCTGGGTGCGAGCTGTGAGCCAGGATCTGACTTCCGGCTTCGTCTGCACCTGGAGCCCCCCGTGGGCTCAGGGCCTGCTTCCCACGTGTGTAGCGGCGGGGGGGCACCTGGAGTCCCCCGTGGGCTCGGGGCCTGCCTCGCACGCGTGTAGCGGGGGCACCTGGAGTCCCCCGTGGGCTCGGGGCCTGTCTCCCACGTGTGTAGCGGGGGCGCTAGGGCCGGAGAAGGGCTCAGGGAGGAGGAGCCGCTGCAGGCCTGGAGCGGGGAGCCTGGCCACTCGGAGAGGCGGGCAGGGCGCTGCCTGGCATTCCCACCAGGGCCCCAGGGCTGCGGCGCCGCGTGCCAGGGGGTGGCTGGCACGGGCCACTGGCAGCTGAGGAAGCAGGAGCTAGAACCCCCGTGAGCAGGGGCTGCCGGGCTCTGAACCTCGTTGGTGTTAATGATCGAACCTCGTCAGGAGAAGCCCTCTGAGCAGGCTCGAGGGTCCGCCTGTGTCGGGACGGCTCCTGCCCGGAGAATGAGCCTCACTACAGGAGACACAGGTCTGACCAGCGCTGGCGAGAGCTCCGTCCTGGCCGCGCCTTAGGGCACCGCGCATCCACACACATGCCCCGTGCATGCCAGTGGGCCCACCAGCGCCTCCTGACGCCCACGTCTGGGCTCCTGGCTGCAGGATGGTCTGTGCTCAGCACTGGGGTCCTCGTGGTCTGGCCACGGCGGGCGTGCAGCTTGTCCCTGCTGTCCTCCCTATGCCAGCAGCTGGGCCTGGCCCCTCCCCCCCCGGTGCCCACCACCGGTGGCTGTGCCGCCGTCTCCCAGTCCCGTCCAGTTGGCTGTGGTCTCCAGGAGGCCTTCCCTGCCGCTTGGCGCCTCAGCTGGGCCTCGGCTCTTCTGCTGCCACTCTGTCCTGCGTGTCTCCCCCGCGTCCAGCCGGGCCTGTGCGGTCTGTGGATCCGCGCCCGTGAGCCCTGCGTCCCGGCGCTGAGGCCCACGCAGGATGAGCGCGATTAAGGGGCTGTCCGACCGCACCACGCACCGGTGAGCGCACACACGTGGGCACGCGTGCTTGTGTCCTGGTGAGCTCACAGACACACCTGCAGAGGGGCTGACACCACAGGGGCGCCAGGGTCCGTGGGGAGCCGGCCAGGCGCCTGCTGGGCCTGACCGAAGCACGGCACCCTGGGGTGTGTGTCCCCACTTTATAGGTGGCCACAAGCCCTTGGCCTCAGCGTCAGCCTCCACAAGGGGTGGGTCGTCCTTGCCCTCACACCCCCATTGTGGGCAGGGGTCTCTGCTCCGTTCTCCCAGATGGCCCACGTGTGGCCGCCCGAGAGCTCCGTCCAGGGTCCAGGGTCCAGGGGAGGGGGAGCCCTGGCTGGAGGCACAGCCCCGCCAGCCCAGGGGCCGGCCCCATCGGCGAGGGCCCCGCAGCCTCGCGGCCGTGTCTGCCCTGCTCTGAAGGGCTAATTGAACAGAAACCCCGCACACCCACCGAGGCACAGCCCTGGCCCTGCCTGATCTCGTGAAGAAGTCCCCTGACGGTCTCATTAGGCATTTGGCTGCTCGGAGAAGGTTAGCCCTGCCGGGGGTGGGGAGGCCCCCAGCTACACCCCCAAACACAGGCCCAGCAGAGGCGAGGCTGCGGTAGGTTCACCAGCTACCAGCTCTGACTTCATCGGTTACGGTTTGCTGCGCTTAATTGTTTTAAAATTATTAACTGCAGCTGGAGAGTGTTGGTGACAGGGGTCGAGGAAGACACGTGAGCCTCCTTACGGGGTGTGGGGTGCGCCGGGCTGAGAGGGTGCTTTCCAGCCCTGTCAAGACCGTTCTCTGGGGGAACCCTGGCGGGCCGTGTCCACAGGGAGGGCCCTCCTGGCTGGCCACCCTGCACGCTGTGGGGACAGAGCTCGGCGTGGCAGGGACAGACGCGGGCTGAGAATGCGCGTCACAGGAGAGTGGAGCCGGACCAGGGCGTGGGAGCACCTAGTCTGGTGGGAGCAACCAGAGGGGGCTTCCTGGAGGAGGGGACTCCTGAGCTGCATCTTTTTTTTTGTACGTGCCCTTAGCAGGAACCGAATCCGGGTCTCTCTGATCCACAGGCCAACACTCCAACCGCTGAGCCAAACCGGCCAGGGCTTTTTTTTTTTTTGAGCTGCGTCTGGATTGGGAAATGAGGGTTGGTCAGGTGAAGCAAAGGGGGAGGCTCTCCAGGTGGTGGAACAGCTTGAGCTAAGACTCCGGTGCGAGCTGGCAGAACCCATGAGCTGTCCAGGGCTGCTGGGCACAGAGGAGGGTGCTAACAGCCTGGCAAGGTCTGCGGGTCCGAGGGCTCCCTCTCTGTGGTCCTGGGGCCCGAGGCCCTAGGGTAGACCACAGAGGGGGCATCAGGGCCAGAGCCTTACACCAGGTCCAGGCTTGAAGCTGGGGAAGCCCAGGGGGCAGCCAGCTCCACCCGCGCCCTGCCCCTGAGGCCCACAGAAGGCGAGCCCGTGGGCAGGCATGGCGGAGATTTCTGTCCTCGGCTCTGCACCAGCTCCTCCTGGTCAGACTGCAATGCATACTTTGGCTGCACAAAGAGGGGCTCCTGTGTTTATGAACAGTCACTTAGTCTGTCCCCCGTCCTAGGCCCCTTGACTTTCCTTCCCCACTCCTGGGTCTGGAGTCCAGGGCAGAGGACAAGGAGGACCAGGCAGCGCTACCTCCGAGACAGGGCTTTCCAGAAAGGACCCTGTCACCTTGCCTGGCTCCGGAGCCTTGGCCACCAGATGCTCCGGACACCGAGCAGGGCTCCGAGCCGGGAGGGGTCTCGTCTTGTCAGTGACATGAAGCAGCGGAGTGGCGGTTCGTGTGTGTTTAACTCATAATTTTACAGTAATTAAAAAAACTCAAGATATTGGTTTTCTTTCCATTAGTGGGATGGTGGCAGGCAGTAAAGCTTACTGTCTTTTTATAATCAGATTTAAATTGTTTTAATTACACAGCCCATATTCTCCCAGAAACACACCATCTCTGTGAGTTAATGGGCTTTGAAATCTCTCTTTGTGGCATACACTGTAGATACGGATTTTTTTGTGTTAAATGATTTATTCTATATATGGAAATGCAGAAAATTAGCTCGGAGATAGCCTCAGATGACTGTTGGGAGGTTGTGTTGTGTTAGGAGAAGGTGAATAAATGTCTGTAGAAAACCGAGCCCCGACTCCTGGATGGGCGTCTGAGCATCTCCCCGTCTCCAGAACGAGGTTTACGGGCCCACGTGAGGCCCAGGCCGCTCTGACTGCGGTGGAGAGGACTTTCCCCTGCTGCGTGGATTTCTCTGTTGCTCTCTCAGCGAGGATATTAGAAAGAACATCGCCATTCATTCATTCATTCATTCATTCCCTGAGTACTGTGTGTTTGGCCTTGAACTTGGGGATATGCTGCAAGGAAAGCCATGATTTTTTTTTTTTTTATTAATTTATTTTTGTTATAGTTGTTTCTCCTTTTCCCCGCATTGACACCCTCTTCCCAGTCCCGCCTGCCCCCTCCCGCCCCCGTCCCCAGCATTGTTGTCTGTATCCATGGTTATACATACATGTGTATAAGTTCTTTGGTTTATCTCTTCCCATCCCCCTGCCCCCCTCTTCTGAGGTTTGTCAGCCTGAACCCTACTTCTATGTCTCTGGGTCTATTTTGTTCATCAGCTCATTTTGTTCATTATTTTCCACAAATAACTGAGATCATGTGATATTTGTCTTTCTCTGACTGGCTTAATTCGCTTTGCATAATACTCTCCAGCTCCCTCCACATCATCTCAAAGGATAAGAGATCCTTCTTTCTTACAGCTGCATAATGTTCCTTTGTGTATATGTACCACAGGTTTTTTATCCACTCATCTACTGATGGACACTTGGGCTGTTTCCAGATCTTAGCTACTGTAAATAGTGCTGCTATGAACATAGGGGTACATATATTCTTTCTGATTGGTGTTTCAGGATTCTTAGGATATATTCCTAGAAGTGGGATCACTGGGTCACATGGCAGATCAATTTTTAATTTTTTGAGGTGACACCATAGTGTTTTCCATAGTGGCTGCACCAGTCTGCATTCCCACCAGCAGTGTACTAGAGTTCCCTTTTCTCCACACCCTCGCCAACACTTGTTATTTGATGATTTGTTGATGGCGGCCATTCTGACAGGTGTGAGGTGATACCTCATTGTTGTTTTAATTTGCATCTCTCTGATGATTAGTGATGCTGAACATTTTTTCATGTCTCTTGGCCATTTGTATGTCCTGTTTGGACAGGTGTCTATTTAGATCCTTTACCCATTTTTTATTTGGGTTCTTTGTCTTCCTTTTGTTGAGTTGTATGAGCACTCTATATATTTTGGAAATTAACCCCTTATCTGATGTATCATTGACAATGATGGTCTCCCATACAGTGGGTTGCCTTTCCATTTTGATGGTTGTTTCTTTTGCTGTGCAGAAGCTTTTGAGTTTGATGTAGTTCCATGTGTTCATTTTTTTTCTTTGTTTCTGTTGCCTTTGGTGATGTATCAGTGAAAATTCTGCTACATATGATGTCTGAAATTTCATTGCCTACATTTTTTTTCTAGGATTTTTATGGATTCATGGGTCACATTTAAGTCTTTTATCCATTTTGAGTTTATTATTGTGTATGGTGTAAGTTGATGGTCTAGTTTCATTTTATTTTTGCATGTAGCTGTCCAATTTTCCCAACACCATATACTTAAGAGGCTGTCTTTACTCCACTGTATGCTCTTGCCACCTTTGTCAAATATTAATTGAGCATAATGTCTTAGGGCAATTTCTGGGTTCTCTGTTCTGTTCCATTGATTTATATGCCTGTTCTTGTGCCAGTACCAAGCTGTTTTGATTACTGTAGCTTTGTAGTATGACCTGATATCCGGTATTGTGATCCCACCTACTTTGTCCTTCTTTTTCAAGATTGCCGTGGCTATTTGGGGACGTTTTTGGTTCCATAGAAACTTCTGGAGTATGTGTTCTAGTTCTGTGAAGTATGTCATTGGTATTTTAATGGGGATTGTGTTGAAGCTATAGATTGGAAAATCATGATCTTTATCTCTGAACTGCTGTCCAGAGAAACAAACATTTATATGTCATATTTCCAAGTGAGACCTTTTCAGCAGATGGTGCTTCTGTAGATTAACTCCTGGGCAGGCACACCCGCCGCTGATGCCAACGCTGAGGAGGGTCCTGGCTGGAAAGTAGTGGGGCTCGCTGGGGCTTCCTGGAGGTGAGGTGGGCCAGGCCCAGTCTTCTGTTCTCCAGACCCACAGCCCCTCAGCCGAGCCCTCCCTGTTCTGTGCTGAGGGCCTGGCCCCATCTCAGCACCCACTTGGGTATCTGTGAGGGCCCAGCCTTGGTCAGTAGACCTCTTAAGTGGGTGGCGCTGCCCCAGGCAGGCCGTTGGAGTCGCCAGAAAAGATTCCTGGGTCCTGATGGCCATTGGCTGATGACTTGAGTGGTGTGTGTGTGTGTTGGGGGCGGGTGGGATTCAGCCTCCTTGGTTCCCTTGGCTGAGGCCTGAGGCACCGCAGGATCAGGACCTGGCTGACCGGAAGTGCTGTGTGACCTTTGTGAGTTGCAGCCTCTCTGTGCCCTTCGGTATAAGAGCAGTGTGACCCGGTCCTTCCCCAGCGCCCTCTTCTTGTCCCTGCTTCTGGAGCGCGTGGCCCTGGATTAGGAGCCCCTTCGGCTAAGGGTGCCTTACCGTGGCGTGGCCGAGGCATCTCCTGAAGGGCTCAGGACTGAGCTGCTGGGCAAGGCTGAGGCTCCGCTGCGCTCCCACCACCCTCCGGTGGGAAGGCCGAGCGACTGCTTTATAAGCTGTCCCAGCATAGAACCCCAAGCTCAGAGCCCTCTCCCCATGAGAGAACTTCCAGGATTAGTATCCTTAAATCTGGACCCCTCACTAGGCTCAGAAACCCTGGCAAAGCACCCGGGGCTCAGATCCCCAGGGCAAACTTCCAGAGTCCCCACCTCCAAATGGCCCCCCCAGTAGGCGGCACCTCAGCTCTCCAGCCTAGAGGCCTGCTTTGGAAGCTTCCGGGGCCAGAAGCTCTTAGCCACGCCCCCAGATGCCCATAGCCACGCCCCCTGCCCCCACACTCCCTTCTCCCGCTGTAGTGAGGTCAGGGGCAGGTACCCTTTGGAGTCCGCCTTTCTTGTTCCACGTTTTGTCCCCTGACGCTCATGACTGACTGGTAGTGGGGTGCTTGTTCCTGCTGTTCCCTGACTCACCCCGTGCGGGTCCTCGAGCTCCCTCTTGACCGGCTTGCTCACCTTGGCTGTGGGCTCCACTCCACCTCGTGACCCACGTCCCGGAGCCTCCTGACTGCAGGGGACAGCTCTCCCCCAAGTGCCTCCCCAGTCTCTGCTCAGAATGTCTCCACTGCCACCCTGTTCCCTGGGCCACTCCTTGGACTTCTCCGCGGGCCGCACCTCCTAGTGAGCCATCGGTCCAGATGACTGATGTTAGTTTGTCCGTTCCATCCCAGGTGGGAGCTCCAGGGGGCAGGGGCTGCTGTCTTTGGGTGCCCCAGCCCTGGCACCGTGTCTGGCACTCGGCGATGCCCTGTCTGGGCAGCTTGCAGAACGACCGAATGCTTCTGAGCCGGTCACCAGACTCTGGTGCAGGATGCTGTCCCGTGATCCCCTGAGAGTCCTCCCTCCTTCCTGAGGCCACCTCTGGTCTGCTGCCCTCCATTCTTCCTGGTTCCTCAGCGAGGTGTGACCGGCCTCATCACTGCCCATGGAGGTGCTCAGAGTGGCCATCCCCAAAGGCCGGCTGTAGGCCTCGCCCCAGAGGGAGCGCTTCCTCCCTCGTGTGCACCCTGGGCACGTTCTGCCCGCCTGGCCCAGCCTGGGTGCAGCGGGAACTACCCGCCCCTGGGGCAGCAGGTTAATGAAAACCCCCTGGAGCCAGCGCTGGCTAATTCCTGAATCTGTCCTCAAGGGCAGGCACTGTGCCCTGCGTGGGGCTCCATGGTGCCAGGGCCAAGCCTCTGCCAGACTCGTGTCTTCTTCTGTCCATACTTCTGCTTTCTCCTTCCCCCGCCTCCCCCCGCAGCTCCCCCAGGGTCTTTTCCGGAGGGCAGGATTTCGGGAAGGCTCCGGACCTCTGTTCACTTCGCAGTGTCTGGGCCAGGCCAGCCCTCCGTTGGGTGCTGGGGTGGGTGGTGGGTGGGCAGGTACCTGCTGCTCCCTATGTGACAGAGAGCGGCCTTGAGAGACTTTGGAGGCAGAGTGACCTTGAGTAACTTACTGGGGATAAACGCAGCACCTGCTACCAGGAATTAGTAGGTATGAAAGTGGAGACAGCAAGCTAGGAGGTGCTCACGGGGGGTGGCCACATTTCCATCTCCAGTGCACATCAGGGCACCTGCTGCGTGCTGAGCGCTCTGAGGAGTGCAGGGTCATTCCAGGACCTAGCTTCCACATCCCAGGGACGCCCCATGGGAGGGGAGAGGGGACGGGACAGGAGGGTACTGTGCTGGACAGAGTGGCGGCGGCAGAGGCAGGGCTGAAAGTGTACGTAGGAATAGTCCTGGGGCCAGCGGGGCCTCGAGGGTCCCTGGCAGGGAGCCCCTTTTGCTGGACTTTAAGGGTGGAGCTGAGCTTGATAGAGAAGGGCAGGTGTCTCCAGAGGGCTGACCCAGCTGTCCCCACTGTGCCGTTTACCTGACACCTCCCAGTGCAGCTGTGTGTTTGGGCCTGCTGCTCGCTGGTCTCTGTGCTGGGGACATAGCGTGAACAGAAGAGACCCCATGAGCCCGTGCCAGCATTTCTAAGACGGGGACAGCCATAGCTACTTTCCAGGGCTGGTGAGAAATGAAGTGACGGCCTGGCTCAACCTGAGTTCTACGCAACTAGTTTACAAAACGTGGGAGAAATAGACTCTGTGGCTGCGTACATGTGAGTCGGCTGGATGCTTCTCGTGGAGACACGCCCTGCACACGGGCGTATTTAAAGCTCTGAGAAGTCCTGCAGTCAAGAAGGCGGGTAACTGTTGTGACCTCAGCATTTGCAGGCTCCGTTGAACAGGAAACTTTCTTTGGCAGGGCACCTGGTGACATTCTCTGTGTAAACCCATGGCTGTTGGCGCCAGTTCGTATGTCAACAGGAACCCCCAGTTTGGGGGTGGTGAAGAGTCTTTACTGTGCCAGCAGTGACACTGAATGGCGTGCCAGCAGCCCTGCTGTCGGACAGGTCAGGAGTGCTCCAGCCCTGCCTCACAGCCACGGAACAGCTCCGGGGCTGGGGCCCTTCCCGGCTGGACAGCTCCGCCCTGCCTGGGCTCTGGCAAGACACCTTCCAGACGCTTCCGTCGTTCAGCTCAGCCAGGGAGACACCATCGTGTGTCTTCAGTGGAGAGGGAACCTGCACTCCAGGGCCTAGGGGAGCTGGCTTACAGGACAGGAGTCCCCACCCCTGGTCCCTGATTGGTCTGTCCTCATGCAAATGAGGGCTCTGGATTCTCACAGTTTGCTTGGCCCAAAAGGCACTGTTCTGATTGGTCATAATACAGCCACTCTGATTGGTCAAAGCTGCGCAGCTCTGATTGGATGGGGAAAGCCTCAATCCTATTGGTTGAAATAGGACTCTAGGAAACCTTCATCAGGCCTGGCTCAGAAGGCAGATACAATGTAGCCAGGCCGTTTGTGGGAGGAGGTCCATGTGCAGCATCGGCTGCTAGGCTCTGTTTTTAAAAACAGGAGCCCTTCTTAGTAGGTGTCTTTTCCCTCAGGACTCACATATGTAATTACTGCTTCCCCAACCCGTTTTGGAACTGCCAAGGCAGCATCTACAAATACCCCCCCCCGGGGGGGTGCACTGCCCCTGGAGGCAGCCAGTAACTGTGTCTCCCTGCCTCAGTGTCTTGAAGTAGGCCTCGGGGCAAAGCAGGCGCCGCTGCCCACGGATCAGCCTCGTGGAGCTCAGATTTTAACAGTCACAGCAACAACAAAGTGAGTTTAGTTTTAAGAAGGCGAGGAGTGATTTCCCCGGTGCTCTGCCAAAACGGGACCTCGTACTGCAGCAGGGTGTGCTGGGTGCTGGGCACAGCTCCTGGCAGGGGGACTGCTGAGCACCATCTGATAGCAGATGCCTGCGCCCGAGCTGCATTCCTGTTCTTGTTAGCGCCCCTGGCGGGCTGGGGGGTGGCAGCAGACTTCACAGGTCTGTGTTCTGGGAGAGGTGTCCCTGTAGCCACGGCAGTGGGGACGGATTGAGGTCATGGGAGGCTCTGTAGGCCTAGCCACGTCCTCAGCCTCCCAGCCATGGTGCAGGGTCAGTGAGACTCAGTTTACTTCTCTGGATCATGAGGACCATCATGCCTGGCACTGTTGTGCCTTGAAGTAGGGACTGCATCTTTCCTCTCCTCGTGTCCTTATAACCCAGAACAAGTGAAAACCAGAATGGGGTTTTGAAGGATGGATAGGAGTTTCCTATGCATACAGTGGATGAAGGGCATTCCAGGCAGTTAGCACCCCATAGGCAAAGGCTTAAAGGCCTGAAGAAAGTCTGACATGAAATGAATCATACATAATGAGGTGCAGGGAGTGTGTAAGGACTGAACACGTGACAGGAGACCCTTCCCACTGACGTTGGTAGAGGCAGCCTTGGAACCTCTTCCTGTACCAGAGCGACACCAGGAAGGGAGGGGGGCCTGATGTGCTGAGAGACAGGAGTGATCCCTGCCCCCACCCACTCCGGAGCGCTGGTGCACTGCACCCCGACAGCCAGCAGCAGTGATAAATGAGGGAGATGGAACATGTTATTTTAATTGTGTGCACTCACCAGCTAATTATAGTTTTAATTGATATGTGAGCAGGTGCTGTGTTCTTCCGAGCAGTTGAAGGTGGTGTGTTCCCTGGAAAAGGAGCCCAGGTTGTTCTGTTCATTAGATGGATGAATAGAAAGCAGATGGATGGGCTGGGAGGCTGGGTGGGGGCCAGGGGGCCGGGCGTCGAGGGGAGGGGGAAGCACCTTTTGCCTTGAGTACTGCAGGAGCTGAGGGTTGTGCCCTGAGGAAGCGGAGTGGAGGGAGGTGGGGGAGGGGCACAGGAGGAGGTGGCTGACATCCAATGCTAGAGTGGATTTGCTCGTTTTATCTCCACAAACATTTATTCAGAGCTCCCTGCGAGGCAGACCGTACCAGTGCAGGGTGTTCAGAACACCTGAGTACACTCCCTGTTCTCAGTGTGCTCCCAGTCTTCGGGGGGCGGGGGGAGATCTGTGTGGGAGTCAACAATTACAGCTCGTGGAATAAACGGGACGTTACCACAGAAGCAGCATAGACTGTGGGGAAAGCTTTGCTCTCCAGTGAAGTCAGGGAAGGCTTCCTGGAGCACACTTGAGTTGGGGTTTTGAAGTATAGTTATGAGTTGACCAGACTGTGTAAGGTTAAGGATAGGAGATGCTGGTGGGGGGTGGCCTTCTAGGCAGAGGTAGGAAGCCCTATGGAGGTGCCTGGTGGTTTGCTGGGTCACTGGTACAAGGGAAGATCTGGTGGGAGATGAGCTGGACATTTGAGCAGTGAGAAGTTCTCCCAAGGATGGAGCTGGACCCTAACCTGAAGGCAGAGAGGAGCTGGGAGGGGTCTGAAGCTGGGATGATGCGATGAGGTTTGTGTTTCTGGGGTCCTCACGGTGATGCACCAGGTGAGAAATCAAGAGGGACTTTGTGACACCCAGGCCGCCGCGTGGAGGTTGGATCCCGGATGTTGCCGTGAGGGACGGGGAGGGCCCGGTGGAGGCCGAGTCTGGGCTTGGGCCTCTAGGGGAGGCCATACATGAGATGGGAAGTGGGGGAGGAGCAGGGGAAAGGAGTGAGGTTAATCTAGATGGTGGAGTTTGGGGTACCCGTGGGACTTCCTGGGATGTCCAGGAGGAGAGGGCTCTGCTGGAGGCAGCTTTGGGGGTCACTGTTGGAAGGCAGTGCTCAGGAAGCCCCAGCGGAGATGCGTTGGGTACCTGAGAAACAACCTGCACGTTTAAAAAATTATTTTTAATCTTTACTTAATATGAGATATCGTCTCCTAACAGATTTGTAAGTGGACAGTACAGCGTTGCTAACTGGAGGCACAGTTAATGCCCCACAACAGGTCTCTGGAACTTACTTGTCTTGCTTAACGGAGACGCGATACCCCTGGAACAGAAACTCCGCGTCCCCCTCCCTCCAGCCCCTGGCAACCCGTCTGCCCGGGTTTCTGTTCGACTGTTTTGGACTCTTGATGTAAGAGGGGTTATGCAGTCTTTGTCCTTCTGTGTCTGGCTGAGTTCACTGGGCCTACTGTCCTCAAGGTCCCATGTAGTCACAGCCTGCAGGACTTCTTTCCTTTGTGAAGTCGAGTTGTAAGGACGCACCCCGTTTTCTGTGCACTCAGCCGCTGACGGGCAGCGCGGCTGCTTCCACGCCTCGGCCGTCTGAGTGCTGCTGCAGTGGACTTGGGAGCGCCGGTGCCTCCTCAAGGTCCCAGGTTCAGTCCTTCTGGGCGTATGTGCTGAAGTGGGACTGCGGGGTCCTGGGGTCGCTCTGTGAGGATCCCCCATACTCCTTCCCACAGCGGCGGCACCACTCCCACTCCTCTAACACGGTTCAAGGATCCCCTTTTCTCCGCGCCCTCACCAAGCCGCTTTCCTTTGTGACCGCCGCCCTGTGGGAGTGAAGTGAGCGCACAGTGGTTCTGATGTGCGTTTCCCTGGTGACTGATGATGTTGAGCATCTTTTATGTCTCTGCTGGCCATTTGCTTGTCTTCTTTGGCTAAAAGTCTGTTCAAGTCCTCAGCCCTTTTTTTTTTTTTAATTGATTTTAGAGAAAGAGAGAGGGAGAGGGAGAGAGAGATAGAAACAACAACGAGAGAGAACATCGACTGGCCGCCTCCTGCACGCCCCCCACTGGGGATCGGGCCCACAACCTGGGCATGTGCCCTGATCGGGAATCGAACCGGCGACCTCTTGGTGCAGGGTCAACTCTCAACCACTGACCGGATGTGAACCCATTTTTAATTGGGTTATTAGTTGTTGTTGTTGCTTTTCTATTGAGACAGGAAGGGGACCCGGCGTGGACACAGGGCTGCTCATCAGCTGGGGGAACCCCTTGGGCTTGGTGGTGAAGGGCAGCACCTCAGGGCTCCTGGGCTCCTGAAGAGGGGTCGGGCACGTGGCATTGCAGGAGACCAGGCGAGGTCCCAGCCCAGCTCCCAGCCCCTCACCAGCCCTGCTGCTTCTCGCTCACCTCGTTTCCCCTCTGGAGTGCCCCTTCCCTGTCCACGGGCTGTTCTCACCTGTCTTTCCTCTGCGTGGCCTCTGTCCCTGGGTAGGAAGGCCACCTTGATTGCAGAGGGAGGGGAGCTGTGAAGGAGCCGGTCCAGCCCTGAGGTGGGCGGGCCAGGGGCAGCCAGCTCCATGCCCCACCCTGCGACTGACTGGCTGTGTGACCTGGGGGAGGTTCTCCCTCCCTGGCTCTGGTCTTTCCAGGTCTGTGGTGAGTGGTCCGGATCCAGCATGTTCTGACATTGCAGGTGCTCTGCGGTTGCAGCCCCGCCCAGTGTAGCTGTCTGTGTCCATGGTTATGCATACATGCATATTAATTCCGTGGTGTATCTCTTCCCTCCCCCACCCCCTCCTCTGAGGTTTGTCAGTCTCTACACCACGTCCATGTCTCTGGGTCCATTCTGTTCACCAGTTTGTTTAGTTTATTATATTCCACAAATAAGTGAGATCATGTGATATTTGTCTTTCTCTGCTTGGCTTGTTTCGCTTCTCCAGGTATGTCGTCTCAAAGGATAAGAGATCTTTCTTTCTTACAGCTGCATAGTACTCCATTGTGTACATGTACCACAGCTTTTTTATCCATTCGTCCACTGGTGGGCACTCGGGCTGCTTCCAGACCAGCCTCTTTTGCACACATGTCCTCCTTACATGGCTGAGATCCTGTTGTTCACTTGGTTTGCTCTTCAACCTGAACACTCAGTTTCTTTAAAGGTCACAAGTGCACCCATTATCAAACACGTAAGACATAATGAAGAGAAATAGAAGTCCGATTTCCCTCCTCGAGGGAAAACTGACATCAGGTTGCTCGATATCCTTCCAGAACTTTCTCTGTGTGTTTGTGTTTATGTACACACAGACTGGAGTGCCGACTTCTGCTCTGTGTGTTTTAACTACGTATATAAATAATGCCGACTGTGCCTGCTCTACTGGACTTGCTGTTCTCGCTCACCCATGCGGCGAGGCAAGTCGCTGCGCTATTTCATGTAAATCCACTGCTTTGTTACTTCATTTTTTTAATCCACATCCGAGGATATTTTTTCAAATATCTTCAGGTAGAGTGAGAGGGGGAGAGAGAGAAACATCGATGTGAGAGGGACACACTGAGCGGCTGCCTCCCACATGACCCCGGGGGACCAACCACAACCGAGGTCCGTGCTCATGACCGAATCGAACCCGTGACTCTTTGTTCTGCGGGCTGACGCTCTAACCGCTGAGCCCAACCGGCCCGGGCTATCCCTGCATTTTGAACAGACTCCAGGACGTATTTCCGTCTTAGTGAATAGTCAGGCCCTCTCTGATTTCTCAGTTACAGAGCAGCTGTGATGTCCATTCCTCTCCGTGCCTCTGGCTGCGGATCCAGGCGGATTCCAGGGGGATTGCTCCGGGCGGCAGCTGCTGCCGGTCGCCGCTGGGCCGGCACGGAGACCGTCGCCTGCTCGTGTCCTTCTGCTGCCGGCCCATCCTCCACTGTCCTTTCAGCTGCATCTGCCTGATTACGCGGAGTCTTCTCATACCAGCCACATGGCCTGTGCCATTCCAGCAGATCTTAATTGTTAATAAGAATATCATCGTCGACATTGATTTATCCAAATCGTCGATTGCAAACCTAATTCACAAAGGCGCTCGGCTCTGATGGAACTCAGTGGGCTCGCGAGAGGGGTTCGGTCTGCCAGGGAAGGGCGGCGGCGCCCACGGATGTGCCTGCTGCTGTTCCCAGGTGGTCCGCTGCCCTGGGTCCGTTCTTCAAGGCGCTGCTGATGGCGGGTGAGGTCTCCGCAGGGAGCGGAGAACTGCTCTGGCTGTGATGACTAGTGTCTCATGAGGGTTACAGTGAACCTTGCATCTCTGAGCGCTGGGATTTCAGGCTGCCCTACCTCTGCGTCTGATTCGAAAGGAAAACAGTGCCCCCTTGTCTGGGTGGCTCAGTTGTTTAGAGGCGTTGTCCTGATACACCAAGGTTGTGGGCGTGATACTGGTCAGGGCACCTGCAGGGAGCAGCCAGTGAATGAATGCACCAATAAGTGGACCATGAAATACGAGAAATTGATGTCTCTTTCCTTTCCTCTCTCTCTCTCTCTTTTTTAAAAAAGCAAAAGCAAAATAAAACCAGTGCCAAACTATAACATAAGTGTATTCCTGTTCTAGGAAGGTGTTGGTTTTCTCAGGATGACTTACTTTGCAATCAGATTCTTTAGAAATTTGCCCTTGTTTGGGGGCCCCTCTCACCTGGCTGGTTGTAGGTCATCTGGCCTCTGCTTCACTCTGGCCTCCGGCCGGGCCTGCGATGGTCCCACCGTCTCGGCCACACCCCCGCCGTGGACTCCGCTGGTTCCTGCAGCCCAGCCCCCCTCGCGTGGCCAGAGGGCTCGGCGTTGCTGCTGTCCTCTCTCCTGTGTGTCCTTGTGTTTTCGTGGCCCTGGATGTTAGGTTTAGCTTCATGGTGGTTGGAACTGCCTTTTCCTGTTCCATTTCCCCCCGATTTCTCGGTGTGTCCATTTGATGGGACCAATTTTCCCTTCTGCAGCTTTCAGACGTTTGATGAAGTAAATGAATGCTCAGAAAATGAGTGGAGTTCTTATAAATAATCATTAGCGACCTGTCACCTGCTTGAGCTGTAAATGACAAGGTGTGTCTGTCGCCAGCTGCTTTGAACACCCAGGTTAATAAACAAGACCCATCGCCTTCCTGAACTGATGGTCAACATCCAGGGAGACAGCGTGTCTCCATTTATTTGGAGTCTTTTGATGCTTTTAGTGAAATGTTACATTTTTCTTCATATAGATCTTGCACATTTCTGATTAGGTTTATCCCCAGTGATTTTATAGATTTTTTTTTTTTCCCCTAGTATGAGTAAGTTTTCTTTTGGATTTAATTTTCTAATTAGGAGTGCCGGCATGTGCGGAAGCTGTTCATTTTGCATATTGATTTTATATCCGAGAGTTTTGCGGAACTCCTTTATGAGTGCTCATTGTTTATTAGTGGATTCTCTTGGGGCTTTATTGGCACACGCTCCTGTTTTCTACAGAACATACCCATTTTGATATCTTCCTTCTTTCTTTGTTTTTTTTTTGCATTTATCTTGAGATAGAGCGGGAAGGAGAGAGAAACATCGATGTGAGAGAGACACATCGAGTGGCTGCCACCCACAAGACTCCAACCGGGGCCGGGGACAAACTGCAACCGAGGTCAGTGCCCTTAGCAGGAACTGAACCTGGGTCTCTCTGGACCGCAGGCCAACGCTCTAACCGCTGAGCCAACCCGGCCAGGGTCTCTTCCTTATCTATTTCTCAGGTGTTACCCCATCATTTAAGACAGTGCTAGACACTGATGGTGGTAGACTGCTTCAGAGTCTCACAGTTAAGTATGATGCTTGCTGCCTTTTCTAGGAGATGTACTCTATCAGGGTAGGGCAGTGATCCCCTTGTTTACCAGGAGTTATGAAGCGTTTCACTAGGAGCACTCTTGGTAAACCCAGCAGGTGCCCCAATTCCAGGTCATTTCTAAATAGTCTGGAATTCCTGTTGTCATGTTCTCTTCAGGCAAGCAGTTCAAAAAAAGTCGACTAAGTTTTCTGAGTATGTGGGTGGCAGGCTGTGCCCTTCATTGTTAGTTCCTAATCTTACGGCGCTGGACTCAGTGAATGTCCAAGACATTTCCGAATAATTTCCCCGTAGGACTTGACTGAGGGTTTTGTTTTGTTTTGTTTTTTGATGTTTTGCAAGAATTTCCTCTTTTTTTTTAAATTTTATTTTTGTTACAGATGTTTCTCCTTTTTCCCACACTGATTCCCCCCCCCCCTGCCCTGTCCCCAGCTTTGTTGTCCATGTCCATTGTTCATGCACACATGCATATAAGTTCTGTGGTTTATCTCTCCACCACCACCCCCTCTTCTGGGGATTGTCAGTCTGTACCCCACTTCCACATCTCTGGGACTACCCCATTCCTCAGACTGTTATGTTCATTATATTCCACAAATAAGTGAGATCATATGATAGTTGTCTTTCTCTGTTTGGCTTGTTTCGCTTCGGATAATACTCTCCAGGTCCCTCCATGTCGTCTCAAAGCATAAGAGATCTTTCTTACAGCTGCGTAGTACTCCATTGACTGCGGGTTTCACCGCGGAGAGCTGGGTGTGCATGGGGAAGACATGCTGTCCTGCGGGCCCTGGAAGGTCAGCAGGGGGTTGCCAGCAGCCTCTGGGCCAGTACCTGGGCTTGGGTTCAGCCCGCTGGCTGCAGAAGGGTGGCAAGAGGCTGAGCTTCCGCTGCACCGGTGGGAAGGGGCACACAAGAGGGCCTACCTTACGGTGTCACGGAAACATAGCATTACCTAACCTGTGCAAACTTTATTTATTAAAAACATTTTTTTCTTTATTGATTTTAGAGAGAGAGGAAGGGGGAGGGAGAGAGAGATAGAAACATGGATGAGAGAGAACATTGATTGGCTACCTCCTGCATGCCCCCCACTGGGGATCAGGCCCATAACCTGGGCATGTGTCCTGACTGGGTATCCAACCGGCAACCGCTTGGTGCAGGGTCGATGCTCAACCACTGAGCCATATAAGCCGGGCATTTGTGCAAAATTGAAAACAGAACCTGGAATACAATTCAAGTATTTATTTATTTATTTTATCCTCACCCAAGGACATTTTTTTGTTCAGATAGAGCAGGAGGGAGAGAGAGAGACATCGACGTGAAAGGGACACATTGAGTGGCTGTCTCCCGCACGACCCAACCAGGGTCGGGGACAAACTGCAACCGAGGTACGTGCCCTTAGCGGGAACCGAACCTGGGTCTCTCTGGACTGCAGGCCAACGCTCTAACCGCTGAGCCAAACTGGCCAGGGCCAATTCAAGTATTTAATAAAATTAATATTATTATGTAAACCTATAGATGAGATAGAGAAAGCTTTCGTATTAGTACTTTTTGCCTTCTGAATCTGAAATACAAACGTGGATGTCACCTTTGTGACTGTGGCTTTTCTCATTTTTCTCCTTAATTAGTGACGGTTTTGCTTGATCTGTTTTGAAGTTGTGCTGTGAGCTCATCACATGTCACACCTGTTATGGTTTGGGGTGAGCCGTACCTGTTATCAATGTGAAATTTCCCTGTCTGTTGCTCTGAGTGCCTTCCATCTGGGATTCTTTGAGTAACAGCTTCTTTTTCTGGCTTATATTTTATTTGATATTGCTGTTCTCATCCTATTATTTTTAACCTTCCTCTGTATCTTTGTATCTTTTTATTAAAAAAAGAAAGAAAATATTGTGGTATTTCTTAGGGGAAGTTAATTCATTTACATTTAACGGGATGACTGGTAGACTTGGGTGTTTCTGTGCCATTTTGTTTTGTGTTTCTTACTTTGCCTTCTCGTACGTGCCTTTGGCGGGGTAGCCTGGGGTTTCTTTGTCCCGATGTGTGTTCCTTAAAGCAGCGTCCGCGGGGGCCCTGCTGGTGTTGGCGGGGCTGCCTGTGGGTGTGGTGCTCACCCGAGTGGTTGGGCACTTGCTTCTTGGCACTGGACACGAGCTCACGGTAGACCCTGCCCATCGCCGAGACGACCCGGACATGTCCCCTCCCCCTGCTCCCAGGGGAGAACCCTGTACTAAGGGTTGAAGTAATATATTTGTGTTTTCCAGTGATTACTTGTATTTCCAAGGCGTATTTAAGCTCACATGGGACTCTCACCACGGGGCAGGGTTTCTCGCGTCTCCCTGAGCAGAGGAAGAGTTTGATTCGCCTTGGCTGCTTTCATGCCCGAACCGCATCGCCCCCTCAGAACACCAACTAGGACTTCAGTTCCCAGTTTTTAATTATTTTTATTAATTTGTTTTGTTGTAGATGTTTCTCCTTTTCCCCCATTGACACCCTCCTCCCCATCCCCCCCTGCCGCATCCCCAGCTTTGTTGTCCATGTCCATTGTTCATGCATACATGCATGTAAGTTCTGTGGTTTATCTCTGCCCCCAACACCCCCTCTTCTGAGGTTTGTCAGTCTGTACCCCACCTCTATGTCTCTGGGTCAGTTTTGTTCATCAGTTTGTTTAGTTCATTATATTCCACAAAAAAGTGAGATCATGTGATATTTGTCATTCTCTGCTTGGCTTGTTTTGCTTAGCATAATACTCTCCAGGTCCCTCCATGTCGTCTCAAAGGGTAAGAGATCTTTCTTTGCTACAGCTGCATACTACTCCATTGTGTATATGTACCACAGCTTTTTTATCCATTCGTCTACTGATGGATGCTTGGGCTGTTTCCAGATCTTCGCTATTGTAAATAGTGCTTCTATGAACATGGGGGTACATATATTCTTTCTGATTGGTGTTTCAGGCTCCTTAGGGTGTATTCCTAGAAGTGGGATCACTGGGTCAAATGGCAGTTCAATTTTTAACTTTTTGAGGTAACACCATAGTGTTTTCCATAGTGGCTGCACCAGTCTGTATTCCCACCAGCAGTGCACTAGAGTCCCCTTGTGTTCACACCCTCGCCAACACTTGTTGTTTGATGATTTGTTGATGGTGGCCATCCAGACAGGTGTGAGGTGATACCTCGTTGTTGTTTTAATTTGCATCTCTCTGATGATTAGTGATGTTGAGCATTTTGTCGTATGTGTCTTGGCCATTTGTATGTCCTGTTTGGAGAGGTGTCTATTTAGGTCCTCTGCCCATTTTTTAATTGGGTTCTTTGTCTTCCTTTTGTTGAGTTGTATGAGTACTCTATATATTTTGGAAATTAACTTCTTATCTGATGTATCATTGACAATAATGGTCTCCCATATAGTGGGTTCCCTTTCCATTTTGATGATTGTTTCTTTTGCTGTGCAGAAGCTTTTTAGTTTGATGTAGTCCCATGTGTTCATTTTCTCCTTTGTTTCTCTTGCCTTAGGTGTCATGTCAGTGGAAATTCTGCTGTGTGTGATGTCTGAAACTTCATTGCCTACATTTTCTTCCAGAATTTTTATGGATTCACGAATTACATTTAAGTCTTTTATTCATTTTGAGTTTATTTTCGTGTATGGTGTAAGTTGATGTTCTAGTTTCATTTTTTTGCATGTAGCTGTCCAATTTTCCCAACACCATTTATTGACTCCACTGTATGCTCTTGCTGCCTTTGTCAAATATTAATTGAGCATATTGCCTTGGGTCCATTTCTGGGTTCCCTGTTCTGTTCCATTGATCTATCTGCCTGTTCTTGTGCCAGTACCAGGCTGTTTTGATTACAGTGGCTTTGTAGTATAAACTGATATCTGGTAATGTGATCTCTCCTACTTTGTTTTTTGTCCCCAAGATTGCTGTGGCTATTCGGAGTCTTTTTTGGTTCCATGTAAACTTTTGGTGTGTTTGTTCTAATTCTGTGAAGTATGTCGTTGGTATTTTGATGGGGATTGCATCGAACCTATAGATTGCTTTGGGTAGTATGGACATTTTAATGATGTTAATTCTTCCAATCCATGAACAAGGTATGTGCTTCCACTTTTTTTTATCCTCACCTGAGGACATTTTTCCATTTTTTGTTGTATAAGACACATATATTAATTTTACATATTATAATAATGAACTCACAGAAAGAGAAACTAAAAAAAAAAAAATCCCATTTGCCATCGCAGCAAAAATATTAAGATACCTAGGAATAAACTTAACCAAAGAAATTAAGGACCTATTCGCAGAAAACTACAGGTCATTGAAAAAAGAAATAGAGGAAGATGTAAAAAAGTGGAAGCATCCCTGGCTGGTTGGGCTCAGCGGTTAGAGCGTCGGCCTGCGGTCCAGAGAGACCCGGGTTCGGTTCCAGCTAAGGGCACGTACCTCGGTTGCAGTTTGTCCCCGGTCCTGGTTGGGTCGTGCGGGTGGCAGACACTCGATGTGTCTCTTTCATGTTGATGTTTCTCTCTCTCTCTCTCTCTGTTTCTCTCTATTCCTCCAACTCTATCTGAACAAAAGGTGGAAAAATGTCCTTGGGTGAGGATAAAAAAACAAAAAAGAGTGGCGAAAGTGGGCATCCCTGTCTTGTTCCTATTCTTAAGGGAAATGCTTTTAGTTTTTGCCCATTGAGTATGATGTTGGATGTAGGTCTTTCATACATGGCCTTTATTGTGTTGAGATATGACCCCTCTATTCCCAGATTGCCGAGCGTTTTTATCAGAAATGGGTGCTGGATTTTGTTGAATGCTTTTTCAGCGTCTATTGATATGATTATATGATTTTTACTTTCATTTTGTTTATGTGGTGTATCACATTTATTGATTTGCAAATATTGTACCATCCTTGCATCCCTGGGATGAATCCTACTTGGTCAAGGTGAATAATTTTTTTGATGTATTGCTGGATTCAATTTGCTACTATTTCTTGTTTCTTGAGGTAGGCCTGTAGTGTTACAAACTTCTGTCTCAGAACTGCTTTCGCTGCATCCCATAGATTTTGTGTTGTGTGTTCATTTTTATTGGTTTCCAGGAGGTTTTTAATTTCTTCCTTGATCTCATTAGTAACCCATTTATTTCTCAATAACATGCTATTTAGCCTCCAGGTGAAAGTTTTTGTGTGTGTTTATTGTAATTGAGTTGTATTTTCATACCACTGTGATCTGAGAAGATGCTTGATATGATTTCAGTCTTCTTGAATTTGTATAGACTTGCTTTGTGTCCTAACATGTGGTCTATCTTTGAGAATGACCCATGTGCACTTGAGAAGAATGCATGTTCTTTAGCTTTGGGGTGAAATGTTCTGCATATATCAATTAAGTCCAACTGATCTAGTTTGTCTTGTAAGGACTCTATGTCCTTGTTAATATTTTGTCTAGAAGATTCGTCCAGTGGTCTCAGTGGTGCATTAAAGTCACCCACTATGATCATGTTGCTATTGATCTCTCTGTTGAAGTCCTCCAGAATTTTTTAAATATATTTTGCTGATCCCATATTTGGTGTGTATATGTTTACCAGGGTTATATACTCTTTTTTTTTTTTTTTTATCCTCACCCAAGGACATTTTTCCAGTTTTTGTACAGATAGAGTGGGAGGGAGAGAGAGGAAGGGAGAGAGAGAGAGAAACAACGATGTGAAGGGACACATCGAGTGGCTGCCACCCGCACAACCAACCAGGGCCGGGGACAAACTGCAACCGAAGTACGCGCCCTTAGCGGGAACCGAACCCGGGTCTCTCCAGACTGCAGGCCGATGCTCTAACCGCTGAGCCAAACTGGCCAGGGCAATATATACTCTTGTTGGATCGATCCTTTTAATATTATATAGTGACCTTCTCTGTCTCTTATTATGGCCCTCGTTTTGAAGTCTGTCTTGTGTATATGAGCATTGCTACACCAGCTTTTTTTTTTTTGTTTTCATTTGCTTGGAAAATTTTTTTCCATCCCTTCACTTTCATCCTGTGTGAGTCTTTTGTTTTGAGGCGGGTCTCTTGGAGACAGCATATATGTATATGGGTCATGTTTTCTTTCCAATCAGCTACCCTATGTCTTTTGATTGGAGCATTTAAGCCATTTACATTTTAGATAGTTATTAGTTGACATTTTAATTTTATGCTTGTGTTACCCACCCCCCTCTGTTTCTTCTTCCAGCAGTCCCTTCAGCATTTCTTGCAGTGCTGGTTTGGTGGTGGGAAATTCCTTCAGCTTTTTTTTTTTCATCCGTAAAGTTCTTTATTTCTCCTTTAATTTTGAATGATAGCCTAGCTGGATGGAGTAGTCTTGGCTTTAGACCCTTGCCTTGCATTACTTTCTACACTTCATGCCACTTCCTTCTGGCCTGCATAGTTTCTATTGAGAAATCAGCTGACAGTCTAATGGGAGCTCCCTTGTAGGTAACTTTCTGTCTCTCTCTTGCTTCCTTTAAGATTATTTCTTTGTCTTTAATGTTTGCCATTTTTGTTATGATGTGTCTAGCTGTGGGTCTTCTGGGGTTCATCTTGCTTGGGACTCTGTTTTTCCTGGACTTGTGTGACTTTTTCCTTCACCAGTTTAGGGAAGTTTTCTGTCTTTATTTCTTCAAACAGGTTCTCTATTTCTTTCTCTGATTCTTTTCTTTCTGGTACCCCTGTTATATGAATGTTGTTATGTTTTGTATTGTCCCACAGCTCCCTTAAACTCTCCTCCTGCTTTTTAAACTTTTTTTCTATTTGCTGCTCTATTTGGGTGTATTTCTCTGCCTTGTCTTCTAAATTGCTGATTTGGTCTTCAGCTTCTAATCTACTATTGAACCCTTCTAAGGTATTTTTCATAACAGCTATGTCATTCTTTATTTCCTCTTGATTTTTATGCATAGCTTCTACCTCTTTATGCGTAGTTTCTACTTCTTTTTTTCGGCTGAAGTAGTTCCCAGTGAGCTCTTCGTAATTCTTATGAAGTTGCTTGTAGTTCTCACCAAATTGTTTGCACACTCTTAAAATCATTGCTTTGAATTCTTTATCTGACAAGTTGCTTTCCTCCATTTCTTGTAGTTTCTTTTCTAGTGATTCCTCTTTTTCTTTCCTTTGGGTGTTGTTACTTTGTCTCCCCATTTTAGCCGTCTGGTAGCTCTAGACCCGGTGAGGGATGTTTGGATGTGTAGGCAGCTCGCTGTGTATCAAATAAGGCTCCTGTGCCTCCCAGACTGTTTTGTTGCGTGTTGCCTCTTGCCTGTGGTGGATCCTGGAGGATTGACTACTGGGGCTGGTATTGGTGTGTCCTGGTAGGTGCTGCTGCTGGATCACGTGGGCCCCTCTGGAGCTGTGTTCCCAGCTGGTCGCTGGTGCCACCTATAGCTGTAGAGCTCAGGCCCTGTTGGAGCCACACTCCCTGCCCGCACCTTGGGTGGCTGGGTCACACAGGCCCCTCTTGAGCTCCAGCTCCCAGCTGGACGCATGGGCAGCTGTGTTGCGCAGGCCCTAATGGAGCCCTGGTTCCCCGCAGATCTTGTGGGCAGCTGGGCTGTACAGGCCCTGTTGGAACTCCTGCTTGCTGCTGATCCCGTGGGGAGCTGGATCGCACGGTCCCCTCTGGAGACTCAGCTCTGCACCGCTCTTGTGGGCTGCTGAGTCACACAGTCCCCTATGGAGCCCCCGGTCCCACCGCTGGTGGCTGGGGAGTGCTGCTGCCCCGTGGGGCTCAGCTCCTGTTCAGCCTTTGCTGTAGTTTTTGGGGATGGGTCTCAGCTGCTGGTCTGTTCTTCTGTTGCCTGGGGATGGATGTCTGCTCCCAGCCTCTGTTGCTGGGGGATATCTTGACTCTGATCGGGCTGCTGCTATGGGGGGTGGTGCTGGGCTCTGGGCTGTTGGCGATTTCTGCAACTGGCACCTTGGCAGCTCCACTACTGTGCACTGGTCTGTGATTACACAGAGTGTCCACTGGTCCGATGGTGCCAGGTGCGCTGGTGGGCTCAGGCTGCTGGGCCCTAGCCGCTCCCACTGCCTCCTCCCAGGGAGGACCCGGGATCTTCCAAAATGGTGGGACCTCCCCGCGGTGCAGGGAGAAGCACCCTGAAGGGCCACTTACTGTGGTAGCCGGCTGCTCCGTCCACAGCACAGGGACCTTCTGCTCCGTGGCTCTGCACTGCTCGGGGTTGGGTGTCCACCTTCTCGTCCACTCATACTCTCTACACACACTCACTCACTCTCTCACACACTCACCCTCCCTTCGGTCCTGCCCACTGCCATCTTCCTTCCCGTATTCTCAGTTCCAAGTTTTGATACTTAGAGCCAATAGATGGCTTTCACAGGGAACTTAAAATTTTCTCACTGTTCCTTTTGTTTTCTACACCTTGTTCTTGGATTCTTTTTTTTTTTTTTTTTTTTTTTTGACATCGAGGTAAATTCGCATAATAGAATTCATGATTCTAACCATTTTTATTTTTATTTATTTTCTTATTGATTTTTAGAGAGGACGAGAAAGATAGAACATCAGTGAGCGAGAACATCGATTGGCCCCTCCCGCATGCCCCCCACTGGGGATAGGCCCACAGCCTGGGCCTGGGCCCTGACCGGGAATGGAACTGGTGACCTCCTGGTGCAGGGTCGACGCTCAGCCACTGAGCCACAGCAGCTGGGCAATTCTGACCATTTTAAAGTGCACAATTCAGTGACTTCAGGTGCAGTCACAGCGTGGTACAACCATCGCCACTGTCTAATCCCATAGCATGGCCATCACCCCAGAAAGAAACTCCGCACCCGTTCACGGCCGTTCCCCGTGACGCTGGCCTGGCCTCTGGCGCCCGCTCCTCCATGGTCCGGACTGATTTTCGTGGAGCTGGAGCGCACCGTCTGGTAATTCTTTCCCAGTGGGTGATGAACTTTGTGTCCTCGTGGGTCTGAAAACGCCCGTCCTGTCCGAAAGACTGGGGCGAACTCACGGTGCAGTTTCCCTCCGCGCTGACGCTGTTCCCGCAGCAGGCGAGCTCAGTGTGACGGCTCTGTGCCGGGGCCTCGCGCAGGTGGACCGCCACTCCCGGCCACGGCTCGCGGGGCAGGTGCGCCCCACTCAGGACGGGCGGCTGGCGGAGTGCGCGTGCTCACAGCTGGGGAGCGGGGGCTGTGGGGCAGCCAGGCCGCTGGCTCTCAAGCCCACACGGTTTCTCTGACTCTGTGTCTCTGTCCAAGGCCTGTGTCTCTTTTCCTGGAAGACTTTGGCATTGTCCCTTTATCCCCTGGGCTCTTACATTTCACCATTCTGTGCCTAAATATTGTCTTTTCACGTCACCCAGTTTTACATGTGGTGGCTGCTTTCAGTCTGAGGACGTTTGTCCTTCTTGGTTTATCTGTTTGCTGGTTTCCCGTCCTCACTCGGACCTCCTTTAGATGACGGTGGAGCGTCTGTCCCCACCTCCCTTGGCTTTCACCCTTTTCTCCTCGGAGTTTCTGTGCCGCCGCCTGGGAGGACTCCTGTCCGTGTCCAGCGCAGTCGACTGTCCTTCCTTTGCTCCAGGCTGCTCTTCAGCCCCTTTGCATACAAGCCCTGCAGTCTGCGCTGCCCAGACCAGTCGCCCCTTGTGCGCCGACTTCGCCCCTCTGTCCGAGTGTCTGGTTCTGACCTGTGCTCCTCCCTCAGGTGTCATTTCCTGTGCCTCTTTCATTGCGTACATCCTCCTGAATGCAGGTGGCTGGTTCTGGGTGGTGTACTCGTCTTTGTCTCTGAAATCTCCGGTTGGCCTGTAAGCTGAGCCCGTTCCCAGCAATGGCTGGGCTGGGTACCTGGGGTGCTGTGTTGGTGGCACTAGAGTCTAATATTTGGGGTGCAGGGTTCCACTTTCCTCTCGCATTTTGGTGCCCCTTTAGGGCTGCCTGACTCCTGGGAATCAAGTTCCCTCCTCCTTGCTCCGGTGGCCGTCACTCTTGCAGGTCACTGCTTGACATTGCAGGAAGGGACACCTGGATGACTCTCCTCAGACTCACCATCAGCCACCTCGCAGGCTTCCTGTGCCCCCATTTCCTCGGCTCCCAGCTTGGATACACGGCCCGCACTGTCGCCCTCCTGGGTGCTTGGGCTGTGGTGCCCTTTCTAGTCTGAACCCATCAACCTTCGCCCTTCACGGGTCCCTGTGATGTTGCCCCATGAAGAACCCCATTGTTAACCCAGGAAAGTAAGACTTGACAGTGGTGTTTAACGTGGGTCCTCCCACGCTCAACCAAGCCCAGTAGAGGGAGCCACAGTCAGTGGAACACCAACACCCACTGGGAAAATTTGGCAGGCTCCAAAATCCACTGAGAGTCAAAATGGTGAAACAAAGAAGCAAATCCCAAATGAAAGAACAAGATAATTTGACAGAAGAAATAAATGAAATGGAATTGAGCAAGATATCGGAGGGAGAGTTCAGAGTAATAATCATGAGGAACCTCAACAGCATGAATAATGATATAGAAGCATTGAAAACCAACCAATCGGAAATGAAGGATGCCATAGCAGAAATGAAGAACCAATTGGAAGGAATCACAAGCAGATTAGAGGAAGCCGAGGACTGGATCAGTGAATTAGAAGACAGGGTAGAAAAAAAAATCACCCAATCAGAAAACCGAAAAGAAAAACAATTAAAAAACAGGAGAACAGTCTAAGAGAACTGTAATATGAAATGTAACAACATCCGCATCATAGGAGTTCCAGAAGAAGAAGAAAATGAGCAAAGGTTAGAGAATATATATGAAGAAATAGTGACAGAAAACTTCCATAGCTTGTGAAGGAAAAAGGCATACAAGAAGCACAGAGAGCCCCAAGTAAGAAGAACCCAAAGACGTCCACACCAAGACACATAATAACTAAAATGCCAAGAGTTAAAGACAAAGAGAGAATCCTAAAGGCAGCAAGAGATAAGCAACAGGTTACCTACAAAGGAACCCCCATAAGGCTCTCAGCTGACTTCTCAACACAAACACGACAGGGCCAGAAGGGAGTGGCATGAAGTAATCAAGGTCATGAAAAACAAGGATCTGAACTCAAGACTACTCTATCCAGCAAGGCTAGCATTCAAAATAGAAGGTCAAATAAAGAGCTTCCCAGATCAAAAAAGGCTAAGGGAATGTATTAGCACTGCAAGAAAATTTAAAAGGACTGCTATGATAAGCAGAAGAAATAGGAAGATAAAAATAACCATAATAAACAAAAATGACAATAAATAAATACATATCAATAATAACCTTAAATGTAAATGGATTAAAAACTCTTATCAAAAGATACAGAATAGCCCTGGCTGGTTTCGCTCAGCGGTTAGAGCGTCGGCCTGCGGTCCAGAGAGACCTGGGTTCAGTTCCCGCTAAGGGCGCGTACCTCGGTTGCAGTTTGTCCCCGGCCCTGGTTGGTCGTGCGGGTGGCAGCCACTCGATGTGTCCCTTTCACGTCGATGTTTCTCTCTCTCTTTCTCTGTTCCTCTCTCTCCCTTCCACTCTACCTGAACAAAAAATGGAAAAATGTCCTCAGGTGAGGATAAAAAAAAAAAAAAAGATACAGAATAGCTGAATGGATCAGAAAGCATGACTCATGTATATATTGTTTACAAGAGACCCAACTCATATCAAGGGACTCACATAGGTTGAAATTGAAGGGATGTTAAAAATGTTCCAAGCAAACAGAAAGGAAAAAAAAGCTGGGGTAGCAATACTCATATCTGATAAAATAGACTTCAAAATGAACGTTATAACTAGAGACAAAGAAGGCCACTATAAAATATTGAAAGGATCTATCCAACAGGAGGATATAACCTTGGTAAACACATATCCATTCAACACAGTAGCACCAAAATATATTAAAAAATCTTCTGGAGGACTTCAAAGGAGAAATCCATAGTAATACAATCATAGCAGGGGACCTCGACACCCTGCTGACATCACTGGATAGATCCTCTAGACAAAAAATTAACAAGGAAACAGAGACTCTAAATGATGCACTAGGTCAAATGGATTTAATAGATATTTACAGAAAATAACACCTCAAACTGCAGAATTCACATTCTTCTCAAGTGCACACGGGACATTCTCAAAGATAAACCACATGTTAGTACACAAACTAAGTCTCTACAAGTTCTAGAAGATTGAAATCATATCAAGCATCTTCTCAGATCACAATGGCATGAATCTAGAAATCAATTACAACAAAACACACAAAATTTAAACTCATGGAGGCTAAATAGCATGTTATTAAACTATGAACGGGTTACCAAGGAGATCAAGGAAGAAATTAAAAACTTCCTGGAAACCAATGAAAATGAACACACAACAACACAAAATCTATGGGATGCAGTGGAAGCAGTTCTGAGAGGGAAGTTCATACCACTACAGGCCTACCTCAAGAAACAAGAAAAATTTCGAATCGATTATTCAACCTCACAACTCAAAGAACTAGAAAGCAAACAAAAAGGAAAACCCAGAGCAAGTAGAAGGAAGGAAATAGTAAAGATCAGAGCAGAAATAAATAATGTAGAGACTAAAAAAACATTCAAAAGATCAATGAAGCAAAGAGCTGGTTCTTTGAAAAGATAAACAAGACTGATAGACCCTTAGCCAGACTCACCGAGAAACAAAGAGAGAGAACCCAAATACACAAAATCAGAAATGGAAGAGGAGAAGTAACAGCTAACACCACGGTAATACAAAGGATTGTTAACAAACACTATGAACATATGAACAATTATACTCCAACAATTTGGACAATCTAGGTGAAATGGACAAATTTTTAGAAATACACAATCCCCCAAAACTGGACCAGGAAGAGATAGAAAACTTGAACAGACCAATAACAACTAAGGAAATTGAAGAGTTAATCAAGACTCTCCCAACAAACAAAAGACCAGACCCGGATGGCTACAAGGGGGAGTTTTACCAAACATTCAAAGAAGAACTAATACCCATTCTCCTCTAATTATTTCAAAAAATTCAAGAAGAAGGAAGATTTCCAAATTTGTTTTATGGGGCCAGCATAAGTCTAATTCTAAAACCAGATAAAGACACTACAAAGAAAGAAAACTACAGACCAACAGCCCTGATGAACATAGATGCCAAAAATCCTTGACAAAATATTAGCAAATCGTATCCAGCAATACATCAAAAAAATTATTCACCATGACCAAGTGGGATTCATTCCAGGATAAAAGGCTGGTACAATATTTGCAAATCAATAAATGTGATATACCACATAAACAAAATGAAAGATAAAAACCATATGATCATATCAGTAGACTCTGAAAAAGCATTTGACAATATCCAGCACCCATTTCCGATAAAAACCCTCAGCAATGTGGGAATAGAGGGACCATATCTCGATATAATAAAGGCCACATATGAAAGACCTACAGCCAACATCATACTCAATGGGCAAAAACTAAAAGCATTTCCCTTAAGAACAGGAACAAGACAGGGATGCCCACTTTCGCCACTCTTATTTAATATAGTACTGGAAGTCTAAGGCACAGCAATCAGACAGGAAGGAAAAAAAAATCGGAAAGGAGGAAATGAAACTGTCATTATTCGCAAATGATATTGTACATAGAAAACCCTAAATACTCCATCAAAAATCTATTAGAGTTAATAAATAAATTTGGCAAAGTAGCAGGATACAAAATTAATATCAAGAAATCGACGGCATTCTTATACACCAATAATGAACTCACAGAAAGAGAAACTAAAAAAAAAAAATTCCATTTACCATAGCAGCAAAAAAACCTAAGATACCTAGGAATAAACTTAACCAAAGAAGTACAAGACCTGTTTTCAAAAAACGACAGGACATTGAAAGAAGATATAGAGGAAGATATAAAAAAGTAGAAGCATATTCTTGTTCATGGATTGGAAGAATTAACATAATTAAAATGCCTATATTACCCAAAGCAATCTATAGATTTAATGCAATCCCCATTAAAATGCCAATGGTGTAAATGGAACTAGACAGAATACTCCAAAAATCTATATGGAACCAATAAAGACCCCGAACAGCCACAGCAATCTTGAAAAAGAACAAAGTTGGAGGGATCACATTACCAGATTTCAGGTTATACTACAAAACCACTGTAATCAGAACAGCCTGGTACTGGCACAAGAACAGGCATATAGGTCAATGGAACAGAACAGAGAACCCAGAAATTGACACAAGACATTCTGCTTAATTAATATTTGACAAAGGAGGTAAGAGCATACAGTGGAGTAAAGACAGTCTCTCCAGAGAGAGACAATTACCACCTGATCTCACTTATTTGTTGACTATAATGAACAATACAAGCTGATGAACAAAACAGACACAGAGACATAGAAGTAGGGTTCAGACTGACAAACCTCAAAGGAGGGGAAGGGGTGAAGGGAAGAGATAAACCACAGAACCTATATGCATGCATGCGTAACCATGGACACAGACGACAATGCTGGTGTCGGGGATCCAGAGGAGGGTGTCATTGGGGGAAAAAAGAGAAACATCTGTAACAAAAATAAATTAATAAAAATTGCAGAAAACCAAAGGACCTCGTTGTTCTACTTTTCAAGAACTATTTGCCTTTCGTGATTTAAAGGGTTTGTGTTGGGCAGCAGAGGCCGAGCGTGTGCTCAAATCGCCGTTTGGCGCAGCATCTGTTTGCATTTGGGGTGCCTTGCAGCCTGGCCCAGCTGTTTGCATTTGGGGTGCCTTGCAGCCTGGCCCAGCTGTTTGCATTTGGGGTGCCTTGCAGCCTGGCCGAGCTGTTTGCATTTGGGGTGCCTTGCAGCCTGGCCCAGCTCTGCCTGTCGTGCCTGCGCCCTGTGACCGCCTCCCGGGCTGCTGGGTTCACTCAAGTGCTGTTTTCATGGCCGCTAGGTATATGTCTAGTGACGGTCCCTTAATGGACTCGGTCATTTCCCTCTTCTGCCCGACATTTTACTGTCGTAAAAAGTGCCGCAGCCAACATCTTGAGCGTAAAACTGCGTCCACCTTTGGGCAGAGTCCTAAGTGGGTAAGGGTGTGTGTTTATTGTGGTAAAATACACGTAGCACGGTGGGTCCCTGGAGCCGTTGTAAGCCTGCCCTTCAGGGGCCTTAGGGAGGTGCCCGCAGCCGGGACCGGTCACCTCCAGGCACCCAGGACTGGGGCCCAGTGAGTGACTCCCCGCCCCGCCCCACCAGGCTGCTCTGCGGGGAGGGGTTTGAGCCCTCCAGGCACCTCGTGTCGGGGCTCCGCAGTGTTTGAGCTTCTGTGGCTTCTGCGTGGTGTTTGCAAGGTTAGTCCGTGTTGTCCAAGTGGGTTTTCATTGCCCATGCGGTGCCCCTCCGTCCTGACAGTGCCCCCTCGCTGGGGGTCAGCAATGCTGTCGGGAGGTGGGCACCTTTCCCTGCTGGGCAGAGGGGCTTCTCCCGGCAGCGGGTCGTCCCAGAGCCCGAACCAGAGGACGTGGACTTTCATTCCCAACAGGGTGGCCCGGAAGTCTGTGCCCGTCACCTTGCCTGTCGCCATCGGTGCACTGAGTGTTTGGGTTCGTCCGCTCTGGGAGCAGGGGCTGGTGCAGGCCAGGGGTGCCGGGCAAGTATGTCATTGCATTCGGGTGACTTTCCTGCTGTCGCCGAGGGAGCGAGGAGCTCCTGGCGCAGCTGCTTCTCAGGGTAGTTGGCGTCAACAGAGTGCGAGGGGCGGGCAGCGCCTGGGGGGCCAGGCCCCGCATGACCCCGAAGCTTCGAAGCTTCGTCAGTGTCCGCCCCTCACCGTCCTCATCAGCAGCTGCAGACACCAAGGCGCCTGGCCTCCCAGACGCCTGCGGGAGCCGGGACCACGGCCTTCACAGATGGAGGCTCCTGGCCTGGGCACAGCCCCGTTTGCTCCTGTGACAGGTCGGGTGCTTTTCCCATGAGAGTGAGGACAGCCGCAGGTCCCGTGAGGAGGCAGAGGGAGGGGTCCCTGCACTGCCGCTCCTCGGCACCCCCCCCCCCCCGGGGCTGGCCAGGGACCCACAGCTGGGCCGCGCAGGCACCCTGGTCCCTCCTGCCCACGCAGGGCCATGTGGGGGGCGGGCCGCGGGGGGCGGTGCACAGGCAGCCTTTGCAGGGCCGGAGGAGCAAGCAGAGTCCCAGGCTGGTTCCGGGCCCTGCATCCTGGCATCACCTGGGGTCACCTACTTCGCCTCTGAGCCTGGGCCCTGCGGCTGCTGCCCCTGGCTGGGTGAGCTTGGGTAAGGTCGGTCTGTCAGTCTAGTCTCGGCTTCTATCGCGAGCACGGCTGTCGGAGTGAGGCTTGTGGCGCGGGTCACAGCATTCTGCTCGGCTCCCCGTGTCGCTGACATCTGAAGCCCGTCAGGCCGTGCTCCGGTCCCGTTGCCTCATCTCCGTGCTCTCTCCCTGCGCTCCCTCTGCTCAGCCCCGTGGCCACCTCTGGGCTCCTCCAGCACCCCGGGCACGGCCCTGCCTCAGGGCCTTCGCACTGTCTGTTCCTGCGGCCGGGAACGTCCTTTCCACGACATCCACGCGGCTCCCTCTCCTGCCGTCTCGGTGTTTGCTCCCATGTCACCTTCTCCGAAGACCTCGGATCCGACTCCCCTTCCCTGCTGGACACTGACCACCTGCAATGACCTGCTATCCACCTGCAGTGACTTGTTATCCACCTGCGGTGACCGGCCATCCACCTGCGGTGACTTGTTATCCACCTGCGGTGACCGGCCATCCGCCTGCAGTGACTTGTTATCCACCTGCGGTGACTTGTTATCCACCTGTGTTGACTGCTATCCACCTGCGGTGACTTGTTATCCACCTGCGGTGACTGTTATCCACCTGTGGTGACTTGTTATCCACCTGTGTTGACTGTTATCCACCTGTGGTGACTTGTTATCCACCTGTGTTGACTGTTATCCACCTGTGGTGACTTGTTATCCACCTGTGTTGACTGTTATCCACCTGTGGTGACTTGTTATCCACCTGCGGTGACCGGCTGTCCACCTGCAGTGACTTGCTATTCCTGTGCCTTCTGTCCCGCTGGAGGGCTCGGTGCCGTCGGTGCTCAGCTGAGTGAAGGAGAGAGTGAGTGGGAGGGTCATGTTGTCCTGCCTGCGATAGGGTCTCAGGAAGGGTGAGGTCTCCTCCCCCACACCCTCTGCCCATCCTCAGGCCCAGCCCCTGCCTCAGGCGTGTCCCAGCGGGGTGGACAGGCAGGACACTGGGCTGACTGGTCGGGCCCACTTGTCTTCCTACCTCCAGTGTGTTCCCGGGACATCAGAAGCGGGTTTTTCCAGCAGGAAGGGCAGTGATGTAGGCTTTGCCCCACCTGGAGCCTGGCTGGCCCTGCAGGTGGGGAGCAAGGGCTTGGAGGAGCTGCTGGAGCGCAGCCCTGAGATTGACTGGGGTCAGCGGGGCACTGTCCAGCCCCGGGGGAGCTTCTGCACCGTCAGGACCGTGTCCGAGCCAATGCAACATGCAGAACCGAAGCCAGGGGCCTTGGCCGATGTGGCTCCGTGGTTGGAGTGTTTGCCTGCACACCAAAGGGTTGCGGGTTTGATTCCCAATCAAGGGCACGTGCCTGGGTTGCAGGTTTGATCCCTGGCCCTGGTCGGGGTGTGTGCAGGAGACAACCGATAATGTATGTCTCACGTCGATGTCTCTCCCTCTCTGTCTCTCTCTCACCTCCTCCCTCCCTTCCACTCTCTGTAAATATCAATGAAACATGTCCTCAGGTGAGGATTGAGGACAACAAAAGGCCAGAGTGGGACCTGATTTCTGGGGTCAGCCTTGTGTCATCATCGAGAGGGATTTTGGTGGCCAGTGGGGGTTGGCTCTTAGCTCCTGTGTGTCCCTTGGACCCACAGCCCCGGCCCCTGTCTCTCACCCTGAGTGGCCATCGCTTCCCGGCTGTGCACTCGGGAGGGAAACCAGCCCTACCCTTGCCAGCCTGCAAGAGGGAGTAGACTCTGTTGAGGATAGTGCCGGGCAGTCGCTGCCGGGGAGGCCGGTCCAGCAGCGGGGTCTGGCAGGGGTCTGCCCGTGGGCCCTCGACCTGGCAGAGTGGGAAGTGGCACCCACAGCAGGGTGGAGGGTGCCCACCCTTGACACCAGCTCTGAGGTGCTGAGTCATTGTCCGTGCTGGCCGCTGGGCCCCGGCCGTTCTCCGGCCGGCAGTGCAGTGAGCTGCCCTGAGCCTCTTTCTGACTGAGCCGATGGCACACCCGGGGCCGCGTCCCTTGGCCTCCTGCTCCCTGAGTCAGCCGGGAGGGACCCCTGCCTCTGCGACCCAGCCAGAGCACCGCTGCGACCTCGGGTGCGGTGCCCGCTGCGTGCGGCCTGCCCACCTTTGCTTGCCATCCCCGCAAAGGCAGGTGGAGGACCCCAGACGGCGCCCCGGAAGACGGCAGTGGGAGGCCACTCTCAGAGCGGGTGTGACTGCGTGACCGAGAACCCTGCCAGGCTGTGTCACGGTGCCCCCCAGGGGTCCCTCCTTGGGCCGTTCGCCACACTCAGACCCACCGCCCAGGGCCGCCTCTCCCCCTGCCGTCGGTCTGGTTCAGGGGGAGGCTTGCGGGTGGACCGGCCAGCAGACGGGCCTTCGGGGGTCTGGGCACGCAGGGCGGGTCTGGGGACAGCGTGAGCTGCCAGCCGCTGTGCGGAGCCGGAGTGAGGACGTCCGAGCACAGGCAGGTGCTTGCCGGGGCTCGGCCCTGAGGCCCAAGCCAGGGCCCGGGTGGGCTGCGGGGGTGTCTGCCTCCTGCGAGGAGGTGAAGGTGGAGACTAAGGCCGTTCTGTCAGGGGCTCTAGACGGAGAGAGGAGAGTGTTCTTCAGGGAGTGGCCCACCTGTCAGAGTCACCGCGGCTGGACGCTCCCAAGCTCCCTGCCCGACAGCCCGCCTGGTCTCTCAGGGAAGGGCCTGGGCTGTGCCTGTGAGCGGGGGTCCTGGGGTGCTGGGCACACGGTGTGGGCAGCACTGGGTGTGAGCGGGCGTCCTGGGTGCTGGGCACGCGGTGTGGGCAGCACTGGGTGTGAGCGGAGGGTCCTGGGTGCTGGGCACGCGGTGTGGGCAGCACTGGGTGTGAGCGGGCGTCCTGGGGTGCTGGGCACGCGGTGTGGGCAGCACTGGGTGTGAGCGGAGGGTCCTGGGTGCTGGGCACGCGGTGTGGGCAGCACTGGGTGTGAGCGGGCGTCCTGGGGTGCTGGGCACGCGGTGTGGGCAGCACTGGGTGTGAGCGGGGGTCCTGGGGTGCTGGGCACACGGTGTGGGCAGCACTGGGTGTGAGCGGGGGTCCTGGGTGCTGGGCACATGGTGTGGGCAGCACTGGGTGTGAGCGGGGGTCCTGGGGTGCTGGGCACATGGTGTGGGCAGCACTGGGTGTGAGCGGGGGTCCTGGGGTGCTGGGCACACGGTGTGGGCAGCACTGGGTGTGAGCGGGGGTCCTGGGTGCTGGGCACACGGTGTGGGCAGCACTGGGTGTGAGCGGGGGTCCTGGGTGCTGGGCACACGGTGTGGGCAGCACTGGGTGTGAGCGGGGGTCCTGGGTGCTGGGCACACGGTGTGGGCAGCACTGGGTGTGAGCGGGGGTCCTGGGGTGCTGGAGCCTGTCTCTGTCTCAGAGGAAAGGACCCGAGACCAGGGGGGCACCGTGTCTGGAGGCCGGCAGGCTGGTTTGGGTCCCTGGGTTGGGGAGCGCGGTCCGTGAAGAGGAGCTCGGAGGGGCCGCAGGGACCGAGGCCGGTGTCGGGAGCCCAGGTTCTCTCTCTGCCAGGCCCCCAGGCCGAGCCTTCCTCAGGTTCACCTCGCAAACCTGAAAGCCTTTGGGGCGTCTGAGAGCCTCGAGTCAAGCACTGGGAAGAGCCTCTCTGGTTTCGGGGCCCAGGCTGGGCCTGCCCCGTGGGGCCCTGCAGCTCTGGGGGCCCAGAGGGCTCATTGGATCTGCCGCCAGCAGCTGGCCAGCCCGCGGGGGGAGGGGAGAGTGAGGGCGGTGACCCTGCTGGAACAGGGGTTCACGGCGTTGCCTGGGGCCGCAGGAGGACTCCGGAGAGTGAGTGCCTGAGGGTTTGGGGGTGTTGGCTGAGGAGAGGTTCCCGGTGTGGACCAGAGGCGCCAGGGTGGCAGGCCGGGCTCAGGGCCAGTGCCAGCCCCAGGAGGCGTTCTGTGGCCCTTGCTCAGTGGACAGGGGCTGGCTGGGCGGGCAGGTGGTGGGTGACGGAGGTGGGTGGAGGGCACTGGGTGGGTGAGGGATGGAATTGATGGATAGGATTCAGAAAGACGGGTGTGTGTGTGTTTGTGTGGATGGTGGATCGGATTCATGGCCGGCTGAGGGGTGGGCAGGTGGGGGGGGGCGTGTGGATGGTGGACTGATGAGGTGGGGGCGGCTGGGTGGACGGATGGAGTGTAGATGGACGGGCGGACGGTGGGAGGGAGACACGGGCAGGTGAAGATGGCTAGGTGGGGTGTGTGTGCGGGCGGGTGGAGGATGGGTGCAGAGAGTAAGGGGGAGGGATAGATGGATCCACCGGTGGGTGGGTGGGGGCTGGGAGGATGGGGGCTGGGAAGGAGGCAGATCGGGAGGGCGAGGGGGCTCAGTGGTGTGAATCCAACAGACTCAGAGGCTGGAAGGTCCTGAGAGGAGCGTCCAGGGCGGCTGCCCTCCCTGGGCCATGCTCCTGCCCCTGGCGAGTGCGGCTGTCTGGAGTCCGGGGTCCTGCTGGGATGCGGCTGTGTCTGGCCTGGGTGAGAAGGGATGGCCCGGAGGTGGCCCGGGGGACAGAGGCCGAGGGGAGAGCGTGGCCTTTGCTTCACGGACCCCACGCGGCCTGTGTACCGCTTTGCACCCACAGCCATGTTGTTCTCCGGATGGCGGGGGAGGTGCTGGCCCCACAGAGGGGGAGACGCGGCCGACGAGGGTGGGTGACCTGGGAGTGGGTGACCGGCCGAGGCCATGCTGTTTGGCGGAGGCTGGACTCTGACCCAGGGGATCGCATGGGGTCAGCTCAGCAGTAGGTCAGGGGCAGGTTAGTCCTGGGAAGGACAGATTGGGTCCTGACTGCAGCCCCCGCGGAGGGGTCCAGGCAGACTCCCTGTGGGAGGAGGTACACAGGCCTCGGTGACTCAGTGCTGGGCCCTGGTCTCCTGTCTGGGCTCCAGGCCCCTGAGGCTCCTGCACTAGGTCTTAGGGGACAGGCCTGGGCCCCAGAAGGGGAGCCCCGTACTGTCCACCGCCCGCTGGCAGGAGGGGCGGGTGCTGGCGTCCCTGTGGGAGGTGCTGGGGCGGGGCTGCTGGCACGGAGCTGCAGCGGCTGGGGGGCGGGGTCTCCCCTGTCCTGCAAGGGCTCTCCTCAGGGCTCTCTCGAGAACGTCCTTGCTGTCTCTGGCCGGGTCAGGGAGTCCTCTGATGTCTTCCCAGGCCACGCCCACTGGGCACAGCTGGCCCCACCCTGAGGGCCACCGGCAGGGCCCCAGGGCTTCAGGCTGGGGAGTCGATTCTCAGTGGTCGGGCCCCTGGAGCAGCAGCGCTAGGTCTGGGGAGGGTCCAGGGGGCCGGGCCGGAGCCCCAGGCCAGGAGCAGGCCGCCTTGTGGTTGGAGGAGGGGCGCGGAGGCTGGAGCTGAGCTGGCCGGAGGCTAAGGTGAAGCAGGAAAAACAGGAAAGTGATTTTCGCGCATCAGGCTGGCCTGGGACAGGGTGGTCAGGAAGGACCACTTCGCTTTTGGATGGTGATGGGTGCGTGGTCAGATGAGCAGAAAGCCGGTCAGCTTGAGAGGAGGGAATTAATCTGTGAGACTGCAACGGGGAAATGGTTTGCGAGAAACGGGGTTCTGCTGTGACAGCATCGGGTCAGGAGATGCAGCCCCCAGGAGGGCGATCTGCGGGCTGGGAGGCGGGCAGCGGGGTCCTGCAGCCGGGACAGCCAGCTCTCGGCCGCTCCTCAGCCCGCAGGGGCCGCTCCTGTCCTGTGTGTCTTCTGAGCTTCAGCCCAGAGCGTCCAGACCCCGCAATCGGACCGGGGCATCCTCAGTGACCAGGTAGTGGGGTCAGACCCAGGCTGCCGCCCGTCCTAGGGCATTGTAGTGTCCCAAGGCAGGTCATGCACCTCCGGAGCCCTCCCTGCCCCGGAGCCCTCGGGAAGGAGGCTCCCGGGTGGCCTCTCGGCTTCCGTACCCACTGCGATACTGGGGTAGGGCCTGAGTAGGGAGTCCCAGGGGCTTGGAGAGTCCTCCATTCATGGCTCACATTCCTGTGCTCAGCTCAGGTGCCCGAGAGGTGGGCAAGGCCACAGGGACTGGGCTGCACCTGGTGGTCGCCAGGCTCGGCAAGGGGCAGGACCTGTGTGCCTGGCACGGTGCCGGGGACGTGGGCACTGATGGGCAGTGGCCGCTGCCAGCGTAATCATTGCATTGTTAACCTCAGGGTGTTAGAGAGCCTGCCAGGCCCCTCACTGTCCACCCTCAGGCTGGTCCTCTGCCCAGGAGGCTGTCTTGCCAGGGCCCCTCCTCCGGGACCCTGGCTGGCGGCTCTGTCCCCTCTCAGCTCCTCGCTCAGCTCTGGGCCCTGGGGGAGCCGGGCCTGCTGCCCGGGTACCACAGAAAGAGCCCCTGGGCCTGGCATCCTCTGTCTCGGTGGAGCTGGGGGAGGCCCCGGGGTCCTCTGAGTGGAGCACCAGGGTGGGTGGACCATTGCTGATCTGACACTGGCACCTGCTTGCCCCCCTTCTGAGGGGTGCGCCCCGCTCACCATTCACTGCAGCCTCGGTGGGTGCTCCTCTTGGGCAGGGGCGGCCCCAGCAGTACTTGACCGTTGGCAAAGCGCTCAGTCTCCCTGGTCACCGGGTGAGAGGTGGCCCGTGGTGACTTCCGGCGAGGAGCCAGAGGGTGGGGCATCTTGCCTGATGGCAGGACTGGGGAATGATGGAGCCAGGCCCTGACGCCCCCCGCAGGGGCTGGCCGCCTCCGTGGCTCGTCGGGGCTGGCAGCCTCCGTGGCTCGTCAGGCCACAGGCTCTGCGTCCGTGGCTGCAGGAGCCCCTGGGAGGGCGGGAGAGACGCCAGTTCCCCGCTGGCTGGAGGGCCGAGCCCGCACGGGGTGACGGAGGGCGCTGCGGTCATTGGCTCCAGCAGAGAGAGGGACAGTGCGGTGGGGGCGGGGGCGGGGCAAAAAGTGTTGCCTTGGTTCACGGCAGAAAAGCGTTTCTCCAGGTTGGGGAACTTCTTCTTTCTGTTTTTATTCCTCACCCGAGGATATTTTTCTGTTTATTCTCAGACAGAGTGGGAGGGAGGGAGAGAGAGAAGCATCGACGTGAGAGGGACACATAGACTGCCTGCCTCCCGCACAACTGACCAGGCCCGGGGGTGAACTGCACCCGAGATGTGTGCCCTTGACCGGAATCGACGCTCTGACCGCTGGGCCACACCATCCAGGGCAGGACGTTCTGTTTTGGAAGTGAAATGACTCCAGTGCCGTCCGGGCTTGCCGGGGCTAAGGCACCTGGATGCATCGGGCGGTGGCTTTGCCTGGTCCTCACCCACGCTCCGGTGCCGTGGCCGAGGCGGCCTGGCCTCACAACGTGCCTGTCAGCAGAACGCCCGGCCGCGCGCCGAGCCAGCAGGCCCTCTGCACAGATCACACGCGCTGGGACACGCAGGACACTGCTCCCCACGCGGCAGGAGCCCTGGCTGGGTCACCGGGACCCTTGAAATGGTGACCAGCTAATTAAAACAGACGTGGTGCTGTCAGTGGGTGTTGGACGGAGCTCTGAACCCCAAACTCAGATTGAAGGGCTGGAGGGACAGGTAGAGCGTGTGCCTGTGCATGTGTGCATGAGTGTGCGTGTGTGCATGCATGTGCATGCACATGTGTGTATGCATGTGTGTGTATACGTGTGTATGTGCGTGTGTGTGCGCGTGCGTGTGCAGGTGAGAACCAGTGGCACCTTCAGGTCTGGATGGAGGGACGTTGTACTGCGTGGGGTCACACCCTTGCATGATATGATGGAACATATGGGAGGCAGCATGTGGGTGACACCCACCCATCATCACTGGGTCTCCCAGCTGCCCCGGGTGTTGATCTCATTCCCTTGGAAACCACGTGACACTGTGCAGAAGGAGGGTCTTTCACATCTGACCCTCTGAGTTCTCACGTGCTGGCTGTGTGCTTTCAAGGATATTTCATAACTTCTCTGAACCTCGGTTTCCCTGCTGGTAAGGAGGGCATATCTAACTGGCTCGGGAGATTGAACAAAATATCAGTACATTCTTAGCTCCTTGGCTGGCACAGAGGAGATGCTCAGAAAATGTTAGTCTGTCCCTCCTAACCCTCTTCCGCACCTTCCCCTCCCAGTCCTCCTCCTCGGTCTGGACCCACGAGGTCCTTCAGGATGGAGTGGCTCACCTTCTGTCCCCTCTGCTGTCCGGGATGGAGAGCTCGGAGCTCAGCGATAGCAGGTTGTCGTTTTGCAGACCACTTCGTGGTGTTAGCCACGGTGGCCCAGTTGTAAATTCCTCCGACCTCGGCTTTTCGGAAGCTCCGGCACAGAGTGCACCTGGAGTCTGTTCCAGGATGACAGAAGGGCAGCAGGTGTCTTTGGCTGGGTCTAGTGGCATCAACATTCTCTTCTGGAATTTTCAGCCTCTTTGCAGAAACCACAGAGCGGGCCGTGGGAAGCCTGGAGTCAGGACCTACGTTTGCCCCTCTCCCGACACTCAGACACCTGGGTCCCTGCGAAGGCTGATGAATCACACTGGATTGGAGTCTTGGAGACTCAAGCTCCCACGTTGTGGGTGGGGCAGGCACAGGCTGAGAGCCGATGCAGCCCCGTTCCTCCCCCCGCCCCCCTCTGGGCTGGGAAACACCCACTGCAGGCCCTGGCGAGAGTTTGGGGAGGAAGAGGCACCAAGTTCAAGTGTGTAAAGACTCAGGCAGCACCTTGGGGTACCGTCCGTTGGTAAGGGAATGGTAGGGGGAGATGTGGGTGCCGGGCTGTGTCTGTTCATAGCAGGGGCTCCGCTAATGGCTGGGAGTGGGGAGGAGGGTGTGCGAGCTGTCCCTGAATGTCCCTGGTCAGGGCAGTCAGCAGGAGAGTGGGACACGGTGGGGGACTGCCCTGAGCACCTGCATCTGGCTCGGGACAGCAGCTGGGTTTCAAGCTCGCAGATGGTGGAGCTGACACTGCCGGCCCCAGAGGTGGCCTCAGGCCGGCCGTCTGGGACCTGAAGGGTGGTGGAGGCTTGAGCAGACCTGTCTGTGAGCTCTGAGAGGGTGGGGGTGGGAGACAGAGTGGCGGCGACTCCGTCCTGGATGTGTGCATGTCATGGGGGTGGGGGGGGCAGGGTTGAGCTCACCTAGTGCTGGCTTCGAAGACGCACCAAGAGGACCGTCCCCCCCAGCAAGGGTGCTTTGTAGGAGCAGCAACTCCAGTGTCACCTTTGTGTGCAGATGGCACAGGGTACACTTCAGAAGGAAGGCTGTTGAAGGATATTGACCCCACTCCACTTACTGGGCTCCCTGGAGTGGCTCTTTGATGGCAGGGACCTTGATAGTCAGAGGCCATGGTGCTAGTAATTTCAGCCATCATAAGAGTCCAGGAGAAGAAATCCGTCCTCTTTGGTCCAGGGTTCCTTTGAGGTTGGGGCAGCCAAGGAGAATAGGCAGGCAGTGTGGGCTCCTCCAATTTTCTGTTTTACTGGAAACCACATGAATACAAGACGCGGAGGCAGGTGTCACGCCCAGAACTCTGTATGGTGCAGGCTCGATTGATGTATTTCTCAGGTCATCGGCCGCACCCTCATACCCCCTTTCTTTGTCCACTACTCAGCCTCACCCCCCAGAACCCCTCCGAGATAGTTCTTACAGACCAGGTATTGCTCGTCACTCTTTCTGTTAATTCTCATCTTTGATATGAGGAGGGGACCCTGTATGGGCACTGAGAGGAGCCTGCACTTTTGTGAGCTGGGCCCTTGTCTCATTGTCACGTCCGACTGTGTCCACAACCCCCGTCTGATTGTCACATCTGGCTGTGTCCACAACCCCTGCCTCATTGTCACGTCCGGCTGTGTCCACAACCCCCGTCTCATTGTCACGTCCGGCTGTGTCCACAACCCCCGCCTCATTGTCACATCCGGCTGTGTCCACAACCCCCGTCTCATTGTCACGTCCGGCTGTGTCCACAACCCCCGTCTCATTGTCACGTCCGGCTGTGTCCACAACCCCCGCCTCATTGTCACATCCGGCTGTGTCCACAACCCCCGTCTCATTGTCACGTCCGGCTGTGTCCACAACCCCCGTCTCATTGTCACGTCCGGCTGTGTCCACAACCCCCGTCTCATTGTCACGTCCGGCTGTGTCCACAACCCCCGTCTCATTGTCACGTCCGGCTGTGTCCACAACCCCCGTCTCATTGTCACGTCCGGCTGTGTCCACAACCCCCGCCTCATTGTCACATCCGGCTGTGTCCACAACCCCCGTCTCATTGTCACGTCCGGCTGTGTCCACAACCCCCGCCTCATTGTCACATCCGGCTGTGTCCACAACCCCCGTCTCATTGTCACGTCCGGCTGTGTCCACAACCCCCGTCTCATTGTCACGTCCGGCTGTGTCCACAACCCCCGCCTCATTGTCACGTCCGGCAGTGTCCACAACCCCCGTCTCATTGTCACGTCAGGCTGTGTCCACAACCCCCGCCTCATTGTCACGTCTGGCTGTGTCCACAACCCTATGGCTGTATCCACGGTCCTCGTCCGACTGACACATCCAACTGTGTCCTCGGCCCTCGTCTCACTGTCATGTCTGGCTGTATCCACGGCCCTCACCTGAGTGACACACTCGGCTGTGTCTGGGCCCTCGTCTGACTGACACGTCTGGCTGTGTTCATAATTCTGACACTTCTGACATCTCAATAAACGAGTGCTCTATAGCCCCCCTTACCTCCACTGTAACTTTACAAATCTTAGATTCTGAGACAGATTCTCTGAATCCACTAACTCACAATATCACCTTCTAACATAAAGCATAGAGAGTTTCCAAACATAAATACCCAGATAACCATGTCTTTAGAAACTCTCTGACAAATATATACCTACAGCTGAATCCAGTACATTCTCTTCTCCAATGCAGATGTCTCTTCTGATCAGTGCCACACAACAGGGAGTTTGTGACTTGTAGACAATGCAAAGTTACTCTGGTGCTGGGCATTTTGTGTTCACAGTCCACAAATACATTTGGGCATATGCTCCCCAGCTTGTCAGAATGTATAGGAGCAACAGCCTGTTTGAACCAAACATCCACAGATTCTGAAATGGCTCTGTGGCTGCCTCCAAGGGTCAGGGCCTCACCTCAACATTTGATTGGCCCTGGTTCAAGTCTGGGGGTGGAGAGGCCCATCTCATCATTCAGAGTTGGGCTCCTTTCACAGGTCCATGAACACTAAGGTTAGCTGCTTCTCTAGCAGGGTCTGACTGGAAAGTTAACTATCTGGGGAAGGGCACGTGGCAGGAGGTGAGGGCAGACTTACTACCTGAACTCTGGATGGTAAAATTTGCTTCAATTTGGCAGTCAGGTTGGGGATAAAGCATGGTGGTTCTGGTGTCAGTTGGTTGGAGTATCATCTTGTACACCAAAAGGTTGGGGGTTTGATCCCTGGTCAGGGCAACTGATTGATGTTTCTCTCTCTCTCTCTCTGCCTTTTCCTCTCTCTCTCTCAAAATGGTTTTCCTGATACACAGAAGTAGCCACATAGAGACTGGTAGGAGGGGTGGAGATGCAGACCAGGCTGGTCCCACATGTGTGGCAGATAAAAATCAGGAGGGATACCTCAGCTATGGAGGTCCCCCCTGAGGAGCCAGGGGTCCCAGCCTCACACCAGGCTCCCCAGCCCAGGGTTCCATTGCTGGGAAGAAAAGTCCCCTAACTTCTAATTGTTGGCCCATCAATGGGATTGAGGCCGAGTGAGGTCAAGGGTTGCTGGAGTTCCAGGCAGCTCCTCCTAAAGGGCCCACACATGGACGTAACTCAGCGGGACTCCCTTCTTCTGAGCTCCAGTGCTGGGCAGCAGCTGGAAAAGCACCAGGAAGATGCGGGGAGGAGCCGAACTGTCCGGCTTGGGAAGGGGGGAGGGCTTGCTCCCAGACAGGAGAGCTGGCAGAGGCCATTGTCCTTTGCTGAGCCTCCCCCTGCGGGCAGCTACCATATCTGAGTCTGTATCAGCCTGGCTCACACTCTTTGCTCTGCTCCAGTGATTCCCTGAGACCTTTCCTTACCCAAGTTTTGGGCCCACCCGAGTCGCTTCCAGTGGCTTTTCCATATAAAGGGCCTGTCTTGGTTCATGCTGAGGACTTTCCTGAATTCTCTCCCAGTTGCACAAATCTTAAACAAGCAACATCTGCCTCTGTGTACCCTGCCCCTCTGGCCAAGTAGCCCCAGGCCTAGCACCAGCGGCAGCCAGACTCCGTTTTCAGCTTGGCTTGTCTCAGGCACCTCCATGTCCAGCACGAGTAGCTGCCATTTGAAGATCGCGTTGTAGTTCGTGTTGGGTAGCCCTGGGCAGGGCATAAGTGGCAGCTGACCTTGGCCTGCACCTCCTGGGAGACCTCTAAGCCAGTGCACCCAGTGGCTATGCCAGAGCACCACCCAATCACTTCCACAAGCAACACAGTCAGGGGGTGAACTTGGTGGGCACCAGAGCCCCACTGAAGCGAGTTCTGCTCTGTGGGTTTGGCCCCTGTACAGCTGCTCCTCTGCTGTCGTTGTGGCTGGTCCTTATAGCTAATCAATCGAAGGGTCAACCCCTCCCATTGATGTGTCAACAACAATCAAGACTCAACTACAACAAAAGAGTGCACACAGCCCACATGAGGGGGATGACTGCACACCTGGAACACCCAGCTCAGGTGACTGGGGAGGTTGTACCCCTGGGCCCTATAGGACACCTGCTACATAAGACCACCCTGCTAAGACTGGGAGACATAGCAGATCTACCTAATGCATAGGAACAAGTACAGGGAAGCAGCCAAAATGAGGAGACAAAGAAACGTGTCCCAAATGAAAGAATGAGAGAAATCTCCAGAAAAAGAACTGAATGAAACAGAGGCAAACAAACTACTAGTGTTCAAAACAATAGTTATAAGGATGCCTAAGGAGCTCAGGGAGACCTAAACAGCATGAAAAAAGGATATAGGAACTATACAAAAACAGTCAGAAGTGAAGAATAGTATAACTAAGATGAATACACTAGAAGGAGTCGTCAGAATAAATGAAGCAGAGGATCAAATCAGAGATGTGGGAGACAAGACGGTAGAAAACAGCCAATCAGCAGGAAAAAAAAATAAAAAAATGAGGGTAGTTTAAGGGACTTCTGGGACAACATAAGTCTTAACAACATCTGTATAATAGGTGTACCAGAAGAAGAAGAGATAGAGCAACACATTGAGAACCTATTTGAAGAAATAATGCTGAAAACTTTTCTAACCTGGTGAAGGAAACAGACACACAAGTTCAGAAGCACAGAGAGTCCCAAATAAGGTAAATCCAAGAGGCCCACACCATGACACATTATAATTAAAATGCCAGAGGTTAAAGACAAAGAGAGAATCTTAAAAGCAGCCAGGAAAAAGCAGTTGGTTGTCTATAAAGGAGCACCCACAAGACTGTCAGCTGATTTCTCAAAAGAAACTTTGCAGGTCAGAAGGGAGTGGCAAGAAATATTTGAAGTGGTGAAGAGCAAGGACCTACAACCAAGATTCCTCCGCACAGCAAAGCTGTCATTTAGAATCGATGGACATATAAGGAGCTTCCCAGACAAGAAAAAGCTAAAGGAGATCATCACCATTAAACCAGTATTACAAGAAATGTTAAAGGGCCTTCTTGAAGAATAAGAATAAAAAGATAAAAATATGAATAATAAAATGGATATAAATAATTATCTGTCAACAGTTACTTTAAATGCAAATGGATTAAATGCTCCAATCAAACGACATAGGGTGACTGGATAGTATCAGAACAGGACCCTTACATATGCCGTCTACAACAGACTCACTTAGCTCAAGAGACACACACAGACTGAAAGTAAGGGGATGGAAAAATATGTTTTATGAAATTTGAAACAAGGAAAAAACCAAGCGGGGGTAGCAACACTTGTACGAGACAAAATAGACTTCAAAACAAAGGCTATAACAAGAGACAAAGAAGGACTCCGCAATTCCACTTCTAGGTATTTATCTGAAGAAACTCAAAACATTAATTCAAAAAGACATTCGCATTCGTATGTTCATTGCAGCAGTATTTACAATAGCCAAGATAGGGAAGTAACTCAAGTGTCCATCCGTAGATGAATGAGCAGAGAAGAACTGGTGTGTATATACAACAGAATATAACTCGGCCATAAAAAATAATGAATTCTTGCCATCTGCGGCAACATGGATGGACCTAGAGGGTGTTTTGCTGAGTGAAATAAGTCAGACAGAGAAAGACAAATGCCAGATGATTTCACTTTTATGTGGAATCTAATAAACAAACAAGCGGAACTGAAACAGACTCAGAGCCAGGGAACATTTTGAAGGTTGCCAGATGGGCGAGGAGTTGGGGGATGGGCGAAAAAGGTGGCGAAAGTAAGAAGTACAAGTTGGTGGTTACAGAATAGTCATGGGGACGTAAAGTAGAACATAGGGAATATAGTCAGTAGTATTCTAATAATTGTGCATGGTGTCAGGTGGGTACTAGATTTATCAGGGTGATAATTTTGTAACTTATATAAATGTCTAATCATTGGCTACACCTGACACTAATATATATATTGTGTCAACTGTATTTGAAGAATTGAAAAAAATGGAAAAGAATGGTGGTCTGGCCCTGGCTGGTTTTGCTCAGCGGTTAGAGCGTCGGCCCACGGACCAGAGAGACCCGGGTTCGGTTCCCACTAAGGGCATGTACCTCAGTTGCAGTTTGTCCCCGGCCCTGGTTAGGGCCATGTGGGTGGCGACCACTCGATGTGTCTCTCTCACATCAATGTTTTTCTCTCTCTCTCCCTCCTGCTCTATCTGAAGATAAATGCAAAAAAAAAAAAAAAAAAGAAAAGAAAAAGAAAAAGAATGGTGGTTCCCCTCCTTGCTCTGGTCAAAGCACACTTCCGGAGCGTGGGTCAGGACCTTGGACAGCACCATGCTCTGCCGCACTTCTCAGTTCAGCCAGCAATGGGCTCCCTGCCCTGTCGCTGGGGCTTCTGGTGGTCAGGGAACCTGGGATCTCTACGTCAGCGTGTCCTCTGGGTCTCTGTTTCAGGGAGAGCCTTGTTTTCTAGCCTGGTGAACAGACCTCCCTTCTTCCTGCCGCCCCCCCCCGCCCCCCTTCATTGCTCTGACGGTTGGCGTTTGAGAAGCAGACTCATGGCAGGGGCAGGAGGGAGAGAGGGGAGGGAATCGAGACCCCGTGTTTCTGAGCTCACGTGACCGCAGGTTCATACTCAGGAGTTTCTGGGTAGCTCTGCTTCTCTTTGGCGACTTGGAAGTCTCCTTGAAGCAGGAAAGGGGTGTCAGTGTGATTAGGTGCTATTTTAATCAGCCAGTGGAAGGGGACTGGGGAGAGTTACTCAGGCAGATGGCAGTCTCCACTGGCCTTGGCTCAAGAGAGCCCCAGACAAGCCTCCAGGGCCCACTGACACTCACAGCTCTGTGGGTGCCAGGGCCAGAGGGGGGCCAGCTGGGGCCTGGGACTGCAGCAGGAGGCGCCCCCAAGCTGGGCCACCTGGCGTAGAGGACTCTTCCTTTCAAGTTTTGGAGAAGAGTCTGGGACCCAAGTTGTTTGTGTAAAGACGTTCACAGGGTCTAGGCGGGGGGACCCCGAAGGCATCTTCTCTTCCCTGCGTGTCAGGTGGCCTGTGTTTCTTGTGGCTGGAGGACCTCCAAGAAAGGAACATCTCCAGTGTAGTCAGGGGACCCCCCAAAGGTTGGTGTGAGGAATTCAGCTGGAGTTTGAAGTCGGAAACACGCGCTTGTAAACGTGGCTGTCTGCCGTCTTGTTGCGGGGTCTTTGGAAGGAGGGCTACGGCAGACCCATGAGCCCCAGGTTCCTCATCTGTAAATGGGACAGTGTTGCCTGCTGTAGAGAACTGTTGTGAAAATAGAGACAACATATAGAAAGTGCTCGGTGGGAGTCTCACCCTCTCTTCTCAGAGGATCTACGACGTTGTGTGACCCTCCTTCTGAAGACCTTGGAGGCGCCACGCGGTCGGCCCTGGGGGAGGACCTCGCTGGAACTCCCAGTTCCCATCGCTGCTGACAGTGGATGTCGGGGCTAATGAAGACCCCCTGCCCCGTATGTCTGCTCGGGTGGCTGGCCTGAGGAGGCTCTGTGTGCACAGCAGTTATCCCAGTGACGTCACCCCCTTGCACCCCAGCACTGGGGGCTTCTGCTCTAGATGTTAGATATTCTTGCTTCTGAGGGTGGGAGGGGGGAGGGGTGGGGAGTGAGGCCTGGAACCACATGGCTGGCAAGTAACAGCCCCTTCCTTGAGGTGTCACGGGATCATAAAGACAGACCCTCCTGAGCCATGTCACCTCTAGTCCCTTTAGGAGAAAGGAGGAAAGGTCGTGGGACTCACCTCAGTGCAGACACAGACCCTGCTTCTCTGCTCGCCTCTCAGCCGCCGCGGGACAGGGTGGAGAAGGTGTCCCGGCCGGTTTCTCCAGAGAAACAGCTCCAGTAGCCATGCGTGGTTCTCCCTCTTTCCCCGTCATCCGGAGAGGGACGCGGGGAGGGAGGGGACAGAGTTTAAGGGGGTGGCTCATGGGATTGTGGGTCCTCGCAAGTCCTGGTCCGTAATCTGCAGAGCAGGCCAGCAGGGGACCTCCTTCCCTGGGGGAACCTCGTCTTTTCTGGGAAGGCCTTCACCTGATTAAAGAAGGTCCACCTACATTACACAGGATCCTCTGCCTCACTGAAAATCTACGGATTTATATGCAGTTCTCACCTAAACGAACATTTACAGCAGCTGTGGGCTAGGAGCTCACCGGGTAGCTGGCCACTGTCGCCTAGCAAATCTGACGCACGGAATTAACCATCACAGCCGGGGCGACCTGGAGGGTGCTGTGCTGAGCGGAGAAGCCAGTCGGAGAAAGGCATGTGCCACGTGGTCTCGGTTATTTGCAGGATGTTGTGAACGAAATAAGCTGTCGATCACAGCAGATCCAGAGACCTGGAGGTGGGAGCAGACCCACGAACCTCAGCGGGAAGGGGGTGGGGCTGGAAAGCGATCAGCCAAAGAACTGACATGTACACAACCAGTGGACACGGACAATAGTTTGGGGAAAGCGGAAGGGGGGTGGGGGCAGGGAGGGGGTCAATGGGGGAACGGAGGGCGCATCTGTAATACTTTCAACAATGAAGATTAAAAAAAAATAAAAAGATAGAAAATTAGAGAAAAAGAAAGAGAATTAGAAAGGGTAATGTCTAAGCAAGTAGTTCTCCTCCAAAGTTTAAAAGCCGTGAACATTACAACACTGGGGAAAAAAGCTCCGTTAACACATGTTTCAGTCTAAGAGGCCCGGAGCCGGGAGCTCCCAGCCTTGGCAGGGGAGAGTGTGGGCTTTGAGCCTGCCGCCCCGAGCCCCGACCTCCCTTCTCGTGTTCTTGGCGGTGACACGTTGCCTTGTCCTCTGGCCGCAGTGTCCTCGTCGGCACGGTGGGGAAGCAGCCAGCATCTTGCAGGAGAGCTGAAGGGCTGAGATCATGGATGTGGCAGGTGAGGCCCGGTCCCAGCTTACTCCCCATTTCCTTCCACCTTCGGGGGCCTCTGCTGCTGCCCTGCTACCTGCCAAGCCGTCTAGGCTGGGGGAGGGGACGGAGCAGGTGCCTGCTGGGTCCGTGTCCGGGGTCCAGGAGGAGGTGGCCCTCGGAGGGACCTCAGCGGCAGAGCTGTGGGCAGGGGAGGGCCAGAGTTCCCGGGGAGCGAAATGTGGCGGCTGAGGACGGGACGCGTGTGGCGTGTTGAGGCGAAGGAAGAGGTGAGGAACCCTGTCTGCCGATGTCCCCTGGTCTGAATCAGGTCCCTACTCTGCTCTCTCTTTGCCTTCGGGCATCTTGGACATGTGGCCTCGGGGTCCCCTGGGGACGATCACGTGCATCTTGAAACAGGTTATTGAGGCGGAGCGTGGAGGTGGGACAGCTGTGCAGTGAGGTGAGCTGGGGACCCCTCGACGCCTCCTCTAGCGAGGACAGAGCAGAGGGTAATGCCAGGGCCGGGGGCTCCAGCAGCCTGCCTGGCAGGAGGGGCCGAGAACATTCAACCTTGTGTCTCCCTGCGGCACCTCCAGCTGGTGCCATGTGTGAGCGTCCTGCTGGAAGGGGGCCTGAGCGGGGAGGGGGCAGGGCACCGAGAAGCAATGGCAGGATACCGAAAGGGACTGTCCGCGGGTCCGTGTGAAGCCAGCAGCCGTGAGGTCATCAGCCTGAGATAACCGGCAGAGGCGGTCACGGAGGGCGTGTTCGGCTGGGACCAGCCTGGGCGGTGACAGAGGGAGTATTCAGCCGGGACTCAGGGTGAGTCTCCCCGGCTCCCCGGAAGCCAGGTGGGCTGCTGGTGGCTGGCGACAATGGGTTGTGGTGGGAACGCTGGCCCGGCTGTGCGGGGGCAGTGTGGTCCGTATCCGGAGGGCAGCTCAGTTTCAGTGCGTTACTGTAACATGGAGCTAGTAAGGCTGCCTCTGAAGGGGGGTGCAGATGAATGAGAAGACGGCATCGCTATGGCACGCCTCGTCGGCAGCAGGTGCTCAGCCGGCGTGCTGTCCTCGGGCGTGCCTGTCCGCGCTCTGTCTACCTGCCGAGCCCAACCCCGCCGTCGAGAACCCCCGGCGTACAATAGTCTTTCTTTTTAGTTCTAATCTGTACTATACAAGTTCTTCACACACGCAGAGAAGTCGCAGAATAGCATAATAAACACCCACACACATCACCTGGCTGAACAGTTGTTAACACTTTGCCATGTATCTGCTTCATCTAGTTTTTTAAAAAAATATTTTAAAGTAAATTACAGACATCATGATATTTCATTCCTAAATACTTCAGTATATATCCCTAAAATCGGTCTGGCTGGTGTGGCCCAGTGGTTGAGCATCGACCCATACACCAAGAGGTTGCTGGTTTGATTCCCGGTCAGGGCACATGCCCAGGTGTGGGCCCATCCCCAGTGGGGGTCGTGCAGGAGGCAGCCAGTTGATGTTCCCTCTCATCAATGTTTCTCTCTCTCTCCCTCACCCTTCCTCTCTCTCTGAAATCAATAAAAAATCCATAAAATTGTAAGAACATTTTCCCGTATAGTCACAAAACCATTATCATGCAGAATAATCATACTTTTCTGTTCCAATCTAACAGTCCATATGGACATTTCCCAAGTGGCCCCCAGAGTATCCCTTCCAGCTGATTAGTTCAAGTCAGGATTCCGGGGAGGACTATGGGTTGCCATTGGTAATTTCCCGTAAGTCTCTTCTTATTTAGACTAGGGCTTGTCAGACTGCCTTGTGGGCACATGATGTATTTACCTGGGGTTCTTGCTAAAGTGCAGACTCTGCTGTGGGGGGCTGCAGAGGGGCCTGAGGTTCTGCACTTCCAGCCCACTCTTAGGGGTACTGCTGCTGGAGGTGCACGGGCCTGGGGCATCCCCCCATTTCTTCCCATGACACCGACTTGCGTGTGGCTCAGCCCTGTGGTGTTCCCTTCACCAGCTTTCTGTCGCTCCTGGAGTCGTCTGACTTGTCTTCTGCCGTCGTAGGTGAACGGGAAGTGAGGTCTGGAGGAGAGAGATCCAGCTGGGTCGCTGTGGAGGAACAGCTCGTCGGGGTGCTGTGTGCCTCCCGCTTCCTGCCAAGTGGCACAGGAGAACTTCGCCCACGGGGATTCGTGGGGGGACATCGAGGGTCCCTGTCCGCCAGGGATTGTAGCAGGTGCTGCTAGGTGGGAGCGTGTACGTTGGGGATTCGTTAGGTGGGTCAGTCTCAAATAGTGGGTAGACGTTTTCACTCTCCAGAGACACCCAGGAGTGCTTCCCAGACCCTCAGGGCTGTCAGAGCTGTCCCTGGTGCGTCCACTGTCCCCATCGCCTCTCCCGCAGGGCGAGGGCTGCTGCTCTTGGCTGCTGCTGAGTCTCCCAAGGAGACGGGTGGCCCGAGTCCCAGGAACTTGGTCAAGGCACCGCTGTCTGTTTCCAGGACCTGCCTGCAGGCGCCCTCGCTGGGCACGGTCCACACCGGATGCCGGGGTGAGGGGAGAAGCTACAGGAACAAGGCATGGAGCTGCGTCCGGTGCGGTGAGGCTGAACAGAGAACAGCCCGGGCCAGGGGCCAGGGTGGGTGGGGACGGCAGTCAGGGCCAGTCGGAGTGAGTGACTTGGGGGAGGTGTCTGCAGCCTATTTTGGGGGGAATGCAGACAGCCTCGGTGTCTCGAGGCTCCTTCAGGGACCGGTCAACCTGGGACCCCAGAAACGTCCACACTGTTGAATCAGAATAGCCGGTACCCACAGGCTGCGAACGGCTGCTGTCTGATGGTGGGAGGCCGGAAGGATGGTTGAGAGCCTGGTGGGGGGGCCTTCCCGTCGGCTGTCAGCCATGCTTGTTACCGTGGCACCGGGAGGTGGCGGTGGGTCGGGCAAGGCCAGGCGGCAAGGGGCTGGTGCCCTGGCTCTCTCCTCCCAGGCTGCCGGGGTCCTTGCCACCTCCTCCACGGCAAAGTGGGCAGCAGGTGGTGGCAGTTTACGTGTTTACGGTCCCTCTGCTGGGCGGCGGGCACCTTCGGAAATGAGCGTAAATCTGGGTGCTAGGTGCACCTGCTCCCCTCTGGAGAGCCGGCCAGGCTGGACAAGTGCACGTGTGCAGGCTCAGGGAGAGACAGCGTGCGCACTCCGAACCCTCCGCTCTGGGTGGCACTCGCCGCTGGCACGACAGGAAGGAGAGTGAATGGACGTGGGGGCTCAGTGGCTGAGACAGACGGGGCCAAGTGATCCCCAGTCTCTTTAATTTTTTTTTTTTTTACGCGCCCCTAGCGGGAACCGAACCTGGGACTCTCTGGTCCTCAGGCCGATGCTCCAGCCGCTGAGCCAAACCGGCCAGGGCTGGGTTTCTTTAATTTTTAATTTTTCTCTTTATTGATTTTAGAGAGAGGAAGGGAGAGGGAGAGAGAGAGAAACATCGATGAGAGAGAACATCGACTGGCCGCCTCCTGCACACCCCGCGCTGGGATCGGGCCCACAACCCGGGCATGCGCCCTGACCGGGGATCGAACCGGGACCTCTCAGTCCACGGATGACGCTCAGTCCACTGAGCCACACCGGCCGGGCTGTTACGGATTCTCACTGCTGGTGTGGGAAGCCAGGCCCTGGTGGGACTGACTGGCAGGGGTGCTGTGGATGAAGACACGAGCTTTCCACAAACAGACGTGTGCTCAGCCGGCTGGGCGTGCGTCCCCTTCCTGAGCTGGCCAGGGCGCCTGCACAGGGGCTGCTGGACGTCCCCCGCGGGGGCGGTGAGCACGGGGTGTGACAGCACGCACCCCGCTTGCCTCAGCAGTGCAAGCTGCCCGTCCTTTCCGGAGCCCACGGCATCTGAAGGCAGAGATGCTGTCCCCTTACTGTGCTGTCCCCTTACTGTGCTGTCCCCTTACTGTGCTGTCCCCTTACTGTGTGCCTTTCCACACGCCTCAGGGCCTGGCCCAGCGATGGAGGCCGATGTACGAAGCCGTGTCCATCCTGTACCTGGCCGGACTGCAGCCCGGGGCCTCCCGGGCGTCACCGCTGTCAGGGCGCAGACACGGGCAGCTCTGTACAGGGCGGTGTAGGTGCCCGGTGAGCCGTATGAGGGCAGCTGAGGGGCTTCTCCCCGGAGCGGGGAAGCCCGTCCTGAAAGACCGGGTGTTTTCCAGAGGTGGGAGGTGGTTCAGGCATCCCAGGAGAGGGGGGCAGGCCTGGCCAAGAACGGCCAGGGGTGCCGTGCGTCCTCAGCCCCAGCGCACTGTTTGGAACGCAGAGGTGACCGTCAGGTGAGGCTGAAGAGGTCCCTTTGTCCAGGTTTCCATGTGACACACAGCAGTGCTGTCCCACTGGGCTGGACAGGACAGAGCCAGCCCCATGGCTCTGCCTCCGTTGCTCTGTTCCCTCAGCGTCCTGTCCACAGACGTAGTTCTGATCCCAGCACAACCCCAGCTTCGGGTACAGCCTCATTTATTACACTGCAAACACTTTTCACTGTTGCTCTGAGTTTTCATAATTATTTTAGTGGCTGCATAAACTGGCCATTAAGTTGATTTTTTTTTTCCCACTTTATGTAATTTTCTTTTTTCCGTTCCAGTTTTATTGAGGCATAACGAACATATATCGTGGTATACGTTTGAGATATACTAAGTTGATGTTCTTTAATTTATTTGAACATCTTTTTTTGTTGTTGTGAAAGGTTTAGATTGTTTTCTGTTGCCAGATGTTTTCAGTCATGTAATGTCGAATACCCTGAAGTGGTCTTTTCCTGCCGATGGATTGGCTTTGCCAGGGAACGGGAGGTCACCGGGCTAATGACCACGGCGTTTTCAGGCAACTTGCAGCGGTCGCACCGGATTGTTCCCAGAAAGGAGCGTTTCTGTAGCAGCTGCGGGAGATCACGTTCGTTGTAACTCAGCAGTCAGCGTGGCATCGGCAAAGCTTTGTCTTTGTTGCTATTTTAATAGATGTGAAATGACTTCCCAGTTTGGACTATTGAAAAAAATTGTGGCTGGGAGAGAGAGACGGAAAGAGGAATCGATGTGTTGCTCACTCTCGTGCATTCGTGTCTGACGGTGGTCTGTGCCCCCACCTCGGCGTGCGGAGTGATGCTCTAACCAGCCGAGCTCGCTGCCTGGCCCGGCCTTGTCTTCCCGTTGGGTCACCAGGGAGACGGAGCCTCTCGTGCGGATGGCCGGGCAGCTCGTTCCCTGGCTGGCCCCTGGAAGCCTCTGGAACGGTTTGTGAGCATCTTTATGTTACAGAGGTACCAGCACTGCCGGGTACATTGCGGCAAGTATTTTCTCAGACCGTTTCGATTTAGCATCTTGTTACTTTTCAGCAGAGCGTTCTTACACTGTTGCACCTGTCTTTTTACTGGTACTTTCCCTTATCCGTGTGGACTTGAGAAGTTATCGTGCTCTCCAAAGAGCCCATTCTCCTTCCATTTGGCTTTTCTCTTTCATTCTGTCATCTCCAGAGTTTTCGTGGTGTGAGGTCAAGTGTGTATCTGAATGAATTACTTTCGCTGAAAACGACCTGTGATCATAGCACAATATATTCATCAAGAATTTCTTTCTAGCCCTGGCCGGTTGGGCTCAGCGGTTAGAGCGTCGGCCTGCGGTCCTGAGAGACCCGGGTTCGGTTTCCGCTAAGGGCACGTACCTCGGTTGCAGTTTGTCCCCGGCCCTGGTCGGATGTGCGGGTGGCAGCCACTCGATGTGTCCCTTTCACATCGATGTTTCTCTCTCTCTCTCTGTTCCTCTCTCTCCCTCCCACTCTACCTGAGCAAAAAATGGAAAAATGTCCTCGGGTGAGGATAAAAAAAAAAAAAAGAATTTCTTTCTAGGCCTGGCCGACGGTGCTCAGTGGTTAGAGCATCAGAGGGTCATGGTTCGGTTCCTGGTCAAGGGCACATACCTGGGCTGCAGGTTTATCCCTGGCCCCCGGGGCACGTGTGGGAGGCAAGCAATCGATGTGTCTCTCTCACATTGATGTTTTTCTCTCTTTCTCTCCCTCCTTCTCCTTTCTTACCAAAAAAAAAAATCAATGGAAAAAATATCAAGTGAGGATCAACAAAATACATTTTTTTCTACATTATTTGGTGAGGCCTATCTTGCAATACATTAAATTTTATGTACAGTAGATCCATTTATGGTTTTGAAGTTTCAGGTCCATATTTCTAGTTTTGTGCCAATTCCAAAGCACTTTAATTATTATTGCTGTATAATCCATTTTTATATCCAGTTTCTTCTCATTATTTATTTATTTTTTTTTTACAGAATTTTACTTAACATTTCCTCTGTTTACTTTCAAAATGACTTCACAATAATTTTACTTAGTTCCTTGAAGCAGTCCTTTTGCTATTTTAATTAGGGTTGAATTACATGTATAAATTAACTTTTAGGAAAATTGTCATTGTGTAATGTGGTCTTTTCATCTGGGACCAGTTATTTTCTCTGTTTATTTGCGTCATTTTTTATGACTCACGGTCAGGGGGCAGTTTTCTGTAGTGGGCCACGCCCATCCCCAGTTACTTTGTCCCTAGGTAGCCCCCTTCGCTGCCTTAGCGCGTGAGGTCTCCTTTCCACTTTACTTCATATTTACGCCCGGCTGGGATGCAAGAGCGAAATAATTTTTAAAAATTACACGTCCACCTACTGTAGAACCGAGACGGCAGTCACAGTGGCAGAATTCACCAAGGAAGCGAGGAAGTGACCCACAACCTCACCGTTGTAACGAGCAAATAGTTTCAGTTCCCCGTGGGTCTTTCTAGGACTCGTCCTCAGGTGGACGCTGTGCCGCGGTGGTGACCCATGTGGCATCCCACGGCTTTTGTCATGTGACGTCATAAGCATTTGCCTCCTCGCTGCAGAGTGTAGGCAGTGAGCTCACTTAAGGGGGAGTCGTGGGGGCTGGGTTGGTTCTCTGACGTCCGGTGAGCGGAGGGCGTCGGGGGCCAGCCGTGATGGACGGGGCTGGCATTCCCACCGGGGCGAGCCAGGGCAAGGCGATCCCAGCTTCGTGGACCTTGGCGCAGGGGTCGGAAGCCCCATCTGCACGAGGAACTGGGGAGGTGACTGTCGAATGGACTTGTGGAGACTGCCCTCTGTGTCCAGATGGACCGTCTCCTTTCCAGGTCTCAGGCTTCGGTGCCTGTTGGTACAGAGCAGGTCTCGGTGGTCTGTCTGTCTCCCTCCCTCACCCTCCCTCCCCTCCGAGGTTTATGGAGTGCCCAGCGGACGTCGATCGCTGTGGGGGGTACAGATGAGCAAGGCCCACTCAGATGTGACCTGCAGTATCACCGTGCAACCCCCTGCCCAGCCCCCAGCGCAGGCAGCGCCTCCCTTGGGCACTGGGTTCTGTCCCTGTCGCTCACTCAGGCCCTGCTCTGGCAGATGTCCCTTCTCCTTCGTCATGTTTCCGTCCTGCGACTAGGGCCCCGATTCCAAGTGGACTGTGCTCTCTCCTGCGAGAAGCCCTTGCCTGGTCCCACTCCCTCCCCTCTGCACGCGGACCCTCTCCGAAGGCTCTCCCTCCACGGCCTGACCCACTGACGTCCCCCACGAACTCTGCAGCACACCGAAGCCCCGGAATAGCTCCTCCCAGCGCCCGCAAGACTTCCATGTCGCCTGCCCCGATCCAGTCCTCAGCCCCTCCACCTGACCCGGCCCCTCCCCTGCCCACTGGGCCGGGCAGGCAGCGGGCCCCTGGCCACCAGCTCTCCTGCTGGTCCCTGTCCTCTCCCTGACCCCGCGCATTGCCGCGGCCATGCTTCTGACCGAGCACCAGGCCGTCTCCAGTGACACCCCTTCCCTGGCATCTGGGCACCGCTCATGCCTGATACCCCCACACCGACGACTTCCAAGTGCTGGGATCCAGCGGCCTCTGCCCTCAGGGCCAGGCTTGTCCACTCGGGTGGCTGACAGGCTCCTCCAACGAGCACTCCCCGTGGAGCCTGGCTTTCCGTCTGGGAGGCTCCCGCCCTCTCCGTCTGCCCACTGTCCGGGTGCTCAGGCCCAGTGCTTGGGGGCCCCCTCCGTCTCCGCTCCCCTGGTGCCTGAAGCCCGCGACCCACTCCCCCACTCCCCCACTCCCACCCCCCCTCCCACGGCTGCTGTCCTGGTCCACTCTGCCGCCCCCTCTCCCCTGCTCATCCTACTGGCCCCCCTACATCTGCTTGCACCCCTTCAGTCTGTTCACACCCGGCAGCCAGTGATGCTCGTGCGGCCGGCTCACCGCGCACGACCCTCCGATCGGAACCCCTGTGGCTGAGCGAACACTGTGACGGGGGTGCCAGCTTGGCCCCTGCCTGGTCCTCGTACTGCTTTGGCCACGTGCTGCCCGCAGTGCCCACGTGTCTCTTCCCAGAGCCCCACGAGGCTGCTCCCGCCTCCAGCAAGGTCCCCCACCAGGGCCCTCGCCTCCTCTCTGTGTCCCTCCACCTCCCGCCCTCAGCTCGGAGGGAGGCGGGCTGCAGCAGTGATCAGCTGATGTCCTCTGGGACCCACTAAGCCCTTTTCTGTGGTCTCATCCGGAGTTAAACTCCGGGATGTCGGGGATGTTCGTCCAGGGCGAACCCGCTGCGCCAGGTGCTTGGAGCGGAGTGAGTGCTGACCGCGTGGGAACCAGCGACTGGGGGGCGAGTGAAAGCTCTCCTCCTCCCCCTCCTGCCCCTCCTGCGCCTCCTGCCCCTCCTGCCCCTCCTGCGCCTCCTGCCCCTCCTGCCCCCCCTGCCCCTCCTGCACCTCCTCCCCCTCCTGCCCCTCCTGCCCCTCCTGCCCCTCCTGCCCCTCCTGCACCTCCTCCCCCTCCTGCCCCTCCTGCCCCTCCTGCACCTCCTCCCCCTCCTGCCCCTCCTGCCCCTCCTCCCCCTCCTCCCCCTCTTGCCCCCTCCTCCCCCTCCTGCCCCCCCCTCCTGACTCCTCCCTCCTGCCCCTCCTTTCTCCTGCCCCCCTTGCCCCCTCTCCCTTTCTCCCCTTCTCTGCCCCTCTCCCCCCTGCCCCCCTCCTGTCATCGCCCTCCTCCCCCTCCTGCCCCTTCCTGCCCCCCTCCTGCCCCGCCCTGCCCCCCCTGTTTTGTCCTCTCCTTCTCTCTTCCCCTGCTCCTCCTTCTCTGTTCTCCTCCTGCCCCCCCTGCCCCCCCTGCCCCTCCTCCCCCCCCTCGTCCCCTCTGCCTCCCCTCCTGCCCCCCCATGCCCCTCCCTTGCCCTCCTCCCCCTCCTGCCCCTCCTGCTCCTCCTGCCCCCCCTCGCCTCCTGCCCCTCCTCCCCTCCTGCCCTCCTTCCCTTCCTGCCCTCCTGCCCTCCCCCTCCTCCCCCTCTTGCCCCCTCCTCCCCCTCCTGCCCCTCCTGCCTGGGCTGCCAGGTGCCCCTCCTGCCCCCCCTGCCCCTCCTGCGCCTCCTGCCCCTCCTGCCCCCCCTGCCCCCCCTGCCCCTCCTCCCCCTCCTGCCCCTCCTGCCCCCCCTGCCCCCCCTGCCCCTCCTCCCCCTCCTGCCCCTCCTGCCCCCCCTGCCCCTCCTGCGCCTCCTGCCCCTCCTGCCCCCCCTGCCCCCCCTGCCCCTCCTCCCCCCCTGCCCCTCCTGCCCCTCCTGCCCCTCCTGCCCGGGCTGCCAGGTGCCCCTGCCCTGAGCTCTGCGCAGATCTGGCTACACCTGATCTCCCACCCTGGGGGCATCCTTGAGCCGGGACCACAGACAGCGCCGGCTCTGTGGAGAACAGGGGTTTGCTCTGACACCGGGTCGGGGGGTGTGTTTGAAACGTACTGTCATGTGTAGAATGTTAACAGCCACAGAGTCATGCCTGTGACGCGTAACGGCTGTTGGACAGAGCCGAGCAGTCACATCCAGTGGCTTCCCTTCTCTGCCAGCCCCAACTGCCAAGGCATCTCGGGTCCAGAAAGTTCCCCTGGGGCTGTGTGAGTGAGCTGTGGGGGGCGAAGGGGGGGCCTCGGGCAGGACATGGGGAGAGGGGAGACTGCTGCATCGGGGTGCAGCCCTGAGGGGTCAGGGACAGGGGCAGAGGGACCACATGTCTGCGGGAGAGGCCGGGGCTCTGGGAGAGCCTGGGCTTCATGGGACCTTCCCACCCCAGCCTGTGGGCAGAGCTCTGGGCTGGGCCGGTGCGGGGCCCGGGGCCCGGGGCACAGAGCACGGGGCACAGAGCACAGGGCACGGGGCACGGGGCACGGGGCAGGCTGGAGGCTGGGGTTCGTCTGCGCAGGGGCCTCTGTGGTGGGCCTCCGGGTGCCTCGGCCCCTGGTTCTCATAGAGCCTGTCTGCTTTCTCGCACTGAGCCCGTCTGTCTGCCCTCATCCACCTCTTACACACTCACACCCACCTACACACACTCACAACCACCTACACACACTCACACCTACCTACACACACTCACACCCACTTACACCCACACACCGCAAACTCACACCCACCTACACACACTCACGTCTACCTACACCCACACACAGCAAACTCACACCCACCTACACACTCACACCCCACACTCACGCCCACCTACACACACTCACACCCACCTACACACTCACACCTACCTACACACACTCACACCCACCTACACCCACACACCGCAAACTCACACCCACCTACACACACTCACAGCAATGCACTCACACCCACCTACACACACTCACGCCTACTTACACCCACACACAGCAAACTCACACCCACCTACACACTCACACCCCACACTCACGCCCACCTACACACACTCACACCCACCTACACCCACACACCACACACACACCCATACGCACATACAGGCACACACATCACACGTGTGTACTCACACTCACACCCACAGAACCACCTTGTGCCCTAAGCGCCGGAGGAGGACTGGGGAGAAGGCGCAGCCCTGGGCAAGGGGCTCCTCCAGCTCCGGCGGCAGCAGGTCTCAGTTTGCTGTGAGGCCCAGGGGTGCCCCGGCTGACCCATCCCTGCGGCCGACATCAGCCTGCCAGCAAGCCCGCAGCTCTGCCTCCCGCTCGGTGGTCTCCTGGGGCCTGCGCTGCAGGGAAATGCAGGCCCATTGTCCTTGTCACTCTGTCACTCTGGGCGTCTTGACCAGGTAGTGAGATGCAGCCTGAGCAGTGGAGGAGCCCCCGTGGCGGAGCCCGGGCCCCCGTGCTGCAGCAGGGCTGGGCCCGAGCAGAACGGGACTGGCTGGCAGTGGGCAGGCCCCTGGGTCTGTGCGGGGCTCGGCCCCCTTCCTTGGGTGGGCCTGCGGGCTCTGCTGCCGCTGGTCCTGCCAGGGAGGGAGGGGCCCCTGTGGAGGGGCTCCCCCACAGCGTGCAGTCTGTAGCCCCCTCTCTGCCCTGTGTCCAGAGGTCACAGCCCTGGGCTCCAGGTGACAATGACTGGGAGGGTCTGGGTGTGAGTCCTCCTCGTTGGGGGCCCTGGCTGGGTCACGGCCTCTAGTTTCCTCTGTCGGGCGGGCGCCACGCCCCCAGCAGGGCTGTGCTGGTCCCTGCCACCCACAGGCTGCTGGTCTGTGCCCTGCACCTGGGGCCTGGTGCCAGCGTGTGTGAACAACGCCTGCCCTGGATCTGGGGGCGCTAGATGTGGTCTCCGCTCCCACAGAACTCGCTGGGAGGGAAACGGTGGTGGTCGCGGGCGTGCTGAACAGCCGTCCCAGATGGTGGTGGCCTTGAGTTTAGGTGAAGACAAGGGGGGTGGGCGATGGGCATATCCAAAGGGCAGGGCTGTGCAGGGGCCAAGGGGCACTGGGTGGAGGACGGCAGCCCTCAGGAGCTGGGGTTTCGTTGTCTTTCAGGCACCCACTGCTGGGAAGGTTTTGTTCTCGGTGAGTGTTGGGGTCTGGGCGGGGTGTGGACATGGGGTGGGTGCTTCCCCTGGCGTCTGGAGGCATTTCTTGTCTGGCCAGTTCTCCTGCAGCGGGGAAGTGTGGTCCTCGTTCTCCTGGGGTGGGGAGGCTGCAAACAGGCTGCTAGGGGTCCTACTGCCCCGGGAGTCCTAACCCTCGCGAACCAGTGGGGGTGGGATGAGGAGACAGAAGGGCCACCCCGTGTTGGCCCTGTGCCAGCTGAGATGGACTGGGAGCAAGTGCAGGGCGCCCCTCACCCACCGGAGCGGGCGTCTTGTTCCCTGTCCCTGGGCCGAGACCCGGCGGGTACTTGAGAGGCTGCTGCAGGGTGAGCCGGTGCTGCTGGGGTTGGGGAGCCGGGAGCACGGTCCCGCCCCAGCCTGCCCCTCCCTGCTTTCCGGGGCCTCTCCAGCTCCCCTTTCTCCAGCTTCTGTTGTGCCTGTGGGCCAAGACGAGCCAGCTGGGGCACTGGAGTCTGTGAGGCCTGGGCCTGGTACCCCTGTACCCCAGTTTACATGTGGGCTGTTGACCTGGAGATTTCTGGGCTCCGCTTCCCACCGGCCCCCCCTCCCTCCTCTGGCCTCACGCGTGGCCACACTCCCGGTGGGCTCGGGACCCTGCGATGTTTGTGGCTGTCCTGGTCCCCTGAGTATTCCCAGGGACTGCGAACTGGACCATCGGGGTCTCATCGCCCCACTTGGGTGCTTTCTTCCTGGGGCTTCTCTCTGGCCTGGGCCTCGGGTGCAGTGGGGCCCCACGGCAAGTCCGCTCCCAGTGGTCTGTGAATGAAGTATGAGTGCACCCCACTCCTGCCCCTTGCCTCACCCCATGATACTCCTTCCGGTTTCCTGACCATTGCAGCCTTTTTTAAATCCTCCCGCTAGAACGGGAGGGAGAAAGAGAAACATCGATGCGAGAGAGACACATGACCCCAACCTGGGCCGAGGACAAACTGCAACCGAGGTGCGTGCCCTTAGCGGGAACTGAACCCGGGTCTCTCTGGTCCATGGCCGACGCTCCAAGCACTGAGCCAAACCGGCCAGGGCCCGTAGTCTTTTATGCTTTGTCATTGCTGTTCCCCGGAACATCTTTGAAGGGACAGCTGGCTGCCTCGTCCCCCGGGAGCACCCCGGCGCTCAGACGAGAGTGTTTGATGTCTCCTCTTCATCACATCAGACACCGAGTTCTCGGAGAAGGGCTTGTCTGTTTTCTCTGAGTCTGCTGCTTCTGGGGGCACGAGAAGCTGAGCAGAAACTCGAGTTCAACTCGTTTAAGTAAAAAGGAATTTTTTTTGAGATTTTAAGGCAGGTGGTCTGAGGACATGGCTGCCTTCAGACACAGCTGGATCTGGTGACAAAGTGTCCTCAAGCCTCCTGCTCTCTCCTGCCTGTTTCTCCCCGCTTGGCTTCGTTCTCGGAGGGAGAATGTGGAAGAGGTGACCGCCAGCCGCTCCAGGTCCTCTGCTCTCTATGCCCACAGTCCGGGGTTTCTGATCTGAACGCTCCGGCACAGGCCCTAGGGACACCGCGCGGGCCAGGCTTGTCCATCCCCGAGCCGGTCGGACACTCGGTTGGGGTCGTGCACTAGGCCAGAGGCGGCGTCTCTGTGCACGGAGACTGGGCCGGGAGGCTGGGCAGGGTGGGCCCCGCGGAGCCGGCCAAGCCGGGAACCCAGGGCGTGGGGCTGGCGTAGGGAAGGTGAAGCCCGGGCACTGGGAAGAGGGGCTGGTCTGGGTGGGCCTGGCCCGGGCAGCATCCTGGGCCGGTGGGAGCGGGGGCGGGAGGCTGAGGAAGAGCTTCATGTCGGCCTGAGCGGCGTCAAAGGGCCACAGAAGGATGAAGGGGACTGTGAGTTACAGCCGGTTCCGCCTGTTGACGTGTGTTTATCAGGGATCCCGTGTGAGTGGAGATGATTCAGGACAGGTCTCCCTCACGCAGGGGACGCTCCGGGGTCCTGCTTCTCATTGCCGGGGCTGATGTTTCTGGGTGCTGAGTTCTCTGCAGGAACTCGAGGACTGAGGGTGCTTTGGGGCTCCCGGACCGTGCCTCTCCCAGGCAGCACGGCGAGTCCACCGGTCCCTCTGTCTGCTGACCCTGAGGGACACGGACAGGTGACTGTGCCTGTCCCGCTGGGGAAGGTGGGCTCTTGGGGCCCGGTGGAGCTGAGGGACAGGCATATATTTGTGAACGTCTGGGAGGGGCAGGGTGTGCAGGGCCCGTGCCAGCTGCTGGCCGAGGAGGCAGGATGGGCGCTGGGCCCCGGGAGGCCAGCCGTCAGCGATGCCCAGGGACAGACCCTGGCAAAGTGCTCTGGCAGTCTGTGAGCTTCTACTTTGGGGCGCGGGGTGCACTGGTCGCACTGAAGTGTGAGAGAGCCTGAGGAAAAGGTGCATTTTGAGGAGGGGTCGATGCGGCCAGGAGGCCTCTCTCAGGGAGTGGTCCGGAAGGGCCCCGTGGGTGGTCCGGAAGGGCCCCGTGGTGGGCAGTGGACTTCTGCGTCCTCATAAGGCTCCGCTTCATTTCCAGTTTCTGAGTCAATCAAGATGTTTCTTGCCCGGCCGGTGTGGCTCTGTGGTTGAGCGTCGACCCTGCACCAAGAGGTCGCTGGTTCGATTCCCCGTCAGGGCACATGCCCAGGGTGTGGGCTGATCCCCAGTGGGGGGCGTGCAGGAGGCAGCTCGTCGATGTTCTCTCTCATCCATGTTTCTATCTTTCTCTCCCTCTCCCTTCCTCTCTCTCTAAAATCAACAAAGGAAAAATAATAATAATAAAAGAATTAAAAACGGTGCGTGGCTCAGGCGTGAGGCTGGTCGTATGCGGCGCCCATCTGAAGCAGAGCCTCTGAGCACGAAGACGGTGCGAGTCCGCCAAACGACGACGAGCCGTGCTGGGCGAGCCGGGACGTGTGGCCGCCTGCCAGGCAGGCTCCGGAGGGCGCGGGAGGAGGACCTGCTGTGCACACCCCGCTCCCACCCGTGCCGGGCCAAGCGTGCGCGGTCCACCCGCCTCTGTTCTGTTGCACCTGGAACAGCAGCGGCCCCTGCCTGTGACGGAGGCGGCAGTTCCTTGGGGCAGGCAGGGTGCTCTGGGCTTGCCCCTCATTGTGCCTGCCCTGGGGGTGGATTGGTGGCAGGCCAGCCCCAGCCCAGCCCCTCAGGAATGCCTGGGAGGACTTGGGGCTCTGCATGATGAGAGCTGCTCGCGTGGCACGTCCACTCCGTCTGGCCCTGCTTCCTCCCCGCTCACCCAGGCCCCTCCCCACCCGGCCTCCTGTGCCCTGGGCGTACCCCCACTTCGTGCCCTCACGGCTGGCTTGTGTCTCCTTCGGGATCTCACCTTATCATCAGGGTCCTGCTCTGTGGAGCCTTCGCTCCCCGGCAGAAGGGTCCCCTGTCCTGCTCGTCGAGCCCCCGCTACCCCACCAGGAGCCCGGGGTCCCCTCCCTCACCAAGCGGGGCCTTCCTGAGAGCGGGCAGGGTGGCCGACAGGGACCTGAGCCGGAGGGACCAGGACTGCCCGCGGGCACGTGCCCAAGGAGGTGAGGACAGGGACTTGGGAGGCCGGCGAGGACGGGCAGCTTCCCGGTGGAGTGCTCACTTCACGCTGAGGAAGGAGGGTCGCTCGAGCAAACGTGTCTGTGTCTGGGCCCCGGGCCTGGGGTCTCGTGGGTGCCCTGGCAGTGGGGGCTCAACCCCAGGGCTCGTTCTGCTGCATGCGGTCCCTGGAGCTCCCCAATCTCAGGGGCCAGTAGGCAACACTGACATGAGCAGTAGACTTGGTGACTCCGCCAGGAGACGAGGTGTTGCCGTCACCCCCACTTCCCAGTCGAGGAGCCGGCGACTGTTGGTCACCCATGGTGGTCGCATCGCGGTCGCCCGGCGGGCTCTGATTCCATCCCAGGACCTCACCTTAGGGCGGGCTGCTGAGAGGCTGCCCCCACCCGCTGAGGGGGCCTTCCCCGCCGCAGACCCCTCCCTGCTGCCCGTGGCCTCCCCGTGGCCTCCCCGTGGGAGGAGCAGCGCCCGCGGAGCCCAGTGGGAGGGAATCTTTCCCCTGATGGCAGACATGGCCGCCACCCCCTTCCCTTGAGCAGCCAGAGCTGGGGTGCAGAGGCAGCTCCCCCAGATGTCTCTCCTAGGCCCTGATGAGGCTGACCACCGTCCTTGTTTCTGCAAAACGGGGAGACTGACTGTATGTCCCCTCGTAGGGTTGTGGTGAGGACTGAGACCGACCCTGTACACCTGCATTTGTAGCTAAATACCTCTCCTTCTTCCTGTGCCTAACTGGCACCTGCATCTACTCTATGCCTGTATCTGCAGCTCTACGTAACCCGTGCGTCTGTCTCCGTTTGTACGTTACAGTGTCTGTATCGAACCTAACCCACCCCTGCACGGACGTCTGTATCTGCCTGTCCCAGAGAGGTCCCGGGCGTCCCTGTGCCTGTGTTAGCTGACTTGATTATCATTACTGAAGGCCAAATCCTGGGGTGCAGTGCTGGCTCTGAGGGCCTGGAAACATGCCCCCCTCCCCCCGCCCTCTGTCGCCTCCGGGCCCTGCCCTGCCCCCTGGCCAGGTTTCCTGACTGACTGACGCACTCTGCGGGGACCCTGGTCATGGAAACAGCGTGTTCATTAGAAGCTGCTCCCTTTGCGTCTGTGTCTGAAGTCTCCCCGGATGCGTCCTCTCTGTGGGTGGTTAAGAATGTCACATTCGGTTTCGGCGAGCTTGTCACCGCGGAGCTGCTCTCTGAGCGTCAGGGACAGGGTGATCCTGAGCACCGTCAGGATCTCCGCTGCTGGCGACCGAGGCTGAATGGGGGTTGGTGTCTGGTCACGTGTCTCGTGATGTCCACAGTGGCCTGGCTTCAGGAACACAGGGCTCCTCCGGGCTGCCGAGGCTGACGTCGCCGGTGCTGGGTGGTGTCTGCAGGACCACCCTGGACCCTCGCCCCTGTCTGGGAGGGGCAGAGGCAAAGGCCCCTGACCCCAGGAGGGTCGGCTCTTCTCGTCCTGAGCTCACCTCGGCAGAGGGACAGCGGTTGCCGTGGAGGGGGGCTGGTTTGGGAGCAGCCCAGCCTCCGTGACGCCACGGCTCTGGGGTAGGGCCCTGAGGCCCCCAGGTGGCTCGGAGCAGAGCCGGACCTGAGTGACCGCAGCTCCACTCTCCGCCCCTTTGCCGCAGCTCCTGTCCATCCCAGTGTGGCCACCTGCTTTTCCTGCAGCAACTCTGCCCCTTCTCCAGACTGGCCAGGATGCTGGCACCCAGGGCAGAGGTGGTTCGGTCCCCCCACAGGATCTGCCCCCTGTGGGAGAGGCTCGAAGGCCCCCCTGCCCTCCCCCTGCCACACTGCAGCCTGTTGGACCATGTGGGGTGTGGCCTAGGGGCCACACCTCTGCCCTGTCAGGCTGCTCCCGATGATGCCAGTGGGCTGGTGCTTGGTGGTCGTCTCCCCTCTCCCTGTCCTCTGGAAGCTGGCAGGAGAGAGCCGGCTCATCCCAGCGGCGGCGAAGGCGGGTGCTGCTCTGTGAGCGGTGCTCTGGGTCTGTGCACAGGGGAGCACCTGCCATTCCTGGGCCTGGAGACGGAGCCTGACTCCCGTGGGCTTCTGTGAAGTGGGTAGTTCGAGGCTGGCCAAGCCACTGGAGGTCTCCATCTGTAATTAAAACATGGTAGCAGGTGTGTGTGTGTGTTTGTGCATGCAAGGGCAGGTGAGTGTGCACGTGTGCATGCAAGGGCAGGTGAGTGTGGGTGTGCATGCAAGGGCAGGTGAGTGTGCGTGTGCATGCAAAGGCAGGTGAGTGTGCGTGTGCATGCAAGGGCAGGTGAGTGTGTGCATGTACATGCAAGGGCAGGTGAGTGTGCGTGTGCATGCAAGAGCAGGTGAGTGTGTGCGTGTACATGCAAGGGCAGGTGAGTGTGAGTGTGCATGCAAGGGCAGGTGAGTGTGCGTGTGCATGCAAAGGCAGGTGAGTGTGCGTGTGCATGCAAGGGCAGGTGAGTGTGCGTGTGCATGCAAGGGCAGGTGAGTGTGCGTGTGCATGCAAAGGCAGGTGAGTGTGCGTGTGCATGCAAGGGCAGGTGAGTGTGGGTGTGCATGCAAGGGCAGGTGAGTGTGCGTGTGGATGCAAAGGCAGGTGAGTGTGCGTGTGCATGCAAGGGCAGGTGAGTGTGTGCGTGTACATGCAAGGGCAGGTGAGTGTGGGTGTGCGTGTGGATGCAAGGGCAGGTGAGTGTGCGTGTGCATGCAAGGGCAGGTGAGTGTGTGCATGTACATGCAAGGGCAGGTGAGTGTGCGTGTGCATGCAAAGGCAGGTGAGTGTGCGTGTGCATGCAAGGGCAGGTGAGTGTGTGCGTGTACATGCAAGGGCAGGTGAGTGTGTGCGTGTACATGCAAGGGCAGGTGAGTGTGCGTGTGCATGCAAGGGCAGGTGAGTGTGTGCGTGTACATGCAAGGGCAGGTGAGTGTGAGTGTGCATGCAAGGGCAGGTGAGTGTGAGTGTGCGTGTGGATGCAAGGGCAGGTGAGTGTGCGTGTGGATGCAAGGGCAGGTGAGTGTGCTTGTGGATGCAAGGGCAGGTGAGTGTGCGTGTGCATGCAAGGGCAGGTGAGTGTGGGTGTGCATGCTAGGGCAGGTGAGTGTGCGTGTGCGTGTGCATGCAAAGGCAGGTGAGTGTGCGTGTGCATGCTAGGGCAGGTGAGTGTGCGTGTGCATGCAAGGGCAGGTGCGTGCACGTGTGCATGCAAGGGCAGGTGAGTGTGCGTGTGCGTGTGCATGCAAGGGCAGGTGAGTGTGCGTGTGCATGCTAGGGCAGGTGAGTGTGCATGCTAGGGCAGGTGAGTGTGCATGTGCATGCAAGGGCAGGTGCGTGCGCGTGTGCATGCAAGGGCAGGTGAGTGTGCGTGTGCGTGTGCATGCAAGGGCAGGTGAGTGTGCGTGTGCATGCTAGGGCAGGTGAGTGTGCGTGTGCATGCAAGGGCAGGTGCGTGCGCGTGTGCATGCAAGGGCAGGTGAGTGTGCGTGTGCGTGTGCATGCAAGGGCAGGTGAGTGTGCGTGTGCATGCAAGGGCAGGTGCGTGCGCGTGTGCATGCAAGGGCAGGTGAGTGTGAGAATGTGTATTGTGTAGGCGAGCTGCATGGCGCAGCTGTTCCAAGTGCTGGAGCTCAGCTCTCTTCTGGACCAGGCGGCTCTGCTAAGGTGTGCTCAGCTCTGCCAAAGCCTTCCCGCGCCAGGCAGGGGGCGCACCCTGGGTGCACCGCCACCCGTGTCAGCCGAATGGAGTGGAAGGCCTGTGCCTGGCCTGGAGCGGGTGTGACTTGTTCCATGAAGTCAGGGCATGGGGCTGGGCCAGCCCGGGGAGGGGTCTTCCTGGGGGACCTGGGACCAAAGCAGAGCCTTGGAGGGTGAGCTGGAGGCATTGGCCGGGCACATAGGAGCTGGGGGAGGGCACTCCAGGCCAAGTGGGCAGCATGGAAAGACACAGAGTTACTTGCTTTGGTGTGGAGGGTGGGGTGCTGGTGTCTTAAGGGCAGGTGGTCAGTGCGGAGTGGGGGGGTAGGGGGGAGGGGGTGGACAGGTGGACGGTAGGCAGGGCCTGACCCTGACCGTGAAGGGCCCTCTTGCCGCTGCAGCTACATGGGTGGCTGCTTAGTGGTTTTAGGCAGAAGGGTGGAATGAGACAGATTTTCAGAAGGTCCCTCTGGCTGAGGGTGGAGATGGGGTCGGTGTGTCTGTCCGGGTGAGACACAGCAGCTGATCTGGGGCCATGGCAGTGGGGGGCTCGGAGGTTTGGGAGGGGGACTCCAAGGAGGTCTCGGAGACTCCTGAGGTGAGGAGGAGAGAGGGGCCATGGTGCCTGGATTGGGATGTGTGTGGGGTACGAGATCAGCACCCACCGTACCTCCCTGGGAAGACCCTCCGTGCTCACCTGTGTCCCCGCCCCTCCTCTGGCTACTGCCTGTTTCCTGCCCCGCTGATGGGGCTCCGGAGCTTGTGGACGGGCCCTGAGGGGGCTGCGACGGCCTGGCCAGCACCTGGACCCAGGGAGGGCTGCGCTCTGAGGGCTCTCTGCCGCTGTTCTCCCGGTGAAGACAAGGCTCGGATAAAATACTAACAATAACAACAAAGAACAAACGCGGTCTCAGCTCCTGCCTGTGGTTGTCTCCACTTTACAGATGAACAGCTGAGGCTCGGGCCCCACGTCACCCAGGGAGAGGAGGGGCACCTCAGAGGCTGAGGCGGGCGCAGGAGGCTGTGCTGGGCGTGTGCTGTGTGCCGGGGTCTCTGCGGGTCCTTGGGGTCCCCTTCCCATTTCCTTCTCCAGCAGCGTGGCCAGGCGAGGACCTTCTCAAATTTCCCAGAAGCAAACCGAGACTCTGAGTGGTGGAGTCGCTTTCCGGGGTTCGCTCTGTAGGGCTGGGATGTAAACCCAGGTGACCGATGCTAGGGTCTGTCGGTGCCCGACCACTGAGCCAGCCTGCCTTCCGCAGAGGGGTGCAGGGCCTCGCCCAGGGCGGCGGGGCCTCCTCCAGCACCCGTGTGCGGGCGTGAGGCATCCTTACGGGCTCCTGTTCTCGGCCTGGCTGCCCCGGAGCAGCACCTGGGGAGCATGTAAGGGTGCTCGTGGCCGGGCCCAAGCTCTGACCACTGCAGTCCGGCTTCTGGAGGTGGGGCGTGGACACCCTGTTTACAGACACCACCTGCCGCGGATTCTGATGCCAGCGAAGGCTCAGGGCCACTGGTCCAGGCCTCGGGCGGGCAGGTGTGCGGGCGCCCAGGGTCCCGCTTCCTCCTCCTAACGGCTGAGCCTGGGCCTCCTGAGTCCGGACATTTCATGAAGAACAAAGTGACTCTTAGTTCTGCGCTCGAGTGTCTGGGTGAACTGTGGACAGGCCGGCGGGCAGGAGCGGACTGGGGGTGGGGAGGCAGGACTTTCCCTCCAGCCGCCAGCCCTGGCCGGAGGTTCTCTCTGAAGAGCTGGTGCCCCGGGCTGCACCTCAGGACCCCTAGCAGCCCCGGTGCACCCCGCTTCTTCACCGTCCCCGCGGGCCAGTGCCAGGCACCCCTTTCCCTGTCTGCTGCCTTCCTTCATCCGAGTGTTCATCTCTTCCTCCTCCCAGAAGAACCTCCCCTCCCCTCGTCCCTCTGGCAGACGGGTGGTTTCTTCTGTCTGCGCCAGGCCCTGTTACAGGTGCCTGGGGGGTTGCAGAGATGAGCCCGGGACCGGCTGTCCCTGCCCGTCAGTACAGGGACCACCAGGAAGGTGCCCAGGAGGACCTGCTCCTGGCCTTAGCCGAGGGGCCGAGTGCCCCGGGAGCTCAGAGCAGCGATGTGCTGACGGGAGAGTCCAGGCTGCCTGAGGCAGCTGCTCTGGGCTGGAGGCCTGGGATGTGGGCGAAGGAGGAGTGGTCCAGGCTGGGTGGGGGTGGGGCAAAAGGAAGAGCGGGGGAGGGGCCAGAGGAAGCGCACGGAGATTTATGCTCCGACAGGGACACCCTGGGGTGTACTGGGACAGTGAGTCAGGTTCCCGGGTGGAGGGTCAACGAGGGAAATCACCTGCGATCCACGGAGAGGCAGGTAGGGGCCAGGGTGTGGCCCGGGAAGCTCGTGCAGAGACTGGGCTGGTTTCACAGTGCGGGGACCCCATGAAAGCTTTAGTGAAGTAAATGAAGAGGAGAGCTGGAAGGTGGGGGGCTGGTCAGCCCCACCCCCACCGCACAGGTGTGCGGGGGCCAGGGGGCCTTGCTCCAGGCTTCACAGTGAGACGCCAGGATAATGATCGTAATAAATGATCGCCCACGCAATTGTTAAACATCTCATTGCAACCACAGTAAAATCTTGATATAATGGAGTGATTCAGCGGGGGGTGTCTGTTAAAGCCGGAAGTCCGTTATATGATAAAGTTTGTTAAAAAACTGACAAATTAGCCTGGACCATGTGGCTCAGTGGTTGAGCATCAACCCTGCACCAAGAGTCGCCAGTTCGATTCCCAGTCAGGGCACATGCCCAGGTTGTGGGTCCGAACCCCAGTGGGGGGACTGTAGGAGGCGGCCGGTCGATGTTCTGTCTCGTCAATGTTTCTCTCTCTCTCTAAAGGCAGTAAAGAGAAAAACAATGACACGTTAGTTAGTTTACCTGTTTTTACTTACGTAGACACATTTGTGCAGTCAGAATGCAGTATGTATGAAAAGTCTGATTTCACAGAAACGTTTTCTGTGTGCGTCACTGTAACTTTAAATTTGTGCCGCGTAGGTCCAGTGAAGGCGCACACCCACCGCCCACCCCAGTGAACACGGGCGCGCGTGGGAGCACGGGCTGCAGCACTGACCCTGCCGCGGAAGGTCCCGCCGCCCGACCGCAGGACCGGTCACCGGCTCGATGCTGTGATCACCGCTCACCACTGCTCACGAGCCGGCTCTGGGGTTTAAATACGTAGACCGCAGTTGTAGATACGCAACATTTATTTAAGTCGGTGAAATTACTACGGTGTTTTTTCCAACATATGGCCTAGTCGCTAAAATTTGTTAAAAATAACAGTGAGTTAACAACAACGACAACAAAAATAGCCTGTTAATGATAAGAAAACCTGGGGTGAAAGCACTGTGAAGTTAGCAGGTGTTAGTCTTCACACGTGACACATGGACGGGAAATGTCGTCGTTAAATACGAAGCCTGTGGAATAGAAGTCCGCAGTGGGAGGTTCCGGCAGACCATTGCTGTCCTGAGTCTCCTGGCCACTGAGGGGGCTTTGAGTTGGGCTTTGACTTTGCTCCTGGAATGGAGGACCCAGGGGTCGCGGAAGGAGCAGCAGAGAGCAGGAGGGATGGTCATGGCAGAACTTCCGTCCAACTCAGTACTTTATTTATTCTTCCAATCCTCACCCGAGGAGCTTCAGATAGAGTGGGAAGGAGGGAGAGGGAGAGAGAGAGAAACAGCAATGTGTGAGGGACACACCGACTGGTTGCCTCCTGCATGACCCCGACCAGGGCCGGGGACAAACTACAACCGAGGTCTGTGCCCTTACTGGAATCGAACCTACGACCCTTTGGTCCATGGGCTGACGCTCTAACCACTGAGCAAACCAGTTAGGGCTACTTCATGTTTTTGATGCTATAATGACTCGTATTGTATTTTTTGAAATTTTAACTTGTGCTTGCTCATTGGTCGTATATAGATATACAATGGACTTTTGTGTATTAATCTTGAAATTAGCAGCATTGCTAAACTCACTAGTTTGAGCAACATTTTGGGGGTGGCTTACCTCCTACTTTCTACATAAATGATCATGCTGTCTGTGAATAAAGACAGTTTTACTTTTCTCTAATTTGGATGAGTTTTCATTTTCTTGCCTTATTTCAAAGACTAGAACTTCCAGTGAAACCTTTAATAAAAGTGATGAAGAGTGAACATCCCTGTCTCCTGACTTGAGGGGCAAATCATTCAGTCTTTTACTAAGCATAATGCTAGATGTAGGTGTTTTGTCGATGTCTTTTATCAAGTCAAAAAGTTTCCATCCTTGTCTGGTTTTCTGAGAACGTTTATTAGGATGGCTGTCTATTGAGATATATACAGTCGGTGAAAGTAGGTTTACAGTTTGGGTATGAAAAATAATACAATTATTGATACATAATAATACAAGAATAACTTCTGTGTTTAGTGTGCTCACAACTGTACATCTATTTGCCCACCCCGGTATGTATATATCTCTTAATATGGATCAGTTTGTTAAGATAGTGATTAATATTTGGTAATTTTTAAATGTTAAATTAACCTTGAATTCTTGGGATTAAATTCTACTGAGTCATGATGAGTTATTATATTTATGTATTGATGGACTTAATTTGCTCAAGTGTTGGCTCAGTGGTTGAGCGTTGACCCTGCACCAAGAGGTTGCCAGTTCGATTCCTGGTCAGGCCACTTGCCCGGGTTGTGGGCCAAATCCCCAATATGGGGTATGCAGGAGGCAGCCAGTCGATGTTCTCTCTTATCAATGTTTCTATCTCTCTCTCCCTCTCCCTTCCTCTCTTTCTAAAATCAATAAAGACAAAAAAAATTAAAGAATAAAATCTATCTTTGTGAGGGATATTGACATAGACTTTTTTCTTTCTTTTCTCTTTTGCTGTCTTTGGGTTTGTCAGGGTAATCTGTTACCAGGGTTATTTTGTCTTAATACAAGGAGTTGGGAAGCATTCATTTCTTTACAATTTTCTAGAAGAATTTCTGTAGAATTGGTATCATTTACTTCTTAAATGTTTGATAGAACTCACCGGGGAAGCCCGGGTTTCGCTGATGCGCTCCCTCGTTGGAAGGTTTTCGACTACAAATCCCCTGTCTGTGGTAGATGTTAGGGCTGTGCAGGAAATCTATCTTTTCCTGAGTGAGCCTTCGTATTACGTGTCTCTCAAGGAACTGGTCCACTTCATCCATGTGCTGAATTTATTGTGGATGTACCACAATTTATCCGTCACCTGCTGAAGGACATCTTGGCTTTTTCCAACTTTTGGCAATTATGAATAAAGCTGCTATAAACATCCTTGTGGAGGTTTCTGTGTGGACAAGAGTTCTCAGCGCCTTTGGGTAAATGCCAGGTCGTGTGCTTGCCGGATTGCACGGTAAGAGTGTGTTTAGTTTCGTAAGAAGCTGCCGTTTGTCTCCCGTGGTGGCTGCACCATGTTGCATTCCCAGCAGCACCGGATGGGGTTCCTGTCGCTCCATATCCTTGTCAGCATTTGGGGGGGGGGTCTGTCCCAGATTCTGGGCATTCTAACAGGAATGTGATAGTATCTTGTTTTAATTTGCATTTACTGATGATGTATGATTTGGAGCATCTTGTCGTTTGCCATCTGTCTGTCTTCTTGGGTGAGGTGTCTGATAAGGTCTTTGGCCTGTTTCTTAATAGGGTTGTTTGTTTTCTTACTGTTCAGTTTTAAGAGTTTTTTGTATATTTTGGATAATAGTCTTTTATCAGATGAATCTTGTGTCTGTAGCTTGTCTTCTAATTCTCTCTCTTTTTTTATTCCTCACCTGAGGATATTTTTTTCATTTCTCATTAGATAGAGTGGGAGGGAGAGAGAGGGAGAGAGAGACAGAGAGAAACATTGATGTGATACAGCTGCATCAACTGGTTGCCTCCTGCATGACCCCAACCAGGGCCGGGGACGGACCGCAGCTGAGGTCCGTGCCCTTGACCGGAATCGAACCTGTGACTCATTGGTCTACGGGTCGATGCTCTAACCACTGAGCCAAACCAGCCAGGGCCTGTCTTGTAATTCTCTTGATATTGTCTTTTGCAGAGCAAAACATTTTAATGTTAATGACGTTTAGCTTATCAATTATTTATTTCATGGATCATGTCTTTAGTGTTACATTTAAAAAGGCAACACCATATCCGAGGTCATACAGGTTTCCTCCTGTTTTATCTTCTAGGACTTTTATAGTTCTGTGTTTTGCATTTATACCTATGGTGCATTTTTAGTTAATGTTCTTGAAACATAGAAGGTCTGTGTCTAGATTCTCTTATTCTCTCTTGCACGGGGCTGTGCAGTTGTTCCCACATCACGTGTCGAGGGGACGCCTGCCCCGCTGACCGCCTGCTGCTGCTTCGGCGGAGACAGTTGGCTGTGCGGGTGTGGGACTGTTTCTGGGCTCTGTTCTGCTCCATTGGCCTGCTTGTCTGCCCGGGGCCAATGCATTGTTGATGACTGCACTTTTATGGTAAGTCCTGAGGCTGGGTAGCATCGGTCCACCAACTTTGTTCTTTTCCTTTGATGTTGTGTTGGCTGCTCCGGGTCTTTCGCTCTCCATAAACTTTGGAATTACTTTGTTGCTATGTATAAAGTAACGTGCTGGAACTCGGCTTGGGATTGCACTGAATCTGCAGAGCAATTTGAAAAGAACTAACATTTTGACACTATTGAGTCTTCTTTCCATCCCCTGGAAGGGATAGGAACATGGATGATCTCCCTGTATGCTTAGCTCTCTTTTTAATTTATTCATTCAGGGTTTTATAGCTTTCCTCATAGAGATCTTATACATATTTTCTTAGATTTTTACCTAAGTATTTCACATTTTGGGTGCTAATGTAAATGGTACTATGTTTTTTTTTCCCTTTATTGATTTTTAGAGAGGGAGGAAGGGAGAAGGAGACAGAGATAGAAACACCGATGAGAGAGAACATCGATTGGCCGCCTCCTGCATGCCCCCCACTGGGGATCAGACCCACAACCTGGGCATGTGCCCTGACCGGGAATTGAACTAGCGACCTCTTGGTGCAGGGTCGACGCTCAACCACTGAGCCACAGTGGCCAGACTATGTTTTTAATTTCAAATTCCACTTGTTTGTTTTCAGTATATAGGACAGGAGTTGACTGTTATATATTAATCTCGTGTTCTGCCATCTTACTATAATTGTTATTAGGTCCATACTTTTATTTTTGTCAGTTTATTTTTATTTTCTAGATAGATGATTATCTTAACTGGGAACAAAGATAGTTTTATGATTGATGGTGCTGTTGAGTTAAGCTCGATCCTTATTGATTTTCTGCCTGCTGATCATTTTTGGGTGAGGGGTGTTGACGTCTCCAACTAGGACCGTGGGTTCATCTGTTTCTCTTTGCAGTTCTAGCAGGTTATGCCTCACAGAGTTTGATGCTCTGCTGTTAGGTGCGTAGCCATGAAACACTGCTGTCTTCTTGGAGAACGATCCCTTGTCATTATGTAACGCCTTCGTCCCCCCGATAATTTTCCTTCAGTTCTTGTCTGCTCCGGGATTAAGGCGGGTATATTCCTGCTCTCCTCTGATTAGTAGTAGCATGGTCTGTTTTCCTCTATTTACTTTAAATTCATGCCTCTTTATATCTAAAGTGGATTTCTTACAGTCAGTATTTCGTGGGGTCATGTATTTTGATCTACTCTGACAATCTCTCCTTTTTACAATGAAAAAACTTGAACGTTGACATTATTTCAGGTATCCCCCCTTTCCCTCCCGTTGCCCACCTCCGCCCACCCCTGCCGCCCTGTCCCTTGGCCCACACCACACTACTGTCCCTGTCGATGGGGTTTTCCGCTAACCCCTCACCTTCTCTATTCAGTCATCCCCACCCCCTCCCCGGGCCCCGGCCATCTGTCCCATGTACCCATGCTCTGCTTCCATTTTGTCCGTCAGGTTATGTCTCTTAATTCATGCGTTTAGACCACTGGCACTCCAAGTGATGATGCTGTAAGTGGATTAATAGATACCCTGTTTGTTACGGGTTTCTGTGTGTTGCCCTGGTGTTTTGTTTCTGTTTTGTCATCCGCTCTTCTGCCTTTTGTGGTTTTATTTTTATTAATCCTCACCCGAGGATATTTTTCCATGGATTTTCTAGATAGAGTGGAAGGGAGGGAGAAACATCAGTGTGAGAAAGACACACCGATTGGTTGCCTCCCACACGACCCCGACCGGGACCCGGGATCATACCTGCAACCCAGGTACATGCCCTTGACCGGGAATCGAACCCTCAACCCTTCGGTCCATAGGCCGATGCTCCAGCTGTGGAGCCACATCTGCCAGGGCCCTTTTGTGGTTTTAATTGAATACTTTATATGAGTCCATTTTCTCTCCTTTTCTGGCACATTGGTTATAATTTTTTTGCAAACTTTTTTTAGTGGTTGCTCTAGTGTTTTCAAATTACATTTACAGCTTATCTAAGTTTATTTTATATTATTTTATTTATTTATTTTTATTAATTTATTTTTGTTACAGGTGTTCTTCTTTTCCCCCCATTGATACCCTCTCCTGGTCCCCCCGCCCCCACCCTGTCCCCAGCATTGTAGTCTATGTCCATTGGTTATGCATACCTGCATATAAGTTCTGTGGCTTTTCTCTTCCCTCCCCCACCCTCTCTTCCAAGGGTTGTCAGTCTGTACCCTACTTCTGTGTCTCTGGGTCTATTTTGTTCATCAGTTTGTTTTTTTCATTATATTCCACAAATTAGTGAGATCATGTGATTTTTGTCTTTTTCTGATTGGTTTGTTTCACTTTGGGAATACTCTCCAGGTCCCTCCATGTCGCCTCAAAGGATAAGAGATCTTTCTTACTCACAGCTGCATAGTACTCCATTGTGTCTATGTACCACAGCTTTTTTTTTTAATCCTCACCTGAGGACATTTTTCCATTTTTTGTTCAGATAGAGTGGGAGGGAGAGAGAGAGAAACATCAATGTGAAAGGGACACATCGAGTGGCTTCCTCCTGCATGACCCAGCCAGGGCTGGGGACAAACTGCAACGGAGGTACAAGCCCTTAGCGGGAACCGAACCCAGGACTCTCTGGACCGCAGGCCGATGCTCTAACCACTGAGCAAAACCGGCCAGGGCTGCCACGGATTTTTTACCCACTCATCTACTGATGGACACTTGGACTGTTTCCAGATCTTAACAATTGTAAACAGTGCTGCTATGGACATAGGGGTGCATATACTCCACTTTTAAATACCATGATACCACTTGATGGATAGTGTATCTCATAGTATCAAGAATACACCCTTCCCTGCCATCCTTGTATCATCATCATCATTGCCATTTGTTTCCTGTGTGGGAGCTTATGTGAGCACGCACATGAGATGTGAAGCTTACATGACTATATTGCTGGTGTTACAATGTTGAACAAACTGTTCTCTGTTGGATAGTAACATTAAGAAAAACAAAGTTTAAGTTTTACTTTTATATTGTCATTCTTTGATACTTACCCTTACTTTATGTACATCTGAGCTTCTTATCTATATTTTCCTAGGCTACAGAATTCTAGGTTGCTTTTTCTCTCCCAACATTTTAAGATTTTAAGTATCTCATTCCACTGTCTTCCTGCTCACATGGGTTCTGTGGAGAAGTCAGATGTTATTCCTGTCTCTGTTTCTCTACAGGTGAGCCCCCCCCCCCCCCCCCAGCCTCTGGCTTCTTTCTGGATTTTCAAAATCACTCATTTTGTGTAGTTTGAAAATTTATATGCATAGCTTTAAATTTTTTTTTGGTATTTATTCTGCTTGGTGTTCTCTGAGCTTCCTGGATTTGTGGTTTGGTTTCTGATATTAATTTGGGGGAAATTCTCTGTTGTTATTGTTTCAAATATTTCTTCAGTTACATTTTTTTCTACTTTTAATACTTCTATTCAATGTATGTTATACCTTTTTGTTTTGGCTCTTCACCCAAGGACATGCTTGGGGTGGGGGGAGGGAGTGAGTGAGAGAGAAACATCAGTGTGAGAGAGAAAAATCAACTGCTTTCCATATGTGCCCTGTCAGGGGGCAAAACCCACAGCCCGGCATGTGCCCTGAGCAGGAATTGAACCGCAACCTTTTGGTGCCCAGGACGACACAACCAGCTGAGCCCCTCTGGCTGGGCTGTTCCCTTTGTGGTTGTGCCGCAGTCTTGGGATATTCTGTTCTGGCGTTTTTTCTTTTCAGCCTTTGTTCTCTTTGCTTTTCAGTTTCCTTTTTCTTTCTTTTTCTTTTTTTCTTTTTTTTTGCATTTATCTTCAGATAGAGTGGGAGGAAGAGAGAGAGAGAGAGAAACATCGATGTGAGAGAGGCACATCGAGTGGCTGCCACCCACACGACCCCAACTGGGGCTGGGGACAAACTGTAACCGAGGTTCGTGTCCATAGCGGGAACCGAACCCAGGACTCTCCGGTCCACAGGCCGACGCTCCAGCCGCTGAGCCCGACCGGCCAGGGCTGCTCTTCGGGTTTCAAGGGCACCGCTGATGCTCCCTCTTGCTCAGCCATGTCCAGTCTGCTCATGAGCCCATCAAACACACCTTTCGTTTCTGTTGCGATGCTTTTTAATTTCAAGCATTTTAGTTTGGTTCTTTCTTAGGGTTTCCACGTCTTGGTCGACACTGTCCGTCTGTTTTGCGTGCTGTTTACTTGGTTCTTCAGTGCCCTTAGCATTGTAATCAATCAAAATAGGTCTTAGTTCAGCGTCGGCTCGTGGACCGGAGAGACCCCGGTTCAGTTCCTGCTAAGGGCACGTACCTCGGTCGCGGTTTGTCCCCAGCCCCAGTTGGGGTTGTGTGGGTGGCAGCCAATCGATATGACTCTCTCACATGGATGTTTCTCTCTCTCTCTCTTCCCTCCTCTCTCCCTCCTGCTCTATCTGAAGATAAATGCAAAAATGTCCTCAGGTGAGGATTTAAAAAAAAAAGTTCTTGGTCCGACAATGGCAATATCCCTGCCATGTCTGCTTCTGATACTTGTTTTGTCTCTTCCAATTGTATTATTATTATTATTATTTTATTATTATTTTGCTTTTGTATGTCTTGTAATTTTTTCTTGATAGCGGGGCATGGTGGACCTGGCCAAAGGAAGGGTGTGAACAGGCTTTTCGTGATGGGAGGTGCGGTGTGTGGGGAGGGAGTGTTCTCTGGTCCCGTGGTGAGGACTGTGTCCCCCACACGCCCACGCCCCTAGACTGTGAGCGTCACAAGTGTTTCTCTCCCCTCCCACCGTGGCTGGGAGGGGCGGGTAGAGTGGCTGTTGGGTGTTCCTGTCACAGGTGAATTGGGCTCTGGTAAGACTGCAGCTGGGGGGGCTCTGCACCCCCCTTTCCTCTGAGGGCTTGTTCAGAGGAACAGAGGGCGCTGGTACGATTAAAATGGATCCTTTCCCCTCCCCGCACGAGAAGTGGGGGTTTTTCTCTGGTATTTACTGTGGGAACGTATTCGAGCTCCTGGAGCTAAACCTCTATTACTGGTTTGCCTAGAGTTTTTTTTCTTTTAAACAGAAATCTATAAAGGTGTTGCTACATAAGGGTTTCACTCAGAGCAGGCACAGCACATACTCAGACTTGGAGGACACCACACTACCTTCCTCTGAGTTGAGGCGGTCCAACCCCAGTGCCGTTTCTGGACGGGAGTCAAGTTCGGCTGCAGGTGTTAAAGGTCGGTCCAGTGTGAGGTCCTCCTCGTCTGCGGCCTTGGCGGCAGCAGCGCCATGCGGGCCACCTGGGGTGTCTTTGTTAAGCCCATCTGACTCCTTTCGCTGACCCTCACCTGTGTCACGTCTCCAGCGGTCTGTGCCCTAGATGGGTTCATTAACAAGTCATTTTCTGGGGACCGACTGTCACTCAGTCTGTCTGCCTTCTTCCCGAGGCCGGCTGCTCATTTCTCTGAATTCTTTGCGGTTGCCCTTTGGTGCGGCTTCCACTTGACTCCGAAGCAAACGTCACGTTCCCAGGTGACTTTGTCAGGACGGCAGGACGGACCTACTTCAGCGGCAGCGACATACGGCCGTCGTTTCCAGCGCTGTTGCTAGTACAGTCTTCATGTAAAAGGCGGGGGAGCAAGTCGAACTCCTTTTAAACAGGTCTGAGCTTCCTATTTCCCAGGCATTCATCTGTCAGTAAAATCGTCCAACGCAGTGGAGGGAACCACCTCTGTGCCCAGGTTCCCCTGTGTCTGCGAGGGTCTTCGAGTCTTCAGCCTCGTGACCTGTACCTCTGAATGTCCAACACATGTCTCATGCGGGGTCCGCTTGGTGCCGGGGCCCGCTTGGTGCTGGGGCCCACTCGGTGCCGGGGTCCGCTCAGTGCCGGGGTCCGCTCGGTGCACCTGCTCAGTGCCGGGGCCCACCCAGTGCCGGGGCCCACCCAGTGCCGGGGTCCACTCAGTGCCGGGGCCCGCTCGGTGCTGGGGTCCGCTCAGTGCCGGGGCCTGCTCGGTGCTGGGGTCCGCTCGGTGCCGGGGTCCGCTTGGTGCACCTGCTCAGTGCCGGGGCCCACCCAGTGCCGGGGCCCACCCAGTGCCGGGGTCCACTCAGTGCCGGGGCCCGCTCGGTGCTGGGGTCCGCTCAGTGCCGGGGCCCGCTCGGTGCTGGGGTCCGCTCGGTGCCGGGGCCCGCTCGGTGCTGGGGTCCGCTCAGTGCCTCAGGGTCCGCTCGGTGCACCTGCTCAGTGCCGGGGCCCACCCAGTGCCGGGGCCCGCTCGGTGTACCTGCTCAGTGCCGGGGCCGCTCAGTGCCAGGTCCCACTCGGTGCCGGGGCCCGCTTGGTGCCGGGGCCCATCCAGTGCCGGGGCCGCTCGGTGCCGGGGCCCACCCAGTGCTGGGTCCCGCTCGGTGCTGGGGTCTGCTCAGTGCCGGGCCCCTCTCTCTGAAAGTAGTTCTGGGAGAGTCTTTGTGACTGTTCCGTTTGGAGGCACAGGGACGGGCTCCTCCTCCTCATCCGTTTCAGCTCCTTCCCCATCTCTCTCGGGAGCAGCTGGCCGTGGGGAAGGAGGAAGAGTTTCATGTTCTGCAAGCCCTGACCTGGCAGGCCAGTCACGCTGTTCTGTGCTTCCAGCATCTTCTCTCACGCAGAGATCACGGCGCAGCACCGGCTTCGCGAGCGAACCTCGCTCTGGCGACACTGAAGCTGGGGCCCCGAAGAGCCTGGCGTTTTCTACCTGGAGTGTTTTTTTCCTTCTTCTTTATTGATGCAAGACAGAGAGGAAGGGAGAGGGAGAGAGAGATGGAAACATGCATGAGAGAGAACATCAACTGGCCGCCTCCTGCACGCCCCCCACTGGGGATCGGGCCACAACCTGGGCAGGTGCCCTGACCGGGAATCGAACCTCTTGGTGCAGGGTCGACGCTCAGCCGCTGAGCCACACCGGCCGGGCTGCCTAGAATTCTTAACTCTCAAAGTTGTCCACACTGAGCCTCCATCAATTTGTCGATTGTAATTCAGTTTCCCACCCACACTGGTTCCCTCAGTGGTTCTCAGTCCCTCCGGGAAGCTGTGACCCCGTGTTTGTCCGTGTCTGCAGTCTTGGGGGCGACGTGTGCCCTGTGTCCTGACCTCTCTGTGGAGGATCCAAGGAGACGTGTTGATTTTTCAGTCTGTTCAGCTCTTCACTTACCTTCCGTACAGAGTGATGACTTCCAAGCTCCTCACATGCAGAACCAGAAACTGGAAGGCTGCTCCTATTTTTAAAACAAACTCTTGAGATGGAAACACGATATAATGTTTTCTTTGTCTACTTTCATACTTTGGACATAGAGCTGCTTTTTCCTGATGGTAGCGGTTACTCCTTTTTCTCTCCTGTGACCGTGCGCAGGGAATAGCTTGCGCTTCCCTTTTATTTTCAGCCCAATTATGCTTTTGTTGTCGTGGTGGAAACAGCACCAGGGGTTAGCCCCACGGGGTCAGCCAGACCCGGGTTCCGCACCTCAGTACTTGAGCTCTGGCTGGGAAAGAATTCAGAGCCAAGACCCAAATTACACGTGAACATTTATTTGGAAAATTGCAGAGGTAGAAGAAGTAATTTGCAGAAGAAATGGGCTTAGGAAACAAGTCATAGAGGCAAAGGCAGGACCCTTGGAGCTTGGGCGTGAGGAGGGTAATGATAACATGCCTGGGGGGAGGGGGGGAGGGGAGGGGGGAGGGCCTGGGTGTGCCCTGGGAGGGGAGAGGGCTGGGAGTCCTCATCCTAAGGGTTCTCAGGGTGGAGAGTTTAGGGCAGGTCCCAGGGGAGGAGCTCAGTGGAGTATTCAGCCGCTTTCCAGGTGTGTCCTTTCAGGGTCGGGGTCTCCACTGATAGACTGGTCAGCACCAGGGCAGGGGTCATTCGTCAGTGCAGCTGGTCCTGAGGTCAGCGGTGGGATCACTGGTCTGGTTTGGCTGCTTTTCTGGGCCTGGAGCTGAAATACAACTGAGGCCCAGACGTTACCTCCAGGGAGGAACGGTCAGGGGATGGAAACCACTTGGCCAGCAAGCGATATGCTGGGAGTGAGGTCCCACCCCACAGCTGTCCGTGCTGTCCGCCTGTTGACCTTCTGTACCTGGCCCGTGTCCTTGCTCTGCTGGTGCCTGACTGCCCCCCACGTCTCTGGACCTAAAGGGAGTCCTTTGGACGCAGCGTCTGGTTGGACTGTGGTTTTCAAATCCATCCTTCCTGTTCAACGCGTGTCTATTTCACGTAATTATCGATGAAAATTGACCTTTGTTTCCTGTATGTCTAATAGCTTTCTGTCCCTGATTTCCTCTTCGACTGCCTTTTCGGTGTCTATTTAATTTTTTTTTTTTTTGTAGTAAACCACTCGATTCCCATTTCATTTCTTTCGTGTCTATTTCTTAGGTATTTTCGTTATGGTTACTGTGAGAGTTACATTTAATGGCCTGCATTTGTGGGAAGGTAGCTGGAATCGATTCTGTCTTGGCTTCTGTAGCACCCAAGGATGCTCCCGGCTACTCCGCCCCTTTTATGTTGTTCCCACAGATCACATCTGCACACATTGGTGGTCGCTTCACGTAGGCTTAGAATTTCAAAAATTCATTTGTCTTTGAAATCATGTAGGAAATAAAAAGTGGAGTTGCAAATCAAAAATGCAACAACAACGGCTTTTTGATTTGCCTGTCCTTACATTTCCTGGACATTATTCCACCGCGTGGCTCTGAGTTACTGTCCAGTGCCCTTTCCTTTCAACCTGAAGGTCTCTCTTTAGTATTTCTTACAGGAAATACCTGACAAATTCCCTCAGCTTTTGTTTATCTGGGAACGTTCTAATTTTGCTTTCATTTTTTTTATTGTGGTAATATACATAACAAAAGCACAATATTCATGTCCTCCCACAATCACATAAAGATTACAACTGAACTGCACAGCCCGTGTGGCTCAGTGGGTGAGCGTCGACCCTGCACCTAGAGGTCACCGGTTCGATTCCCGGTCAGGGCACATGCCCAGATTGTGGGCCCGGTCCCCAGTGGGGGGCGTGCAGGAGGTGACTGATCGATGTTCTCTCTCATCCATGTTTCTATCTCTCTCTCCCTCTCTCTTCCTCTCTCTCTAAAATCAATAAAGAAAAAGAGAAAACGATTAAAACTGAACTACAAAACAACCTTCATTCAGAACCACCTGAAATCTAACTGAATGGTGCTCCTATAACCAGGGAATTAAAGAAGCCACACTGACCCTGGCCAGGTAGCTCAGTTGGTAGTGTTCTCCCAGTACATCAAGGTGGCAGGTTTGATCCCTGCTTGGGGCATATTCAAGAAGCAACCAATGAATGCATAAATAAGTGGGAAAACAAATCAATCTTTCTTTCTCTCAAATGAATAAATTAAAAATAAGAAGGAAGAAGCCACATAGAGACTGGCAGGAGGGGTGGAGATGCGAACAGGCTGGCCCCTCACCCACGGGGCAGATAAACGGGGAGGGACACCTCAGCCGCAGAGGAACCCCTGGGGAGCGAGGGCCCAGCCCTACACCAGGCCTGCCAGCCCAGGGCGCTGGTGCTGGGGAGAGGAGTCCCCATAACTTCTGGCTGTAAAACCAGTGGCGATGGAGGCTGAGCGAGAGGAAGGCTGCTGGGGTCCCAGGCAGAGCCCTGTAAAGAGCCCACACACAGACTCAGTCCCTCTGAGCTCCAGCGCTGGGGTGGCAGCTGGAAAGGCACCAGGGACATCTGGGGAGGAAATGAAGTGTCCGGCATCAGGGGGGGGCTGGAGGGCATCTTGCTCCCAGACGGAAGTGCTGACAGAGGCCATGGTTCCTTTGCTGAGCCTCCCCACAGAGCCAGCAGGCGGGCACCACATCTGAGACTCCATCAACCTGGCTCACACTGTTTACCCCACCCTAGTGATTCTCTGAGACACTGCTCCACCCAGCTTCCAGGCCCAGCCAAGTTGTGTCCAGTGGCTTTTCCATACAAATGGCCTAATTTGGCTCATGCTTCAGATTTTCCTAAAATCTCTCAAACAAGTACCATCTGGTCTCAGCATGCCCTGTACCTTGTGCTAAGTGGCCCCAGATTGGGCACTAGCAGCAGCTGGCCTTGGTTCACAGCTTGGCCTCACCTGGGCACCTCTAAGCCCAGCAAAAGTTGCAGTCATCTGTAGCTCAAGCTGGGTGGCCCCAGGCAGACCACAGGCAGCATCTGACCTTGGTCTGCACCTCCTGGGAGGCCCCAGAGCCAGAGCAGCCAGTGGACAGCTTCAGACCACGTTGAAACACCACCACCCAGCCACCTCCACAAGCGACATACTCAAGGGACAGAATCAGTGGGCACCAGAGCCCTGCTGAAGTAAGTCCTGCTCTGTGGCATGGGCCCTGCACAGCTGATCCTCCATGGTGGGTGGTCACAGCCATTCTTTGCAGCTGATTAGCTTGGGGGTAAATCCCTCCCGTTGCTATGCCAACAGCAATCAACGCTCAACTGCGAGAGGAGGATGTACACAGCCCACACAGGGGGCACACTTGGAGTCTCCAGCTTGGGTGACTGGGGGAGGCTGTGCCACTGGACCCTACAGGACACTCACCACATTAGGCCTCTTTACCAAACCTGGGAAATGCAGCAGCCCTACCTGATACATAGAAACAAACACAGGGAGGCTGCCACAGTGAGGAGACAAAGGAACATGACCCCAATGAAAGGATGAAACAAAACCCCAGGAAAAGAGCTAAACAAAACGGAGACAAGCAATCTACTAGATGCAGAGTTCAAAACATTGGTGATAAGGATGCTCAATGAACTTAGTGTGAACTTCAACAGCATAAAAAAGGACCAGTTCTAAATGAAAGATAGCCCTGGCTGTTTGCTCAGTGGTTAGAGCATTGGCACGTGGACTGAAGGGTTGTGGATTTGATTCCTAGTCAAGGGCATGTCCCTGGGTTGCAGGTTCGATTCCCGGCCCTGGGAGGCAACTGATTGATGTGTCTCTCTTGCATCAGTGTTTCTCTCTCTCTTTCTCTCTCTCTCTCCCCTCCCTCCCTCTCCCTCTCCCTCTCCCTGTCCCTCTCTCTCCCTCCCTCTCTCTCTCCCTTTCTTTCTTCCTTCCTTCCACTCTATTAAAAAAAAAAATCAATGGAAAAATATCCTTAGGTGAGGATTAAAAAAATACCAAATCAGAACAGCAAAAAGAAAAAGTAATCCAAAAATATGAAAATGGTGTAAGAAGCCTCTGGGACATTTCGAGCCGACATGCACATCATCAGGATGCCGGAAGGAGAACAGAGGGAGCAAGAAATTGAAAACCTTTTTTGAAAAAATAATGACAGAAAACTTCCCCTACCTGGTGAAGGAAACAGACATATAAGTCCAGGAAGCACAGAGAGTCCCAAACAAGATGAACCCCAAGAGGCCAACGCTAAGACACATCATCATCAAAATGCAAAAGTTTAAAAACAAAGAGAGAATCTTAAAAGCAGCAAGAGAAAATCAGTTAGTCACCTACAAGCGAGCTCCCATATGAATGTCAGCTGATTTCTCAACAGAAAGTTTGCAGACCAGAAGGATTTGGCAAGAAATATTCAAAGTGATGAAAAGAAAGGACCTACAACCAAAATTACTTTACCCAGCAAAGCTATCATTTAGAATTGGAGGACAGATAACTTCTCAGACTAGAAAAAGCTAGAGTTCATCACCACCAACTCAGTATTATATGAAATGTTGAAGGGTCTTCTCCTCCTCCTCCTCCTCCTCCTCCTCCTCCTCCTCCTTCTTCGAGGAGGAGGAGGAGGAGGAGATAAAATATATAAATATTAAAATTGAATCTAAGAAACAAAATAAATGAAGAGGCAGAACAGAAACTGACTCATAGATATACGGAACAGTTTGATGGTTGCCTGATGAGAAGGAGGTTAGGGGGATGGGTGAAAAGGGTGATGGAATTAAGAAGTACAAGTTGATTGTTGCAGAATGGTCATGGGAATGTAAAGTACAGCATAGGGAATATAGTCAGTAATATTCTAATAACTGTGTATGGTGTCAGATGAGTGTGAGATATATCAGGATGAGCACTCAGTAAGTTATTTAATTTCTAATCACTGGGGTACTTGAACCCAATATAATAATGTATGTCAGTTGTATTGAAAAAAATGATTTAAAGTGAAAAAAGAAGAAATATACTTTACTAGAAAGTGATGAATTTTATTTTATTAAACTCAGTTAAAAAAAACAAAAACAAAAAACAAAAAACTAAGACAGAAGGCAGGCAGGCAGGCAGGTAGGCAGGCACATTTTTTTTTTCTGGAAAATTGGGGCAAGTTAATAGACAACTTTATTATTATTTTTAATCGTCACCAGAGGGTAGTTTTTCATTGATTTTCAGATAGAATGGGAGTGAGGGAGGGAAGGAGGGAGGGGGGGGAGAGAGAGAGAGAGAGAGAGAGTGTGAGTCAGACATTTTTGTGACAGACACATTGATTAGTTGCCTCCGGCATGACCCTTGACCAGGGCCAGGATTGAACCGCAACCGGGGGGTACGTGCCCTTGATCAGAATTGAACCCGAGACTCTTTGGTCCATGGCCGATGCTCTAACCGCTGGGTCAAACCAGCCAGGGCATAGACAAATCCTCATCCAAGGATATGCTTATTGATGTTAGAGAGAGAGGAAGGGAGAGAGAGAAGCTGGGGGGGTGGGGGGGGGAGAGAGAGAGAGAGAGAGAGAGAGAGAGAGAGAGATCACTGTGAGAGAGACACCAGCCAGGGCAATAGACAACTTTTTAAATGTAAATTTGTCTCACCTTGTAACACACTATTTTGTTGTTGTTGTAAAAATAAAAAAAGAGTATGTACCTGTAGTGAGTTGAATAGTGGTCGTCAGAAAGATATGTCCACGTCCTAATACCCAGATCCTGTGCGTGTTATCTATTTACGTTAAAGATCTTGAGATTAGATCATCCTAGATTTCCTGAGCAGACCTAAACCCAGTGTCAGATCTTACAGGAGAAGAAAGGAGAAGGCACCGATGCAGGAAGAGGAGGAGGTAAGGGGACACGAAGGCTGATTCTGAGTGTGACAGCTCTGAGGAGTGCCGTCTGGGAGCTGGAAGAGGGAGGGGAGGGGTCTCCCCTAGAGCTACCAGAGGGAGTGCAGCCCATTTGCCACCTTGAGCTCCGGCTCTGGCCTCCACAACTGTGAGAGAATAAACTTCTGTTGTTTTAAGTGACAAAAAATAAAAATAAAATGTACGTAACATAAAACTTACCATATAACCATGGGTAAATGTGCACTTCAGTGGCCTCAAATACATTCACATGGTTGTGCAATCACCACCCTCTACCTCAGAAGTTTTTTTGTTTTCCCAGACTGGAACTTTGTACTCATTATACAATAACTCCTCAAGCCCCCCCTTTCCCTGCCCCTGGAAACCACCATCCCACTTTCTGCTTCCATGAATTTAACTGCTCTGTGAGTCATACAATATCTGTCCTTTGGTTACTGGTTTGTTTCACTTAGCATATTTTCTCTTTCAAATTTTTTGAAGTAGTTTTGCTGGGTATAGAATTTCTGGTTGACAACTTCCCCCCTCCCCCCAGCACTTTATGTTATCGCCACTGCTTTTTGGCCTCCTTGATTTCTGATGAGAAATTGGCTATTAATCTTACTGGGTATTTTGGGTTGGATTTTCACATGTCTCCCCGCCCCCAATTCATATGTTAAAGTCCTAACCCACAGTATCACAGAATGTAACCTTATTTAGAAATAAGATCATGGCAGAGTGTAATTAGTTAAGATGAGATCATTAAGGGTGAGCTTTAATCCAATATGACTGGTGTCCTTATAAAAAGGAGAAATTTAGACACTGAAGTAGATACACATGGAAGGGTGACGGTGTGAGGGGACACGGGAGAAGATAGGCGTGTACAAGCCGAGAAGAGAGGCCTGAAATAGAGCGTCCCTCTTAGCGCTCAGAAGGAACCAAGCTTGCGAGGAACTCAGTTTTAGACTTCTGTCCCCCAGCACCGAGACAATAAATTTCTGTTGCTTAGGCCACCCAGTTTGGGGTACTCTGTTACAGTACCTCCAGTAAACCAGTGCCTTGGGGACCGCGTGTATAGAATTAGTTGCATATGATTAATTGCTTTTCTCTTGCTGCCTTTGAGATTCTCTCTGTGTCTTTCAACAGTTTATTTATGGTGGGTCTCTGTCTGGGTCTCTTTCAGTTTATCCTACTCAGAGTTCATTGAGCTTCTTGGAATTATAAATATTTAATAAAATGTGGGAAGTTCTTGGCCATTATTTCATCAAATATTTTCCTTCCTTCTGCTCTCTCTTCCTTCTCTTTCTGGGACCCTCATAATGAGAACGATGATGTCCCATAGATCACTGACTTAGTTAGCTGGTGCTGCCATCAGACCATCGCTAAGTGGCTAAAAAACAGGAAGTATTGTCCCTCAGTTTTGGAGGGTGGGGAGGTCTAAGATGAAATTGCCAGTGGACTTGGTTCCTTGTGAGGACGCTACCTGGCTCACGTGGTGGCGAGACAGAGAAGGCTAGTTTCCGACCTCAGGTCTTTTCTGAGCGTGCATCTTCCCCGTGGTAGTGTGGGTGCTTCTGGATATCCTAATTTCCCGAGAGTTCCCTCAGGTTTTTCTCCTGGGCCTCAGGCAGACTGTTCTTTGTCTCAGCTGCATCTTTTGCCCCGGGTGTCTCTCCGTTGTTCACTTTGTGGTGTTTCCACCAATGACTGCTGCATTTCCATGTTTTTATCTTCTTTTTTTCCTATATTTTATTTTGTATACTTTCTGTTGCCATGTCTTCAGGTTTGCGGATCTCTTTTCTGCTGTATCTACTCTGACATTAGTCTGTTCGGTCGGTATTTTATCTCATATGTTGTAGTTTTTATCTCTAGAAATCCAGTTTGCATTTTCTTTTCTACTTTTCATGTCTCTTAAGTTTTGAACATAGCACGTGATAATAATGACTGGGTTACTAACTTCGTTTGCTAATTCTAACATCTGTGCCGGTGTTGGTTTGTTTTGATCGATGGATTTTTCTTGTCATGTGGGCAGTATTTTCCTGCCTCTTTACATACCTCATGAGTTCTGATTGGATTGCAGACATCATGATGGGTATTTCTGCATTTCTAGAAATACTTTTGAGCTTTCTTCTGGGATGCAGTTAAATTACTTGGAAACAGTTTGATCCCTTTGAGACTTGCTTTTATCATTTGTTAGGATGTATGACTGTCAAATCAGGACATTTCTGTATAGTCTACCCTGTGTCTTGTGAATCATGAGTTTTTCCATTCTGGTTGGAAATAGGCACTGTTTGGGGCCCGTGGTGAATGCCAGGCACTATTCCTGGAAATATTTTGGGGTGTCTCTTTTTCTTGCCTTGGAAAAGTTTTATTCTGCTGAGTACTTAAGTGAGACCTTTTTAAAAATCCCCAAATCTCTCTCCCTGTGTATATCTCTTTCTTTTCTGGTGTCTGCTCTGTAAACTCTGGCTACCTTGATTTCCCTGGGATCTCAGCTTCAAATCCTCAAGTCAGGACTCTGCCTGTGTGTCCCCTCGGCCTCCCCTGAATCTGTGCCCCCCGGAGACTCTTAAGATAATAAACTGAGGCAACCTTACGGCTCACCTCGCTTTATTTTAGTCTCTTAGGGATAACTGTCCTTTGTCGCCTTATGTCCAGTGTCTTGAAAACAATTGTTTCATATATTCTAGTCCTTTTTTTTATTTTGTTTTCAGGAGGGAGGGTATATCTGGCCTCTGTTACTCTATCTTGATCAGAAGCAGAGTCCAAATTATTATTGTTTTTAATGGATAATTTGGGTTTACTTAATGATGGAGGGAGTGGAGAAGATGAAGACGTGCGCGGTGGTGGAGCAGAGACAATTGTTGGAATGAGGTGGGCTGGGACAGTGTAATTCTTTAATGTACTGTTGATTAATACTCTTTGCCAAGACCGTGTGTGTATTGGGTGACAAATACATAGCCCTGCCTTCAAGCAGCCCGTGACCTGAAGCGTTGGTGGAAGGTGGTAGAGCTGTTCTAATCGGGAGATACAGTTGCTGAGACAAAGGAGATGTTTTCAGACGATGAAGAACGAGATTTATTTGAAACAGTTTTCATTTAACGCAATTGTAAATGCTGTTCTAGGAAGGCCTGCAGGTCAGGACGGGTTGGTCCAGCCGTTAGGGAAGAGGATGGGACTTCTGGGAGGAGGCTTTAGGAAGGAGCTTGTGAGCCGGAGGGAGCAGACCTGAGTGCGAAGCCCTCACCTGGCCCCGGTGCCGTCCTGCCTGCGTGCGAAGCCAAGTGGACAGTGGCAGGCATCTCGTAAGGTTTTCTCGGGTGCACATGTACAGCACCCACGGGGTACCTAGTGCCTAGGAGGAGATCAGCAAACATGGTCCCTGTCTTTGCAGAATGTGTGCTTGGCTGGTGTCTTTGCGGTGTGACTCTCTGGTGGGCAGATCCTTGTGCGTCCCAGGTCCCCACCCGTGCCCCTGTTGGGCCCTCCCACACAGGAACTGCGGAGCTTTGGTTTGTGTCCTGCGTTCTGAGAGGCGCAGTTGCTGGTTCTCATAGGTCCCCCTGTTCAGTAGCACTCGCCCCTCTGTTAAGGCTTTAGTCAGACAATCTGAGTGCTTAGCGTGACAGCAGGGAGCGGGGAGATGCGCCCCATCTCCAGGCATCCTTGCCAGCCTGCCTCATTGGCAGTGGAGACGGAGGGACGGTGGAAGCACCCCTGGAGGGGGCCTGCGGGAAGGGCCGTGCCATGCAAGGAGGAAGAGAGGAAGGATGGGGGACCGGGGGAGGCAAGAGGGCGGGGACAGGAACAAGGTGTCAGTGCAAGTTAGGTTTGAGGTTCTGCAGAGGGGCCAGACGTAGGAGCTGTCAGAGTGCTCACATTTGTCCTCGTGCGCGTGTGAGGGTGGGGACATACCTGGAGCCCTGGCTGGGTGGCTTCCGTGGGCCCAGCATACCAGGAGTCGGGGCCTCTCTGTGCCCATCTGGGTAACAGGTGGCATCATTTCAGAGACAGCCTGTCGTTAGTTGGCTGGATGCTGCCTCAGCCTGCCCTTGCCAAGGCTGAGGATCAGGCTGGCTCATTCTGCACCCTGCCCCCAGGCATCCTGGAGTCAATCAAAGGGACTAACAGAAGGACTCCCCAAATGCTAGGCCCTGCTGTGAAGTGTGCACCCCCGAGACCTTAGGGAGACCCTGGGGGCGTCGGCACTGTCGCCTCTGTTTTAGGATGAGGAAGTGAGGTTCACAGAGATGAAGGGACATGTCCAAGGTCATGGATGTGTCTGAGCTTGAACTTGAACTCCGGTCTGCCTCCAAACTGCAGTCTTCTCGCCTGAGCCCGTTTCTCTTCTTGTTGAGATCGGGTCACGTGGTCACCGTGGCGCCTAGAAAGCCGGCGGGGGCTGGGGCCTGTGCTGTGGCGCCTGCAGGGCCTGGCACCGTGGGGGCCCGGGCAGGCCAGGGAGCCTCAGCTCGTCGCTCTGCCACGGCGGGCCGGCCCCTGTGGCCTGGCAACCAGCCTCCACGTCCGGAGCCGCCAGCCTGTGGCCATGGGCCTCGCCCAGGGTGCGCAGCCCCCGCCCACCAGCTCAGTGCTGGCAGGGGAGCAAGAACCAGCTCGAGCATTCTGCCCGGATGGGTACGGTCCCGCTGGCCGGGGCAGCCCACCGGCGGCCTCTCGGTGGCACCAGGCGCTGGTGACTGCGTGGATGCTGTCTGTCCCACCAGGGGCGGCGTCCAGAGCCCGTGAGGGTATCTCCTTTGGCCAGAGCTGGGGCTGCCCGGGCAGAAGGGTCCTGCTCCCTGCCCCCAGGAGCTCACAGCCTAGTGCAGGGACAGCTGTAACCCCAGAACGGGGTGTCCCCGGGGAGAGGAGCTGTGTGTCCGGGGCGAGCACAGGGCAGGTCCAGGGCCCCTGTTGCCCTCTGCCTGTGGAGAATGGCGGAGGGCAGCGTCGGGACCTTGGCGAAGAGATGAGAAGTCCCCAGCAAGGGCTCGAAAGGAAGGCTCTGCGGTGCGGGGGCAGGGTGTGCAGAGGCTTGGAGAGCAGGTTCTGGGCGAAGCCTGGGCCTGTGGGAGTTGGTGGAAACAGGAAGAGTGGGGGGCGGGGGGCTGGAGTGAGGCCTCTGCTGCCTCCCTGCTGAGCTGCAGTTGCCTAGGGTGTGGTGGGCACCGGGAAGGCTCCTGGGAACCCGGCTAGGTCCCCCCCACCTGCAGTGCCCGCCTGTCCTGGCTCGCAGTCCCCGCTGTGCACTTGGGGGCATGAATCAGCTCCTTTCTTCCAGAACAAAAGCTCCTGGGTTGCCAGGGAGATGCAGGGGCTGCCGCGGGCACTTCCCGGAGCTGCGATCTGGTGTTGGGCAGAGATGGGCACACAGCTCCAGTCCTGTCTGAGCCAGGGCGGGCTGCGTGGAGCGGCCGCGCCCACGTCACCCGAGTTGAATGGGCTCTCTGTGGGTCGGAGCTGAGCAGGCTCTGGGAAGGCTCGGTGCCCCGGGCGCTGGCCCCTCAGACTGTTGGGGTGGTACCACCCAGCTTGCAGGGTGGCAGAGAGATTTCGTGAGAGAGTCGGTGGAAAGGCCCCCTTCCGTCTGCTGTGTGCCACGCTGGGCCCGGGGCTGGCACCCGTGCGGGAGGCTGAGTCTCCGTGCTGGGGGAGAGCCTGGCGGGCACGGTCCGGGCACACGGGCATCACTGAAGGGTCGTTGCTATTGTTCCTGAGTTCAGCAGCTCTGTGGGGCTAGGGAGGAGCCCACTCTGGTGGCCCTGCTGGAAAAGGTTGCGGAGGTGGGGTCTCATGGGGAGATCCTGTGGATTGAAGCTCCATCCTGTCTGTGGGTCTCAGGGCCCACCATGGAGCCACCACAGTCCAGAGGTGCTTCCCCCCAACACTGACAGGTGGCTGGGGGTGGGGGTGCCCTGAGCCGAGCGGATACCAGTTCAGGGCCCTGGGGTGGGGAACTGGGGCAGGGGCCCTAGCTGGGAAAGGACCTGTCTCATCCGCCCCCCCGCCTTGACCTGCCACCTGTCACGCGTGGAGGAGGGAAGCCTTGGGCCACATTCAGCCACGACTGCCGGGGTGCAGAGCCTGGGCCTCAGCCATGGGGAAGTGCTGGGCTCTGTGACCAGTGTTTGGGGACCAGGTGTGGTGGTTTGGGGCTGGCAGAATTTGGGAGCGTCAGGGACACCCATGTGCATTGCCCATGATGGGATTTGGGGAGGGGGTGCTTGGTGCTGTTGTCACCGGAGTGGGGGAGATCCTCATCTCCCCCAGTTGCTAGAGGGGTGGGTTTCCTGTGATATTCCGAGGAAAGGAATTTCTGAGACCCGAACAGGAGGATGTGGTAGAAGGCTTTATTTCCGTGGACGCGAACCCCGGTTTCCAGGCGTCGCCTCCCTCAGCCCCGCCCGGGAAGACTTCGCCTTGGCTGCAGTCGGAGCCGATGTCCAGAGCTTCTGTTCCACTGAGGGCACGGTCCAGTCCAGCACCAGGCTGGCTTCGCCTGTGTTCCCAGCTGCAGTCCGTCGGTCCACTGCCTGCGGGGGCCCCAGGGCCACGTGGCTGTGGAGGAAACACGGGCGCATACAGGGGTGCAGGACAACCAGTCAGAGCAGAGAGAGAGCTCCTTGGTTTAGGGGATGACGTGTTTCTCGATTTTCTTACGCTGGCAGTGGCCACGCCCACTCTGGCCCATGATCTCTGTTCCCAGGTCTGACTGACAGGCAAGTACCTTCTGTATGTCACCACACTTCACGGGGCACGGGGCTGTCTTCCCTTTGCTGGGCCCCTTCCCCCAGTGATTTGCAGGGGGCAGGCCGGTGGTTCCCTGGGGAGTGCGTGGTTGCAGCTTCCTGGTGAAGCTGCCCGGATGACCATGCCTATAATGTTTGGCTTCCTCCTTTGCTCCTTTCTATTATTAATAAGTAGCCAATTACAGCAGTATCACTGTGTGCTGACAGTGGTGCTGAGGGTCATAGGTGTGATGGAGAATCTATGATAATGGGATATTTGGAGAGGATTGTTAATAGTGTGCTCAGGGGTGGAGACCAGTGAGGATGGGGTGGCCAGGAGGTCATCAGCACCTGTCCCCGTGGCTTTGTGCTTGGCTTTGTCTCAGCACCCAGGGGCGCAGCTTGGGCCCTGCGAGGGGTTCCAGGCCGAGGGTTGTCTGTGGGCTGGGTCTGGGGGGCCAGGGGAGGCAGGGTTCATGGAAGGGGGGGGGCTGAGCAGGGGCCTGGGAGGCTGCTGCTCAGCGACCTTGCAGATCCCCAGGTCATTACTTGCTGTTGTCACTGGAGGAAAGTTGCAAAATGAAAATTAACTGCTGGGGAAGACTGATTCGTTTGATGTCTAACCAGGAGCAGCCTTTTATTGCTGTAAAATGTTGACTTCCTCCCGCCGCCAACAACAGGTGCATCCGAGGCACTGAGGGAAGACAGCGCCCTGTTCAGAGCCGACAGCCTCCTCCGTTCATGCACCGTGGCTGCAGGAGCGACTCGGCGTCCGGTCTGATTTCGCACACGGGGCAGGAACAGCTCTGGTGGCAGAGGGACTTGGGGCTCTAATCAGACACAGCTGGGCTCAAACCCAGGCCGGGCCACTTCGAAGCTTTGTGTCCTGGGCAAGCCTCAGTGACCTCCTCTAACGCCCTCTGAGCACCCAGCACAGTGCCTGGCACAGGTTCCCTGGGGGCTGGGCTGGCTGAGCCCGTCAGAAGCTGATGTGATACAGGACATGTCACTTTCCAGGTAGCGGAGGGGGCAGGAGGGGGCAGGAGGGACAGGAGGGGGCAGGAGGGACAGGAGGGGGCAGGAGGGGGCAGGAGGGACAGGAGGGGGCAGGAGGGACAGGAGGGGCAGGAGGGGGCAGGAGGGACAGGAGGGGCAGGAGGGGGCAGGAGGGACAGGAGGGGGCAGGAGGGGTCAGGAGGGACAGGAAGGGGCAGGAGGGGGGGGGGGGAGGGGCAGGAGGGGCCGGAGGGCAGGAGGGGCCGGGGCGGCAGGAGGGGGCAAGAGGGGCAGGAGGGGGCAGGAGGGGGCAGAAGAGGAGGCTACCAGGGACAGTTCTTTAAGATGAGGCTGCCAAGCCTGAGGTGTGGGGAACTCACGCAGACTACTGGGGGCCAGGCAGGGGGCCATGCAGCCCGAGGCTCCGGGTCAGGCTGGCCTTGGGGAGGCATGAGCAGCCTGTCTGTCCCTAGGGGAGGCAGGAGCTTCTGTAATCGCTTAATTGTGGTTGGGAAGAAAAGGGCGGGGCAAGTGCCGGTCCACCTGGCTGGTCTTGACATGCAGGCTGTGTCCAGGGGACTTCCTGGGGGTGGAGGCAGTGGTGCTCCTCCGGGAGCTTCTGGTTGGCAGAGGGTGCCGCTGGCCGCAGGTTGGAGGGGCCTCTTCATCGTGGGGCTGCGGAGGAAGGGCAGTGGTGGCGCCGCGCCACCGGAGGTCCCTGTCGGGCATCTGTCTGCCCGCAGGCCTGCCTCGCCGCTGCTCTGAAGGAGGCAGGGGCTGGGCCTGCGGCTGCCTGGGCAGGGCTGCTCCTTCGTGGGACACGGCTCCTCTCTGGGGTACAGACTCCCCGCTTCTCCTCACTCACCTCCACCGTCCACGGCCATTGGGCCACCCTCTGAGCGAGAAGATGGTGGACGTCTCACTCTCCAGGTGGGTCGGCCAGCCCTCTGGGAGGCGGTCAGGGAATGGGCCTGGCTGGGGACAGCCATAGATCTGTGTGGGGAGCTCAGGCTGCATGTGACCTGCATTTAAAGGGCCCACATCCGAAGCTTTGGGCGGTGGGGACAGCAAGACCAGATTCACCCAGCCCCGGGCTGGTCTCCAGCCTGTGGGGCGAGGTGCAGACTCCAGTCCCCGGGGCAGGGATTTAGGGTGCGAAGGGGCAGACAAGCGGGCATTTGAACAAGTTTCCAGGTCAAGGAAATGCAGCAGAGACCTGGAGAATGAAAGCAAGTGACAGATGAAGGACAAATGGCCAAGGAGGTGCCAGCCTCCAGGGTGGGACATGTTGAAGTCTGACGGGTTCCATCTGCCGGTGGCTGCGGGCACCAGGCTGGGGTGGCGCTGTAGGGGCTGGGATGGAAGAGGAGGGCGCCAGCTGGTGTGACTCGTGGGCAGCCTGACCTGGCACGACCCTGGCTGATCATGAGGAGGATGGGCATCCCGTGATCTCCTGTTGCAAACACACAAGCAAACAAACAAACGTGACCTGGGCCAGGGGCCTGCATCTGCTCCCAGCTCTGTCGGCATCTTGCTGGGGGCCCTGGAGACGGTCCTCTCTGGCTTTCAATGTGCTTTTCGGTAAAATGCAAGCCCTGGAATGTGAAAAGTTCTTTCAAACGTCTTCAAGCAGTGGGATCCTTTGTTTAAGTGAAATGTTCCATCACTTTTTCTCTTAACTGAGTGAAGTGGGCGGGCCTGGCGCGGTGGGCGGAGGTGGGCGGGGCGGGCGTGGTGGGCGGGGTTGGCGGAGGTGGGCGGGGCGAGAGGGGTGGTGGAGCGGGCGGGGTTGGCGCGGTGGGCGGGGTTGGCGGAGGTGGGCGGGGTGAGAGGGGTGGAGTGGGCGGGGCGGGCGCGGTGGGCGGGGCGAGAGGGGTGGTGGAGCGGGAGGGGCGGGCGCGGTGGGCGGGGTTGGAGGAGGTGGGCGGGGCGAGAGGGGTGGAGTGGGCGGGGCGGGCGCGGTGGGCGGGGCGAGAGGGGTGGTGGAGCGGGAGGGGCGGGCGCGGTGGGCGGGGCGAGAGGGGTGGTGGAGCGGGAGGGGCGGGCGCGGTGGGCGGGGTTGGCGGAGGTGGGCGGGGCGAGAGGGGTGGTGGAGCGGGAGGGGCGGGCGCGGTGGGCTCGGAGAGCCAGCTGGTCAGTGCTCTGCTGCTTCCCCGTAGTACAGGGCACCTTTAGGACCCAGGGGCCTAGCCCATCTCCAGAGCCCTGCTTGCAAACACTTGTCCTAGATTCGAAAAGGATGTGCATTTAAACAGCCTTTACCGAGCCCTTGATATGTGCCAGGCACTGTTCTGAGCACTTCACAGCTATGCACTCACTTAATTTTCACAACACTCTTAAGCAGGAGGGGGGGACTGAGGCTCGGAGCGGTGGAGTGACATCTCAAGGTCACATAGCTTGTGAGTGGCCTAGGCAGATGCCAGCCCAGGGGGTGGGGGGCTAGCTTCAGGTTTTCCCGTTCCCCGTGCCTGTGGATGACAGCGGAAGGAGGTGGCCTGTTCTCCTGGGGGAAGGACGCCCGGCAGGTGGCTTGGGGGCCGTGGCTGCACGCTCCTGTCCCAGCCAGCCACCTCTGGTGACGCGGACCAGCCGGGAGAAACCAGCTCCTGCTCCTGGCTCCTCCCCATTTTCCTGCTGGGACCCCGAGGCCGGAGGACGGAACGGTGGAGTTGATGAAGGAGTACAGGCGCTGGTGTGTGGGGAACGAATGCGGGAGTTTGTCCGCCAGGCTCACGGCCTGACACCCAGTTTCCTCAAGCAGATAAAGTGCAGGGGTGCAACGTCAGATTAATGGAATCAGCACCGTTCTGGCTTTGGCAGGACCGCGGGGCGGCCGTGAGAAGCCTCATTATGTGCGGCTCAGCCTCGCGCAGCGACCCCAGCCCCGGGGCCGCGAACAGAGCCTTCAGTTGTTGGAAAGGGCTCCCCTTCACTCGCAGAACAAAGATGTTTTCTCCAGAATAAATGGATTCACTCTCCGCGCGCCGAGCCCGGGTTTCCCACAGATGCAGCCTCTGCTGGGGCTCAGCGCGGGGAGGGAGGACGCGCGGCCCTGGGAACGCAGCGCGGGCGCATCCTGCAGGCCCCGCACCGCCCGGCCTGGCTCCTGGGCTGTGGCCGGCCTCGGTGGCTTCGGGGAAAAGGAGCCCACTGCAGTAGTGTGGACGGTGCATTGAGAGGCAGTGTGCGTTGGTCAGGCTTTGCGTGTTGCTCACTAGCTGTGATATCTTCAGGCAAGTTCTGTAACCTCTCTGAGTTCAGGTGTTATCAGAGAACCGGGGCTGAGGGCCTCCTGGGCTGTGGGGAGGAGTAATGACAGGACCAGACAGTGAGTCAAAGACTTCGGACCCTGCCAGCCACAGCCAGCTGTTGGGGGCGGAGCCATGGGGGCAGCCCCGCCAGGACTCTGCCTCCTCTCTAAGCAGACCTGAGGCCCTAGGCGTCAGGGTGTGGGGTCCCAGGAGACTGCTGTGCCGCTGCTGACCTCCTGGCATGGACGGGGGCTGCCCTGAGGACCCAAGTTCCTTGAGGAGTCTCGGGGAACAGGGCTCCCTACAAGCTCCCTGCCTGACAGGCCCCTTGCTGGCTGGGCTCAGGGTCTCAGGGGAGACTCAGCTTTGCTCTAGGGTAAATATAAAGACAGCAGTTTTGGCTGCTGCCCTGGCTGCCCAGGTCCAGCTGCGGCAGGGCTCAGAGAGGCTGCCGGGGCAACCACTGCTTTCTGGTCCCTGTCCCCCTTATAGAGGCCTTGTGGGGCAGTGGAAGGAGCGTGGGCTCTGGGCTGCTGTCACCTCCCAGCTGTGGTACTTGGGTAGCCTGCGCCCTCTCTGAGCCTCGGGCTTGCCCCCCACAGACAGTGGAGTAGTACCCCGCTGGCTAGGTGCTGAGGGGGGGAGCTCTGGAGCAGTGCCTGGACCGACCAGGCTCTCTGGGCAGTGATGTTCTGTACACTGTGCAGTGCTGACTCCCTGCCAGGCCTTGCTGGTGCCCAGAGGTGCAGTGGTGAGCAGGGCGCCATGTGTGCCCTCGGGCTGGTGTGTATGCTAGTGGCTGCCTGGACGCATGTTCTTCCTGTGCGCTGCACCCATGCACCTGCCTGGGCCGTCAGGGTGGGGGTCTGGGTCTCTGTGTGTGGCCTGGGGATGCAGCTGGGGCAGGTTCTGGAAGCATCTGGCCTTGGGGCGGCGGGCTTGCCTCCTCCTTTGCGCCTGTCTCCTCCTTCTCTGTCCCACCAGTTTCTGGCTCATTCAGGCCAGAAGCTGGTAAAGGAACGTTCAGGAAACGGCCTGGGCTTGGGCTGGGCCATGTGAAGCCTGCTGCAGACCCCTGCTCGCTGGTGGGACTCCCCACAGGCGCCGTCGACACTCTCCAGGCACGAGGTCCCGGTGGGCAGAGATGCGGTCCCTGTCCTTAGGGGGCTTTCAGTCTTCTGAGAATGACAGTCACTGAGTCCTTTCCTAATGCCGGGCTCATGGCTAGCGCTTCCCTGCGGTCCTCCCCACAAAGTGAGAGTCTGTGGCTGGCTTTGAGCCCCCCCCCCTCCCATGTTAGGCCCTCCCTGTCTCCTGGGGTCCTGCCAGGAGAGGGCTCCGGGCTCAGACAAGGTGCGTTGGAACTTGACTATCCTGTGGTATTGCAAGTCACGTAACCTGTCTGCGTTTGTTTCATCGTCCAAACAGTTGGGATGATGCTCCTAAGGTCTCCCAGGCCTGGGGTATTGTGGGGCTTGTCCCCTGCGGCTGGGCATTCTGTTCCCTGGGAGCAGGCATGGAGGCCCCAGGCTGTGTTCGGGGGGGGGGGGCAGCAACGTCTGCAGCCCCAGCCCTGCCCCTGCCAATGTTTGGGAGGCAGCGTTCCATCTCCTGCCCACCCCGGTCTCCATTTAGCTCTGCGTGAAAACCTAAGCAGGAGACACAAAACAGCTCCTTCGCGGTGAGTGGGGCTTCGAGTCTTGTCAGCTCTGGAGTGAGCCCACAGCTAGTGACTGTGCGGTCTGGCTGTGAGGGTCTCCCCGGGATGCTTGCTTTCTGTCACTGTCCCTGCCTGTTATCGCATTCCCAAGCAGGTGCTGGGGACGTGGGGCTGACTGGTGATTTTCCCTTGTCTGGAGGGGCCGCTCCACCGCTCCTGGCCGGCGCGCGCTGGCCCAGCTCCTGCGGCCTGAGGCCCCACTGAGCCTTGTGCAGTGGCCTGGTATTGGTGTGGTTTATTTCAGTGTGTCTGTGTCCCCAGTGAGACCATGAACTTCTGGAGACCCCACTGGGGGCCAGGCTATGGGACCATTAAAAATGATCTGAGGAGAAGGGTGGAGGGCACTGGGGGAGGGCAGACCTGCATCTCCACCTAGCTGTCACTTGCTGTGTAACCTTGGAGAAGTTGCCTGACCTCTCTGAGCCTTGCTTTCCTATTTCTCAAAGGGGAGTGCTACTGGTACCCCCTAGCTGTCAGGGTTGCTATGAGGATGGTCATGAAGTGGTCCGCACAGTGTGTCGCTAGTGCCTGTCACATAGTCAGGCTTAGAAATGCTGGCCCAGAGTGGCATGGAGCCAGGTGGGCAGTGCCCGGGTTCCCCTGTTGGAGGTAGAGCAGAGAACCAGGCATAGGAATGGACGGGTGGTTATTGCTCAGGCCGCTCCTCACGGGTGTCCCATGGGTGGGGGTGGGTTCCTCAGGCTGGGAGGGGGCTGCAGACTCAGTTTCGGTTGCACACACGGCAGCATGGAGCTCACAGGGAGGAACCAGGGGCTGGGCCCTGTGACTGCTCCTCCAGGGAGGACCCCCAGGAGGGAGCCCAGTCTCAGCCAGCTTGTCTGCGAGCCAGCTGCCCAGGCCGGCTCCCCTGGAGGCACCTCCCTAGCGGGTCTGCGGAGCCTCCTGGATCACCATTTGGATCCTGCTCAGGAAAGACGTCAGGGGCGGTCTGGAACCCACCGCCTTTGCTCTCTCCATCCTTCCCCTCCCTTTGCTTCCTCTCCCTTCTCTGTCCTCACCTCGTATGTGCTCACACACACAGGCACTAGGAATGTGATCCTGGCTGTGCTCTGCTCGTGGTTGCTTTGGAAATCATTAACTTTTTTCTGATTTGAAGCTTTCAGATTTCCCCCCTCCATTGGTGGTACCCAGGTTTCCCCCTTTGAGAAATAATTTCTGTATTAATGTTTCCATAATTATATATTTATAGGATTTAATACTATTTGTAATGATTCTGAGACATTTTGCTTTCTGTACCCAAGCAGTTCCCAGATGCGTAGTCGGAAGGATGGGCACTGGGATGTCCTCCGTGAATGCGGGCAGATGCCGGGCAGAGACAGGGAGAAGAGAACACCTGTGATCTGGGAGCAGCACGTCCTCTTTTCACACGTTTGGGGCAAACGATTGAACTGACAGCTTGCAAAGGGCTGGACCTCCTGGGGCATGGGGTTGGCTCCTCAAAGGAAGCAAATCCACGTTCTTAGGGGTTCTCTGGAGGCTTTGAGGGTAAGACTGGGGAGCACATGTGGCTGACGTCTCCTTGTCACCTGGACTGCGTACCCCATGTGAGGCTTCAGGTGCACCGGCTCCTCATCACATTGTATCACTCTCTTCCTCATCACATTGTATCACTCTCTTCCTCATCACATTGTATCACCTCTTCCTCATCACATTGTATCACCTCTTCCTGATCGCATTGTATCACTCTCTTCCTCATCACATTGTATCACTCTCTTCCTCATCACATTGTATCACTCTCTTCCTCATCACATTGTATCACCTCTTCCTCATCACATTGTATCAACCTCTCCTGATCGCATTGTATACCCTCTTCCTCATCACATTGTATCACCTCTTCCTCATCGCATTGTATCACCTCTTCCTGATCGCATTGTATCACCTCTTCCTCATCGCATTGTATCACCTCTTCCTCATCGCATTGTATCACCTCTTCCTGATCGCATTGTATCACTCTCTTCCTCATCACATTGTATCACCTCTTCCTCATCACATTGTATCACTCTCTTCCTCATCACATTGTATCACTCTTTCCCTCATCACATGTATCACTCTCTTCATCATCACATTGTATCACTCTCTTCCTCATCACACTGTATCACCTCTTCCTCATCGCATTGTATCACCTCTTCCTCATCACATTGTATCACTCTCTTCCTCATCACATTGTATCACTCTCTTCCTCATCACATTGTATCACTCTCTTCCTCATCACATTGTATCACCTCTTCCTCATCACATTGTATCACCTCTTCCTCATCGCATTGTATCACCTCTTCCTCATCGCATTGTATCACCTCTTCCTCATCGCATTGTATCACTCTCTTCCTCATCGCATTGTATCACCTCTTCCTCATCGCATTGTATCACCTCTTCCTCATCACATTGTATCACCTCTTCCTGATCGCATTGCTAATCACCTCTCTCCTGCTATCAATTGCTATCACCTTTCCTCATCAATTGTATACTCTTCTGATTCGCATTGTATCACCTCTTCCTCATCACATTGTATACACTCTCTCCTCATCACTATTGTATCACCTCTTCCTCATCACATTGTATCACCTCTTCCTCATCGCATTTGTATCACTCTCTTCCTCATCGCCTTGTTATCACCTCTTCCTGATCGCACTGCTATTCACATCTTCCTCATAGCATTGTATCACCTCTTCCTGATCGCATTGTATCACTCTCTTTCCTCATCGCATTGCTATCACTCTCTTCCTCATCGCCTTGTATATCACCTCTTCCTCATCGCTATTGTATCACCTCTTCCTGAATCGCCATTGTTATCACCTCTTCCTCATCGCATTGTATCACCTCTTCCTGATCGCATTGTATCACTCTCTTCCTCATCGCATTGTATCACCTCTTCCTCATCACATTGTATCACCTCTTCCTCATCGCATTGTATCACCTCTTCCTGATCGCATTGTATCACTCTCTTCCTCATCGCATTGTATCACCTCTTCCTGATCGCATTGTATCACCTCTTCCTGATCGCATTGTATCACCTCTTCCTGATCGCATTGTATCACTCTCTTCCTCATCGCATTGTATCACTCTCTTCCTCATCGCATTGTATCACTCTCTTCCTCATCGCATTGTATCACTCTCTTCCTCATCGCATTGTATCACCTCTTCCTGATCGCATTGTATCACCTCTTCCTCATCGCATTGTATCACCTCTTCCTGATCGCATTGTATCACTCTCTTCCTCATCGCATTGTATCACCTCTTCCTGATCGCATTGTATCACCTCTTCCTCATCGCATTGTATCACCTCTTCCTCATCACATTGTATCACCTCTTCCTCATCACATTGTATCACCTCTTCCTCATCGCATTGTATCACTCTCTTCCTCATCGCATTGTATCACCGTTCTTCCTTGTCGCATTGTATCCCCTCCTTCCGTCATCGCATGTAGCACCTCTTCCTGCATCCCGCATTGTATCACTCTCTTCCTCATCGCATTGTATCACTCTCTTCCTCATCGCATTGTATCACCTCTTCCTCATCGCATTGTATCACCTCTTCCTGATCGCATTGTATCACCTCTTCCTGATCGCATTGTATCACCTCTTCCTGATCGCATTGTATCACTCTCTTCCTCATCGCATTGTATCACCTCTTCCTGATCGCATTGTATCACCTCTTCCTCATCGCATTGTATCACCTCTTCCTGATCGCATTGTATCACTCTCTTCCTCATCGCATTGTATCACTCTCTTCCTCATCGCATTGTATCACTCTCTTCCTCATCGCATTGTATCACCTCTTCCTGATCGCATTGTATCACCTCTTCCTGATCGCATTGTATCACCTCTTCCTGATCGCATTGTATCACTCTCTTCCTCATCGCATTGTATCACCTCTTCCTGATCGCATTGTATCACCTCTTCCTCATCGCATTGTATCACCTCTCTGCCTGATCCGCATTGTATCCACTCCTCTCCTCATCGCATTGTATCACTCTCTTCCTCATCGCAATTGTATCACCTCTTCCTCATCGCATTTGTATCACCTCTTCCTGATCGCATTGTATCACCTCTTCCTGATCGCATTGTATCACTCTCTTCCTCATCGCATTGTATCACTCTCTTCCTCATCGCATTGTATCACCTCTTCCTCATCGCATTGTATCACCTCTTCCTCATCACATTGTATCACCTCTTCCTGATCGCATTGTATCACCTCTTCCTCATCGCATTGTATCACCTCTTCCTGATCGCATTGTATCACCTCTTCCTCATCGCATTGTATCACTCTTCCTGACTGACCATTGTTCACTCTCTTCCTCATCGCATTGTATCACTCTCTTCCTCATCGCATTGTATCACCTCTTCCTGATCGCATTGTATCACCTCTTCCTCATCGCATTGTATCACCTCTTCCTGATCGCATTGTATCACTCTCTTCCTGATCGCATTGTATCACCTCTTCCTGATCGCATTGTATCACCTCTTCCTCATCACATTGTATCACCTCTTCCTCATCGCATTGTATCACTCTCTTCCTCATCGCATGTATCACTCTCTTCCTCATCGCATGGTATCACTATCTTCCCTCATCGCATTGTATCACCTCTTCCTCATCGCATTGTATCACCTCTTCCTGATCGCATTGTATCACCTCTTCCTGATCGCATTGTATCACCTCTTCCTGATCGCATTGTATCACCTCTTCCTGATCGCATTGTATCGCCTCTTCCTGATCGCATTGTATCACCTCTTCCTGATCGCATTGTATCACTCTCTTCCTCATCGCATTGTATCACCTCTTCCTCATCACATTGTATCACCTCTTCCTCATCGCATTGTATCACTCTCTTCCTCATCGCATTGTATCACCTCTTCCTCATCGCATTGTATCACTCTCTTCCTCATCACATTGTATCACCTCTTCCTCATCACATTGTATCACTCTCTTCCTCATCACATTGTATCACTCTCTTCCTCATCACATTGTATCACCTCTTCCTCATCACATTGTATCACTCTCTTCCTCATCACATTGTATCACCTCTTCCTGATCGCATTGTATCACCTCTTCCTCATCACATTGTATCACCTCTTCCTCATCGCATTGTATCACCTCTTCCTCATCACATTGTATCACCTCTTCCTGATCGCATTGTATCACCTCTTCCTGATCGCATTGTATCACCTCTTCCTCATCGCATTGTATCACCTCTTCCTGATCGCATTGTATCACCTCTTCCTGATCGCATTGTATCACCTCTTCCTGATCGCATTGTATCACTCTCTTCCTCATCACATTGTATCACTCTCTTCCTCATCGCATTGTATCACCTCTTCCTCATCGCATTGTATCACCTCTTCCTGATCGCATTGTATCACCTCTTCCTCATCACATTGTATCGCCTCTTCCTGATCGCATTGTATCGCCTCTTCCTGATCGCATTGTATCGCCTCTTCCTGATCGCATTGTATCACTCTCTTCCTCATCGCATTGTATCACCTCTTCCTCATCACATTGTATCACCTCTTCCTCATCGCATTGTATCACTCTCTTCCTCATCGCATTGTATCACCTCTTCCTCATCACATTGTATCACCTCTTCCTCATCACATTGTATCACTCTCTTCCTCATCACATTGTATCACTCTCTTCCTCATCACATTGTATCACCTCTTCCTCATCACATTGTATCACCTCTTCCTCATCACATTGTATCACCTCTTCCTGATCGCATTGTATCACCTCTTCCTGATCGCATTGTATCACCTCTTCCTGATCGCATTGTATCACCTCTTCCTGATCGCATTGTATCACCTCTTCCTGATCGCATTGTATCACCTCTTCCTGATCGCATTGTATCACCTCTTCCTCATCGCATTGTATCACCTCTTCCTCATCGCATTGTATCACCTCTTCCTCATCACATTGTATCACCTCTTCCTCATCACATTGTATCACTCTCTTCCTCATCACATTGTATCACTCTCTTCCTCATCACACTATATCACCTCTTCCTCATCACATTGTATCACCTCTTCCTCATCACATTGTATCACTCTCTTCCTCATCACATTGTATCACTCTCTTCCTCATCACATTGTATCACCTCTTCCTCATCACATTGTGTCACTCTCTTCCTCATCACATTGTATCACCTCTTCCTGATCGCATTGTATCACCTCTTCCTCATCGCATTGTATCACCTCTTCCTCATCGCATTGTATCACTCTCTTCCTCATCACATTGTATCACCTCTTCCTCATCACATTGTATCACTCTCTTCCTCATCACATTGTATCACCTCTTCCTCATCACATTGTATCACTCTCTTCCTCATCACATTGTATCACCTCTTCCTCATCACATTGTATCACTCTCTTCCTCATCACATTGTATCACCTCTTCCTCATCACATTGTATCACCTCTTCCTCATCACATTGTATCACCTCTTCCTCATCACATTGTATCACCTCTTCCTCATCACATTGTATCACCTCTTCCTCATCACATTGTATCACCTCTTCCTCATCACATTGTATCACTCTCTTCCTCATCCGAATTATATCACCTCTTCCTGATCGCATTGTATCACTCTCTTCCTCATCACATTGTATCACTCTCTTCCTCATCACATTGTATCACCTCTTCCTCATCACATTGTATCACCTCTTCCTCATCACATTGTATCACCTCTTCCTCATCGCATTGTATCACTCTCTTCCTCATCACATTGTATCACCTCTTCCTCATCACATTGTATCACCTCTTCCTCATCACATTGTATCACCTCTTCCTCATCACATTGTATCACTCTCTTCCTCATCACATTGTATCACCTCTTCCTGATCGCATTGTATCACTCTCTTTCTCTTTGACATGTAAATATGATTCAGTCACGAGACAGCGTTCCTTCCTCAGACAGGTCGTGTCCTTCTGACTTCTGAGCTCCTGTTCATTCAGTCCCACAAGCTCTTCTGTTGGGCTTAGGGAGCTGGTGATGATCAGTTTCTCTGTCTCGGGAAATCAGAGCCCCCGCAGTTGGGTTTTTCCTGTACTTTATACTTGTTATCTTTCCCATAAAAAAAATGCCCCCACTCATCCTGTATTCTGGGTATGTGTGGTTGAGGGTCTTATTGTTCGAAATAGCTGCTGTGCCCTGGCTGGTTTGGCTCAGTGGTTAAAGCGTCAGTCCATGAACCAATGAGTCGTGGGTTCGATTCCGGTCAAGGGCAATGGACCTCAGTTGTGGTTCATCCCCAGACCTGGTTGGGGTCATGTGGGAGGCAGCCACTCCATGCGTCCCTTTCACGTCAATGTTTCTCTCTCTCTCCCTCCCTCCCACTCTATCTGAACAAAAAATGGAAAAATGTCCTTGGGTGAGGATTAAAAAAAAACCTCAAAATACTTGCTACTGCTCTCTGGGAAGGTCTCATGCTGCTCCGATGATGTCACTTGCCACGTGACTCATTTGGGCCAAGGCCACAGTAATGACAGCCTCTCTGAACAGAGATTTGGGAGCTGTCACACAACCCTGGCACGTTGCTGTCCTCAGCCACGGAGACAGGGCTACTCCCTCAGCCTGCGTGCAGATGCCATGGGAGAACCCTGAGATGCAGGTGCCATTGATGTAAGCCGCGGATTTGGGGGCAGCTGGTTACGACAGCGTATCTTAGCTTCAACTGACTAATGCAGTACTAATACAGATGTTTCTCAGATGTGTTTTTTGTTGGACCGGTACAGTTCAGTGATTTTTACTGCTTCTGGTAGCAGTTTGATTAGAACCGGAGACGTGAACTTTGTTTTGATCTCTATTATTCAGTGGGTGTAATGTCTTTTTTTCTCTTTGAAAACAACTGGTAGCATTAAAAAAAAAAATCTTCTTATGCTTTATATGTGACTCTATTTCAGGGTTGGCTGTTCTGAAATTGTACCGCTTTTAAAAAGTAAACTATGGGGATTATATTTACTTTTTTTTTTAATCCTCACCTGAGGATGTTTTAAAATTTATATTCAGATAGAGTGAGAGAGAGAGAGAGAAACATCGATGTGAGAGAGACACATTGACTGGCTGCCTCCTGCATGACCCGGACTGGCACGGACCACAATCAAGGAACGTGCCCTTGACTGAAATCGAACCCGTGACTCTTTGGCCCTCAGGCCGACGCTCTAACTGCTGAGCCAAACCGACCAGGGTGATTATATTTATTTTACCTATTTACTCATCTTTGAACTTTCTCTGTTGACACTTTCTGTTTTGCTGAGGGATGTAGTCCTCTCGTGGAGTGAAAGCTAGGTCGGAAGGTTGGAAGGTACCCCTCCTCCCCAGGACTCTGGCTGGTGGTGAGAAGCATGTGGTTTGAAGCTGGGCACACTTTCGGCTCATCACTTTGGTCCTGCTGATGCTCTTTGTTCAGTCATTGCAGGCGGCTTTCATTGGTCCGAGGGAGGAAGTCCTTGGCATGGCTCCCCTGTTCATCTTCCTCTAGAGAATCCCTCAGGCGTCTGGAGTTGCTCTCATGTCACTCTTGTGCGTGGCTTACCTGTTCCCAGGCTTTCTCTGATGGCCTTGGCCACGTCCGTGATGAATGAGCTTTGTGTCCTGTGCACTAGGCCTGGCTACCCCCTTCCAGGCCTTCCCATTGTACTGCTGTCCCTCTTGATGTGGCCCCCAGAATGGAGCACAGCGTTCAGCGGACACCTGGCCTGTTCGGCGGGAGTCCCGTTCTGCTCATCCGGCTGTCACACGGTCAGCCGCCCAGGGCTGTCCACGTCTGTCTGGCTTCAGGTGGCTGAACCCAAGCTTGCCTCCCACGGGCTTCTCACCGAGTCTTCACTCCTTCTGGGCCTTTGGTCTTCCCGCCCGCCCGCCCGCCAAGCCTTCCTCTGCCCCTGTCGAGATCTGTTTGGCTGGACGTGGCCCGTTGTTCCAGACGGCGGGCATCCGTTCGGATCCCGAACACTGTCATTCATCGCGTTAGCTAGCTCTGCAGTGCGGTCAGTGCGGTCGTGTCCTCTGCCAAGTCAAGAAACATCGGCTGGACAGCTCTGAGGACAGAGCCCTCGGCATATCCCTAGAGACACTTGCTGTTTTTGCGAATCAGTCTTCTCTGGATCTAGTTAATCGCTTCTCCGAATCCACTTAATTGTCCTGGCACCCAGCCCGCCGGGGGGTGGGGGGGTGGGGGTGGGGGGCGCTGTGGGACGCTGTGCTGCAGTTCAGCTCGGTCCCGAAGCCCGAGGGCGCGTGTGCTCAGGTGAATTAGCGCCGGACAGCGGATTGCACAGGGTAGCTGAGCGGAGTTGAATGGAGGGGAACGGACCAGGGAACTCTCAGGGCGCCTGGTCTCAGAGCAGTACCACTCCTGGGCCTGGCGGGAGGGTGCAGCGGGCGGGGCTGCCTGCCGGGAGCTGTGCCTCAGATGGGGACGAGTCGGAGCCAGCCCAGCTCAGCCCTCCGGTCCTCACCGATGCCCAGGGGCTGAAGGCAAGTGAAGCCGGGGCCAGAGAGCCGGCCTTGCAGGGCACCCAGCGGACGGGTCAGGAGGTGCTAGAGCAATAAGCAGCCTACCAGGTCAGGCTGTGCCCACGGGCACGTCCACAGAAGGGCTGCCCAGCCCCGCGTGGCGTTGCACACAGTTACTCATTAATTTCCTAAACAATCCTGTGGATTAAATGTTCGTCTGGGGCTGATCCCCTGTGACAGGGAGAAGGCTGGTCCGTTGTCCCTTGCGGATTCTCTTGCCAACGGGGTGGATTTGTTGCCTTCCAAGGGAAGGGATGACATTGGCGTCCTTCTGCAAACTGGATTCCTGCGGGAGCCAGCTGGGTCCGTCCTTTTGGGGGGGGGGCTGCCCTGGCCAGACGTGTGACCTCAGGCCCACCAGACGGAAAGAACAGGCGAGTCCCCAGAGTGGGGGCGGGCTGGGGGTGCCCGTGGAGCAAGGCACACAGACAGATTCACACTGACGTACCTGTGAGGCTGGGGGAACGAGGTCAGCTTGGAAGGAAGAAGGGGTCGCCATGTGCATGCTTCAGGGTTCCCCCGTGGCCGCTCTGGTCAGCGGCTGTCCATGGTTCTGGGGAGGCGGCGTGGGGGCGAGGTTATGCAGGCTGTAAGGGGGTCTCTCTGGCCGTGATATCCAGGGCCTCTGCCCTGCAAGACCAAGTTGGACTCTTATGGGGACAGTGCTGAGGGTACCCCAGGACCTCTAGGGGGCAGTGCGGGACCCTTGGAGACCCAAGGTTGGCCCTGGGCAGAGAGGGGTGATGGCACCAGGAAGGAGGGGGGCCTCCCTAGCTGTGGGTGCTCAGAGCGGAGCAGGGATGCCCATGGGCTGCAGGGGAGCTCAGCCAAGACACAGAAAGGGCGGGTAGGCCAGGGAAGGCGCCCGAGGGCCGGTGTGACACTGAGCCAGCTCATGGGGTACGAGACTGTGATGAGTGATTTTAACAATCAAAGGCAATGCGATGATACGACACCCTTGTGGAGGAGGAAACACAGTACTCTTCACAGCCTGACCCAACCGGGGTTGCATTGGGGCAGTTTCTTTTCCGGCATTTCTCAAATATGTGATTCCACAGGGAGCGGAGGTCTGGAGTCGACGGAGCGGGAGGGAGGTGTGGTGGGAACATCCGGAGGGATGCGCTGCCAAGGGCAGGTCTGGCCACTGGCCACGGACTCCGGGGCCCGGCTCGGCAGGACGTGTCCACAGTGGGTTCCCTTCCAGATCCTGCCCGGGAGGCGGGTCCGTGCCTGCTCTTCTGTGTCCTGAGGCTCCCCCGTTGGTGCAGCGGGCTGTCAGGGTGGCACCCAGGCTGGCATGGCAGCGTGGGCCCCTCTCTGCAGCGCGGCTGGGCGTCCAGACAGATCTACTGCCAAATTCTGGCCCCCTGGGCACGTTGCTGGCCGAGAGGGGAGCTGTGGGCCACCAGGCAGTGATGCTGATCCCGGGCATGAGGGGGTGCTGGCAGCGCGGCAGGGGCTTGCTGGGCCCACCTGCCACTCCGGAGAAGCCACGGGGCAGAGCCTGGCTCTCGGCCCGGGAGACAAGGTGCCAGGGCCCCGGCTTCTCGGGGCCGCCGAGGCACCAGGTTGGGGAGCCCTGCGGATTCTCCGGAGGGGCACGGTGGTTCTCGCATTCCACGGTGCCAGATCACCTGGGCGCCTTCTCACGTCACAGTTTGCGGGACCTCCTGCGACGCTTCTGATTCATAAGGTTTGGGTGGACCCGGAGAATTTACACCCAGTGACTTCGAGCAGGTTCCTAGAAGAGGATGAGGCTGTTGGTCTGGGGACAACGGTTTGAGAACCACTGGCCTGGTGGGAGATGGTCGGGGGTCCTGGTGCTTCCGGGTGGCAAGGGGGTCCCAGCTCTGCCGGGTGGCGAGGGGGTCCCAGCTCTGCCGGGTGGTGGTGGGGCCCCGGCTCTGCCGGGTGGTGGTGGGGTCCCGGCTCTCTCGGGAGGAGGGGGGGTCCCAGCTCTGCCGGGTGGTGGTGGGGCCCCAGCTCTGCCGGGTGGTGGTGGGGCCCCGGCTCTGCCGGGTGGTGGTGGGGCCCCGGCTCTGCCGGGTGGTGGTGGGGTCCCGGCTCTCTCGGGAGGAGGGGGGGTCCCGGCTCTGCCGGGTGGTGGTGGGGCCCCAGCTCTGCCGGGTGGTGGTGGGGTCCCAGCTCTGCCTGGTGGTGAGGGGGTCCCAGCTCTGCCGGGTGGTGAGGGGGTCCCAGCTCTCTTGGGAGGAGGGGGGGTCCCAGCTCTGCCGGGTGGTGGTGGGGTCCCAGACCTCTCAGGAGGGGGGGTCCCGGCCCTCTAGGGAGGAGGGGGTTCCCGGCCCTCTCGGGATGGGGGGGTCCCGGCCCTCTTGGGAGGAGGGGAGGTCCCAGCCCTCTCGGGATGGGGGGGTCCCGGCCCTCTCGGGAGGAGGGGGGGTCCCGGCTCTCAGGTGGTCGGGGCGGCTTGGCTGCCACATGCGACGGTGAGAGATGCTTGTCGCTGACGGGGAGGGAGGTCTGGCTCTCACAGGTGGAGAGGAGGTGCCAGCCCTGCTGTTTGGCTGACAGGGGCATCGGTCACTGTGGTGAAAGCAGCTTCCGGCTCCCAAGTTCAAGTGCCCGCCCTCCCTCCCTTGTCCGACGCCCTCTGGGCCTGGCCGCGGTCCCTGCGCCCTGGGGCTGGGTCAGCGAAGGCCCCGGGCGCAGTTCCTTCCGGAGCTGTGTTCCCGGAGCTGTGTTTCCAGAGCCGTGTTCCTGGAGCTGTGTTCCCGGAGCTGTGTTCCCGGAGGGAGGCTGTGAGGGCAGCGGAGCAGCTTTGGGCCTGGTAGAGGTTTGCCCAGCAGCGTGCTGGTCGTGAAGAGCGTGTCTGCCCGGAAGTGGCCCGGCAGCACCACGGAGGCGTCTGCATCGCGCTTTATCATCAGCTGCCACCGGAGAGTCCCCGCAACACGTGTCCCGGGCTCCAGCCTGGCGCCTGGGCCCGCGGTCCTCCCAGGAGCCGGCCGCCCGCTGCGGGAGGGGAGCCCAGGCTCAGCGCCGGAGCAGAGGAGCTGCTCCTGGGGGGACAGAGCTGTCCGCCCGGCGGAGTCTGAGGTCCCTCGTCTCTGCAGCTCCAGCAAATGTAATTACCAGAGAGCAAACCCTCCGTGGATTTCACGGTAACCTCAGATAGCTCATGACATTGACTGGGATTCTAGCAACCCGGGACAAAATGCTCATTTTGAATCTAACACAAGCAATGCCATTTTCCATCTTAGTTAAGTACTTTGTGTCACAAAAGACTTATCTGCACAGAGCCCCTGGTCCTGTCAGTAAACATGTTACAAATATTATCTCCACTTATTTTCTGGAGGGAAGATGCGGCAAGGCCCAGAGAAGCACCCCTCCCTTGCACTGTGGCTCTGCTTGGAGACTCAGCAAATTCGGCATGAAGTCTCTGCGGAGGTCATTCAGACAGCGACCATCGCTCCCAGGCAGCCCGAGGACCCCGGAGGCGGGAATCTTATCTCAGGGACCTAAGCTGTGCAGTCGCATGCCCCCAGCACCGGCCGCGGAGGCTGGCAGCGTGTCACTGGGCGACCAGCTCAGGTGATGGAGACTGAGTGTCTTTGGCCCAGGAGAATGGGAGTCACTGGCCGCAGCTTGTTAGGAAGAAGACCTGTCTGTCTCCTCTCTGCTCCTGGAGACAGGAAGGATTTGCACAGCAAAGTGCGTTGGCACCGAACCCACATCCGTTCGCTCATCCATTTATTCATGTGCCTTGCGAATCTCATTAATAACCATCGCAGTGCAGGGGGAGGGGGTTCGGATGAGGGGTCCCCAGAGTGCTGGGTGGGGAGGAGGCACGGGGCGAGCATGTGAACTCCTGGGGTCCAGGCAGGCCCATGGGGGCCTGTTCAACCAGGATCTGAGCGGATATGATGGTGATGGAGTGGGCAGCCTGAGGCTGAGGGAAGGCGCCCCAGGTGGGCGCAAGCCCATTGCCTCTGGCTGCAGAGAAGACTGGCATTGCCCTGCCTCCCGTTGGGCCGATCACTGCTTCAGAGGTTCCTGGATGGAGGGAAGAACTCCAGTGGGTTCAGAGGTAGTGGGACTCCTTCAGATAAGGCCAAAGCTTCGTTTCCTCATGGATAACATGGGGACACTTGTACCTACCTCCTAGAGTGGCAGTACAGGTGACAGAACCATACACCCGACTGCAGGTGCTGCTCATGTCTTGCTCCAGGCACCTGAATGAGGCCAGGAGAGTACCATCAGGGTGCTCCAGAGCGTTCCAGGAGAGCCCTTAGCCCAGGTGCGCCGAGAGAAGTCTCAGCAGGTGCCCCCTGGACGGCCTCCTGGCTGCACAGGTGTGCGGGAGGTCTGTGTGCACAGGTGTGCGGGAGGTCTGTGTCTGTGCTGGTGTCCATGCTCTCGATCCTGGCTGCACAGGTGTGCAGGAGGTCTGTGTGCACAGGTGTGTGGGAGGCCTGTGTGCACAGGTGTGCCTGGGAGGTCTGTGTCTGTGCTCCTGATCCTGGATGCACAGGTGTGTGGGACGTCTGTGTGCACAGGTGTGCGGGACGTCTGTGTGCACAGGTGTGCAGGAGGTCTGTGTGCACAGGTGTGTGGGAGGTCTGTATCTGTGCTCCTGATCCTGGCTGCACAGGTGTGCAGGACGTTTGTGTGCACAGGTGTGTGGGAGGCCTGTGTGCACAGGTATGCGGGAGGTCTGTGTCTGTGCTCCTGAGCCTGGCTGCACAGGTGTGTGGGAGGTCTGTGTGCACAGGTGTGTGGGAGGTCTGTGTGCACAGGTGTGTGGGAGGTCTGTGTCTGTGCTCCTGATCTTGGCTGAACAGGTGTGTGGGAGGTCTGTGTGCACAGGTGTGTGGGAGGTCTGTGTTCGTGCTCCTGATCTTGGCTGAACAGGTGTGTGGGAGGTCTTTGTGCACAGGTGTGTGGGAAGTCTGTGTTTGTGCTCTCGATCCTGGCTGCACAGGTGTGCGGGAGGTCTGTGTGCCCAGGTGTGCGGGAAGTCTGTGTGCACAAGTGTGTGGGAAGTCTGTGTTCGTGCTCCTGATCCTGGCTGCACAGGTGTGCAGGAGGTCTGTGTGCCCAGGTGTGCGGGAAGTCTATGTGCACAAGTGTGTGGGAAGTCTGTGTTCGTGCTCCTGATCCTGGCTGCACAGGTGTGCGGGATGTCTGTGTGCACAGGTGTGTGGGAAGTCTGTGTTCGTGCTCCTGATCCTGGCTGCACAGGTGTGCAGGAGGTCTGTGTGCCCAGGTGTGCGGGAAGTCTATGTGCACAAGTGTGTGGGAAGTCTGTGTTCGTGCTCCTGATCCTGGCTGCACAGGTGTGCGGGAGGTCTGTGTGCCCAGGTGTGCGGGAAGTCTGTGTGCACAAGTGTGTGGGAAGTCTGTGTTCGTGCTCCTGATCCTGGCTGCACAGGTGTGCGGGATGTCTGTGTGCACAGGTGTGTGGGAGGTCTGTGTCCATGCTCTTTGGTCCTGGGTGACCCTGTTCAGTGACCTCAAGGCAGCTGGGTGGCTGAGGGACTGCTTACTCTGGCCTTCAGCTCATCCTGACCCTGACTCGAATCGGCAGTGATTGGCAGACAAATTCCAAAGTCGAGACCTTCGGAGGCGGTTCCCCTGTGCCGCCCTAGCAGTGGGTGGAGTGGGTTCAGGTGGCAGTGCCCGCCCCAGCTCCGATCCACAGGCTGCTCGCTCTGTGTGGGGCCTGGTATCCCGGGGCCCACGTGGAAGAGTACCCACCTGGGGTTTCCCAGAAGCTGGCGGAGGTGAGGGGCCCGTGAGCCATGGGTGTGGGCATTGCATGAGGCCCAAGGCTGTGCTTAAGTTAGGGTCACTTTGTCACAGTGCATATAAAATACTCAGTTTTTGACAAGCTTGCTGAGTGACCCCGTTGGGGAACGGACTGAGCGTCCCTCCAGCTGAATCTTCGCAGAAAGTGGGGGATCAGCTCCCCGTTGCTCCTTCTCCCCAAAGGCCTGTGCTCGGGAGGTCACCGTGGAGACGCAGGGGCTGTGCAGAGGCAGCAGGAGGGAGAGCCGAGAAGCCACCTCCTCGTCCTGCCTGGCACAGGGTGTCTGAGCCCGGGCAAGGGGCCACGCCCTGTGGTCGCGTCTGCCGGACACGCCTCTGGAAGGAATCTTGGCCGCTGGAGACTGTCCGCTCTGCTCCTGCCTGTGTGTCTTCTTTGTGTGCCCTTCTCGCTGGCCCTGTTCCGTCCATTTGTGCAACCATCCGTCCCTCCGTTCCTCCATCCCTGCTCCCATCCGTCAGACGTCGATGAGGCCCTCCCTCAGCCCCGTACCAGTACCGGGTCGGAAGGGTCCGCTGGAGGCAAGCAGGCCCATAAGCAGAGGCGGGAAAGGGGACCTGGAGGCCCAGCCAAGGGACGATCAGTGGAGGCTTCTCACGGAGGGGCTGCCTGGGCGAGTGCAGTTACAGAGGCGTTCACTCGGCAGAGCGGTGGTTGAAGGAGAGGACTTCCAGGCAGAGGGGACTGCCCGCCCGGACGGAGGACCAGAGGGGACTGCCCGCCCGGACGGGGGCTCAGAGGGCACTGCCCGCCCGGACGGGGGCTCAGAGGGCACTGCCCGCCCGGACGGGGGCTCAGAGGGGACTGCCCGCCCGGACGGGGGCTCAGAGGGCGCTGCCCGCCCGGACGGGGGCTCAGAGGGCGCTGCCCGCCCGGACGGGGGCTCAGAGGGCGCTGCCCGCCCGGACGGGGGCTCAGAGGGCGCTGCCCGCCCGGACGGAGGACCAGAGGGGGCTGCCCGCCCGGACGGAGGACCAGAGGGGGCTGCCCGCCCGGACGGGGGCTCAGAGGGGGCTGCCCGCCCGGACGGGGGCTCAGAGGCCCGGAGCAGCTCTGCACTAGTGGTGGGAGAGGGGGGACAAAATGGAGGGGAGCCAAGGTCAGCAGAGGCAGTCGAGGGAGAAGGGCTGGTGGTCGGCAGGACCCTCCAGATGGAAGAACTGTGGGCCTGCTGCTCCGAGGGCCGAGGGTGGGCGGCCTTGCACGGTTGTGCCTGTGTTCAGGCAGATGCGACAGGTGTCAGAGACTGGAGATGGGGCGGGGGGGTGCCGGTGGGGGAGGAGCTTAATTCCAGAGGAGGCCTTGAAGGGAGGACCGATGGTGACCCCGGCTGGCTCGGGGTGGCCCTGCGGGGTCCTCTCTTGCCTCCGAGTCCCAACCCAGTGCACAGGTCTGCAGTCATGGTCACCTGGGAACCCCATCTCCTGAGATTCAGACAGGGTGTGCCCTGGTCTGGGACTGTCTCCCCCTCTGATGGCATCTGAAGGGGAAGGTATTTGGGGGCAGGAGGGTTTTCTGGGGTCCTTGTGGGCAACCCGTCACCAAATACGTGCAGGGCTCAGCTGCTGCGTCTTGGCGCCTCCTGCAGAGAGGAGCAGGGATGGGGAGACCAGCCCCTTCTCCGGGAAATGGGGGTGGGTGGCTCCGTGTCCCAGCGCTCCCGCCCGTTCTGACCCTGACCCTGACCCTCTGCAGACAGGCGCTGAGGTCCAGCCAGGCGGGCGGGCTACCTGGGGTTATGTGACCAGTGCAGAAAGGAGGGGTTTCTTCCAAGTCCCCTGACTCCAAAGCTCTGGCTACTTTTTGTTGGTTCATGTAATATTGTTACTGTTTCAGCCGCCAAGGGCAGCACAGCCTCCCCGCCCCCTCTCCCCATTTGGTTGCAGAGACAACTGCAGATGGTCACTGTGTGTGCCGAGGCCTCAGCGCCCAGCCGTCAGCCTGCTGGGGTGAAGGGAGGTGCTGGAGGTGACAGAGGTGCCGGGAGGTGACGGAGGTGATGGAGGTGACGGAGGTGCTGGGAGGTGCCGGGAGGTGACGGGGGTGATGGGAGGTGACGGGGGTGATGGGAGGTGACGGGAGGTGACGGAGGTGCTGGGAGGTGCCGGAGGTGACGGAGGTGCTGGGAGGTGCCGGGAGGTGATGGGGGTGACGGAGGTGCTGGAGGTGACGGGAGGTGACGGAGGTGACGGGAGGTGACGGGAGGTGCTGGCAGGTGACGGAGGTGCTGGAGGTGACGGGAGGTGCTGGCAGGTGACGGAGGTGCTGGCAGGTGACGGAGGTGCCGGAGGTGCTGGGAGGTGGCAGGGACTGGTCACCGGCACGAGCTGCCTCGCTAGACAGCGCCTTGCATCTGGGGCCACACTGTCCACGCCGTCTCCCTGTGCCGTGGGCTTTGGGAAAGGACTTTGATAAGCAAGGACAGGAACCCTGCACACGCTGCAGGAAGTGGGAGGGTGTGGGGATGGGCAGCCCTCTCTGTTGGTGGCCTCTGAGTCCAAGGATTCATTTCTCAGGCACCCGAAATGGGGTCGCGGTTGAGGCCCAAGCTCCCTAGGCTCCCCGCTGCTCGGAGGAGTGAGCTCATTCAGACAGGCCCTCCCCGCCCTGCCAGGCCAGCGGGGCCTCGCGTGGACTGGGCAGTGCGGCTCCACTGCCCAGCCCGCAGAGGCCTCTGGGGAGATTCCTGGGCTAGCCGTCTTTCTACAGAGGTCGTGGTGACATTGGGCTGTCAGAGTGGTTGGAGCCACCCTCTGGGCTGCCTGGGGGCCTGGAGATGGAGGCACGTGGCTACTGGCTCCTGTTGGTACTCAGGAAAACCGTCTGGTTTCTCCAGACTCTGCCAGGCCCCGGGAGGGTGGAGTTCTGCCCAGCTCGTGGCTCCAGCTCGTGGCGTGGTGCTCACTCCCTAGGGTGTCCTGGGGCCCGGCCCACGCTGCTCCCACACTGCCCATCGCCCCCAGTTCCCACACTCCTGTCTCTCCTTTTCCACCTCGGACCCCAGCTCCGGCCTCTCCTACCTTGTGTCCCCCGCTTTGGAGTGGCCAGGCCTGCCGTGACCCCTTACTGGGCTCCAGGCCTCTCTGGCCAGCTTTCCGTGGAGACAAGGCCCAACCCTTCGGATTTGGGGCTGGTTGGGGGTCTCTTTGTGGTGATTTGTTTGAGTCTATCTGTCCATTTGTCTGTCCATCCATCTCTGTTCTTACGTTCTTCTACTTACCCACCCATCCGTCCACCTACCCACCCATCCATTCCCTGTCCGTCCGTCCACCTGTCATTCACTTAATGATTATTTACTGGTATCTAGAGCGCCGCGTCACAGTGCCAAGCACGAGTAGGTGGGGCCTGCCTGCGGCTGGGAGGGTGAGCCCTTTCCTCGTCTGTGCCGAGGGGCCATCAGTCGCCCTCGCAGGGTTATGGGGAGACCTTCATTAGGGACCCAAGACTGTCGTGGGCTTGGCCAGCTGCCCACAGCCTCTGAATAGGCACCAACCACATGGTTCGGGTGAAGGCCGTGTGAGGCGGGCACAGAGGGGCCGGCAGGGGCGAGGACCGGCTGTGCAGGCGGTGGCTGCAGAGGGGCACAGGGGCACCCCCGGCGGTAGGGACGGGCCTGGGGACAGGGGCAGCACCCCCGGCCGTAGGGACGGGCCTGGGGGCAGGGGCAGCACCCCCGGCGGTAGGGACGGGCCTGGGGGCAGGGGCAGCACCCCCGGCCGTAGGGACAGGCTTGGGGGCAGGGGCAGTAACCCCGGCCATAGGGACGGGCTTGGGGGCAGGGGCAGCACCCCCGGTGGTAGGGACGGGCCTGGGGGCAGGGGCAGCACCCCCGGCCGTAGGGACGGGCCTGGAGCCTGGGGCATTGAGTGGACAGTGGGTGACGGCAGCCAGCGAGGGGAGACGGTGCCCCTGGCTCCATGTGGCTGGGAGGACCCTCAGCCTTTTCCCAGGGTCCTTCTCCACCGCCCTGTGCGCTGGCCCAGGGGTGGCCAGGCCTGGCCCCTGCTGATTTCCGGTGGTGGTGGCTGGGCCCAGTCCCAGCTGACTTCTCTCAGGTCCCAGACTCACTGCTCCTGTCACCAGAGAGGCCACAGGGAGTGAGGAGTGGTGTCCAGGCCAGGCCCCCAGGGACCCAGGTGGGCCATGTGGGTTCACAGGGCTTTGCCTGAGTGGCCCCGGCCAGGGGGTGGTGGGAAGTGGCCAGTGGGGACAGGTGAGTGGAGCCCGAGAGGCCCGTGGGGTGCAGTGGCTCTGGCCAGGCCTGGCCCCCAGAGATGGTGCCTTAAGCGTGTGATGCGTGTTAGCTGTGCGTACTAGGAGCTATGACAATAGTATGCTGAGCCTTGGGGATGGGACCATCTGAGGGGTGTGGCAGGTGCTGGGACGTGAGCTCCTGGTGGGGAACATTCTGACCTCCCGAGACCCTGTCATGGGCCCCTTGCCCTGAGGGGTTTCTGCGCTAGCCCCAGGATGGGGGGCGTCTCCTCCCTCTCCCCAGGCGAAGCCAGTCCCCGAGGGCCTGGGAGAGTGGATTCCAGGTGTCAGGGGCTGGACACAGGCCTGTTGGTCTGCGAGGAGCCAGGCCAGGCTCCTGGTGCCGAAGGTGCCTGCCGTCGCCCTCGGGAAGGAACAGGAAACAAATGAAGACACGAATCAATGAGACTGGGGGCTCATGGCCCTGGGTAGCCTCCAGCCTCCACGGTGGGGCCTGGTGCTCCCTCATTTTGGGGTGTTTAAATATTTACCTGAAAGGGAGGGGACGCCTCTTGGGCATAAAGGCTGTTCTGCGTGCTGAGGAATGCTCCGAACCACAGTTAATTAGGGGATGAAAGATACAAGCATAGCTCATTAGTTCAACCCACATAATTTACATCTCGGAGGACATTCAGGACTAGCTCTGCCCAGGCTCCCAGAAACGAAGCCTTAAAACGCAGCGTCATCTGTGGCTGCCTCTCTGGGCTGTGGGTCTGGGGAGGGGCTGGCGGCTGTCCTGTGTCTGTCTGTCCAGGGGAGGGGTCGTTGCTGGGGCCTTGCTGCCCTCCGGGTGGTGGCCAGCTGGCTGGGCTCCTGCTGCGGGGGCGATGAACGCGGCTGCTCAGCCTGGTGGTGCCCTCTCTGGGCAGATCCTCAGCAGCCTGGGATCTGGTTCCTGACCCGGGACGTGACCCCCATTTCCTCTGCAGCCATCAGGAAAATCAGGTCTCGGGCATTAGATCCCCATGTCCCTTCACCGGATGCTAGTTCTGGTTCTGGTGCCAGCCTGGGCCTCTGGGCCTCGCGCCGGGTTGTGGACACCCCTCTGGCCCCCAGAAGAGCCTGCTCCTTGTCAAGACCCTTCGCCAGTGTGGGGCTGTGGCGGGATCGCTGACCTTGCCCGGGTTCCTGTGCTCACGGCCTCTGGTGTGGGCCAGGGGAAGTGGCGTCGGGGGAGGTGGGGTTGATGGGTTTGTAAACACGGCCTGTCCTGGTCCCGCCATCCAGTGCCCACCCTGACTATGCCCCCAGTTTGGAAATAGAGGAGGGGTGTGTGCGTGCACGTGTCTGTGTCGGAGGGATGGCAGCGAGGGCCGGGAGAGGCTGGATCAGACATCCTAAAGGATTGGCATCTGCCAGGGTGATGCTGGGGAATGTGAGCCAAGAGGAGGGCGTGACCGTCACGGGCTTGCCGGTGGGAATCCCACGTAGCTGATAACTGGCTGTGGCACTTCTGCTAAGTACCCTTCATCTCCGAGCCTTGGCTGCCTCATCGGCAAACGGGCAGCCGTCACCCCAGTTCTGAGGTGGGTTCTGAGAATTCGGGGTGATAAGGCAGCAGAAGTTCTTCTGGGGTCCAGCACAGAGCTGCTGCTCACCACGTTCTCCTTTCATTGTTATTCTGGTTACTGTATCTCTCAGCCTCAGGTGTCCGTCTGGGGAATGGGCGGATTCTGGTTACTGTATCTCAGCCTCAGGTTGTCGTCTGGCGGAATGGGAATGGGCGGATTCTGGTTACTGTATCTCAGCCTCAGGTGTCCGTCTGGGGAATGGGCGGATTCTGGTTACTGTATCTCTCAGCCTCAGGTGTCCGTCTGGGGAATGGGCGGATTCTGGTTACTGTATCTCAGCCTCAGGTGTCCGTCTGGGGAATGGGCGGATTCTGGTTACTGTATCTCAGCCTCAGGTGTCCGTCTGGGGAATGGGCGGATTCTGGTTACTGTATCTCAGCCTCAGGTGTCCGTCTGGGGAATGGGCGGATTCTGGTTACTGTATCTCAGCCTCAGGTGTCCGTCTGGGGAATGGGCGGATTCTTGTTACTGTATCTCAGCCTCAGGTGTCCGTCTGGGGAATGGGCGGATTCTGGTTACTGTATCTCAGCCTCAGGTGTCTGTCTGGGGAATGGGCGGATTCTGGTTACTGTCTCTCTCAGCCTCAGGTGTCCGTCTGGGGACTGGGCGGATTCTGGTTACTGTATCTCAGCCTCAGGTGTCTGTCTGGGGAATGGGCGGATTCTGGTTACTGTCTCTCTCAGCCTCAGGTGTCCGTCTGGGGAATGGGCGGATTCTGGTTACTGTATCTCAGCCTCAGGTGTCTGTCTGGGGAATGGGCGGATTCTGGTTACTGTATCTCTCAGCCTCAGGTGTCCGTCTGGGGAATGGGCGGATTCTGGTTACTGTATCTCAGCCTCAGGTGTCTGTCTGGGGAATGGGCGGATTCTGGTTACTGTATCTCAGCCTCAGGTGTCTGTCTGGGGAATGGGCGGATTCTGGTTACTGTATCTCAGCCTCAGGTGTCCGTCTGGGGAATGGGCGGATTCTGGTTACTGTATCTCTCAGCCTCAGGTTTCCGTCTGGGGAATGGGCGGATTCTGGTTACTGTATCTCTCAGCCTCAGGTTTCTGTCTGGGGAATGGGGTGAGTGTTCCCTAGCGCACAGGGTGGCGTGAGGAGAGAGCGCCTGCCAGCCAAGTGGCTTGGGGATCACACGGATGGGGACAAGTGGGCAGAGCCTTGAGTGCTCAGTCCTCAGGCCTGTGGGGGGATCTGGAGACCTGAGCCCTCAGAGCATCACCTGAGGACACCTGACCTCCACGGCAGCCTTCCTCAGCGGGGCCCTGCCCCTTGTGTGGTGGGCCATGGGGGCTGCTTACAGGACATGGGCACCTGCCACCCACTCACCAGGAGGGGTCTCTCCCAGAGCTCGCTGTCTGGACTTGAGCATCAGACTGTCCCTGTGGGTCTGTACAGACGGTGTCCACTCAGGGCCGGCGCCCAGGGGCAGTTTCTCAGGGGCTCTGCCTCTGCCTGGCAGGCAGACCTTGGTGCTGAGTGGAAGGCAGGGCAGCTCTCATGCCTGCCATGTGGTGGGATGCTGCTGCGTGCCTGCCCTCCTGCAGCTCTGCTCTGGGCTCCCTGCGTCTGGCCTGGGGTCCACCCTGAGGACAAGGGCACGCACGGGCACGGGCACCACGCATGCTGGCAGCCTTGGTGCCGTGGATGGAAAGCCGGGCGCGGTGGCTGCTGTCCCCTGTGTGCTGGCAGGTGGGGACTTCTGAGCCGGGGCTTTGGAGAGAGCACCCCCTCTGCTCTCGTCCCGTGTGCAGGCCCCTCCACGGCGCTGGGCGGCTCAGCTCTCCACCAGGGAACATCCCACGCGTGGGTGGTCCGCTGGTCTTTCCTCATCTGGAGCTAAAATGCTCTTCTCGTGGGTCGTGGCTCTGCCCCAGGGGCCCTAGAGTGGCTTCATTTGCTGGGGAGGTAGGGCCCTGGGTCCGTCTTCCCTCCAGACTCAGGGGATCTCTAAGGTCTCCCTTGCTTGGAGGCTGCTCTGCTCTGCTCATGGACCTGCTGCCTTCTCCGCTCCCACCTCTGGGTGCTCCCTGCCCCTCTAGTAGGGGCAGCGCTGGGGAGAGGGTGCCCCCATCTGTCAGAGGGTCCCTGAGCCCCTCTGTGTGCCAGGCATGGTCCCAGGCAAGGCTCTGTGTCCTCTTGAGGGTGTGTGCTGCGTCGGGTGAGGCGGGTAGGATGGTGACCACTGTCCTGAAGCCCGGCCTGGGCGTGCCCTCCCAGCCGTGGGTCTTAGGCACGGTCCCACTTTCTGAGCCTCAGTTTCCTGATCTGCAAATGGGGTGCATTCATTTTCCAGGGCTGCCGAACAAAGTGCCCCAGGCTCGGGGCTCACACAGCAGAATCCCCTGCGCACAGCCCCGGAGGCTGGAAGACGAGGTCAGGTGTTGGCAGGGCCTCTCCTGAGGTCTCTCTCCTTGGCTTATGGAGGACTGTCCTCTCCTGAGGTCTCTCTCCTTGGCTTATGGAGGACTGTCCTCTCCTGAGGTCTCTCTCCTTGGCTTATGGAGGACTGTCCTCTCCTGAGGTCTCTCTCTTTGGCTTATGGAGGAATGTCCTCTCCTGAGGTCTCTCTCCTTGGCTTATGGAGGAATGTCCTCTCCTGAGGTCTCTCTCCTTGGCTTATGGAGGACTGTCCTCTCCTGAGGTCTCTCTCCTTGGCTTATGGAGGACTGTCCTCTCCTGAGGTCTCTCTCCTTGGCTTATGGAGGACTGTCCTCTCCTGAGGTCTCTCTCTTTGGCTTATGGAGGACTGTCCTCTCCTGAGGTTTCTCTCCTTGGCTTATGGAGGACTGTCCTCTCCTGAGGTCTCTCTCCTTGGCTTATGGAGGAATGTCCTCTCCTGAGGTCTCTCTCTTTGGCTTATGGAGGAATGTCCTCTCCTGAGGTCTCTCTCCTTGGCTTATGGAGGACTGTCCTCTCCTGAGGTCTCTCTCTTTGGCTTATGGAGGACTGTCCTCTCCTGAGGTCTCTCTCTTTGGCTTATGGAGGACTGTCCTCTCCTGAGGTCTCTCTCTTTGGCTTATGGAGGAATGTCCTCTCCTGAGGTCTCTCTCCTTGGCTTATGGAGGAATGTCCTCTCCTGAGGTCTCGCTCCTTGGCTTATGGAGGAATGTCCTCTCCTGAGGTCTCGCTCCTTGGCTTATGGAGGAATGTCCTCTCCTGAGGTCTCTCTCCTTGGCTTATGGAGGACTGTCCTCTCCTGAGGTCTCGCTCCTTGGCTTATGGAGGAATGTCCTCTCCTGAGGTCTCTCTCCTTGGCTTATGGAGGAATGTCCTCTCCTGAGGTTTCTCTCCTTGGCTTATGGAGGACTGTCTTCTCCTGAGGTCTCTCTCCTTGGCTTATGGAGGAATGTCTTCTCCTGAGGTCTCGCTCCTTGGCTTATGGAGGAATGTTCCCTCTCCCTGAGTTGTTGTTCTCTCTTATTGGCTTATGGAGGAAATGTCCCTCTCCTGAGGTTCTCTCTCTTTGGCTTATGGAGGACTGTCTCCTTCTCCTGAGGTTCTCTCTCTTTGGCTTATGGAGGACTGTCATTCTCCTGAGGTACTCTCTCCTTGGCTTATGGAGGATGTTCCTCTCCTGAGTGTTCTCTCTCTTTGGCTTATGGAGGAATGTCCCTCTCCTGAGGTCTCTCTCCGTGGCTATGGAGGAATGTCCTCTCCTGATGTCTCCCTGCCTCCTTGGCTTATGGAGGAATGTTCCTCTCCTGAGGTCTCTTCTCCTGGCTATGGAGGGACTGTCCTCCTCCTGAGGTCCTCTCTCCTTGGCTTATGGAGAATGTCCCTCTCCTGATGGTCTCGCTCCTTGGCTTATGGAGGAATGTCCCTCTCTGAGGTCCTCGTCTTGGCTTATGGAGGAATGTCCTCTCCTGAGGTCTCGCTCCTTGGCTTATGGAGGAATGTCCTCTCCTGAGGTCTCGCTCCTTGGCTTATGGAGGAATGTCTTCTCCTGAGGTCTCTCTCCTTGGCTTATGGAGGAATGTCCTCTCCTGAGGTCTCGCTCCTTGGCTTATGGAGGAATGTCCTCTCCTGAGGTCTCGCTCCTTGGCTTATGGAGGAATGTCCTCTCCTGAGGTCTCGCTCCTTGGCTTATGGAGGAATGTCTTCTCCTGAGGTCTCGCTCCTTGGCTTATGGAGGAATGTCTTCTCCTGAGGTCTCGCTCCTTGGCTTATGGAGGAATGTCCTCTCCTGAGGTCTCTCTCCTTGGCTTATGGAGGAATGTCCTCTCCTGAGGTTTCTCTCCTTGGCTTATGGAGGAATGTCCTCTCCTGAGGTTTCTCTCCTTGGCTTATGAAGGAATGTCCTCTCCTGAGGTTTCTCTCCTTGGCTTATGGAGGACTGTCTTCTCCTGAGGTCTCTCTCCTTGGCTTATGGAGGACTGTCTTCTCCTGAGGTCTCTCTCCTTGGCTTATGGAGGAATGTCCTCTCCTGAGGTCTCTCTCCTTGGCTTATGGAGGAATGTCCTCTCCTGAGGTCTCGCCCCTTGGCTTATGGAGGAATGTCCTCTCCTGAGGTTTCTCTCCTTGGCTTATGGAGGGCTGGATTCTCCTTGTGTCTTTCAGCACAGTCCTCCCTCCGTTTTTTTTCGTGTCCTCATCTCCTCCCTGTGAGGACACCAGTCATGTTGGACAAGGGTCCACCCTAATGACCTGGTTTGAACTCGATTACGTCTGTGAAGGCCCCCCTCCAAGTACGGTCAGTCTGAGCTGTTGAGGGATGAGGACTGTAACGTGCGAATTTTGGGGACACAACGTATACCGTACTGCGGGGTAACGTCACTTCCTGTCACAGTTGCAGTGGGGATGGTGCAGTGTCCCCACACAGCGCCTGGGCTGAGGACTCCTTCCGGTCAAGGGGGCGGAAACCAGCAGAGACCTGGGCTGTCGGGCAGCATGCGGCGTTAAGTGTCTGTCCTGAGTGTGTCTGTCTAACCGTTCAGCAGGGGTCCCCAGGGGCTTCAGGATGGCCTGGCCCCCAAGTGTTTCCCCCGCCCTCCTGGTGACCCCCATAGCTGGGCTGGCCACGCTCTGGGTTGGGGTGCCGCTCTGCCCTGGGCTCCCACAATGTGCTGTCCCCTCTGCCAGGGCCCTGTCCCCTTTAAGACTGCTCCTCTTGGCACCCACACAGGGCGCCCCCCACCCTGCACCCTGCTTCGTAAGGCGCAGGGCTGGTGCTGCTGAGGGTGGACAGGGTCCTGAGCAGGACGGCATGGCGGGGTGCTCCTCTCGCCAGCCCCACACTGGAAGCTGCAAGTCGAGGACAAGGGCCAGACCCGGACTTCCAGGGGGCTCAGGCCTAGGACACCCCTGTGTGGCGGCCCCCAGACACCTCACACACCACCTGTTCTCGTCGCAGCGGCCAGGGGCCCGGACAACTCCGTTTTATAGATGAGGAGATGGGGAGCTTGAAGTGGTGCCCATGAGGAGGTGTTTGCACATCACGTGTCTGATAATGGAGTTGTATCTACACTACGTGAAGAACTCTTACACTTCACTAAGAAGACATGCCAGCCCTGGCCGGTTTGGCTCAGCGGTTGGAGCGTCGGCCTGCGGTCCGGAGAGACCTGGGTTCGGTTCCCGCTAAGGGCACGTACCTCGGTTGCAGTTTGTCCCCGGCCCCAGTTGGGGTCGTGTGGGTGGCAGCCACTCGATGTGTCTCTCTCACATCGACGTTTCTCTCTCTCTCTTCCTCCCTCTCTCCCTCCTGCTCTGTCTGAAGATAAATGCAAAAATGTCCTCGGGTGAGGATAAAAAAAGAAAGAAGACAAACCAGCTAATGCAACACGGGCAAAAGATCTGAATAACTACTTCACCGGAGACGACGACGCAGACCGCAGATCGGGGCAGGGAAGGGGCTCGACCGGTCAGTTGTCGGGGAAATGCAACATGACGAAGGGCCGTGACGAAGACACGCCAAGGTCGTGAAGGATGGAGCTGCTGGAGCCCCCCCACTGCTGGGGGGACAGAAAGTGGGGCAGCGGCTCGGAGGACAGTGTGACGGTGACTTAAACCGGCAAATACTTAACCACATGATTCAGCAATTCCATTCCTCGGAATTCACGTAAGAAAAGTGGAAACGTGTCTGTACAAAAACATTCGTGTACACGAATGTTCAAGAGCAGACTTCTTTCTTTTTTAATAAACATGTTTTTTATTGATTTTTTTGGAGAGAGAAGAAGGGAGAGAGAGATGGAAACATCAATGTGAGAGAGAAACATCGATCGGCCGCCTCCTGCGCACCCCTCACTAGGGACCGAGCCCACAACCTGGGCATGTGCCCTGACTTGGAATCGAACCGGGGCCTCTCAGTCGTGGGAGGACGCTCAGTCCGCGGAGCCGCACGGCTGGGCCACACTGGGAACAGCCCAGACGCCCTGAGTGGGGCGCAGATGGAGCGGCTTGGCTGTTCCGGGGACTCCTCCTCAGCAGTCACAGCTCTGAGACAGGCTGAGACTTGGTGACCCTCAGAAACTCCTTCTGCGTGAAGGCAGCCAGACGAAAGAGGCTTCAGGCTGTCCGGTTCCATTTCTGTGACGTTCCCGGGGAAGGGACAGCAGAGACAGCGGCGCCCTGGCTGCCCGGGGGGTGGCGGGAGCGGCTGCCGCTGTCGGGCTCCGGGGATCGCGCGGGTGACAAGCATTCTAACCTGGACAGTGTGAGCGCTGCACGCCTGTATACAGTTCCTAAAACAAAACAAAAAAAATGCACATTTAAAATGGGTGAATTTCATGGTTTGTACACTTCACCTAAATGAAGCTGTTTCGACAGTCCTGCTAAAGACGGGGCAGCTCTCAGACGGCCGAGGCCAACAGGATTTCCACCAGGGCTGGCCTTCGGGGAGCCCGGCCGCTGGCCCCCTGGGATGGGGACAGAGCGGTCAGCCTGCGGCGGGGCCCTGAGTGAGGTTGTAACTGCGTTTGGCAGTGGGCGGAGGACTGGGAAGCTGGGGGGTGCCTGCTGGAGCGCCCAGGTTTTGGGAAGGGGACGTGCATGTGTGTGGGTGTGAGGGTCTGGGCTCGGGGACTCGGGGAGGGAGGCTCAGCAGGCAGGTTCTCTCTGCACAGTCCGCTTGTGGGCACGTCCCTGGCGCTGGTTCTGCTCCGCCCTGGGCCTTCCTTCTAGGCGTCTGTGCTGCTATTGATTGGGCTGGTGCTTCTGCACCCCTGAGCCTCCAGGAAGGCAGCAGAGATTCCCCCAGGCCGAACGGGCTCGTTAAGGAAGCCGAGGCCCCCTGGGCCCCCAGAACCCCTGCCTGCGGTGTTTTGCTGATGGGCAGAGCAGGCAGGACCGGGCAGCAGCTCCCCCACCCCCGTCATTAGCATTCCGGAGCGCCAAGCAAGCCTGGTGTTTGCTGCCTAAATATTTATGGAATGTTGCCGGGGTCAGAGCAAACGCAGTTAAAGATTTACACCCAAACACCGGCCAGGACAGGGTTTGGGGCACGGCTTGTTTTCTCTGTGTTGCTTAGAGAAAAGGTTTTTCTTCTTTCTTCCAAAAAAAAAAACCAAAAACCCAAACTTCGCTCCTATAGATTTTTGAAGCAAAGTGCATGAAATTTTAATCTGCTGCTTTTCATCGCTTCTTCAGAAGTTGTCATTAGCTGGGAGCGGGCAGCTGGGTGCGGGGGCTCCCCTGGGTCTGGACCAGGCTGGGGATTGGGGAAAACAAGTCCCTCTGCTTGGCTTCCGGCTCCTGGCACTGCAGGGCCGCGGGGGGAGGGAGCTGTACAGTGTGGGAGCTGTGCTCTGTGTCGCAGATCAGCAGGGCATGAGTGCCAGGTTGGGGCGTCTCAAAGACCCTGACAGCCACATTCTTTGATTTATGGGACTGCTTCTGATGAGACCGTCCATTTCACACAGAGGAGGCCAAGGGAGTCTCAGGAGCGGGCAGGGAGGGAGGGTGCCCCTGGAGGTCCGAGCGAGGTTAATGAGCTGACTTGATAGTGTGGGCGAGGTTAGGAGGCCAGGTGAGCAAGCGGCACTGGGCGCTGCTCCGTCCCTGTCTCGGGGCAGCAGAGGGGACAGTGGCCAGAGCATGGGTGCAGCCACACCCACCCAGCGGGAGGCAGCAGGGCAGCACCCCCATCGCCTTCCTCGCCCCCTCTCGTGTCCTGCCTCACCCCGAGGAAGGGGGCAGGAGTCCTGCTGGGGCTGGCGGCTGGCCTTCGGGCCCCGAGGTGGTTCCGGGGGCGTCTCTGCTCAGGCTCCCTGGGAGCAGAGCGCTGTGGTCTGCGGAGGGAAGCAGGCTCGAGGAGGAGAGGAGCCACGCGAGGACGCGGTGTCAGGGAGTCTGTCCTGATGTGGGGACCCTGGGACACAGGTTGTCCCTCTGGGGGTGGGGAGGAGGGCAGCTGTGACTCACATTCGGAGCACGCGGGAGTGGGGTCCGGGCCCACTCAGGGAGGCCGCCGCACCAGGTGGCTTTGCGGGAGGGCCCACGTCCGTGACCAAGGCCTGCAGGTGCTCACACCAGCGCCCGCCGCCTCAGCAGGGACTCAGCCCGTCCAGGAGCAGCACCGAGCCCGCCGGGCGGCCAGGGCTGTCCAGCTCTCCCACACACTCCGCCGCCCTTCGGCGGGTCTCGCGTGCTGTCCTGCCACCGACACACCCCGCCGCGCGAAGGGCCAGCTGAGTCCCTCTGGTTGTCCTGAGAGGTGACTGGGAAGGGTTCTTGCCTGAAAACCCTTTCTGACGAGGGTGTTTGTCCGAGCCGGGCGTTAATAGCACACGCCGCCCGATGCTTTTGATTAGAGCAGCCAGGAAATGTGGCTGCTTCGCTTTTCACCCAGGGAGATCTCGGGGCGCAGGCTTTGGGCTGCGGGGAAGCGGCTCCGCGGGTCCCATTCAGATGCAAAGCGCTGGCCTGGCAGAGTCCATCAAAATTCCGTGGTTTCTTAAAAACGCATTGGTAGACGTCGCTTCCTGCAGAGGGCTGGGCGAAGGTGACTGGGACAGCGCAGATTGCTGATTCCGGGAAGAGGAAGGCTTCCTCCGAGCCTGCTGAGCGGCTCCTGGTCGTGGGGAAACTCAGGTGTGGGCGTTTAGCCCTAGTCTCCCCCTTGCCTCCCCTAAGCTCTCTCCCTCCTGTTCTCGCAACTGCTTCTCAGGGTTTCTGTCCTTTGGCGTCTGGCCTGGTTTGTCCTGGGGTGGACGGGGCCCGGAGCAGGGCAGGAGCTGCCTGTATGGACGTGCTTGGACCAGGGGGGTGGCCCTGGCGGCCCCGGTCAGCGCAGGAGCATGGAGCCGCGGCCCTCGCTGTCCCGGTGCAGACACCCGGACAGGCCCAGGTGCCCAGTGGCTGCCAGCTGGAGAGGGCTCAGCCAGAGAGGCCTGGGGTAACACAGAGGCCATCACGGGGCAGCTCCTGTCCGGCGAGCCCTGGAACCCGGCTGCTCCCCCAGCCGACCTCCCAGGGACCAGCCCGGCCCTGCTGTCCAGCTGCTTTTCAGATTTTCAGGCAAATGAGCCGGGACTTCAGCAAGCCAACCGATTCCATTTGAAATGTGAAATTGATTGGGTCTACTTTTTATGACACGCATGTCTCCGGCCATTTGCAAAGTGGACATCACAGGCCCCTTCGGAGCGGGCAGGCGGCATTCCCCTCGCCCTGCCTCACCCCGGGTTTCCAGGCTTGTCGGAGCCAGACTTGTGTCTAGGGACCTGGGATAGAGCCCTGGGTGGAGAGGCTGTGTCCTCAGGGAGCCTGGGATGGCCGCTTGGACCCACGCAGCACAGGTGGTGCGCACCATGCTCGTACCCATCCCTGGACGGGGCCCACCTGCCGGGACGCCTTCCTGCTGCCCCTACAGGGGAGAACAGTTGGCTTGGATATGGCCCTGCCCGGAGGGGCTCACAGATCAGAGGGGAAGGCGGTTCTGGGAATGCAGAGGAGGGACCCCAGAGAAATCAGGGAAGACTTTCTGGAGGAGGTGATAGCTGAGCAAATTGTTGACGTCTGAGTTTATAGTGGTCGGGGAGAGTTTTGCAGATGGAGGTAACAGGGCAAAAGTACAGAATCTTGAAAGGTGCGGTGGTTTAGGGAACAGTGAGATAGATGTTAGGTGGACAGGAGGACCTGTTTCCTTGCTCTGGGCTTGGTGCTGGTGGTGGCCCGCTCAGAATTGACCAGGAGTCACCGTATGAGCTGTTTGCTGCCCTTTCATTGCACATCACGTGACCAGCTGGACTCTGGGCGGGGCAAGGCTTCCTGGAGGCTGGCACAGCAAACCCTGGTTTCCTTGTCCAGATTTGGGGGTTCATTTCCTCGTCTGTGAGATGGAGATTATGCTAACACCCCACAGGTGATCGTGAGCTTCGTCGGAGACACGTGGAGAGGGGGGCGGCCTCTCTTCTGTCCTTGTCACGTGTCCCAGCCCTGGGGGTAGTGAGGTCGGCAGAGGCTCGGTGGCGGCGGGGGTGGGGTGGGGGGCGCAGGCAATGTAGGGCAAGGCCAGGTGGGGTCTGCACCCAGGTTCAGGAAGCGGGATGGGTTGGGTTGTGTTCAGGGGTGCTTCTTTCATGAAATGGGCCCCAGAAACTCAGGATGCCTGACTGTTCTTCAGTCGACAGACTGGCGGCTGCTGTGTGTGTGGGGGGCTCTGAGGGGGGCTCTCTGGGGGGATTCTGGGGGGCTCTGAGGGGGCTCTGTGGGGGACTCTGGGGGGCTCTGAGGGGGCTCTGAGGGGGATTCTGGGGGGCTCTGAGGGGGGGCTCTGAGGGGGGCTCTGAGGGGGGCTCTGTGGGGGGCTCTGAGGGGGCTCTGAGGGGGGCTCTGAGGGGGATTCTGGGGGGCTCTGAGGGGGGCTCTGAGGGGGGCTCTGAGGGGGGCTCTGAGGGGGCTCTGTGGGGGCTCTGAGGGGGCTCTGTGGGGGCTCTGTGGGGGGCTCTGAGGGGGGCTCTGTGGGGGGCTCTGAGGGGGCTCTGTGGGGGGCTCTGTGGGGCTCTGGGGGGGCTCTGGGGGGCTCTGAGGGGGGCTCTGGGGGCTCTGAGGGGGCTCTGAGGGGGGCTCTGTGGGGGGCTCTGTGGGGGTCTCTGTGGGGTCTCTGTGGGGGGCTCTGTGGGGGCTCTGAGGGGGCTGTGTGGGGGGCTCTGACGGCCAGGCAGGCGTGGCCCTAGGCTCACAGAGTGCCTTGGGGGGGGGCAGAGGAGGGTGGTGATATGGAACAGCCCAGACCAGACCAGGGCAGGTCAGGGAAGCCCCCAGAAGTGTGCCGGGGGAGGGGCTGTGGGAGGCTGCAGCGGGTGCCGGGGCCACGCTTCCGGGGGCGCCGAGAGCACTGTGCTGGGCCTCCAGGGCCTGGGGAGGGGTGGGCAGAAACTGCACTCACTCAGGGGACATGACCGACCCCCGGAGCCCACAGCAAGGAGAACCCTGGGGAGGGCCCCGACCTGGGCAGCCACAGGCCCCGTGTTGAAGGGCCGCTGTGGACACGTCTGTTCTGGGCAGCGCCGGGCAGTGACAGGCCCGCGCGGACTTAAGCCTCCAGGGCCCTGGAATGACAGGAGTCCACTCAGCCCCAGAAGTGCTGCGACCTCCAGGTCACAGCTGAAGTGACGGGGACAGCACTGGGCCGGCTCTGCTCTGAGCGCCTCACGGCTGACTCACGCCCTGTGAGCAGGGCTGGGAGGGGCCCCTTGGCTGGTGGGGACGAGGCAGAGGAGCTGCGTCGGCCCGAGGTCACGGCCCGAGGTCACGGCCCGAGGTCACGGCCCGAGGTCACACCTCACTAAGGGGCAGGCTCCGGGCCTGGCCGCCATGTCCTTCCTCTGGGCCTGACACCGTCCTTGCCCGGCGCCTGGTGGTCGGGGGTGGGGGCTCTCTCCTGCCCAGGGAGACGGGCACTGGCCATGCCACTTGGATGCACTGCTGGGGCTGACCGACTGGGGCTCCATGGGAGCCATGCAGGTTCCCTGGCGGGGAGATGGAGGGGCCAGAGAGCAGGGGCAGGGCCACCGTGGAAGGCCCCGAGGACATCACATGGAGACCCTCTCCTGAGCTCCAGTCTCTGTTCTGAGGACACAGAACCCCTCGGGACCCAGGTGGACCCTCCTCACGGGTGTGCCAGTGGCTGTCACCCTGCCCACCCTCGTCTGGGAAGCAGAGGTCTGGAGGGGGGATGCTGCTCCCCGCTCCCTCACGGTGACCAAGGCGCCACTTTTACTTCAGGTGTTGAAGAGACTCCTTATTTCAATGTGTGAAGCCCTTAAGTGCCCCACTTTAAGGCAGCAACTCGCGGAGTGACGGGCTGTGTCAGGCGAGTGTGGAAGGTGTGGCCAGGGCAGAGGGGGGCCCAGGCCTCCATTTCCTGAGGTCGGCCCAGCTCCCTGTGGGTGTGCGGTGCCCCGGGGTCTCTGTTCCGGCTGCTGCTTCTGGGAACGGACGTCCCTGTTGGACACTGGGGACTCAGCGGGGGCTGTGCTCTGGCCTTGCGGAGCAGGCCCAGCCTGGGCTCCATCTATGGGGCCAACACCCGGAAGAGCCCGGTTCCCGGCGCGGTGTCGGATGGAATGAACTGGCTGCAGGGAGGGCGTGTTGATTGAGGCTGGTTGCTGGAGGCAGCCGCTGCGGCTGTGCGGAGGGGTCTCCAGCTGTGTCAAGGAGGCTCAGTCCTTCCGAGGGCCTTTGTGTCTGGCAGCGCTGAGTAAGGGCAGGGGGCCGAGGCGGGAGCAAGGTCGGCCTTCTCCGGTTGCCTGCTTTCCCTTTCCTTCTGCCCACTCATCTGCCCACCTGCCCACCCGCCCATCCATCCATCCACTCACCTATCCAGCCGTCCACTCATTTACCCACCCACCCATCATCCGTCCATCCACCCATCCACCCATCATCCGTCCATCCACCCATCCACCCATCATCCGTCCATCCACCCATCCACCCATCATCCACCCATCCACCCATCCACCCATCGTCCATCCATCCACCCATCCATCCATCTACCCATCATCCATCCACCCATCATCCATCCATCCACCCATCCACCCATCCACCCATCATCCATCCACCCATCATGTCCATCCACCCATCATGTCCATCCTCCCATCCACCCATCATCCATCCATCCACCCATCCACCCATCATCCATCCACCCATCATCTGTCCATCCACCCATCCACCCATCATCCATCCATCCACCCATCCATCCATCTACCCATCATCCATCCACCCATCATCCATCCATCCACCCATCCACCCATCCACCCATCATCCATCCACCCATCATCCATCCATCCATCCATCATCCAGCCACCACCCCGCTGTCCTGTTGTCATCATTCATTCACCCTCTCCCTCAGGGTTCACTGTTTATCTACCACGTGCCAGACACCATGCTGGGACCCCAAGATGCTGGGACCCCAAGATGCGAGACCCTCCCGTGGCTCACAGTCTAGTGGTGGGGACTGTGCACAGGCCCCGTGGCGGAGGGGGGCACGTCACCAGCGGAGCACTGGCTTGAGAGGGGCCTGAGCTCAAGCAAGGACTTCATGGGGTGGCAGGGCTGATATGAGGGGGGCCAGCATGGCTGAGGGCTCAGAGGAGAGGAGAAGGGCTGCCGAGGCAGGGAGTCATCTGCGTGGCGCAGTGTGAGGGGTGGGCAGGTGCCGAGGACACGAGCGGAGAGCTGGACGAGGCCTATTTCACGAGGGTGCTGGGCCAGGCCTGCGAGCAGCTGGCCCCATAGGAGGGGGATCTTTGAGATCTTTGGGGGTCTTAAGCAGGGGAAGAAGTTAGAAAGATCCCGTGGGTGTGGGAAGTGCCAAGGGGCAAGCCGGAGGCAGGAGGTTGAGAGCGAAGTCCCGAGCTCTGCCCAAGAGCCCCGCTCCCTGCTTTGTGCCAGGGCCTCCTCGCTCCCCCCCGAGGCTGTGGGCCCTGCTGCTCCCCAGCTAGCTCTATGGGGTTCTCAGGGTGTCCTATGGGTCCTATTGCTGGGCTTGTGGACTCTGGGAGGTACCCAAGGCCCACCCTTCACCCCAGAGGGAGGGCCTCTTCCTGTGGATGGCCGGCTTCAGCTGCCACTGTCCTGTGACCTCTTCTTCTTGACACATCGCCCCCGCTCCCAGCTTCTCCTTCTTCTGGGATTTGTGTCTCCTCTCCAGCTTCTCCCTCCTGGGCTGGGGCCTGCTGTGCCCACACGTAGGCCCAGGGGCAGCCAGGGCCTGGAGATGCTCCAGGTGTGTGGGGCGCTGACTGTTTCTGTGGGGCACCGGCTGTTTCTGTGGGGCACCGACTGTTTCTGTGGGTCACCAACTGTTTCTGTGGGGCGCTGACTGTTTCTGTGGGGTGCTGTTTCTGTGGGGCGCTGACTGTTCTGTGGGGCACCGACTGTTTCTGTGGGGTGCTGAATGTTTCTGTGGGGTGCTGACTGTTTCTGTGGGTCATCGACTGTTTCTGTGGGACACTGACTGTTTCTGTGGGCCACCGACTGTTTCTGTGGGGCACTGACTGTTTCTCTGGGGCTCTGACTGTTTCTGTGGGGTGCCGACTGTTTCTGTGGGGCACCGACTGTTTCTGTGGGGCACCGACTGTTTCTGTGGGGCGCTGACTGTTTCTGTGGGGTGCTGACTCTTTCTGTGGGGTGCTGTTTCTCTGGGGCTCTGTTTCTCTGGGGCGCTGACTATTTCTTTGGGGTGCTGACTGTTTCTATGAGGCTCTGACTGTTTCTATGGGGCACCGACTGTTTCTGTGGGGCGCTGACTGTTTCTGTGGGGCTCTGACTGTTTCTGTGGACTGCTGACTGTTTCTGTGGGGCGCTGACTGTTTCTGTGGGGCGCCGACTGTTTCTGTGGGGCGCTGTCTGTTTCTGTGAGGCTCTGACTGTTTCTGTGGGGCGCTGACTGTTTCTGTGGGGCACTAACTGTTTCTGTGGGGCGCTGACTGTTTCTCTGAGGCTCTGACTGTTTCTGTGGGGCTCTGACTGTTTCTGTGGGGTGCTGACTGTTTCTGTGAGCTGCAGAAACAGCTCAGGGTCACTCCTGCTCCAGGCGTCTGTTCATGACGGAGGATCTGGGGGCCCTGAAGCCTGTGTTGGTAGGGAGCACAGCACCAAATCAGAGAAATGGCCAGGCCCAGGACAGTCGTTCTCTGTGCTTGTCTCCAGGTGACCTCTGGTAGCTGTTCCCTAATTAGTGCTGCCAGCTGGCTGAGCTCGGAGCTGCGCCTGATTAGGAGGCTGCAGAGAGGAGAGATCCGGCCACTTCTCTGCTCCGACTGCTCCTGTGGGCAGAGAGACGAGGCTGGGCCAGGTCTCAGGGCTTCTGCCCGGGGCAGCTCTGCTGTTGCAGGTGCCCCACGACCTGGGGAGCACTGGGGGCGGGCTCTGGGACTGGCCCTTCAGGCTCTGTGGCAAGGGCTTGCGAGTCTGAGTGCTCTCAGCCTGACCCTGGGTGATCTCACCACAGGCAAGTTCATTTGCTGAGGGCTTAGCTGCTCATTAGGGAAGTTCTCCATCAGTGGGACTAGAAGTACAACTGCCTCAGGGTGGAGCCGTCTGTGGCCTTGATTTTCTATTGAGTTTATGGGTTATATAGGTGTCAAGTGTATAATTCTACAATACATCAACTGTATGTTATATTGTGTGTTCTCTCCAAGTCAAGTCTCCTTCTGTCACCATTATCCCCCTTTACCTTCTCCTACCTGCCCCCCTACTTCCCCTCCGGCCATCATCTACTGTTGTTTGGGTCTGTGAGTTATGTTTTTTTTTTCTGCTTAATTCTTTCCCTTTTTTCACCCAACCTCCCAACCCCTTCCCCTCTGACAGCTGTCAGTTTGTTCTCGGTATTTGTGAGTCTGTTTCTATTTTATTTGTTTGTTTATTTTGTTCATTAGATTCTGGATATAAGTAAAATCATATGGTTTTTGTTTTTCTCTGATTGGCTTATTTCACTGAGCATAATACTCTCCAGGTCCATCCATGCTGTCACAAAGGGTAAGATTTTCTTCTTTTTTATGGTTGAGTAGTATTCCACTGTGTAAATGTATCATTTCTTTTTCATTGACTCATCTACTGATGGACACTTGGGTTGCTTAAAAATCTTGGCTATTATAACTGCCGCTGCAGTGAACATAGGGGTGCATATATTCTTTTGAATTAGTGTTTTGGGTTTCTTTGGCTCTATTACCAGAAGTGGAATCTCTGGGTCATAAGGCAGTTCCATTTTTAATTTTTTTGAGGTAGCTCCATACTGCTTTCTATAGTGGCTGCACCAGTCTGCATTCCCACCAACAGTGCATGAGGGTCCCCTTTCTCCACACCCTCACCAACACTTATTTGTTGATTTATTGATGATAACCATACTGACAGGTGTGAGATGATACCTCACTGTGATTTTAATTTGCTTTTCTCTGATGTTTAGTGACATTGAGCACCTTTTCATATGTCTTTTGGCCATCTGTATGTCCTCTTTGGAGAGCTGTCTGTTCAGATCCTTTGTCCATTTTTATTTATTTATTTTAATCCTCACCTGAAAACTTTTTTTTTTTTGGCACTTACCTTCAGATAGAACGGGAGGGAGAGAGGGAGGAAGAGAGAGAGAGAAACATCGACGTGAGAGAGACACATTGAGTGGTTGCCACCCATATGACCCAAACCGGGGCTGGGAACAAACTGCAACCAAGGTACGTATGTGCCTTTAGCGGGAACCGAACCTGGGAGTCTCTGGTCTGCGGGCCAATGCTCTAACCACTGAGCCAAAGTGGCTAGGGCTTTTGTCTATTTTAATTGGATTTTTGGTGTTGAGTTCTATAAGTTCTTAATGAATTTTGGATATTAATCCCTTATCACATGTATCATTGGCAAATATGTTCTCCCATTCAGTGTTTTCATTTTGTTGATGGTTTCCTTTGCTGTGTAAAAACTTTTTAGTTTGACATAGTCCCATGTGTTTATTTTTTTCTTTTGATTTGCTTGCCTGAAGCTACATGTCAGAAAAAATATTGCTATGAGAAGTGTCCAGGATTTTTCTGCCTAGGATTTTTATGGTTTTGAGTCTGACATTTAAGTCTTTATCCATTTTGAGTTTATTCTTGTGCAAGAAGGTGGTCTAGTTTTATTTATTTTTTATGTGTCTGTCCAATTTCCCAATACTATTTATTGAATAGACTATCTTTACTCCACTGTATGTCCTTACCTCATTTGTCAAATATTAATAGACCATATATGCATGGGTTTATTTCTTGGCTTTCTATTCTATTCCATTAATCTATGTGTGTGTTTTTATGCCAATACCATGCTGTTTTGATTACTGTGGCCTTATAATATAGTTTGATATCAGGTAGCATGATTCCTCCAACTTTGTTCTTCTTTCTCAAGATTGCTGTGGCTATTTGGGGTCTGTTGTGGTTCCATATACATTTTTGAAATACTTTTTCTAGTTCTGTGAAATATGCCATTGGTGTCTTGATAGGAATTGCATGGAATCTATAGATTGCTTTGGGTTGTATGGACATTTTAATGATGTGTTAATTCTTTCTATCCATGAACATAGTATATGCTTTCACTTATTTCTGTCTTCTTCAGTTTCTTTCCTTAGTGTCTTATAATATTACAAGTACAGGTCTTTTGCATTCTTGGTTAAATTTATTTCCAGGGATATTATATTTTTGATGTAATTATAAATGAGATTGTGTTCTTACTTTCCCTTTCAGATAGGTCATTATTGGTGTATAGAAATGCAACCGATTTCTGGATATTTATTTTGTATCCTGCTACTTTAGTGAATTCACTTATCAGTTCTAGTATTTTTTTGGTGGAATGTTTAGGATTCTATATACAGTATCATGTCATTTGCAAATAATGACAGTTTTACTTTTTCCATTCCAATTTGGATGCCTTTTATTTCTTCTTCTTGTCTGATTGTTGTGGCTAGGACTTCCAGGACTATGTTGAATAAGAGTGGTAAAAGTGGCCATCCCTGACTTTTCTTTTTATCCTTACATGAGGACATTTTTCTATCTTTGTTCAGATAGAGTGGAAGAGAGAGAGAGAGAGAGAGAGAGAGAGAGAGAAAGAGAAAGAAACAGAGAAACAGAAACATTGATGTGAGAGGGACACATCGACTGGTTGCCTCCCATATGACCCAACCAGGGCCGGGGATGAACAACAACTGAGGTATGTGCCCTTAACTGGAATCGAACCTGCAACCCATCAGTGTGTGGGCTGACGTTCTAACTGCTGAGCCAAACTGGCCAGGGCCAGACATTCCTGTCTTGTTCCGATCTTAAGGAAAATGCTTTTAGTTTTTGCCTGTTGAGTACGATGTTGACTGTATGTCATGTGTGGCTTTTATTATATTGAAGTATGTTTCCTCTATTCCCACTTTGTTGAGAGTTTTTATCATAAATGAATGCTGGATTTTATCAAATGCTTTTTCTGCATCTATTGATATGATCATGTGTTTTTAATCCTTCATTTTGTTTATGTGGTGTATCACGTTTATTGATTTGCAGATATTGTACCAACCTTGCATCCCCAGAATAAATCCCTCACTTGATTATGGTGTATGATATTTTTAATATATTCTGGATCTGGTTTGCTAATATTTGTTGAGGATTCTAGCATCTATGTTCATCAGAGATGTTGCCCTGTAATGTTCTTTCTTTGTAGTATCTATCTGGTTTTGGAATTAGGATAATGCTGGCCTCGTAAAGTGAGCTTGGGAGTCTTTCCTCCTCTTGAAATTTTTGGAATAGTTTCAGAAGGACAAATGTTAGTTCTTCTTGGAATGTTTGGTAAAATTCACCTATGAAGCCATCAGGCCCAGGACTTTTGGTTGATGGGAGTTTTTTATTTTTATTTTTATTACTGCTTCTGTTTTACCAGTTGTAATCTGTCTATTCAGATTTTCTTTTTCTTCCTGATTCAGTTTTGGAAGGTTGTATGTTTCTAGGGAATTATCTATTTGTCCAATTTGTTGGCATATAGTTAGTTGTTCATAATATTTTCTTTTAATTCCTTATATTTCTATGGAGTCATTTGTTACTTCTCTTTCATTTCTTTTTTATTTTTATTTTTTTCATCAATTTTTAAAATCTTTATTGTTGAATTATTAACAGATGTTCCTCATTTTTCCTCCCTTGACTCCCTCCTCCCCATCCCGCCCCTCTCCTGCCTTTTCCCACACTGTTGTCTGTGTCCATTGGTTATGCATATAAGTTCTTTGGTTTATTTATTCTCATTCCCCAACCCCCTTCCGTTTGAGGTTTGTAAGTCTAGCAACCAATTTGTACTTCTTAATATCTTCACCTTTTTTACCCATCCCCCTAAACCTCCTCCCATTTGGCAACCAACAAAATGTTCTCTGTATCTATGAGAATGTTTCTGTTCTGCCTGTACATCTTGTTTGTAGAATGGATTGTTGATAGATATGTATTCATTGCCATTTTGTTTGTTCATATATTTTATCTTTTTCTTCAAAAAGACACTTCAACATTTCATATAATAATGGTTTGGTGGTGATGAACTCCTTTAACTTTTTCTTGTCTGGGAAAGTCTTTATATGGCTATCGATTCTAAATGACAGTTTTGCAGGATAGCGTAATCTTGGTTGTAGGTTCTTGCTTTTCATCACTCTGAATATTTCTTGCCACTCCCTTCTAGCCTGCAAAGTTTCTTTTGAGAAATCACCTGACAGTCTTATGGGAACTCCCTTGTAGGTAACTAACTGCTTTTCTCTTGCTGCTTTTAAGATTCTCTCTTTGTCTTGAACCTTTTGTATTTTGATGATGATGTGTCTTGGTGTGGCCCTCTTGGGGTTCATCTTGTTTGGGACTCTCTATGCTTCTTGGACTTGTATGTCTGTTTCCTTCACCAAGTTAGGGAAGTTTTCTGCCATTACTGTTTCAAATAGATTTTCAATTTCTTGTTCTCTCTCTTCTCCTTCTGGTACCCCCAAGATGCGAATGTTGGCACACTTGAAGTTGTCCCAGAGGCTCCTTACACTAACCTCATTTTTTTGGATTCTTTTTTCTTTTTGCTGTTCTGATTGGGTGTTTTGTTTGCTTCCTTATATTCCAAATCGATGATTTGCTTCTTGGCTTTACCTACTCTGCTATTGAATCTGTGTAAATTATTCTTTATTTCAGTCAGTGCCTCCTTCATTTCTGACTGGTTCTTTTTTATGCTCTTGAGGCCCTCACTGAGTTTGCTGAGGTTCTTACTAAGTTCATTGAGCATCCTTATAAGCAGTATTTTGAATTCAGCATCTGTTAGGTTGCTTATCTCCATTTCGCTTAACTCTTTTCCTGGGGTTTTGTTGTGTTCTTTCATTTGGGACCTGTTTCTTTGTCTCCTCATTTTGGCTGCCTCCCTGTGTTTGTTTCTGTGTATTACTTAACGAGAGGTATGGGCCTAGCTGAGACCAGATGCTGCTTGTTTGAAAGAATTTAGGAAAAACCTGAAGTAGGATCCCAGACAGACCAATCCTGTGGTTAAGCAAGTGGCAACAGCTTGGGTGGGCCTGAAAGTTGGGCGGGGCGGGGCGGGGCGGGGCGGTGCCTCAGGGAGTCACCAGGGAGGGGCTACCAGTGTGAGCCAGGTTGCTGGAGTCCCAGATATGGCTTCTGTCTGCCACCCCAGGGAAGGGCTCACCAAAGGAACAAAGGCCTCTGACAGCACATTTGTCCCAGAGAAAGCCCCCTCTCCAGCCCTTGCTCCAATGCCAAACAGCTCAGTTCTTCCCTGTATGTCTCTGGCACCCCTTGAGCTGCCTTCCCTCCAAGCTTAGAGGGAGCAAGTCCAATAAATTTCTGTACAGGCCCTTTAAGAGCAGCTGCCTGGGGCTCCAGCGCCTCAGCCTCCCTGAGCCTCAGTTCCTGCTGGTTTTACAGCCAGAAGTTATGGGGACTCTCTTCCTGGCACTGGAACCCTGAGCAGGGCACCTGGTGTGGGACGGGGACCCCTCAGTCCTCAGGGAGGACCTTCCCAGCTGAGGTGTCCTCCTGATTTTTATCCGCCACACGTGGGTGTGGGACCAGCCCGTCTACCTCCACCCTCCTACCAGTCTCCATGTGGCTGCTGCTTTAATTCTGTAGTCGTAGGACTTCCATTCAGCTCAATTTCAGGCAGTTCTGAAGGGTGGTTGTTCTGTAGTTTAGTTGTAACTTTGATGTCATCTTGGGAGGATGCAACACAGCATTACCTAC